>NC_039256.1:13822167-14542167 GCF_003368295.1 Carassius auratus
TTCTAGTGTTTAGCTGTGTCCTGTTGCATTAATTATTCAGATATTAAAAGCAGGGAATGTGTCTTATCAGTTATATCCATTGCTTCTGCATTCTAAGTCTTGCATTCGACGATGACACACACAAACCAGGATGAAGACGAGGAAGAGGACTCTGAAAGAAAGCAAGCAATTTGGATGCTAAAATAAAAGAGGAAGTCAATTAGAACTATAGGAAAAACAAAGGGCATGGAGAAATCAAGAGTTTGGAAACTACCGGCGACATCAGCTACCAACGACGATATCGGCTGAGAAAACCACAGTAGTTGATGAGACAAATCACAAAAGCTTTGAAAATGAACCCTAAAATACATGTCTGTAAAATCAGCAACAACCTCCAGAAATCTGGGGTGATGCTCTGTCAATCTAAAGACTGCAGGAGGATTTAACACAGAATTACAGATGCTACACAGGAAAATGCAAACCTCTTTTTTGACACGCAAACCTCTGATCAGTTGATGGACCAATGAGACAAAGATTAACCTTTCTCTAAGAGATTGGAAAGCAAAAGTGTGGAGAAAACAGGGAACTGCAAATGATCCCAAGCATACAAGCTCATCTGTAAAGCTTGGTGGAGGTGGTGTCATGGCATGGGATGCATGGCTGTCTCTAGAACATAACCTCTTCATTTTAATGATGACTTCATGGTATGATGGCAGTACATGGCAGAATGGATTTGGAAGAGTACAAAATACAATACAAAATGCCACCAAACTCATTAGAAACCACTTCATATTGGATCAGGACAATGACCCAAAACACCCTGACAGTTCAGTCAAGGACTTTATCAGGGCAAGTAATGTAAAGTCTTAGATGGCCCAAATCAATCTCCAGATTTAAATCTGACGGAATATGACTTTCACCATCTGAAGAGGAGACTAAAGACAGAAAATCCCCAAAACAAGCAACAGTTGGAATTGGCTGCATTAAAGGCTGCATTTCAAAGCATAAGACCAAGAGTCTGGTGATGTCTATGGGTTTCAGACTCACTGCTCTGATTGCATGTGAGGGATATGCAACTAAATTCAACTGTTCCAATACTTATGCTCACATCTATTAGTGGGATGAACTCTAAAAGTGCTGTCTTTTTTTATTTGGTTAAACATGTATATGTGGGAAAGACCTAATAATAAAATGTGACATCTTGTCTTTACTGTTCCAATACTTATGGACGGGCACTGTGTATATATATATATATATACATACACACACATACATATATAACAGTCATAAAAACTTTAATGAATAAATTAACTTTATTAAAAGACTTTGTGAGGAAATGTGCTTTATTGTCACAAAGATAATTTCATAATGCAAAATATCTGGTCTTAATGGTCTTAAAATATGCAAAACATAATTTCTTATTTTATTCCTTTGTATTATGGTGTAAACTATGATATAGAGAATCACCTGATTGGTTTTTTGGACACACAAGCCATGAACTATTTTATTCTATTTTTACATTCATTTCGAAGATAAAGATCAGTCTTATTAAGCTGAATGCTTCCCAAATGCCATTTCAAAACAAAGGCGAAATCATTGTATGCTAATGCTCATGGCGGTGTTTGCAGTAAACTTTGGCCTGCTCTTACAAATAACTATGTAAATCTGTTTTTAGTCATGCCAATTATCTCTTAAAAGAGAACACAGGAAATGCTTATCTGCATGGACAGGAAGGTCATGTGACAGCTCTCACACATATACTGAACAATCATCAGGCAAAAATTATTCTCAGATGAACTTACAACACAAAATTTGGTTTCATTTTTCATCAACAAATGATTGTGGACAGGATATGGGTGACAGGCTCAAATGTTAACATCTTTAGCTGCTCAGCAGATGACAAACTACCAGAGCCTAGCAAGCCTTTACACAGGACCATGCACAAACAATGGCTAGCATAACCCAACTGACCCTTCAGATACCCGATACCCCCTGCTGTCCCAGACATATATCACCACAAACACACCAAATAACAATTACTCGATTAAGTAAATTTTTTCTTTATTTACTTAATAATAAGTATCCTTGAACTAACAATCTAAACTTTACCTCTGCTTTGGGGAAAGTACAAGGATAAATTTGGGCAGCAAAAAAATAAAATGTATGCAGCACTATGGTGCAAGACCTTACATAACACCACATTTTGTCACATAAACATAACAAGATATATACATAAACATAACAAAGTCTATAACTTGATGACTTCAACATGAGATGAGTTCATGCAACACGTTATGCAACATTTATTTCAGTGAGGTCACTCAGCTTTGTCCTATCAAAGTGAGCAGTGCTAGAGAACAACTAATTATTCTACTAATTTTCAATAGCATGAATTTAGTTTTGATGTTTTCGGCTAACAAAAAGTAGCATGTGGTTATACTTAGGACATTTGATTCATTTTAGTGAATAAGTTACTTTATATTTTTTGAAAATATTTGGTTAAATCTGTTCATCAATATGTGCTAAAATAATTGTAACTATTCATGAATATTTTCTACTTGTAATATTAGTAACCCTTACCTGTGAGATGCAAAAAAAACTTGAGATTGATTGGGTTGATTGGGAAAATGTTACTGTTAATGTTAATGTTGTTAAATGTTAATTCTATCAGTAGTGCTGAGTGTTATTTCAGAATGTACGGAAGACGATATTGCAAACTGTGGATTAACTAATTGATAAATAATGATATTTACCAGTCTCTTCTCAATTACTTCACGATGGCCGACCGGCCTAGTCACGCTCCTCTGATAGCCAGCGTCCCGCCATCCCAGAGGGAAACATCTGGAACAGCGCCGGGGAAGAGCCCCTCCCCCCCACTCTTAGTTAAACACTGCAGCGCTGCTAATAAGAACCAGTTGCATCATTTAGCAAAGTGCTGATGAATGACCCGTTTCAGTAATGCTCGTTGTTTTTAAGAGAGCAGGGGCGCGCTTTGACACTGGCCATGAGAGATAGTCTTGTAGTCAGGCAAGAGACAGGCTACAGGATAACAGACACTGTGTTCATTAACACTGCTCTCGTCTGTAAAAACATTACTTTAGGCATGAAACAGCTACTGTGAGTTAAGCTATATTTGACACAAAAATGTCCTACTTCATACTTCCCAAGGCAAATCTGTCCGGACACTCTGCTTTTTAGTGCCCTTCTGTTGGTTTATTACAAGTTGAGCTGTATTGACAGCATCTGATTACCAAATAAAATTATTTCTGTCCTCAATTTCAATCCAAAAAGCACTGTGCTTACAATGGATGTTTATTGCAGAAATTGAAAAACTGTTCAAATGCACCTTTATCACACTGTTTTAAAAAGTATTGCCACTATATGTGTTAGCAAGTAGGATAAAATCTTCCCAAAACAACAAAGTCACCACAACGCATAGAACTAAATTTGTTGTGTTCTACTATTTTTGTTTTGTTTTGCTAATTTAGTTGTGTTGCAACTTGTTTCCGTTGTGTGGTGGAGAGTTTGTTTGTAGAGTTCATTAAATCATGTCAGTAATGCATAAACATTTTTTTTTCAATTATTGTTCATGGGAATCAACAACATACCAAGTTTTCGATGGATCCAAAATTGTATTAAACTCACAGGATGAATCTAAACAAGTAGGCCGAGAGAATGTGCAAATGGTGCAGAACTGAGAAAAAGCTCAAGTATATTTTTGTAAAATAAATGTAATAAATGTAAAATACATTTAATAAATTGTTCATTAAAATGGTTTTATATAGAACCATTTTGGGGTTCCATACATGAAGCAGCTGATAGAACTATTTGTGGTTCTAAATAGAACCATTTCTTTTAAGAATGTATAAGAGTTTAGATTTTTTGAATATTGTGTTAAAAATGCAAGTTAATTTTGCTATTGGTCTGATTATTACCAACTAGAGGAGTTAGAAAAATATAATATATGCTGTTGCATTATTCTATGATTTAGCCTCGGTTAGAGGATATATTAATTTGTTTTTAGAAGCACTGTATTGTAAGTTACCAAGTTTAATTTTTGCAGTTTGTGAATGTATTTGTATTGGTAGACGATAGACTCATGGACCATATATGAACTGATTTTTCCCTCACCCCTATTAATAACAGTACTCTTTTTTTCACAGTTTCATTCATTCACACACAGACACACACATATCAGGCTCTTGATCCAGTGGTCTGCTTAGTCCAGCTGTGAGGTCAGATGTTAGTGGGGTTGATTATGAGCAGTGAGCATCTGTCTACACCATCTGATAAACCTGCTCCTTCCACCTTAAAACAGCACGTGAAAAATGCAAAAAGGGGGTTTCATCACCTAACGACCACTCAAGACCTCTGTCTTTATACACTGACCTCAGGTCTGTAAAGGAGGCAGCAGAGATCACGGGGCAAATGCCTGACCGTGTCAATTAGACGAGCATCAAGCACATGTGCCACGTTAATGAAATGACCTGTCAATCACAGTGTCAGTGGATGTGCACAGGTGTGTAGAGTGAGAGAAGAAATGGCATCAAACACCATAAAACACTCACACATGCCTCCTAATAGAACCACAGAAAAGGCAATGGACACACATTCCCAAATAAAGACATAGTGCTTTAAAAGAGCAGACAGCGGACAGGCATCAGTAATTTAGATATAAACGAAGCCTGACAGTATCACATCTACAGCAGTCTGAAAATAACTGAAACCATTACATGACTTAAAATCAAGCAATATCTATTACAAACAAACCTGTCTAAACTTTTTTGTTCATTGGTTTTGTAGCATTTGTAACAACCGGCTAATTGGAAATGCTATTTATGACTACATCTTCACATTTTCAGTGTGTTTGATAGAGTGTTGCTTTGCAGTTTTTAAAGAGTTCTGAGTGGTTGCTGTTGCAAAAACATGTATATGCAGTAAATCCATGTAAGTCTTCACCTGTTTTATCATGTTAACCACTTATGTATTTTTATGAATTCAATTGTATATATATTATATATATATTGTATATATATTATATACATATTGTATATATATATTAAACAAATTACATATTAATAAAGAATACAGAATAGAAGAAAAATATATTTAAAGTAAATATATTTAATATTCATATTTATTATAGATTATAGTTGTGTCTTTCCTAATAATTCAGTCACAGAATCATTCAGCCAGTCAATTCCCTCAAACCCAATAATTCATTCAGGAAAATAAAATGTTCTGAATTCAACAGTATGAGTGACTCACTGAACCATTCACTCAACTGACTCCTTAAAAAACAATGATTCATTTGTTTTTGTTTTGGCTTTTCGGTGATTCTGCTAGAAAAAAAAAGTAAATGGCACTATTGTGTCTAAAAT
Organism: Carassius auratus; assembly: GCF_003368295.1. Taxonomy (NCBI): domain Eukaryota; kingdom Metazoa; phylum Chordata; class Actinopteri; order Cypriniformes; family Cyprinidae; genus Carassius; species Carassius auratus. The sequence continues at coordinate 13,827,528 of NC_039256.1, forward strand.
GTAAATTACTTGAAATGATCGTCTTTTTTTAACTGTTGTTTAATAGTAACATCACATGCTGTTGGTCTGAGCATCTTTTGCAACTGTCTGACTGAGACGACTTGTTAGCTTTCATAAATTGACGACTGGCCATCTAAGAAAGTGCCAATGAGAAGCATCATGACAAACCAGTTTCCGGTTGAATAAACTGTTTAGACTAGTCGACAAGTAAGTTAGTCATCTTTTTTTTCTTTTCTTTTTTCCTAAAAGACTGGTAATAACTTTTCAGTTACATATAAAGATAAGTTTTTCTAATGTGAATATGAAAGTAAATACTAATGGTATTTGGTTAAACCAGTTCTTAAGACACAGTCTAAATATAGTAGCTATGGTTTTGCAACTGGCCCCAGACCCTTTGTAAGTCCTGTCCTGTCATTTTTGCCATGTGCCTGCTGAATATTACAAACACGAGACACTAAAAGGCAGTGTGTTACTGATCCAGCAGAGCTGATTGTTCAGACGGCTGGAACTAATGTATTGTCCATCAGACAGATTATCATCAGCAGTCATCTGGCCACACGCACAGGCCACAGATCAATGATACCAGCGCAATCCACCAGTTAATGGACCATGATCCTCTCAATCTGATCTGAGACACTGCTACAAAAGCCTGGATTTATTTGATTCAACTGGAATTTAAAAAGCAAGGGATATCATCTAAGCAAGATGCATGCAATTCAAATAACCAAGACGATGGCATATGCCTGCACAAAACAACATGTTTACTGGAGCTGAACATATAGGCCAACATGCTGAGTGTAAACTTGGCAAATATCAGGGCCAAGTCATGCCTCATAGAAAAGGCTTAATATGAAGCAGTCAAGCATTCGGATGGAGGAGTTTTTTTAGGCATGATTCTAAACAAAGGAACAAACAGATTTTTTTCCACATCACAAATTCACATTATGCAAATACTCCAAATCTAATTTGATAACACAACACGCACTTTCTGCTAATTTTCAGATCACAAATAAAGAGCTCTTCAAATGAAATAAAAGTCTAATATTGAATTCCTGAAAGACATTTTTAATCATTGTTTATTCGTTTGAGCCCCCTAGCAAGGGCCTGAAGAACCACATCATTAACTTCTAACTTTAATGAGCTCACGACTTCCTCCATTTGGGGCAGGGATCCTGTCTATTGAGGGCAGAGGATCTCTGCAGGGGTACTGCACAATGTGTGTATGTGTGTGTGTTTATGTGTGTAGGATGCTAGAGGCTGTAAGCTCAGGGTTTTATGAGCTGGTACCTCCTGTCTGACACAAATTTACAGAAAAGAATTGTTTCCTGAGGCCCACACTGCCAATCAAACAATTCTTAAAACCATATACACACATATATGTAATTGAAAACTCATAATAAAATATATTTATTAACAGTTTTAAATGTACGGTTTTCAAAAAAAAATATTAAGCAGCACAACTGACACAAAATGTAGCTTTTTTTTTTTTTTTTAATACATTTTTAAACGTACTAAACAGAAAGCAATTATTTTCATTGTAATAATATTTCCCATGTTCCATATGGGAGACTTAAATAATCTTACTAACCCCAAGTTTTTGAACAGTATTATATAGTTCACACAAACACAAAACACAAAAATCTTCTATAACAAATTCCATGCCAAGCTCTATTATTAAACCAAAAAAGAAAAAAAGTAGAGTTGGATCCCCTTCTATATGGTGCATTGGAGATTTCATACATCATCATATGTTGGTGTAACCCTACACAGCTGCTGACATGTGAGAAAGTCCTCTGGAAAACCTCCATTCCCTGATCCTCATTAACCTCTTCGGCCACAACTGCGGCCTTTCAGGGGGAATCAAAACACGGCCGCTGATTAAGACAAACTTGCCGTACAGGAAGCCTGTAAACATGCGGTATGAGTGCACAGGGTCAAGGTGATTTAGCATTCCCAGTACACTGAGAGGATGTGTATGACAGAAACGCAGGACATTTCACAGCAGAATCCACACAGAGAAGACGAAGTCACACTTTGTTGGTAATTCAATCCGTTCCCTGTGTATATTTAAATTATGTCTGACCAAATCCCCCTCTGCCATGGGACAACATAAAGGTGGCCAGGCTCAACAACATGCTGCCATAAATACAGGGTGAGCAATCTGCATGAAATGTTGTGTCAAAATATTTTTATGGTCTTCATGCTTCATTGGTGTGTGTGTGTGTGTGTGTGTGTGCGTGCGTGTGTGTGTGTGGTAATAAAAAAAAAAACCTAGTCATCTCAGATTTATAAAATTCAATGTATAGATACATGTAATGAGATATTCAACTTTAATATCAACCAATAATATGATTTGCACATAAAGTTCTATTGAATCAAAATTTCTGTTAATTTTTACAATTTTACTGAGAATGAAATGTAAAAATATCCATGACCACAGCTCCAGCTAAACTGTGAATGAATCATATTGACAACTGACAGCAACTAACAACAGCCCAAGGACTGGCATGTGGCGTAGTGTGATTTCCTTGGCATGTCTTTATGTTGTATAATGTAAGGAGTAAAACATTTGATCAGCTGTTGAAGAGAATCTGTCAGTGGCATGAGAGTTTACTGACCTCTGTTAGGAGCTGCTATTCAGAACTGTCTTTAAAGGAAGCCAAACTCTGTCCTCAATGAGTGCAGGACAGCTGTCCCCACACCCAAATGGACAGGATGACCTTGGACTCGGTGTATGTGCATGTACATGCTTAGCCATATGGTTGGGTTTGGGACTCATACCCTCATAAATTAAATACATAAGAAATAAGGGTAACAGTTTAGGGGATCAATTCTCACTATTAACTAGTTGCATAGTGGTTGTTTATTAGTACTTATAAAGCACATATTCTGCATGACCATACTGTACATCACTAATCCCAATACCTAAACTTAACTACTACTTTACTAACTATTGATAAGCAGCAAATTAGGAGTTCACTGAGGCAAAAGTCGAAGTCAATGGTTTGTTAATACTGAGAATTGGAAACAAAGTGTGACTGAAATAAGAAGTTATAATTTAAATAATTCTATTTAATCTAAAAATCTAAAACATTTTACTTTAGGGTTAAGGTAATATTTCAAAGTGTTGCTGTTTTTGCTGTATTATTTATCAAATAAATGCAGCCTTGGCGGCAAGGGACATTTTTCAAAAACATCAAGCCTTAATTATTCCAAACTTTTGAGCATGTATGTACAAAAATAGGTAGAGAAAAAAGAGAGAGACAGCAAAGGAGAGAGAGAGAAGGCGGAAAGGTTAAGTAAGAGATGGTATGAGAACAGCTTGTACCATAATTCCCAGCTGCTACATGCCACGGCAACTTCAGTGCTACTAGCTTTTCACATCTGAAGAGGGCTTTAGTGAACACTTCTTGGGCAGAATATTAGGCAAGCATGTATCGTTCCTGTTCAGTTTGGCAATGGCAATACCAAGATCATGGGTTCCATTCCCAAGAAATGCATGAACTGATATGCACCAAATGCAATGTAAAAGAGACGGACAAACCCAAGAGAACCCCAGTCTCTAACAACTATTACAAACAAAAACTGAAAGGCACTCTTAGGAAATTCTGAACAGATATTTGAATTTCAAGTCATGTTGTCCTAGTTATATTATATAACTATGGTATGCTGCCTCTTATGTCAGGTCACGTCATACCTCTGCTATACTCACTCCACTGGCTTCCAATCTCAGCTAGGATCAAGTTCAAAACACTTGTCTTGGCATACAAGGCCGTCAATGGACACGCTGATGTGTAGGGTCATTATTCGCCAACTTTGACTGAGATCATCACAGTACATGCTTTTTCTGTCCTCAGAACCAAATGTTGGCCTCAATTTCTTCTATATCAGAGAACAGCAGAATCCTCCCATTCCCAATTACAGCAGTTTGTGTTTTTAGCACTCTGAATCTTTGAAGTTCATATGTAAAGCTAAATCACTTTACAATTTTAAATTTGATTAAATGAAGACCAAATGTAAATGTTTCTGATAGAAAACATGCCAGGATATCAATATGTTCAATATGGACAAAATGTTTCAGCTTTTTCTTCCAAGACCAAAACTATTATTCATTTAATTGCTAAACAGTTGTCTTCTTGACGTTTATTGTTATGTCTCAACAAATTTTAGGAGAAACATCTGAGACTAAATTGATACTTAAATGAAGCATAACAGATATGTGATTTAATAATAATAGTAACAATTAAAACACAAATAAAACATCTACTGCGATAATTGCAACCAAAAATATTGCTGCAACCAGAGAAAAATAACTTTTCAAAACTTAAAAAATGCAAATATTCAGATTTGTCTGGAATAGTTTTGGAGAGCTGAAATCATTGACGAAACAGTTACATTTCATTGTGCTTCTTCAATGGAGATTGATTTAAAAACCTAAGATTGTTTTATGCTTTAATTGTTAATATGAGAACAAAACTAAACATTTTGCTACTTGTAGCATGCCTGCCATTCAATAAAAACAATAAGATTTGTGCTTTTGATACGAAACAAAGTGTCATCTTTCAAATTCACAACAATTTCTAACAATAAATGTCATGTTGCCGCTTTTTAAAGTGGTGTGACAGATTGCTTTATCCATCTTGAGTTCAAGCAGCAGCACAGAGTGCATGGGAACCACGAGTGCATTATCTCTTCCTCTTTACTAGTAGTTATAGCACAAAATAAACATAAATGTACATTAGAAGGTATAGGAACAGTACATTAGAAAAAAAAAGAAACACTACATGTAACTCATTCAAGATTTTAGCTGTAGAAAGACATCATTACAACAATGTAAGCAATCTCACGTGAAGCTACATTTACTTAAAGGGTTAGTTCAGCCAGGCATGAAAATTAGCCTGTGTTTTACTCACACTCAAAGCATCCTAGGTGTATGTGACTTTCTTCTCTCAGACGAATCATACAGACGAGTTATATAAAAAATTGCCCTTGCTTTTCCAAGCTTTACAAATGGCATGGGCATGGGTGTTTTGGTTCAACAGTCCAAAAGTAGTCAAATAAAGAGCATCCATCCATATTAAAATGTGCATCACAAGGCTCGTGTGTGTGAATAAAGGCCTCTTGTAGCGAATCAATTCATTTTTGTAAAAAACCAAAAAAACAAAAACACCTTCGTATGTGTGTTCATGAGTGACTGCCTTTCTGGCGGATGACATAGGACATAAACGCAGCGCATGCGCGGGTGAGTCCCGCGAAAAACCAACATTTGTTTATAGGAGCATTTCCTTACATTACCAAAGGAAAATCAGTCTCTTCTTGGCTTATATCGAAATTGTCTGACATTTTCTTTACAAATCTTGTTTCTGTGCTTCTAATTCGTGACAGGCTTTTTGCTATGTTCTCCCTCCGTCGTGCTTTCCGCATTCGTCAATAATCACCAGCGCTTACACTACGCATACATCTATACTTCATCCCCCGGGACAGCTTCAGCCAACAACAGTTAGCAGAAGTTAAAAATGGATGTTTATATATTTTTAAATATGGATATTTTTCTTACAAAAACACATCGTTTTGCTACAGGATGCCTTTTTTTAACCTCCCGGAGCAGTGTGAGGCATGTTTTAATATGGATTGATGCACTTTATTAGACTTCTTTTGGACTGTTGAACAAAAGACACAGGACTGCCTGGAGGGTAAGAAAAACATGGACTAATTTCTATTTTTGGGTGAACTATCCCTTTAATAAGAAAGCCATTATATGTCCATAGCTCATTATTATAATAGAAAAAACATATCTTGAGGAGAATTTTCCTAGATATAAACACTATTACATATTTACTTTATTTTTTCTATTTCAAATGTTAATGATGTCTTTATTGTTACATAAAATGTATTTTCAGTTTTTGCCTACATTAAAACTTTTTTGTTTTGGTAAAAAAAATGCATTTCTGTAAATCAATACAATGCTTAAAAGTTTTCAAGCTATGTGGCCTGAGTGATTTGGTCCAGCATTCCACACATTTTTTATCTAACTACCACACCAAGTGGCAATTATCAAGACGGACAGAAACATCTCAATATAGTCCTCATCTCTTTGTGCGTGTAGTGGATACATGCAAACAGTGGATCGCACACAACACTTTCCCCCTCACGCTTACCTTGGTAGCCTATAAACGCACTGTTCATAAAAAAGACTGTTTTCCTAGATGTCAAAAATACTTTCTGGTCACACGCAAGGAGACAGGATGCACCATTCTGTGTGGTATGAGCTTGTCAGTGTCAAAACGACCAGACTGGTGGATTCACAAGGCCTGCAGAGCATTTAGCAGCATTTACAGTCTTGTTACAGCTTACATTGAATCCCATAATGGCTTTTAGCATTAGAAAAATTCAGCAGAAAATCTGAGAATCAATTCTGCTCATGCAGAAATAATTAGTTGATCATTTCATTTTGTGAGTCAGGAATCAAATCAGTCTGAATAAAAGTTTAGCAATTGTTTATGACATCTGGCTCTGTGACAGGTCTTTAAATAATCCTTCAATTGAGAAAAATGCTTGAATGGTTTACAAAACTGTTCCTATGAAAGATTACTATTTTAAATAATGACTAACAAACTGCCAGTGCTTCATTTATTAACATTTTCATTGTGAGTAACTTAACGATTGGCCTGTCGTAATCTGAGAGATCTTAAGACAGAGTGGGTGGCAATAGGGCTGCGGTTTTTGGAGGAACAAGCATTTCAAACCCCAAAGCTCTTTGGTTTTCATCTGACATGTTACTCAGTAGACAAATAATCCTGTAAAGTGCGTAAGACGGCCAAAAAAATAAATAAATATATGATCTTTGAAAAAAAGTACATGTAATGCAAACAAGGTGCATTTTTTTCTCTTTTTTTAATGAAAAGCTATTATTCGGATAGGATCAGATGAAATATTAACATACTGTAACATACAAATTATCTTTTTTAAAAAAATCGTTATGCTAAACTGCACAAACTGCTAAACAGCACAAACTTTTAAAAAAATAATTTAATAATAATTAATAAATAATTAAGAATGATGTAAATAAAATTAATTCTAATCAGTGCAAAACATTTTTTATAATAATAATAAAATTAAAAAATATCAACGCTTAGCAGTGTTCAGTCAAATAATCAGCCAATATGTGGGGGAAAAGCACTATTCACTATTCTCTGCTGCATATTGCACATTTTAGCAAAAAAAAAATGTTTTTGATACAATATCTACATAGTTTTCACAAAATACATATTATATAATATGTATATAATTTATTATTCTGCAGCACTCATAAGAATAGTATGTTATTCCTGACAGTTTTAATTAGCTAATTTTATTCAAAGATTGTATTCTATTATCTGTCCTCAGTTTGGTTCTATATTTACATCAGGTGTTACACTGTCCGTCAGTCAATTGGAAAAGAAGTCAAAGAACTGATACCCAGTAGGAAGAGGAGGATGTTCGTAACGTGACGGCAAACATTAATTCCTAACATCTCATGCTGCGACAACCAGCAAAGATCCCCCCACCCTCCCTCCCAGTCTGTCTCAAATTCCTGTCCGGGCCATCCACCTTTGGATCTCTTAATCTCCCTCAGGGACTGACGGCTGTGGGGTCTCAGACTTCATAATCCGTTTCATGACTGTTCCAGATACATCCCTCTAACCCTGGAGGTGACGATCCACACTCATTTCCAGCACCAGTCAACATGAGACGGGTTTAATGCCCTCATGTTTAACCGGGTGCACTCTCAAGCCGCAGAAGGGAATCGACATCGCTAAATGCTAAAATTAGAAATGAGATTCTTGTTTGCAGTGGTTGAAACACGCCATATCTTGATCTGGACAATCAATTTAAAATAGTCCAAACAAGGAGCAACTGAGGCCTGATAGTGACCTTGGCATTCTGGTAATGACGTAAACACAGACACTGACAGTCAGTCAAGACTAAACTGAATCAAAACAAATGGCTGAATTTACAGCCTCAAGGAAAAAAGTTGCAGTCCGAATTTAATTTTGATGAGATAAAATAATTTGTGCCACGAAATAATGGCAAGAAAACAAAAGCTAAACTCAATTACATACAGCTCAACCAGAGTAATCTGATTAATTAACAAATGACTCTTATGAACCGATTCGTTACAGTGAATCAAAAACATGCAGCGCAAACTGTGTACGAACAAATAGCAATTAAATTACTTCAGTTATTTTTAGTGATACAAAAACATACAGTGAAATCTGCATGATAACTCTATGAAACCAATATATAGATGTTTATGATATATGATTTTGTAATGATTATACACATTTCAATGTAATTGATGGACATCTGATTTAAAGTTAAATTAATTTAAATAAAGTTTAATACATTTATAAATTAAGTTGGTCACTGAGCAGTTTTTGGTTGTTTACTATATCTGTTAAAACAAATAGCATTTGAACTGCCGGTTAATTATTTTTGTACATTTTTTATGTTTTATTTGTGTAATTTAAGAAGTTAAAATATACTATTTAAAGCATGAAAATGTATTCTGTATGCAAGAAAATTGGGCAGTATAACTGAAATCTCCCCCAAATGGATCAGAAATGAATCAAAATTAGGAAGTCAATACAAACTATTAAAAAAAAACATACACACACGCTCTGGCAAACCCAATGTGACTTTTCTACAGTCAAGTACAACTCACAATGTCTTCAGAAAAGAAAATATATAGGCAGACTTATGATTTGTTCAAATTCAACAATGTATTCTGGGTTCATTAGCATGAAAAGTCTGGGTCTCGGACACATGGCAACCACTTGGAAGCCCTTTTGAAAGTATGGCACATTAATGAAAGACAGGCAAGCCAAAGCCCAAAAGCCTGTTCAAATCCACACTAACAGTTTTTCTGAGAACCTCCCCTGGAAAGTCAAACTAATTAGACATATCAATGAGTGATATAAGAATCATTTAAAGTGCCATATGATTTCATCAGATGCCCATTTAGTTGTTTTGAGGTTGTTCTTGTTTTTCCTGATTTAATGAAGACTGCATGTTCTGATGATGAGCTTGTCTGCTCTTTCCACTGTATTCAATTAAGACGCTCAAATCCACTGATCTGTCTGTCACATCTGTATGTTTTCATGTTTTGCTCACTTTCTGTAAGCTCTTAATGTTTTATTATTATTATTATTTAATGAAAACTGCATACTCAAATCAGGAAGACATCTATTCTTCCTGCTTTTCTTCCTTACAAGGAGTCAAGTTTTGCCAGGTTAGCATCAAAGGCTTCTATTATACCTGGAGAAAGTTATCCGCTAGCATTCATCTCAGTAGCTGCTGAAGGACCCCCCAGAAGTATTTGATTTGATCTTTGCGCAACACTAAGCTGTCACTGGGGCAGCAGCCTTTCAAAAAGGTACTAATATTTAGGTACTAAAATGTACACTTAAACAGTCCCTCCAGAAAAACTTGATTTAATGCATAATCAGCCAAAGGCCGTATATTTATGCGGGGTCGCATTTTTTCAAATACGCCACTCTTTTGCCGCATAAATTACCGATTTCAGAATATAAAATATGCGGGGCTAGCATGATTTCATAATCCCTGTATTTTCGTTGCAAAAAACTATATGCAAATATATTAGCAGAAAGTTGAAAAATGTTGCGTTTACTCCACACAAGTAAAGTGCCATTTCCCCCTATTGCCATGGGAACCTTATGAAGTGACGTAATTACGTGACGTGAACATCATCTGCAAACCCCACGGTGAAACCAAGGGGAAACTTGAAGCGTGCAAATCATTCTTATTTGTCAACAAAAATAAGCGCAAATCATTCTTATTTGCCAACAAAAATAAGCGCAAAAGAACGTGCTAAGCAGTTTCCCGATTTATTACATGACAGTGGAGCCAAAATATATTGCGAGAACTTGCGAAAACTGCGGTTTGATGAAATAGAGAAAAAAGGGTGATTCCCCCAACACCCCCTTCTCACTAGGCTACTAACACTGTTGTAGTTTTATTCAGAAGTTGATGCAACTTTACAGTTTTTGCTACAGAACAGTACCAAAAACTTACAGTTGTAATTATATTAGTAGTATGTAAAATAATTTACGTTGCAGTAAAAGATTGCAACTTAAATATTCTGTGATTTAGAATGCTCGCTTATCATAGGAAGTAATAAGAAATTTACTCTTTACATTAAGCCTAGTGAGCCTTTTTTTCTCTTCTTCATCAAACCGCACTTTTTGCAAGTTCACGCAATTTCATCGCATAAAATTGCAAAAAATATCCTGCATATTCCATCGCATTTTTTAAGAAAACGAGCCAGAAAATCAAGGATTTTTGCCTGCAACAATCACAAAAAAAATCAGTGTTTTTCTGGAGGGACTGCTTAAAGTACTAATATGTATATTTAAGGTACTTATATTCACCTTATAAGGGTAAATAAGGTACAAAAAAGTACCTTAGTCCTTTCTTTTTTTGTGAGAGAGAAAGATGGCAAATAATCTACCTTCAAAAGAGAAGCAACGCATCATTTCCAAATCTCAAAGACATGAGGCAACTTTAGTCACAGACATGCTGAACTACCTCGGAAATGGGCAAAATCCTGATTTTGAATTTTGTCCAAACTGTCTGTTTGCATTGCAAGTGAGCCACTCAGTCTAAAATTAATAGAAGCAAACATCCTAAAAGGATGAATACCATCATGTTTTATTGTTTTGCACCCACCGCTGGGGCTGCAAAAGGTGAACTGCTGATGGACAGTTAGCAGTAGCTGAATCATTAGAGGAGAGGCCAGGTTAATGAGGTCATCTGATACAGCCTGTGCGCTGATGGAGGTCTGGTCCTTAAAGAGCAGAGAGGGGGTAAGGACAGCGGGATATTGGGTTCAGGAGGGGTGCGGGGGAATGGAAGCGGGTGTTGCGTTGGTCTAATTGTCCAGTGAGGCCAGCAGGACGCCCTGAGGGGTATGTGCTCAATGCTGACATGTGAGACATATTATAAACACCATCATCCCCAATGTCACCATCAGAAGACTTTAAATCTACTCTTGAAAAGTTTTATGAAAATACCTAACATGAGACAATTTATTATTATACACATTCAAAATATATTGTGCAAACATATATTGCAAGTCACAATGACATTTTCAGTATTTATTCACATGGGGACCTGTAAGAAGGACTGGATCAGTTCACACTTAAACACATAAATTCTGCTCTTTTGGTTTACTATAATATTAAGCTGAATTAATGTGATTAATCTGAATATTTATGTGTCTATGTGGTGTCTTTCTGTTGAGTTGTCTTCGCACATATAAACTAACAAACAGTATGACAAATATGGTCTGATTCACAAACAAATAACTCTCTTTTAGCGAATCAAAAATATACAGCATGACTCTGACTCATGACTATGTAGCTGGACTTATGAACAAATGATTCCTATGAGCCGATTCGTCTAGTCAGTAATAAAACATACGACCAGAGTAGTCTGTTTCACAAACTAGGCTCGTAGCCATGAGGTCAACGAGGTCCAGACCTCTGTAAATTTTTCATGCTCAAAAATACAATTTGTTCTCTGAATGACTAATTTGCTGTTTAAAACTCCTCATATGAATCTATTTATGTATAATTAAGTTTAACACTAATAAATGGATCTGTAGAACAAGTAGGTTACAGACTGAAATGAAATCAAACACTAACCATGAAGAAGTCTATTAGTTCAGTTTTTTAAGTCATGCTTAGAACATTCATAAGAGCACTAGACAAAGCTATCATCTATACAGCAAAGATAATTAATGAAAACTATAACTTAATATATATTGTTGCATGATTAATAAACAACTGATAAAATTGTCCACCCCTTACATATAGTAAAATATTCACAAATTGTTCTTTTTGTGAAATAAACACAACAAAAACATTGTTGTTCGACTCACATATAAATTACTCTTTTGAGCCAGTTCTTTTTAGTGAATCCAACACATTAAGTGTTGCCATCTCTGTTTGAAACCTGCAATTGCAGTTATTTGTGAAATTTTCATCATTACGTGGGTTGTGCATCGACACGGCTTCATCTGAACAAGTAACATGTCTGCCAATTTTGTTATGACCAACTGAGGAGGAAAAAAAGTATAACAATGCATTGCACTACCAATGGTGATTAAATCTAATGATCTCTTCATATCACATCCATGCAAATTATTGTTTTTATACTTTTTTCTCAAAATGTTCATGTTAACAACATCAGCATTGCGTGACTGTGTATATAGTGTGTATTAGCATTACCTAATACACACTATGTGCGCCGCCGCTCCCAACACGCACATAACGCACTGTGCGTAGGGCACCAAGTGCTGAGGAGGCACCAAAAATAGCCTAATGATTTTTTTTTTTTTAATGCAGGTATTATTTCATTAGCCTATAGAAATATTAGGCACATTTTAGCCATGTATATGTAACAAAAAAGGGGGAACAAGAAAGATATTTAATAATTAATATAGTGAATAAAAAACGCTCTTCTCTGGACCCCGAAAATTTTGCCATGAAACTTCATTCCAATAAATAACAAATATTGCTGACTTGAGTGTTTCTCTCTTTACGTTCGTCCGTTTATTGACGTTGAAAAAGGAAACGTCTTTTTTTTAGACATTGAAAATCGATTTTACAATCGATTCAATGAACACTTATGTCTTAAAAATCGAAAATGATTTTTTCACAAAAGTGACAGCCCTAGTACTTATTGATGATGATTGACATTGAATTTGCAAAAAAAAAAAAAAAGTCTGGATTATTTTGATATTTTTTTTATTTTGCTATTCTGTTGACTGTTTACAAAGTCAGCAAAGCTGTGAAGATTTTCCTTCTCTTTTTAGTGTTCTTAAGTTTTATACTGTGATGCTGCTATTGTGTGTTATTGGTATTGAGTTATGTTTGGTAATAAAAAGTTAAACTGGCAAAAACAAACATTTTTTTTTCTTTCTCGGGGTCGGGGGCATCATAAAGGAATTATGCTTAGGGCACCAAAATGGCTAGCAGCGGCACTGATTACCTGTAGACTACTGGTGACTACGAGTGAATCTCCAGCTGTCTAATAATTGTCGTATAGACCTCCGCCATCAAAATGATAAGTTTATTTATTCCAGCTGCTGAGAGAAGAGCTATTAATGATCCACCACCTGCAATATCCTCACATGCGATTTAGCCTAGCCAGGACTCCTTCTTCATATCAACAAATGCAACATAATAAGTAATGCAAAGATGAACATTGCCGTGTTTATATTTCTCACGAAAACCAACCAGTTCTACTCAAATTAGAAAACATTGCTACAAGCTTACTGTTGGGAATTGGGCTAAGGTAAGGAGATGAATACTGGCTGGTTATGTACTTGACCAAAAATATATTTTGGATCATTTTTACCTGAAAAAGTTACAGACTAGTTTTAACTGAAACACATCAGTTAACAAATCAACATCTGATTCACATACTAAACTGCAATTTGTCGTTAGTTTCAGTCAGTATTTTTGGGTATATTTTCAGATCTTAAAGAGAAATGTATGTGTAGGCAACCATTTATATGTCTACAAAAGTCTTTATGTCATGAGATCAGAAGAAAAGGTAATTTTCAAGATTAATGAAGATTCAATCAAGTATGCAAATCTTTGACTAATAGTGCAAGTTTCGAAAATTAGCATTATTAAGTCCATGATGAACAAGAAATAAAAACTTTAATACATTTCAGATGCCTTCAATAGGCTTAAAATATCTTGAACTGAGTGTCCAATAAACAGTCAGAATAAATCTTAGACACACAACAGCTGACAATCTGTCAGCATAGCAAAGTTACTAAATATACTGGACAATTATTCTACCACACAGGAAGGGATCGTTTTCTGTTTTCCTCCACCTGTTGAAAGAGAATTATCCTTCACAATTCATCTGATGTCCACAGAGAGGACTAGATGACTTTAATCCACCTTCTATGAGGTTAGAGGTAAAACAAATAACTTTTGCAATACCAAACAGCATGTACCACAAGGTTAAATGTAATAATTAATGTATTTTCTGCAGTGGTTTACCACAGGGTTTGCTGCCAAACATTCATACACACTTAATAGCTAACCCTTGCAGTCTGGGGATTCTGGGACAGATATTGGCTGACTACATACCATAGAAATTTTGTGGTTAAGAGTGTTCACCAATACACAGTGAAAGCAATGCACAACATCTGGAAAAACTTATATATATATGAATATTTGGGATCTGATGTTTGACACTTTTTAACATATCAACTTTGAAGAACAAATTGCATTCTTGAATATCATGAGATTGAGACAGGCTTGTTATAGTTAACTAAAACCATATATACAATCATTGTTAATTTACCTGAAAAGTTTAGCTTTACATATATATATAAAAAAGACTATATAAATTATATCCCGACTAAGGATTTTCATATTCGAATTGGATTTTTCAAATTTTGCTGATATTCATATAACATTAGGACTAATATGCTTGCTATCTGCAAAAAGAGCCCGAATGCACATGAACGTTTCTGCAGGGCTCTGAATGAACTCATTTTGTGGACGCATTCTTCACGAAACAATATGCAGAAACACTGCAGCTAAACTCAAAAAATTCACAGCGTCTCATTATAATGGTATGGGTGTGAAAGTCCAGTCATAGTTATTAATATTCTTCTTTGTTGTTTGTCCTACTCCTGCTGCGCGGTAAAGAGATATCACCGTAGCACTACAATAAAGTGCTTGACTCAAAACAAAATGCAATTTATATCAGGTAAATAATATATACACGATATATACACCGGCTGAAATGTTTTGAAATCACTTGTACCTTACCTGTTCAAAAAAATCCAGTCTCTGCCTGTGTCAGTTTGAGTCTTGGTAAAGTTTTTAAATGTCTGCCGCCAAGATGCTCCTCTGTCGGTCACGGATTATAGAAGTGAAACATAAATCTATAGGGGTGGTTGGATTTATTCACGCACTTTAGAATATTTATTTGAAGCTTCTTTCTTTTGAGATTCTTATTCACGGCTTTATCATAATAGGCTGCATATTAACTTATTGGGAGAAAACCGCAAGTTCTGTGTGAAATCAGATATTTGAGCGCTCACATATAGTCAGAATGGCATAATCATAACAGCCCGTGAATATTCCACTGTGAGATTGGTAGTCGAAGCAGGCTCCTCGAATCGAAGCATAGAATCGTCGACTGTTTGGGGTCACCCCTATAAATTATATAGACATACATAAAAAATTGCAAAAATCACTTTAACTCAAAAATTTAATAAAAAAATTAAAATAAATTCAAAATATCAATAATAACTATTATAGTATTGACATAGGAATGAATTCCCAATTTTTAGGATATACATTTCAGAGCCACACACTTCTTTTACAGTGTCATAAACATTTAAACATCACTCCAATTCTTAGATCTCTACACTGTTTGCCGGTTTGTCAGAGAATAGACTTTAAAAAATATTATCTTTGTATATACCCCTATATAACCTAGCTCCTGTATTTCTCTCTGAACTTCTTCATCTTGACACTCCGTCTAGAAGCCTACGATCCTCTGATCAGGCTTTGTCGATAGTCCCTCATGTAAGGCTTATGTGTAGTGGGGAGCGTTCATTTGCGGTGGCATGGCCATGACTTTGGAATACCCTGCCTTTAGAGATTAGAATAGCCCCTTCTCTGTCTGTTTTTAAGTAATTGCTAAAAATGTACTTGTAAATATTCTATACAAATAAAATGAACCTGAACTTGCACCCTTGTGTCAAATAAGTGCTTTTCAGTGACACATTCAAATATTCATCAACTGAAGTGTTCATCAATTTTCATTTATTTATTTATTTGTATTTTTGGAGAAAAGATGTTTTAGTTTTATTTTGCTATTTTAACAACCATCTTTTATCCCCGTTTTGTGTAATACTGGGAGTTTGTTTGCATTACCAAATCTAACTTAAGACCATTAAAGGATCATTCCAGGCTCATTTAAGAACCTTTTAAGACAATCCATATAGAAACAGCAGGCTCTAATCACAGTAATTGCTCATTGAAGCCAGTCATTGCTATTAAAACACATTTAAATGGATTTTTGGCTCAATATCAGCAAGAAGGATTTTAGCAATGCTGTTCTGATTAAACGCTCCCTTACTGCATACCTATAGCATATCTCTCTCATTAACTCGCTCTCGTTACAGAACGAGTCTCAATCCTTAAAACATTTATAAACAGGCTACTGATAAACACTGATTTATAAGACACATTTGAGAACACTACTGAACATATAATGAAGATAGTCTTTTAGCGCAAACGGCATAAGACCTTTTCGACTACTGAAGTTGGTTTACTCATGTCTGTTGTGTTGAGCAAAAGGCAAATTAATGACGACCCCCTAAAAGCATGAAGCCATTTGCTGTAAACTCTGAGTAAATTCAACAAACCCAGTTTTACAGAGGTAATAAAAAAGACTACAACCCATAGTATTTCCGTTTCATAGTTCCCACAGACAAAACAAAACATGCTGAATCCATGAAGGACACATACTAATAACCCTGTTTTAGAGATGGAGAGAAACAAAACAAATACACATATATTTTGAACAGATAACATTACATATAACAGTAACTGTTATAGATAACATAAGTATGCTTGTTGTAATACCTGCTGTCCTTCTCAATTGTCTAGTAATGGGAATAGTTTTACAAAGCGCAGTGCTTACAGCACACATCTGGATCTTTGAAGTACGTCAGCAGAGCGATGAACTTTCAACCAGTAATCAACTGTTTTTCATCCGTTTAAATGAACGATAATCTTCTATAATTTGATAAGATGTGGTTTAAAGATAAAACTTCTGTGTTGAGAAGCGATCAACCTGTCAGTAATAAACGTTACAATCTTTAATCTATAACGTTTTCTCAAACAGCAACAACTCGAATTTTAGAAAGATTTAGCAAGAATGACTTTTAGAAAAAGGTATATCCCATACACCAATTCTATTTATGTGTATGTGTGTGTGTGTATATATATATATATATATATATATCCATAAATGATATATATGAAAACTAGTAGAAATCGTAACAGTTCCATATATTAACATAAATATCTTGTCATACAAATATGTATGTTTATGTGTAAGCATTGTTTATATTTGTTATGTATATGTATATCCATTCGAAACCTGTCAATAAATGCTGATATTATATAAATGAACATAAAAGATAGACATGTTTAAAATGTGAATGTGTTCTTATATGATTGAAATATTTACTTGAGAACCTCACGGGTACTTTAGATAAATATTTTAGGCCAAAGTGGTTTGGTTGACAAAGTTTTGTAATCCCTGGCTTCACAGTAAAAAAAAAAAAAAAACATTAAATAAAGGCAAGGCTGTATGTCTAATTGCGCAATACCACGAAATAACTGTTTAACGATCTTAATTAGCTTACAAGCTCATGTATTTTCCTTTTCTTTATGTGAGCAATTTAAGGCTATGAAGAAAACCACACACACATACATTGGTAGCATGCAGGCTCAAACACACACATTTGCACATTGAGAAGAAAGACAAGCACTAACTTTTTTAACAGGTGCTGAAAGATTCTCACTCAGGCAGAGGTCCAGGGCGGCCCATGCTACTGCAACCCGAAAGTTATAAAAGCACTCTTCCTGCCAAATGGGATTTTAGAGGTTACACAGAACGTTTACGACAGAAGACTTCACTCGACTGCGGTTAGGGAACGACAGGATAGATCGATACTTAATTGTAAACTGCCTCAAAAGTGGTGGGGAAAAGTCAGAGTTCTGTTAGTCTTTAAAGTGTACATCAAAGGAGCACAAATGGCTTCAGGAACGAAAGTATCATTGTAAACAGTGTCTAAATCAATTTTCTCTGTTTATCTTTAAATAATTTAAAAGATATAATAACACCATTTATCACCAGGCTGCATCATTGGATTTTAAAATATGCTATTTATTCATTTAATAAGGACCGTTTAATGATAGTATAGGTTGGATGGTTTGAATGTTACAGACAGATGCGACTACCACAGTCATGTTTCAGCTCAGTTTGGGTTTTGGTCCACTGAAAACATCACAAACATGTAGACATATGAGAAGTGGTGAATAAAACCAAATTTAACATTTTCTATAGAAAATATGAGCAGTACATTTGTACCCGGATTCTAGAGTGCTAATGGTTTACCAGGTTTTGCTCTGCAGAGTGGTTTTTAGGTGACTGCTAGACGTTTCTCACATAATGCATTTATTAGTGCTGTCAAATGATTAATCGCAATTAATCACATTCAAAATAAAAGTTTTTGTTTACATAATATATATATTTTTCTGAAATACATACATGCATGTGTGTATATTTGTATATACATAATGAATATACACCGCATACAAACATATTCTATAATCAAAAACCTTTATTTTGGATGTGATTAATTGCGATTAATCTTTTGACAGCACTAGTTATTCTATGGAAACATGCTTTTTTCAAAGATTTTTACATTTTAAAAAGTTAAACTTTTAAGAAATGCATCTGGCTCAATATTCTTGGCATAAACTAATTTTTTTATTAACTTTTTAATTATCAAGACCATTTGATTAAGTGTATTTGATTAATATTTTATTCATATTTTAAGTGATAAGTATTAATACCATATGTATATATATTTGTGTGTGTGTGTGTGTGTGTGTGTGTGTGTGTGTGTGTGTGTGTGTGTGTGTGTGTGTGTGTGTGTGTGTGTGTGTGTGTGTGTGTGGATAAATGTAAAATAAATTTTTGCACATTTTAGCAACGTCCAAATGAAAAGCTTTATAAAATATTTACAATTTTATTATCTGGCACAATTTTTTATATCTGGCACAAATCTAGATGACCAAGTGTGCTTCGCTAAAATGCAAGCAGTTATCAGATTTGCCAGTCTTTATGAAGCTGCCCAGCCTTGTCAAGGGAACAAAATTTGGGTTCAGTATTGAATTCATACAGGATAGGATCTGAATGTGGCCTGAAACTTCACACTGTAACAGCAGACTGAACAAAGAGTGAACCAGGATAGCGCTTGAATTTTTCATATCAACATCAGGGACATTTTAGACTGCATATTAAAAGGCACCTTGCACTTGAACTTTTAAAATTAACATTTCAACAGAACATAATAGATCTATTAAACATAGTGATAAATATCAAAATGAACAAAATGTAAAAAATATATTGTAGTTCTTTGCCATTGCACCACGTCCTAG
The DNA here is from genome assembly GCF_003368295.1 of Carassius auratus. Taxonomy (NCBI): domain Eukaryota; kingdom Metazoa; phylum Chordata; class Actinopteri; order Cypriniformes; family Cyprinidae; genus Carassius; species Carassius auratus. The sequence goes on from NC_039256.1 coordinate 13,846,811, forward strand.
TCTAATCAAGAAAGCTTACTGAAGTCTACACTGCGGAAACATGCAGCTGTATACAGATGCAGATCTGAGATCAGGTTCAAGGTGGGAGTTCAAGGAGAATCCATTGTGTGAAGGTGGTAAGCCGCTCAAAGCAACTGATGCACACAAGCGTAAAGTGTTAACCGTTTTTCACGCTCTCCCTCGTTAAATTTAATGGCAACTTTCCATGTCACCTGTAACATTCAATAATGAAACTTAACACAATATAATCACTTCCATTCCCCCATCAGCGCCTCTTGTTCCCATGCAACACCTTGGCGCACTGGAATCTAGTGACCTACAGTAAGAGCGCTGTGTCAGACTCCACAAGGGGGAAGGCAATTCTGGAATGTGGCCCACACGTGGTCACAAATCTGATCAAATTAAATCATTTTTAACAAATGCCAGTAATGAAACCTTTCTATATGAGGTTTCATGACTGTGTATGAGGCTAAGCTACGCAATCCACTGCACAAGAGTTGTTGTACAAAATTAATTTTCCATGCTGTCTTAGCCGGGTCTTAAAAAGAGACATGCTTTAATAAATTCCCCCCATTATCAGCCTTGAACTCCAGGGACAGTAAAGGTCATCAGGCACATGAGGGTTAGCAGAGCCTTCTATTTTAGTTAATACTGCAAGCTATGCTGAGAGACTGTTTGAGATGCCACACTGCAAATCTCCTCCGTACCAAAGACAAATCATACTCCTTGTACAGTACAAGCCCGCAGGCAAAAATGGCGAGATATATTGAGATATTATTGTCTGTTCACTATTTTTTGAGCCAGTGTGATGTCAACATACAGTAACAGGCAATAAGACATCACATGCAATTTTCTAATCTAAATCAACTGATCAGTGCTGTAACAAAAAAGCTGGATAAATGTGCATTTGTTCATTTTTAATGAAAATATATAATTTAAATTATTAAAAAATATTTTATTTTACTTTACTTGCAGTATGAGCTTAGAAATTGGCTTTTGTTTTCGTTAAGCCAGAGTATGAGTTAAATCATATTTCTTCTTGCTCATTTGGATGAAGCATTTTTTTTTTTTTTTACAATATATTTAGTTTCATCTCAGTGTCACTCATGTTATTATACATGATTCATATATACATCATTCCCTACTGAATATTGTTTTTCAGTCAAAATATGTCACATTAAAGATGTTAAATGCATTTGAAGCGGTTTCAAATTGTTTTTAAACCATAAATCTGAGCACACCACCTGCCTCAGTGAACTGTTAGCTAGAAATGTTTTATAAGCGGTTGGGGTCGGTACGGTTGAAGTATTTAGACTCCACCAACAGGGCTGTGAGCTGTTTATTTTTCAGAAGGAAGAATGCAAAGAGTGTGGTTTTACAAAGCAAACTTTAATAAGATGGCTGTTGAAAGACAAGTAAAGGGGAACGTTTCGAGGGGCCTGCCGTGCCACCCATACAGAGACTGGGGTCAACATCCTTTGCTCCTCTTAACCTGCTGACTACTGTCAGAACATAAGTGCTCAATATCATCAGTAATATAAAAGATGTCGTAACATTAAATGATAGTGGGTCATGGCCTAAAAATGCAAGACAGGAGAAAACAAGCTATATGCAAATAACAATATAAATATTAATGATATTCGTAAATAAATAAATAAAATTAATTCATTAAAAGTTTGAAACTGACATGAAATTATTGTCAGAATATTCTTAAGCACAAAAAAGACAATATATTTTAAACAAAAATACTAGTGTCGCCACTTGACATTCAATGCAAAATGAGTCCTGCAGCAAAATCTGCTCTGCTTCATATAGCAGTTCTGCACAGATGTGCATGTGCGCATTCATAACTGCATACCACTAAACAAGTGCGAGTATGTGTACATATGTAACAGAAGGAAGGTCCTAATTCTTAGTTGCACGTCCCGTCTCTTTTGCACAGCCATGGGCAGCATATCTAATTGCACCACTTCCTGGTGAGATATTACACATATGCACATGCCCTGGCCGGATATTTTAAGCCGGACCTTTTGGAGGGATGAAAGTAAATACAGTGCTGAGTCCATCAGATCCCACTGCCACACCCGAAACCCTCTCTGATTTCTGAGTGCTGCTAAAAACCCATCCAGATTAAGCCTTTCTAACACCTTTTGTATGTTAATACCTCTCACAGTCATTAACAGGTCAAAGATCAATTATTCACTGGTGTTTAATATAGTAATCTCTAGCAGGCAAAATATGAAACACTGTATTTTACTGTTGTTTCAAATGAGATGAGCCCAATACTTTCAGTTGTGCTTTGATGTGCTTGATAGAACTGTGTAACTATGGGTAAATATGATATCCTGGCCACTCTTTTTGTCCACTTATGATGTTGACTATGTAAGGCCAGGTCACAGTTCACCAAACTTGAACGTTCATTTGCAACGGAATGCAAAATGTCTATGAATCAGCTTGCATTTCCAGTCTCCCATGTACGCATATGCAAATGTGAATTAATGTCAAGGAAACACAAAGTCTAGTAGTTGCATTTTTTTCAGAGTTTTATCAGCTATTTTTTTTATCATCCATTCACTGCAAATGATCCATTGGTGCAAAATGCTACATTTCCCCCAAAGCTGAAACAAACTCATTCACATCTTGGATGAACTGAGGGTGCATTTTCAGCAGTTTTCAGTTGTCATTTTTGGGTGAGCAACTCCTTTGATTACTGACCTCCATGGGAATCAAACCCTCAGTCCTGATATATCAGTAGCATTCTCTACTGTTTCAGCTGCATAATGCTGTGAAGCATCATTTGGATACCAGCCAGCAAATCAGATTTGAGGTTAAGAAATTGATTGCCATTTTTCTGTGCAGCATTCATCAGACTTTCAGCAGGTGGTCCATGAGCATGATTTTTGAGGCTTAGACTAGGCAAAACATGGAATGCATTTACATTTATGCATTTATGCTTTTATCAAAAGACATTTATATTGCATTTAGCAAACTCATTTTATCAATTCATGCAAATCCTCAGAACTGATCCCATGATCTTGGCATTCCTAATGCAATGCTGTACTGTTTGAGATACAGGTTCACTATACACAACAAACAGGACACAGATAATCCTAGTCCATTCACACAAAGTATTAATGTGTTAAAAAATGAATCAGTTAATCAGAATTTCTTCAAGTGAAATAGGCATAAGACAAAGAGACCTCTAGCTTCAGTCAATCACTACAAAACACACACCACACCTACAGCTCAGATGTTTCCCTGAATAGACTTTCAAAAAAGGGTGATGAAAGACAATAAATCCTTAGAGACAATGATTGTAGGAAAGGGGAGAAATGCATCCATGACCTTGTCCTACATTTCCAAGGACTAAATAGAGTGACAGAGAACATGCAAGCCTGAAAAATGAAACAGGGAGATTTGACCGAGTTAAAGACCTCTCGTGCTTTCATTTGAGAGTTACAGCTTGTTGTCAAACAGGGCCTGGTGTTTGGTGGAAAAGGGTGATAACAGATGGGGAATTGTTTAGCATGCAAGGACAACCATCTCAGTCGACAGATAATTAGGGGAACTCACTCTACTGTGGAGATGAATAGAGGAAGTAGAAATGAAAGAAACTATGTGCTTAAGGAGAAAGACATGACAGCGACCGTCTACAACTCCTGCAAGTGCATTTCTACAATTCTGAAAAATCTTAGAAAGTAAAAAACATCACAGTTGTGGTTAGCATGGTCAATTCTTTCCCATTTTAAAAATTCAACTCTTCAAGGGTGTGTTCAATAAAAGTTAAAAAATAATTAATTAATTAATTAATTACTTTAAAAAATGCTCTCCATTTTCTAAATCCATTTTTTTTTTTTAAAGGCTTTCACAATCAATAATAATGATAAAAGCCCTGAAATAATTATTATTATGTATGGGTTTTAAAAAAATGGAATTTTCCAAATTAAAGTAGACTGATTTTTTAATATATTTTAATATCATGTTTTAATTATATAAAAAAATCTAATAAACTTTTGTGCTTAACAAATAGTCAGTCAGGTTTTAAAGGGGTCATATGATGCGATTTCAATTTTTCCGTTCTCTTTAGAATGTTACAAGCTCTTGGTGCATAAAGAAGATCTGTAAAGTTGCAAAGATTAAAGTCTCAAACCCAAAGAGATATTCTTTATTAAAATTAAGACTCATCCACACCCCCCTAAAACGGCTCATTCTAACACGCCCCACATAGCTACGTCACTATGTGGGAAGATTTGCATAATGCAGTCCAAATGTTCACACAAAGAAAGAGGGCAGCGGCTCATTCAACACCTCCGGCATAAACACATTGCATTATACTAAATAATTTTCTTTTTATCAACATCGTATGACCCCTTTAAACTCCCATCAGTGTCCTTCCAAACATCTCCTGTAGGGGGCATTATATCCTGCCCAATGGCGAGCGCTTTGGGCTCATGTCTGTTGTGCAGACAGAAATACTTCTCCCTCTGATCCTGCCTGCCAGGACCGCTCAAAACGCTTCAGGTTTCAGGTGGCAACCATTGCTTCTAAAATGAAAGGGTCTCACCTTACAGTTCAGTTCTTCTGTTGGGCCTTCTGCAGCACTACCCACACAAACAAACAGAAATACACACACACTCACACAGACGCATACTCGGGGCCCCTTCACACACACACTCACGCTCAGAACCTATAAACAGATGCTTATGACCTCCCTCTTGTCCTGCGACATCAATGTCTCCCCTCAGATGTGAACCAGCATACATTTATGGAAACACTGGATTTTAAAGGGCACCATGACTCAATGTAAAGAGGGATTGTGAAAAAGAAGGATAGCAGTTCCTCGAAGTTTCTCAATGCACCCAAACTCAAATTACCACCAACCCCATGTTTAACAACCACATTTTGTGAAAGAGGAGCCCAAAAAAAACCTCTCCGCAACCACCAATTCATCAATATGCAACAGCTGCACGTTTTCTCCTCCCCTCTGTATTTATAATCACAATTGGAAATGCATAGAGCTGTGTAAAGTGAATATAATCTTTACTAATTGTAATTGCCTTAAGAAACCCTGCACGTAACGACTGCAGTCAGCCAAAATAATCACTCAATAAACTCTAAAAGCATGAAAGACTGATTATATGACTTCTAAACAGACATTAAACATTTAAGGTATCTTTAAAATAATGAAATGAGAAACATCAAACTACATAATTATGTAGGAAATAAATGACTTTACAGTTAAGCATCATTATCCAACAATATTTAACTGACCAATCAGAATCAAATATTCCTCTCATCCACATCACAGCTTTGCAATCACTGTTCAAGAACAAGAAATTGATGAATTTATCAGTTTCTGTAAGGTTTCATCCCACATTTTTGAACTGAACACTGTTCTGAGAGCAGATACGTGGACGTACCTGGAGGACAGTTGCAGTCTTGTGTCACGTCTCTCGCCACACGCAACTTTGGCATCGCTTCATTCACCCTCTGAAATGTGATAAACAACATGGAGGAAATTAATTATTAAAATTTTGGTTATAGAGGTCAAAGGTCAAATTTTATGAATCATTCATCAATAAATCCATCCTGATTATCACTCTGATAATCAGAATATTGAATAGACACCAGAAGTGTCAGTGGTCATGGGTCTACATATTTGAAGAGAAAAAAGGTGTGAATTTGCCATTACTGCTAAGTTTAAATAGTTTATAAAAACACTGGCAAACAACATAGTATGATTACACTAATAGTACTGGATTACATAGTAACCTACTGATTATTCAGCGGCGTTCCTTTATTAAGATGTGACACGTATGTAATTTATGTTGATTTTACACACTTTACTATATTACAATATACATTTTTTATATAAACTGACGTATACAGTATATATTTGAATACTGTAATTCTTGATATAGGACGGGGAAAGAATGTAGTCTATAGCACATTCACTTTAGTTTATTTTAATACATCACAATTAGAAGAATTTCATTTATTTCATTTCATTTAAATTAAGCATGTTTATTAAATTAAAAATCACTCTTATCACATAAACGCACCTGTTGCTCCACATGCAGAATTATAAGCTATCTATAATCCTTTATGCTAGACAGATATATAGGAGTTTTCAGATTTCATACTATTTTGGTAAATGTATTACTTAGTTAAATAGGTTTAAAACTCTCTGGCAACAGCGAGCAGGCTATGCGTTGATTAATGGTTTTAATTAGAACAAGCGGCAAAATTAATCAGAGCCTAAATTAAATTGGAAAACATACTACAGAAACACGTGAAACATGTGTTGCAGCTTTCCTTTATGAAGAATTCAAATGCTTGCCTCCTGTAAGAGTGTTTCAATGGATTCCCGCAGTTCCTGTGGGACAGAGATGTCCTTGGGTGATTCTTGACAGATGTCAGTCATCTTTATCTCCAGCTCGCGCAGCCTGCTCTCCATCTGATGCGTTTTGAAACTCATGAGAAAACACACCGCTATTGAACTCAGCGATAACACTAGACACACTATGGTTGGAAAAGACACTAAATAGCGCTGACAAAACGGTTTCGCAGAATTCTGTTTGCTTTCTATATTTCCGTCCGCAGATTGATCCATTCTGTTAAAAGTCTCCAGTTAGTTTCCGATAGTTAGATGACTTGTAGTATTGATCAGCTCTTGATCGATGAGATGTGGCTGTCAGAGTGAGCAGCGCGGAGCAGCACACGGTGCTTTGAACAGCATGAGTGTCTCAAAACCTTGTATGAGGACTACCTAGTGAACGGCGTTTTCGTCCGTCATAGACGCGTGTCGATTCATAGATTCTTAAATTGGCCAAATGTTGCGCGCGCCTGTGACGTCTGTGTGTAACGAGCATGAAATGACTGGCGGAGAGCGTCCAAAAGCAGCTATGAACAATGTGTGAGAGTTTTATCTATTTCAGGCTGTTTTCTCCACACACAGAATCTGTTTGAGAATTAGTCTGTACAATATTTTGTGGAGACATTTTCAAATGAATTTCTTTAGGCGTTTTTGCGGATGCATTCTGTTCATCTTGCGCCCATGGTACAGCTGTACAGACTGTCAAGATTAATCTTTTCTGCGATATTAAACGTTACACGTACAACCGACAAATAATGCCAGTAATAAAGTATTTGTCTATGCTTCCACCGATGACGATAACAAAAATGATTAAGGCAAAATGTTGTTGCGATGTTCGTATCTTTCAAATACATTTTTATAACGTTTGTGAACCAAAGTCTGAAAACCAATGTATGCGTTTGTTTGTGTGTGTGTGTATGTATTATGTATATATATATACAGTAGTCAACATTTTAAGGATCAAAGCCTTTCATCAGTTGTTCTAAAACCAAAACCATACCCATTCTTGTCTTATGACAACTTTTGATCCACTTCAAATGTTGACTAATATATATTGTTTATCTATAGTATATAGTGTATCTAGTATATATACACACACGTTAAATATAAACCAAACTATCCCTAAACCACACTTTGACTGTCCCTCATCGACAATACTTTAATAAACACAGAAGCAGAAATACATTTTGCAAGTGAAAATTGAGTTGTGATCTACCGCCCCCTATTGCCCGCCTGAGAACATTACACCACAATGAGACAAACGATATTGATCAACTTATTTTATTTACATAAAGGAAAAACTGAAAAGACATTTACAAATATCACTACGTTTATATTGATAATGCTAACAAATCTGTGACAATTATCGTACGTTTAATACCCTAAAACCTTGCCCCATTCACAGTTACTCATCATTCTGTCAAGTAATGCAGATAACACAAGCACAAATCAATGAAGAAATCCAGAGCAATAGGTCACACTAAACTGAAAAACAAGCACAATAAATATAAACAAGAAGGGAGCAGAGTATGATCTATACAGAGGACTGATACAGTCAACTGAAACAGCCTCTCTCAGAGAGGAACTATAGCAAAAAATCAAGAGAATCCATCACTTATTTCTTTGTCTTCCTGATCAAGTCGAAAAAAGGGTGTTTGATGGCTTCATCCAGGGTGATCCGCTTCGTGACATCATATTCCAGCATCCTCTCTATGAGATCAAACAGCTGTACATGGTCAGAGCCACTGGATGCCATGTATTGCTGCAAAGAAATTAAAAAGTCATATTTCTTAAGTTGTTTGTTTCTAGATGTCTCATCGGCTTCAAGTAAAAACAAAAACCACAACGGACCCAAAACTTGAATGAGAAACTTACTCTCAACGGCTTGCACTTCTTCCGAACATAACGACCCGAGGAGCTGTGAACCTCCCAGTCCAGCTTATCATGGTGAACGTATCTCTTCTTCCTGCATAATTAGAGAAAAAAAGCCATTTTGATTCTTGTTTACATTGTTTACTTCAGGCATCTGTGGTTCCTAGATAACGATTTTTCCAATTTTACCCAAAAATGTGTTTTCCATTTCCATGACTAAATTAGAGTTGTAAAATGTATATATTACCACAAATCCTGCAAAAAATCCTGAAATTACCTTGTTTTCTGCAGCATGTGTGTGGGTATAGGGCCCAGCACTCGCTCCATCATGGCCAGATGCTCTTTACTGTCATGTGTCTGTAATTTAAAAAACCAGAAACTAATTTATAAGTTCTGAAACAACAAGTCATGTGTATCCAAAGTGACCATAAATGAACTAATGTGAACTCAGAGGAAAGTGACCTGAAATAGAGTCGATCCCAAATAATACTCAATAAGAATGCAACCCACACTCCACACATCACAGGAATGACTCCAGCCTAGATCTGTTAGAAACAGACAGATAGCTCTGTTATAGCTCACAATAAATGCAATCATATCAAGTGTGCCATGTACCTCAGAATATATATATATATATATATATATATATATATATATATATAAAAAAATCAATGGATCAGTAACTACTTACCCAGAATAACCTCTGGAGCTCGGTAATGTCGAGTGGACACCACTGAGGTGTGATGCTCATGCTCGTATGTTGCATTCCCAAAATCAACTACTTTCACATCAGGATTCTTTACCGTTCTCTCATCCCTCTTCTACAATTTCAAACAAGACAATTAATTCACAATCAGTTCTGTTTTTGTTAACTAAAACTATTGAAAGTACCCAAGATTGGGCTGAACTGAAATATATTTAATGACAAATGTAAACAAAAATTTTAAAAAGTCCCACTAACAAATAACTGAAATATGTTTACATTGAATTACTACAATTACTAAAACTTCAGTAATTTTGAGTATTAGAATTTTTTAAAAATAGAATTGTTCTATAAAACCTTAAAAAAAACATTTTTAAAATATTAAATATTATTTATAGAACATAATACTAAATGTAGTCAGTCTCTCCTTACCATTTTTGGATTGTACTTGATGTCAAACTCTGAATTAATAAAGAGGATGTTCTCTGGTTTCAAGTCAGTGTGTGTCAGCTTACTCTTGTGAAGAACTAAGACAAAGAAATACAAAAAAATTACATCAATGTTTTGTTCAAAATACACTTAAAAAATGCATTCAAGCTAGATCCATGACTCACATCTGACTGCTCTGATGATCTGGTAGGCCATGTGCCTGATGTGGTTCATAGAGAAGGGCTGAAAGCTATTTTCCTTCAGAAAATCATACGTGCTCAAGCCCAGCAGCTCAAAGGCGATGCAGATGTGTCCGTGGTGATCAAACCAGTCATACATCCGGACACAAGCACTGGAGAAAGGAAAAATAGATATGAAATACTGCATTCCTAATATGCAGTCTGGACTTCTATACACTCAGGAGGCTGTAAATTTCAAATTAAGCGTGATATATTATACAGCCATGCATCACAGAGGCATAAATTACTTAAGATTTCTTTCTTATCTGTTTTCAACGGCACTTACTATCTTCTGTCACAGTCAAGTGAGTTAATCTGCTCCAGCACCTCGACCTCAGACACAGCCGCATCACGATAGCGATCAATGTTTTTTATGATCTTCAGTGCAATGCGAGCTCCTCCCCTGAAATAAGAACATACAGTAGTATCATTTACACACAGGAGAACACACACAAATGCCTGCACTTATTATCCAACACTTAATCAACCCGAAGCATTTCCCAAATAACATTTCAAATTTAAAGCAGTATATAGTATAAAATATTTTTTCTAAATTTGCTGAAAATGTAATAAAAAAATCTATAAATAAAAACATAATTTTCGAGTGAAATGGCATTAATTTCATACATTTTATTTTAATGTATGCCACAATTCAGAAGGTCTGTTGTTATTTCCATTTAATAGCAAACTTTAAGTATCAGATTTGTCTTGGGGAGACCAAAAAATTTTAACATGGTAAAACATGGCATGAAGACTTACTTTTCATGATCAATGCACTCCACCACTTTACCAAAGGCTCCCTCTCCAAGTGTGCACACAATCTCATCTACGGGTTTAAAGACAGACAGTTAAAAACATGAAATTGACACAATGGTCCATCAAACCCTTTCAAAAGACTGCGCTGCGTTTTGAAACCACTCAAATTAGAAAAGCAATGCATAAATAATCAACGAACTTAAGACAATACTAGACTGGTGATACACACATCTGGATAAGTCTAAGTGTTCTGTCACAACTGCATTTATCAGGAGCCCAAAATTAGTGTGTAAAATTAGTCTGATCCCACAACAGAAAATAATCAGTGAAAGAAATTAAAAGATACAGTAGATACAAAAAAGTGTGTATTCTATACATCTTGCTCTCAGCATGTCTCCACTGTGATAGATCAGGTGCCCCTCCTCATCATCCTCAACACTCCTGGATCTTTTCCTGCGATGGCTCCTCTGGGGTTTCGGACCAACGCCAACATCATCATCACCACCATCATCATTAACCCATGAGAATCGGGGACCAGAACGCGCCATTCATTCATTCACGATTGGGGGGGGGAAGTGATTCGGCCCATTCAGATACCCGCAGCAGCAAGGCCCGGCCACAGGGAGCAGTCAACGCAAATTCAGCCCGCGAGAAACACACAGGGCCCACCACATCGTGTGTGTTACAGAAGAAAAACAATGGCAACATATTTTTTTAGATGAGATACTTTCTCAAACCATTATGTAGACAATTATAACAATTCACCATTGAAAAACATTGTGTTTTTTATTCCCCATTCATGAATGAGGTGCTTTAAAACAATTTTATGTGCTTTGGATATGAAACTAATGTTATGTCTTGAGTAAGAACCCTCTTATTATATCATAATATTAGCATAATTTCACCCAACATTCTTCCTGTCCAATGAGGAACTCCCAAAGTGCAAACAACAAGAAAGAAGGCACAGAAAACAGACAGTTGCACATGGCAACAAGAGGCAGACAGTGGTCATACCGAGTCAGAGTGACGGTGCCGGTGTCTGTGCCGGCTGCTCCGCCTGCTGTTGCCAGAGGATTTGCTGTAATGGTGCCAGTCTCGATCACGCTCCCGGCCCCGGTCTCCATCACGGCACCTGGATCTGTCCCGGTCTCCACCTCGCTCTCTCTCTTTGTCTTTACAAGCACCTCGGCTGTCATCCTCATTGTCTTTGAATACAGCTCGCCTGTCTTTAGCTTCCAGCCTTTCATTTGAGCTCCTTGTCTCAAGGTAATGCCTATCAACAATAATAAAAAGAAACAATTTGATATACAGGCAAATCTACAAAATAAAATGCATCTTATTCTTGGTTTCCAACCTACTATTTGCGCTCCATAAATCAGTGAATACCGACTGATTCACATTGGACTGAAGATAATAAAAATCACTCTAGTTGCTGTTTTCTTTCCGGTGTCTTTATCAGTGAAATTAGGAAAAATGTATATTTATATACATTATTTACATTTATGTATATAACTACACAGAGCCGTTGTTAACTGAGAAGATGCGCCAATAAACGCTGAAAATTAACGTGATTTGCGCATCTTCTCTATTAACAACGGCTCTGTGTAGTAACAGCTGCTCGATGTGAAATCACGCACCTGATGGAATTAACCGCTGATTAGAGAACCTGCTTTACTGACGAGATGCGCTTAACGATTGGCCGATCGTGATCGGAGCACCCCTACCACTTTTGCTTTTATATTCTTTAATAAGCATAGACCAGAATAATAATGTTGTTCACGTTTTATGTAAATATATTTATCACGGTGAATGAAGACATTATTTTATGTTCACAAGTTATTTAAAAATATATTGCTAAGAATAATTTTTTTGGGGAGGAGGGAGGAGGGGGCTTTTGATAGAAAAACATCTATGTATATATATATAACGCTGAGGCGCTGATGACAGTCCAGGCAAACTCCAAATGTTAGGGAAAATTAAAGGATCTGGATTTTAGTTACTAGCTTAAACCAATGCACTAACAGATGATAAATCACATCTAAATTAACAAGACTGACATATTGAGGTAATGTTATCAAATGTTTTCAAGGAATCTTCCAAGAAGGTGGCAAACCAGTCAAACAAGTATTATACAACACACTGCCAGAAGATGTCCACATAAGGCTCAGTGGGCCCTGGCCAAAGATCACACAACCCTCAAATTAGTAACTAACGTTAACTGGGAAACTAATATCAGTATAAGATGCCTTTATACAATTTGTTGATTTAAAAGGACTCAAAATAAATACAATAAGTTAGAGAATGGTTCTCACCCGTCGCTGTACTTGTGATGATGGTGTTGTTTCCTGTATTTATTCTCTCTCTCGCTGCTGTGCGAGTCTCGTCTGTGTCTCTTTCTGTTCTCCATTCTCTCCTCCAGACTCTCTTCTCTCAGCCAGGGAGAACGCAATCGCATTTGTCTCATCTGATAAAACAAACATAATACAAATAAATAACGTTTATATTAAGTGACGTTACACATGACGTCCTATATCCTCGGAATCTGTGCAACATATAACGTTAGAGCTGGGTCCACAAATACAGAGGCCTCTTTGTTCTAACGCCTCGTGTCAGGGAAGTGTTTGCACGATGCAAATTTTTATCTTTAGGAAGTCTAAAAATTAAGTTTTGAAAATAATAACAATAAATGAAACCCATTTAGACAACAAAATGCATTTTTGTGACTTAACTGAACAGTTGAGATTAACAAAGCACACCGTCAGTAAATTAGTAGCGACGTCGTTAACGCGTTTGACTAAATAAATATAATACATGTTATAAAGAAGATACTACAGTGTGTGAGTGCAGTAATTAGTAAATATGTAAACATTACTTTACCTGGCTTAAGAAAGTCCTCTAAATAAAAGCAATACTCGGTGATATAAACGGATTTATTTCCTCCGTCTCCTCTGAGTTTGATGTCGTTGGTGTGGTTCAAAATGGTGTCTGTCGAGCTGGAATGTTCGAGAACTAGTCCTTACGTCATCGGATCTGGAGCGCGCCTGCACAAGGCGCGCGAGAACTAGTGTGTACTTGGAGGGTGCTGTTACACAAGTAAACAAGAGGAGCAGCTAACCTAAACATTACACAAGATGTTGTGCCTTAAAATAATGGTAACCTAACCTGTTAGTCCAATATATTTCCTTCTCTATTCTTTTTCTTTTTTAAAAAGAAATAATTAATTTATTGCTTTGAATTAGAGAAAGTACTTTTTCCTTGCCCTTTATTTTTGCCCTTGTTATTATTATATTATATTATATTATATTATATTATATTATATTATTATATTATATTATATTATATTAATTATATGTATTATATTATATTAGAATCAGAATAAGCTTTTTTGCCAGGTATGTTTACACACACAATGAATTTGTTTTAGTGACAGGGGCTCCACAGTGCAACAGTATGACAGTGACAAGACAGGACACAGATAATAAAAAAAATAACATAAAAATAGACAATGTACAATATAGACAATTATGTATGTTGTTTTGGGGGGGTTGTATGGGTTTGTTTGTCCTCGGCTACGGGATGTACGATATGGTACGATATTTCATTTTATTTTATTTTATTTTTTTATATCAAGATTTTATCACGATTCTTTGTCATGTTGGTTTTTCTATTTTGCAAGCTGTTTGAGCATTACAGCCAAACTAATTTCCCTATTATAAAGACAAAGCCTATTAAGGTACAAAAATACAGAAATTTAGGCCAAAGTGGGTGAAAATAAAAAATGTTGTTATTATTTTTTCTTTGTTATTAAAAAAATGAGAACTAAGATGCACATTACAAATACACATAATATACAAATAAAATGAACAGTGTTTTATTTTCAGGTATAATAGGTGTATTTAGCAGGAGCATTCAAAAAATGTAATGAACAAATATAATAATAAAACACTTTATTCATTGATCCTATTAAAGCAACTGTATTAAAGTTTTTCAGTCAAGTGTATTTAGTGATTTTTCTCTTTGTGTTTGGTGTTTTATTAACATTAAAGGAATAATTATTCTAAAAATTAAATAAATTAGTGTTTTATTTTTATACCTTCATGTACTCACTCAAAAGTAGTTTTAACCCTTAATGGGTTTCCTTCTTCTGCTAAACGTAAAGCTATTTTGAAGAACAATGTGTCAACTGTTTGGTTACCCAGATTCTTCAAAATATCTTCATTTGTGTTCAGCACAAAAAAAGAAACATGTGAGTGAATAAACAATGAAATAAATTATATTTGGGGCTTTTTTGTTTTCATGCGTGGGATAGCTGATTTAATTTGGGCAAGTGGAGGTTTGACTATATACATACATATGCTGTGTGTGTATATAGCTTATACATACATACATACATACATACACAAAAAAAAAAAAAAAAAAAAAAAATTGACCAAACCATCCCCTCTGAAATTTGATGAACATTAATTTAACCAACACTTTACTCATATATTGGTAAAATTATTATATATTGTTATTTTTATATTTATATTAATATATTAACATTTTATTAATATTTTAAGTATGGTAGGCTGTTGTAAGCAGTCTATATTTAAACAATACTATAGTATTTTAACTATAACAAGCAAAAAATAAAACATTATAATTTTTTTATTGTATTGTTTGTGAAACTGAACCAATTGTCATTTGTTTACTGGTTCACTGTAGATTTTTCTTGGTGTTGCTAAAGGTAATATGCATATATTTAGGGATGGGCAGCATTTATGATGAATGTATTTAGTGTTTTGTATTTTTGTAGTTTTAAAATACTGTAAAATGTCTACATGATGCCATCATAAAAATGCGTCCTCTAATTGGTGCCTATTCAGTAGTTTGACCAGACTTGTTAGTACACTATTACTAGTACACTATACTGTACTTCTAAGGCTTTCGATAGTTTCAGTGGTTTGAGTTGGGTCAATACTCCTTGACAAGGATACCATTAGGATACCATTATTATGAGTAATTCACAAACTGTTACTTATTAAACTGTTACTTTAAAAGTATCCTTCATCTGATATGTGAATATTTAATCTGTTAACTGGTTGAATTTGTTAGATATTTTGCATGACTTGAGCAGAGAAAAGCTGCTGTCAAACATTGTTTACTTAAAATCTTTTTTTTTTTTAATACAAAATATAGTAGTTTATTTTTATACATGGTGTGGCTGATGTATTTTGTAATATTTTTGATACACTTAAAATGAAGGTATTTGGTATCTTTACATACATATTGGTGTATCTTTGCCCAGTCCTGCATATATTCATGTAAAAAAAAAAAATAACCACTTGAGTCTACTCTACACCATTTTAACAACTTGCACCTTATACACCTGTAGCAAACATACTGTTTTAATGATTGTACAACACAGGAAACATTCAAGAATGTAAGTCCCTCTAGTCTTTGGTAAAACATCACATAGATTTTGTATACATGTATAAATATAAACATACATATCTTAATGAATAATACACTAAAACACATACACATTTATTAACATTAACAATAAAATAAGACGTCTGTAATCTACACACTAGATGGCAGTAAACTGTTCACATGAGCTATCTGACGCGAAAACGCGGACTGAAGAAGACGGTTCACCCTCAAGAGTTTTGCTTCCGGTGTGCTCCTTCCTTTTCCTCTTGCCACAGTGTGAGAGATATAGGGGGACTCGGCCCTCCGACAAAATCCAAGTCCATCCACCTTCATAGGTGATTTTTTCCTAAGCCAAAATGACCGAACAGATGACAGTAAGGGGGACCCTCAAGGGCCATAGTGGATGGGTCACCCAAATCGCCACCACACCCCAGTTTCCCGACATGATTCTTTCCGCGTCCCGGGGTAAGTGTCCTCAGAGCCGCGCTGGAGCACAACGAACACACGAGCTTTTAAACTGACGCTGAATAACTCCGTTCAGTTCTTGTTCTGTATAACACTGGTATTTTAATCTTTTACACTATTTTAATATTTTACACTATCGAGAGCTCGTTTATTGTAAAATAGATGTTTATAATGCAACATTGGTGAATGGTAGTACTTACGTTAGTGTTTTATTAATGTATAAAATGCTTCCAGAACTGTTGGGTGATCTTCTCTTGTCCTCCTTACAGACAAGAGCATCATCATGTGGAAGCTGACCCGTGATGAGACCAGCTATGGCATCCCCCAGCGTGCTCTGAAGGGCCATTCCCACTTTGTGAGTGATGTTGTAATCTCGTCTGATGGTCAGTTCGCCCTGTCTGGCTCCTGGGACAGCACCCTGCGCCTGTGGGACCTGACCACGTGAGTATTTGGAGGGAAAGGGCAGTCATTTGAAATCTGTTCCACTGGATCCGAAGTGGTGTTGAAACTTGAATGCCATCTGTTTCACTGTGATGATAAAGAGGCTGTTTCTGAACTTAAAACTCTTAGAAACCCAATGAATGTGCAATTGTGTGTCAGAAGTTTTCAATCTGTTAGATGCCACAGACCCCCAAATATGATAGTCCTAGATGCCAGATGGAAAGATACCATCATCTGCGAGCGAGAGACCTCCTCCTTAAATTCTTAATAGTATCTTGCATAAAGGCCATGATTATACTGTGAAAAATGTATATTATGAATGTCTAATATTATTTGGAGAACAACTTGTTATATTACCCCCACTCCCCCCACACACACTTATCATATAAGTGTATAGTATTTAAGGGTGAAGAACCACCCCAATGTAAATATTGTCTTTATCTGGTCTGTGAACATTTTTTGGACCACAATTATTAATATACTTTAAAAAAAACTTCCACAAGATGGATGCAGAAAAACTTAAGAATTGTAAGCACAAGTATTTATGTAAAGTTTAGTCTTTAGAATTTTTATTTTCCTTGTTTGTAAAATAGCCTGTTATGGTGATAAACTTTAAAACCAACTTTATAGTCAGAATAATTCCATACCATAATTTTTCTGGAGTGTGCGATCAGATTTAAGAACATAGTTTGCACCATTACATCTTGATGTCTGATTAAACTGAATTTGTCTGTTTTTCTCACTCAGTGGCACTACAACCCGCCGTTTTGTTGGACACACCAAGGATGTTCTGAGCGTGGCTTTCTCTGCTGACAACCGTCAGATCGTGTCTGGATCCAGAGACAAGACCATCAAGCTGTGGAACACCCTGGGAGTCTGCAAGTACACCATCCAGGTGGGCCTCTAAATGCTCTTTATACAGGTTTAGAGCTCACTTTATGGAGGGGTTGTTAGTGGACGTAGTCTTTGACCATCTAACATAAACAGGGAAAATTTTAATCAGGGTTTTCTTAGGGGTCCTGGAAAATCATATTAGTCTTGTATAAGTTCAGTCTGATTCAATTTAAGGTCATTAAGTCTTCATTTATATGGTACAACAAATCTTGTCATCTTAAGAGGACTTAAATGTGTGAACCGGAATCTCAATATGGCTTAATTTGATAAAGTACAAAAGGCGATTAAGTCATCATGTAAATGTCTGCCTGTTTAAGTGAAAGAATCTGAGATGCATTTTATTTAGAGTTTGTACTGGATGATCAAATGCAGTATTTAATGTGCATGTCATAAAGGCTTTAGTATTAAAAACTCCACAGATACCCTGATGTTTAGGTTAATGTTTGGTTTGCTGTTCTGAAACCCTTTTTGACTCGCCCACAGGATGACAGCCACACTGAATGGGTGTCCTGTGTGCGTTTCTCTCCCAACAGCAGCAACCCCATCATTGTGTCCGGCGGATGGGACAAAACGGTCAAGGTGAGACCTTTGTCTGTCCCTTAATGTAAACTAGAATAGTCGCTCTGTATTTGTAGTGACTTTACCCTGTGATTAAACAAATCCACAAACATATTGTCTGAGCTCTTGGGCTCTGATGACAAGTCCTGCAATTATGATGGGTAACAGATTGAAACCTAAAAAGGGAACAACTTAATCAGGGCAGTTTGCATGGATAGACTGAATATTTGCCATTGGCAGATATTCAAAGTTACGTGTTTGTTACAGGTATGGAATCTTGCTAACTGCAAGCTGAAGACCAACCACATTGGCCACACTGGATACCTGAACACCGTGACCGTGTCACCTGATGGATCTCTGTGTGCCTCTGGTGGAAAGGTACTTGTCACTTTTTTTTTTCTAGTTTTCACTAATGCAGTTAGTCAACAGGTTAGAGTTCTGAGATGACCTGGTAAAGATGATGAAACCTTAATGCCGTCTGAATTCATGTGATTATAAAAGAGGCTGTTTCTGAATACAAAAAAACATGGGGGGTGGGGGAAAATTCTGTTTTCAGAACTCCTTTTTAAATTTCCTATCTGAATTTGTTTGTCCTCATTACAGGATGGACAAGCCATGCTGTGGGACCTGAACGAGGGCAAGCACCTTTACACCCTGGACGGTGGTGACAACATCAATGCCCTTTGCTTCAGCCCCAACCGCTACTGGCTGTGTGCCGCCACTGGACCTAGCATCAAGATCTGGGTGAGTTTATGTACATGAACGCATCCCATTCATATATATGCTCCATATGCAAGGTTTTTCAAATGCAAAAATGTCCTTTTGCTGTCTTATATTAAATATTGGAAATATATTGGACCACAGAAATCAGTGATGAAAGTTCAATGCCTTCTGTAATTCTATGATGATAAAGAGGCTGTTTCTGAGAACTGTTGGCCCAACCAGGTTTAATATCATATATTGCTGTTGCAAAGCTGATGGTTTTCTCTCAACAGGATCTGGAGGGCAAGATCATTGTTGATGAGCTGAAGCAGGACATCATCACCACCAACAGCAAGGCTGAGCCACCTCAGTGCACTTGTCTGGCCTGGTCTGCTGACGGACAGGTGTGTTTTATTTACAGTAGCCTTTACTGCCCAGAATGAGTTTCTGAACTATTCCTTGCATTTCATTAGTTTGCAAATGTTGGCTTGATCAGCTGCTCCCGTTGATTATTCCCAATCACTTCTAACATCTGAAACCTTATGGTGACAGTCCTGCAAATATGAGGGGGCATTAAATGATTTGAAATCAGTAGCAAGTGCTTCTAAAGAGATGCATGATTATAATTCCTGTCTTTTCTTTCACAGACTCTCTTTGCTGGCTACACTGACAACCTGATCAGAGTGTGGCAGGTGACCATTGGAACCAGATAGACACCTTTTCTAATGTCTAAATAAAAGTCTTTTAAAAAGTTACAGTTGACTTTGTGTTTACTTTTTACAATTTCCCTGCCTTTAAAGTACAAAAGAAACGCAACTATGCGAATCATTGAAATAGGATTGAATAGCCGCTAGATGGCGCGACTGTGGATTTAATTTATTTGACTGTTGCCTAGCAACAAGGTCAACAAACCAGAATCAACGGTGAGGACGAGACATGAAACAGACGCTTGAATTAAATGAGCTATTTTACTGTTGTAAGAAAACGTTAATTGTCCTTCCATTCTTGTAAACGTTTTGCACTTTATAATTTGGGAAATGTTCCCTTGGCTGTTCAAGCAACTTTAATTGTAATTGTTAAAGTCCAGCACCTTAAAAACTGAAAAATAGCGTTAACAATAACTTAATTAGCTGTTTGAAATGGAGTGCGACAGTCCTCAAAAACAGATGCCTGCTCCTCGTATCTTCGTGGAGAGAACCCTGGCTTTAATCAAACCTGATGCCATCCACAAAACTGATGAAATTGAGGATCTTATTCTTCAATCTGGCTTTACAATTCTTCTGGTAAGTTACGTATTGATCGGACATGTCACACGTGGCATGTGTTTTTTATTTTTTTTTGTACAATACAATTTTTGCACTACGCATAATGTGAAATATTCACGTGCTGAATTGACAATCCCTTATTCTGGTCATTTTGTAAGCACAAGACAGTCGTGTAGTGTCATGCCATTACATTGTTTAATATTAGGCTGATGAAATGTATTAAAACGGCAAAAAACTATGCTATCACGGTATCTATTTCCTTCCTTCTTGCCGGTACTAATCGCATGTATTTCTCATGTGTAACTCGCTTGGATAAAGGCGTCTGTTTATTAAATAAATATAACCTTATCAGCTAATAGTTAATATTGTGTAGCCAGTGCTTTATTTTAAGAATTAGATTCGCATCGTTCTTATTTTGTTTTTTCCATTTACCAGAAAAGAAGACTTCAGCTAAGTCCAGAGCAATGCAGTGATTTCTACGCTGAGCATTATGGGAAGCTGCATTTTCCCCATTTGACTGCCTTCATGAGCTCTGGACCGGTTGTTGCTCTAGCACTGGCCCGACACCAGGCTATTGCCACCTGGAAAGCCATAATGGGACCAGTCAGCAGCATAAAAGCTAGAGAGACACATCCTGACTGGTAATGAGTGGCACTGAAAGAATCTTCTGTCTATGCAGGTGGTTTAATGATAAAATGGACTTAAAGTAATTTTGTTCATGTATTGTAGGGAGAACTATCACAGTGCACCAATAACTGTGCCTTTTAAATCCCTGGCAAAATAAATGAGATGCTTTTGTTGGATTTTATGGACTTCGGGATAATAATTTACAAAACCAGTGTTCACCAAAACCAATGCCTAAATCAATCACACAGTTCATTTGTCATTACAACAAAGCTATATTTATTATGCATGCTGTAATATATGTAGGCTAACAGTCATATTTCTTCTTTCTGGGAAATACACCTCTGGGCACACATCCTCAATGTGAATGCCACCCTCAGTCTGAGAGCGAGATTTGGCACGTGTGACCTGAGAAACGCTGTGCACGGCAGTGAATCCTTCTCTGCTGCGGAGAGGGAGATCAGGTTCATGTTTCCCAACTGTGAGTCAATCCAACCTTGTCCAGATGAGTTCAGTGAACAGGATATGAAAGCGTACTTTTGGTCTTTGTCATCTGTTTCAGCTGTGATTGAACCTATTCCTATGGGAGATGCTGCCAAAGATTACCTGAGCCGGTACGTCAACCCAACACTTCTCACCGGACTGACAGAGCTGAGCAAGAAAAAGCCACTGGACCCTTTTGTAAGTCTCTCTTTTGATTTAAAAGTCCTTCAGATAGATTTGAAATTAATTGAGGGCAAATACATAATGACAGAATTGTAATTTTGGAAGTATTTCTATAAAATTGTTCAACTGGTTTCCTGTTTCTTTGACACAGAAAAAAGGACAATTGATCTTAATCCAAACCTTCAGAATGTTGTTAAAAACTTTTAAGTAGGAATGGGATGCCTTTGATCCCCAAAAAATCAGGATAATACTGATCCTAGCAGATGGGTTGATTTCATGCACAAAATATAATAAATCTCTACAACTGTTTACTACAAAAACTTCCAGTTTAGTAAATGCTTTACATTTACATTTATCGCTGAAAATTAATTACAATGACTGACACAATCAACAGAGATGAACCAGTCAAAAGAAGTTTCAACTATTTGCATCACTTATTCCATGTATATTTGTTTGTATTTATTTGCTGTTGGTCAGGTGAGGGGTTGATTGTTTAAAAAAAGCTGATTATGGAAAGGGATATGTATATTGTTTTATTGTGCTGTTCACTTTCTTCAAATAAAAGACTTGGACAGTTCTGATCCAGATGAATCTTTTTTTCTGGATTTCATAAAACAGTAGTCAACATTTGAGGTGGATCAAAAAAGTTAATCAAAATAATGCATTTAGGTTTTAGGACAACTTGATGAAAGGTTTTGATCCACTTCAAATGTTGACTCTTGTATATCGATATAATATTTCTGCACTGTTATTTTTCTTTACAGACATGGCTTGCAGACTGGTTGATGAAGAATAACCCCAATAAGCCCAAGATATCTGATGGAGCAGTAGTAGAGGAGGCAGCAGTGTGATTTATTTTTTTCTTTCCTCAAGCAAGAAGAATCAACCAGCAATAAGTTACTGTATTGCTCCTTTTTGGACGTCTCATTTGAACTGTTTTATAAAATAAAGTTTGGCAATTTTGTCTGGCCCTTTTTATTGTGCTGTCTTAATGTGTAAGTTCTGAATTGTCATGGTTAATTTAAATTGTAAGATACATTTTCTAATTTACAGTATCCTGTCACTGATTACTTGTAACAGTAGAAACATTTAGCATTATTCCGCATCAAATAAAATTGTAAGATTAAAAAAAAAATACCCTTCTGCTGGTGATAAATATTTAATTCACTAAAAGTTTTGAAAGTGAAGATTATCTGATCTAATAATGAAAATAATTAAAGACCTTTTGCTAAAGCAGCTGTAACCTCCTTCCTATTATTATTTTCACTAAACAGACAAAAAAAATCCAAATTCAAGCGCCTGTTTCTTGCATTATCTGCTTTATAGCTCGCTTCTCTTTAAAAACTTTTCTCCATTAATTTAAAAGTGGTAAACAACATGAAAAAAGAACAAAAACACTTCTTCCCCCTACTCGACACGAAGGTTCAGAAGAAGCGCGTTTGGGGGAGGGTTTCTATGACGTGAAAGCGACACGTTTGATTGGCTATTAGAATGATAGGCGTTCAAAGCCAGCCAATCAAATGAGCCCTTACTAAACTTCCTTTAGCTTCCATCCAGTAATATAAAACCGACCGCTTGTCGGCGCAACAAGGAAGGGCCCACACCGCGGAAAGCATTCCACGAAGAGTTTTCACTTGCTGCTTTTACGGTAAAGTATTTACGTGTAAATTATGAATTTGTTAGCCTCCGTGTACGTATTAGTTGCGTTAACGCTTATATTAAATTAAAGCTCCGTAACGGTGTGTATTTATGATGTAGGAATACGAAATGTTTATGTTCTTGTTGCGTATGAGAATGCAAGCGCCGCTGTTCAAAATGGTGGTTCAGATGCATTACATAAGGCTTCCTTTCGTAACCATTTCACTTTCGCTGCAGTTTTAGGTTTTCACATTAAACTACCACCATGTCAGACGCCGAGCAGCAGTATATGGAAACCTCAGAGAACGGCCACGAGGACGATCTGAACGGAGCCGGGCAGTACGAGGAGGGCACCGGGGAAGCGCAGGCCGCGGCACCGGGAGACACCGGTGCAGACGACACGGCCGGGGACGAGGAAGACCCGCAGAATGGCTCATCGGACGGGGGACAAATTGATGCCAGCAAAGGAGAGGAAGATGCGGGGTAGGTTAAAGGAATAATTGTGCAAAATGTTGGGACTTAAAATCCTTTGTTCCTTCCCGTCTTTGTTGGCGCCATGTGTCTTTTGAAGGGGGATGGGCGTGCGACGGTGAATTGAACACGGAGAGGGGCTTTAAAATGCACTCTTAATTGTTTCCTAAAGCGAGCGTTTTTGTATTTTTGTTTGCTTAATTAATATATCTGTGGTGTCTTGTAGTTATTTCTATTTATTTGTAGAAATAGAGGGTTTTAAATGCAAGAATAGTGGACATTTATTAGATGTGTGCTACCACGCCCCCTCCTGGTCTCACTCTCGATCTTCTGCTTCGTTTCCTCAGGAAAATGTTTGTTGGAGGGCTCAGCTGGGACACTAGTAAAAAGGATCTTAAAGATTACTTCTCTAAATTTGGAGAGGTGACAGACTGCACCATCAAAATGGACCCCAACACTGGGCGATCAAGGGGATTTGGGTTTATTCTTTTTAAAGAGCCAGCCAGTGTAGACAAGGTAAGCTTTCGTGCTTCGGTAAAACCCCGAAGTCTTGTGATTTCTTTGATGGTAAGCTAAATCGTTGTTTCTCTTTGCACAGGTTTTAGCACAAAAAGAGCACAGACTTGATGGACGACAGATCGACCCCAAGAAGGCAATGGCCATGAAGAAAGAACCCGTTAAGAAGATCTTTGTCGGTGGCCTGAACCCTGAAACTACAGAAGAGAGGATCCGCGAGTATTTTGGTCCCTTTGGCGAGGTAATGAAGCACTCCTTTAGAGATTAAGCAAGTTTAACAAATCCTGGAAAAAATGCTTTGACTTGTGTTTGTGTAATTAGAGTAATTGTAATGTAATTACTGTATGTTGCCCATGTCAAGTTTCTAGATTGATCTTTGCACATTTTCTGTGCATAGTTTTTTTTTCCTGACTTTTTTATTAACAGATGTGTTTGCCGTTTTGGAGGTCTTATTTTTTATTTTATTTTTGTACACATTTGTTAAAATGATCATTTTTGCCACTGCAGATTGAGACTATTGAACTTCCAATGGATCCAAAGACAAATAAGAGGAGAGGGTTTGTCTTCATTACCTTCAAGGAAGAAGAGTCTGTCAAGAAAGTTGTAGAAAAGAAATATCACAACGTCAGTGGAACCAAGGACACGACTGGAAAAGAAGGCCTTGTGAGTGTTCCCAGTGTGAAGTTTAGCTTGAAATCACTGATAGATGTGACACACATTCTGCCATTATGATATCAATCACTCATTTAATTTTTTTCTTCTTTTTCCCCAGTGTGAGATTAAGATTGCACAGCCAAAAGAAGTGTACCAGCAGCAGCAGTATGGAGGTCGTTTCGGAGGAAGAGGAAGGGGGCGTGGAGGTCAGTACCCCTTCAAGTTCACTCCAGTTGGACTGTCTCACCAGCCTCTCAAACTGTAGGCTGCATTAGTCTGTGCAGAGTTTACATAGATGACTGCACGCACATGTACAGAGATATGCATTTGAAGAACAACTGAGGCACGTCACTTATTTATAAAGAGCTTCATACAATGCAAATTGTTTCAAAAGCACATAATAGTAATAAACAGGAAGAATGGGAACTTCAAATATGACTAATATAAATGCAGTTCATTGAGCCAAGTCAGTCCAGTGTTGATTCAGTTCAGTAACTGAAGTTACTGCTGTTTTGGAACAAGTTCAATTCTGCTATAAGTAGCTCTGCAGCAGATCATGTTTATGACAGAGGCTGGTTTAAACAAACTGATGAATCTGAATTTCTGATTTTTTGTGAAAATGAAATTTGTAATGCATGGTCTTGTTGGAATTTATTCTTGCTCTCATGCAGGTATTTTAATGTAATTCCTCTTGCGCATAAGTCTTCAGATGTAATCTGTCTTAAAAGCTTTGGCTGATCTCAGATCTGATTAATCTAAATCCGTTCTAATGTCCCACAACGCTTGAGTAGAGACCAATCGCTTTGTGGTTTTACTAGTTTCTTACAGATATCAGCACATTACTGTGCCATGATGTTTAAAAATGGTTTGGTTTCGTTTTATAGGCCAGGGTCAGAACTGGAATCAGGGCTACAATAACTACTGGAATCAAGGCTACGGTAACCAAGGTTATGGCTACGGCGGCCAACAAGGTTATGGTGGATACGGAGGCTACGGCAACTATGATTACTCGGGTGGATACTATGGCTACGGCGGCGGATATGACTACAGTAAGCACTGATTGTCCTTGGGGTTTCCTCCCTGCCCCCGTCAGGTTCTTGTGAATGCAAGGGACTCAAGTTCCTTTCTCTGCTCTTTTCTTACCCCCCTAGACCAGGGCAATACAAGCTATGGAAAAACTCCAAGACGTGGGGCTCACCAGGGTAGCTACAAGCCATACTGATCATGTGTAGTGCAGGTATGCATTTTAATTATATTTTTCCCACCACTCATGGTAAGGTTAATTTGGTTGTGTTGCTCCATAACGAAGTCATCTCCATTTACCCAGCCCAACTAGAAGGCAGATAGAGCGATCCAATTGGGGGTGGGTTTTGGTGGTCCAGTAGGGTTGTAGCAGTAGATCATGACAGGCCCCCCCCCCCCATCTCTTCACCTCATTTTTTTTTCACATGTTAACGGTTTACATGGATTCATGCAGCTAAAACTCAGTCTTTTCTCTGTTTGAAGGTCGTAAAGCTACCGAGCAGGAGCCAGCGGTCTGGTCACAGTGAACATTGGGGTCTTTTACTTTTGGAAGTTGGCGGAATCTGGACTTCTGCTTCATTTTGTACAGAAAACATAAGGAATTGGGGGGCACAAATGTCACTTCTCACATTTGTTTTATAATTTTTTTTTTTTTCGTTGTGTCCTTTTTACATTTCCAGAGATGGAAGTGTTATTTTTTTACTGTACTTTTTGGTACCTTTTTGAATCTAATGTTATTGTGTGGTTGTATTTTACATCATGGTTGTGTCTACCACATCTAGGCTCAGAGCTCTCAAAATGCTTTCAAAATAAGCAGGTTGTTAATTTTTCTTTAGTGCTTCTAGATTATTTTTTTCCCCTGTGTCACCTGTGCTCTGTTTTGCAAAGTTGCATGGCTTCAAGAAGAGATAAAAAAGGGATTTCCTTCCGATTGTAAGCTTGTCCATTGAAATCTGTTAGTGGCCAGTCTTTGTGACTACCCTATTTTTATTTTTTCTTAAATTTTTTTTCCCTCTACTGCTTTTAGGGAGATTTCCTCCCGTCTTGTTAGATATTTAAGAGTGGCTTTAATAGTGATTCAACTATACCTCAAGACATACACAGGTAACTGTAACAAGATTCTTTCTCGAAACACTGGATACACATTCCTCCAGTGTCTTGGACAAATGTCAAGAAATAAACTTGATTTTTAAGATGTCTATTGTCTAAGTCTTTTGCTTTCAATTTTCATAGTTATCTTCCTGATTCAACAAACCCTAGTTTGCACTTAAAGAATTTAGAATGACTATCTAAAAAGTGCTGGAAAGATTTAACATTATTGTACAAACTGACAGTGAAAACTGGGTTGTTGTGAAGTTAAGCTCGTACAGTCAGGATTGTTTTATAGAGGCAGCTGGAAGTATAAAAGAAGAGGTCACTGGTTAGGCCCGTTTGTATCTAAAGCTGATGGTAATAATTTTTTTGGAACACAGCTTTGATGGACATGCATGGATAAAGCATCTTGTTCCAAACTTAACTTGTTATATAAAGAGACAGCACATCTGCATCTTTCACTTCTGCTTTTGTTAAAACCTACAGTTCTATTTAAAGCAACGGCAGACTTTTTACATTTTCATAAGTGTTTTTCCCATGAGGTGATCTATGTAGTGGATTTGGAGTGAGTTTTAAGTGGCATGACCGTGTGTAGTTACAGCATCTACAAGCAGAGGCCATGCTAACCAGCCTGTAGATAACCTATAGATTCTGTATATAGGGCACACACTACTGTTAAAGTTGTGTTTTTTTTTTTTTGTAAGTAGTACAATTTTAAGAATGCATGTAACTGTTTTAAGGTGACAAAGACTTGTATATTTCATTAAATGCTGTATTGCATTTTCCACAAAAGCAAGTAGCACAGTGGTTTTCAGAAAGGTTTCCTGATATTTTCCCAATAAACTCTTTAACAGATTAAATGACTTTATTTTTTTCTCATTTTTTTTTATTTTATTTCATTCAAAATAATAAAACCTGAGGAAATCCAGGCAAATGAAACACCAGGATAACCCTGAGGGCACACAATGGTGTACATTTATGTTCTGATGTGCTTTTTTAAGTGAAACACCAAATTTATGCAACAGACAGTCATTTGGCATACAGTCCATCTTTACCATTAAACAAGAAATTAGAAATTGTGCCATGGTTTTTCCCGGCTCCCACACAATGCTGCATTTTCATAAAATAATAAAAATAAAAAAGTACCATATGTACAATAAAGAAATTTAAAACACTGCCACTTGTCAAAGAATTGTGTTTCCTTCTTCTGGTAAACACCTAACACATACTTTTAAACAAAAGAATAAGACACCCTTTGGGTGTTTAGCTCATTAAAAAGCCCTGTAATCTGGTGAATATGTAATGTCTGCTGATCGTGGGGTGAGCAGCAACATCCCGACAGATTTAATAGAGAATTCTCCACAGGAGGTAGATGAAAGACTCAAATGTCCATTTCAAACTGGTTGTCTTCAGCTAAAAGAAAACAAAAAAAAGAGGTTGATTAGAGTGTTTCTTTGAGATATTCTATAGAAGCCCATTCCCACAACAAAAAACAATTGTGACACTCAATTTTCTTGCAATTCTTACTTTATCTGAATTCAGAGTTTCAATCTGGCAACTGTTTGACTTATATCACAGTTATAACTTTTTCCTTAAAATAGCTAATTTATCTCGTAAACTCAGAATTCAGAGAAATGAACACCATATTGCATCTTGTTTTTATTTATTATTTATTTTTAATGTAATTGCAACTTTTTTCTTGCAGCTCAAACTTTTTGTCTAGCAATTTTGAGTTCGTCTTGGAATTCTGACTTTATATCTCTATTTTAATTCTGAGATTATACATCACAATTCTGATTTATCCTTGCAATTGTGAGATTATATCCTGATTACATCTGGCCATTCATTTTTTTGTTGTTGTTTTTCAAATAAAAAATGTAATTGCAAGACTAAACATAGTCCAGGCAGGATTTTCAAAAATAATTAGTTTCGGGAGAAATCAGAGGGCTTTAAGTTTCCTGGAAATTTCATTGAAGAACAGGTTTTCTGTTATTTATTTCTAGAACAGACATCAGTTTTACCTGCCAGATCCTTCTCCTCCTCCAACTCCTCTTTGAGTTCCTGCAGTTTGGACACTGGATGGTGTGAAGGAACGGTCACTCCAGGAATCTGGGGCAAACAACAGGGTGGGGTCCGGGCAATGGGAGAGTTCCTGCAGTCCAGGAGGAACTTTCTGTCATAAATGATCCGAGTTCCTGCATGGAGGAGGGATAGAACGTATATTACAGCCACCAATCAGACAGCTAGAAAAACATTTACATTCTAGGCTGCAGGGTACAACGTGCAAGAAAAACAACAACTTAGGATTCCAGCCATGTTTAAAGCACTCAAACACAGACAATAAAATGTGACTGAAGAGGATTTCTTGAACAGCAATTTTAATCTATTTAACAAGACAAAAAAAGAGAGATAGCAAGGAACTTGATGTGCCACTCAACATATCAGCACTATCAGATTGCAAACAAAGACTGAAACGTTTGACATGTCACATGTGAAAAGAAGCACTCAAGCTCCCACAATGCAAAACAGGGTGAACTGAATTGCAGGACTCAGCACCTCCCATTTTAGTTCTAGGAAATATGAGCACATCTGCACGTGAGCAAGTAGAGCCGAGGCATGAGGGAACCACGATGTAGCAGATGAACATGTTGTGAACAAACCTGTGGAGCTTTAGTAGCCCCGGTTAGGTTTGTTCTGATTGCTAGCATGTGTTCAATTGTATCTGAAGCTATACTGTACCCAACAGTCCTACCAGTGGATGATAAACATGTTATGCAATCTTTTGCCATTTAGTTCAGTGTGTTCTGGACGAGAGGGCTGAGAGACGGGGGGAGGAGCAGGGTGTGGACGGAGCTGGTGACAGGGGCTGGACGAACAGTGGTCTCAACTGTGAGCTGCTCTGCTCAGAGGAATGCAGAGAGACCAACCCAACAGTTTCAGTGGGACTTTGTTCAGCTGGAGCATGTTTTGTTCCCCGATTGCTCTTCAGCTTCTTAGAATTCAAGATAGTAGAAGTTTTTAAATCACAGGACAATTAAATATAGCACAAGTGTGCAATTTTTGCAAATTGTGACATTGTGTTAATTTATTTGTTATTTAAAGAAACAGTAGAAAAAAATGAATTTTTTCACCCCAATAATAATAAAAAAAGTTATTGGGTCATTGTTGTTGTTTTCAATCATTTTAATTGTTGGGAGTAGTGTGTAATGTAAATATTGTGACATGTTCATGACAATGAAGCACAACTTTTACAAATTTGTTACATATATACATACACACATATACATATATATATATATATATATATATATATATATATATATATATATGTATGAATGCAGATGCCTCTGATCTGTTATTTTGCTTCCACCCTGAGGGAAACATCCATGATACAGTGGCTCCAATGAACCCATTTCCCCGAGCACATAGAGTTCTGTTATTCCTGAAATCCACAGCAGCTGTGGAGGAGGAGGGGTGTTTCTAAGAATTGCCCCCTCCTCCTCTGCATGTGCTACAGTTACAGCCACATGCGAAAGATATTCTAGTGAGGGACAAAGGAGATTGAGAAACATGTGGGGTGGAGGGTCCTGCCCATTAAAAAAAGGGGTCAAGCATTTGTTTTTCGCAAGATAAGATTAACTCAATGCCTAGTATCATATGGGACATGCAAGTTGCAAATCAGATAACCAGACATTGTTTCATAACAAGTATGGCAGTTGGGCTATCTTGCTGCAGACAGCCTGCCAAAAATGATTAACTTGTTGTTCAAAACAAACGTTTGTGTAGCAACAGAAATGCACACTATATCTCAGATCATTACAATCCAATAAAATGAACATAGGTTTTAGTTTTAATGTACTTTGTTCAAATACATGCCCATCCTCTAACTTAATGCATGCATGCATAATAAATAAAATACAGTGTCTTTTTGCAAGTCAATCAATATAGCATGGTTAAAAAGGATTGCAACAGAATTTCATATCACTTAAAATAGTTGAGATTGTTCAGTTCAACACATGGTGAGTGGTGAGTTGGAACACCATTACTTCAATCAGTTAGAAAGGAGATTCATTGCTTAAAAAAAATAAATAAATAATAATAATAATAATAATAATAATAATTCGCAATCATTCTCATGCAAAAATATAAAAGATTTAAAGGACAAAAAAAAATGCTTAAGGGGAAAAAAATGAAAAAAGTGTCTTTGTGGGGTTTTTTTATGTGTTAAGAAGGGGATTGCAACATGTCTCTCCAAAAATGTTTTGCACACTACTGAAGTAAAACCCAGCCTAAACTAGACCAATATGGTTTGTTGGTCTTGGCAGGAAAACATGGTCTTAGCTGGTTTAAGTTGGTCTCACAAACTGATCAACTGAGCAGTGCACAAAACTCACCTAAAACCAACAAACAGACCATGCTGAGAGAGCAGAGAGCAAAGAAGAATCTTTTCTATTCCTCTAAATCCATGTCCACCAACCTACAGTAACTGTACAGGCATGAAGCACAGTCTTACCCCCTGGTGTAGTGGAGAAAAGGGTTCCTCCAGGGGTCTGGCTGTAGCAGTCTGGGAGCTGGGACCAGTCTTTGAGGTGCAGGACACGCGTGGGAATGGGGCAGCTCTTGCTCTGCTGTGTGTCGGCGGACATCGTGGCTGAAACGCGCTGTGTGTAAGGGCTCTGAACACTCGTCTATATGAAGTGTTTGGTTAGGATGAAACTTAGCTCAAAGTTTCAACAACATAAAAACTTCAAAGTTATTTCTAGCGTGTTGCAGACAGCGCTGGTCTCGTGATCTGTCTGTCTGCTGGGGTGAGGGGTATTTAACAGCAGCTCAGACTACGTGACTCGCATCATGTGATAAACGACACTTGAGCAACAACAAAAACAGGCGCTGTAACACGCAGGGTTGCCAGATCTCTCGGGGAAGTTGATATGTTTTTTTACAAAACTTCTGCCAAGGATTTGAATTTCCACGGCACTTAGACAAATATATGTATATATAAATATGGAAGTCAAGTTTCTACAAATATAAATAAATAAACAAATAGTTCGTTAGTTATAATAGTAATTATGACATTAAAAATCTATTAGATAAAAATCAATCTTTTTTTTTTTTTTTGTAAATTGCATTTTGTTAATTGAAAAACAATTAAATTAATAATAGGGTTGTAAATGCAGCCGTTATAGAAGGATACATATTGTATATTTCTCAGAAGAAGAAAAAATCTATATTTTACAGGCCTGGCAAATGCGAATATAAACCTTTCTGTCTATGATACAAACAGAATCTGTTCAAAGGTGTGAAATGTTTAATTCGTTTAGGATTCTTTGTATGTAAATAGTAACATATAAGTTCCTGATAGTGATAGAGATAGAGAATGTACTTCGTGTTCTGAAATAATATGGCACACCTCTTTTTTACAGTCTGTGTGACACACTAAATGTATATACTGTGTCGTGTAGATTTAGAGCGCTGTAATGTCACATCCCAAACAGAAGGTGTCGCCAAACGCCTCTGTAGTTTCTCAATCCGCCTCAGGTCAGGGAAGAGCACCGTTTATCGCTCGTTCATACGTGAGCACACTTCAGCTTCTCGCGTTTTATTATTATTTACTTATTCTCGACATATATAAGAAGTCGTATGGTAAAATACGTAATTAAGGGGTAGATAAATCACTTCACTTTGCTTCGGTTGAGTAGAGGAAGCGTCTTTGCAGGGTTTATCAGAAGGTATGCGGTTCAGCTAACGTTAGCTCTCAAAGCTAACAGTTTCGTTTCCTCAATAAAGAGTTTCACTCGTTTATTATGTAAATAACTATTTGCTTTTCACATAGAGCCTTGTTTTATGCTTTAAAGGGATTTTCTTGTTTTTTCGTTTTGACTGAATAGAGAATGAATTGGTAATGTTTAGGTGCATGATTGATTAGATTAGCTGTAATTAATAGCTGGCCCTGTTGTTTATTTATTTATTCTGTCTGAGAATTTTACTGTATATGTTTTTAGTTTGGAGTTTACCATGCAGACATGCTTAATTTGATATGCAGATAAGTGTCTGAAATTCGGATCACTTTAAAATAAATATTAGTTTTGGTGTTATGTTATAGTGAATTAAATGGCACTGTCCTGTATATTGTGTTTTTACAGGGTTGTGTCCAGCATGGCGGATGGAGAGGGTTTTGTGGTGAGAGTCAGAGGTTTGCCGTGGTCCTGTTCTGTTGATGAAGTTCAGAGATTTTTCTCAGGTAAAAAAAAATCCTCTGCTTAAATCTTTTGCAATTAGGTTTTATTCCTTACCTGACTAATTCTAGCTAAATATCATCTCAGAGTGCAAAATTGCCAACAATGGGACAAGCATACACTTCACATACACACGGGAAGGGCGACCAAGTGGAGAAGCATTTGTAGAGTTCGAATCAGAAGAAGATCTTAAAATTGCGGTGAAGAGAGATCGTGAAACAATGGGCCACCGTTATGTAGAAGGTAGGCAGCTGCTTTTGCCTTAGGATCCTTAAAGGAATAATTCACCCAAAAATGAAAATTTGCTTAAAATGTATACACCCACACAGGCTGTCCTTGTAGTTGAGTCTGTTTCTTCATCAGAACAGATTTGGTGATTGCTGTGGATCCTTTGCAGTGAATGGGTGCCGTCAGAATGAGAGTCCAAACAGCTGATGAAAACATCACAATAATCCACATGAATCCAGTTCACAATTAATGTCTTGTGAATGGCACACATTCACTGCTGACAACAAGTGATTTAATACATTTCTCCAAATCTGATGAAGAATCTGAATGCTGATGAAGAAACAAACTCATCTACATCTTGGATGACCTAAGGGTTTTGGGAAATAATTTCTTTTTTGTTGGTGAACTACACTAAATATTTCAAGATAAAATACTGATCGATTCACATGTGCTTTCAGTATTCAAATCCAATAGTGTTGAGATGGACTGGGTTTTGAAGCACACTGGACCGAACTGCCCGGACACAGGAGGGGACGGCCTGGTTAGGCTTCGTGGTCTGCCATTTGGATGCAGCAAGGAGGAAATTGTCCAGTTTTTTGCAGGTATGTCCGATAGGAATTTAGAATGGCCCTTTTTACTCAAAATGAAACAATATGCCACCATTTATCTTAGGTTTATTTTAGTTCATCGGACCATCATTTGCACTTAAATGAACTTTGAACATTTAAATTAAAGAGCTCAGTTTCAGTCATATAATCTTTAAAATTAGGAATAGTTGAAATTTGCATTGAATCTTAAGAATTGGACCATCCAGAAGGACCAAGATGGGTCACTTTTTATCCAGCGTTGTCCGTTTATGTAATTGATTAATTTGTGCTTTCTTTTTTCTTCTAAATTAAACTGCCTCAGCCCTTTTTGTATTTTTATATACCTAAGATACAGGTGCACAACAATCTAGGTACATTTTGGGGCTTACCAAATAAACAAGAGATGGGTTGAGACAGAAGCTCAAGAGGCATTTGATTTAAGTGACCCTTCTTTTTCTTGCACAAAATTATCCGTAAATTGTGCCAGAAAAGGTTCAAATGTATTGTGGCCCCATTTGGAATGTTTATCTAGTACCATTGCTCATTTGACATAAAGAGAAACCCATAGAGTAATTTAAAGTCTTGTTAATGGGCTTGTGACTTAATTTGTCCCCCACTGGGGTTATCTGTCCTTGGGTTGAAGGGTTGGAAATCGTGCCAAATGGGATAACATTGCCGGTGGACTTCCAGGGGAGGAGTACGGGGGAGGCCTTCGTGCAGTTTGCTTCACAGGATATAGCCGAAAAGGCTCTAAAGAAACACAAGGAAAGAATAGGGCACAGGTGGGGATGGCTGGTTGGTTGCCTGGATACGTTGCTTTTCTTATGGTGTTCACCTCAATAAATCATCCACTGCAGAAATGGCAAGATATGACCACAGATGATTGACGGCAAACACAAAAAATACAAGGAAGATGAGGTCCAGAAGCCTTAAAGATTATGTATTATTAGTGCTGAGTGAACCATTGAGTTGCACTGTAGATTTAGGCCCCGTTTACACTAGTACTGGGACTGGCAACCGACTTCTTGTTTACACTTACGCGCATGCCAAGTGTGCATGTATGGTCACATGATATGTGTTTTCGGTGATGTGTAGACGGAGATAGTTTCTGAAACGCCAGTGTGAGCGCAGATCGTTTTAATTCTATAACGCCGTTTAAAAACGGAAACTAGTGTAGACAGTTTAGTGAATTTTTACTCATTTATATGTGCATTCAAATCATTTTGGGTTGTAAAAGGCAGTTATATCAGTCAGATGTATTAAAGTTGCAGTAGAATTTCTGCAAAATTATTTGGCAAAAAGCATTCATGGTAAACTGTGTTTAGTGTAGCGATGTATGAAGCACAGTTCACAAAGAAGACACTTTCAAACAGCTTTCTGATGGTTTTAGTGGATTCATAAAAAGCATGAACCTTTTGCTAAATCTGCAAGGGGAAATCTTTTGTCCTCACATGAAATTCATGATCAAGTGGATTCCTATGAAATGAATGGGTCTCAACTATAATTGCACCTTAATCAACGTATTAAGTATGTATTTGGACTTGTTATATGTTTGACGAGTAATATTGTGAAATATTATTACAATTTAAAGAGATAGTTCACCAAATTAATTTAGAATTTTCTTCCTCACCACTTCATTCTCCAGTGTCACACAATTCTTGAAATATGGTGATTTTGCTGCTCAAGGAACACTTCTTTTTATTTGAGGTGTTTGACGTCAGCCCTTCCCTGTTACCGATAGGCTAGTCACACGTTCACTCAGCACTAAGTTTTATGCAATAGGGATCTCTCAGTTTTTCTACCATTTGAAGACTTCAGATCACGAGGACCCAGTTGAACAGGTAATACAAAGTTAACCCTAACAGTCTGAAGTGCTTTGCTAGCAGAGAACGAAAGCAGCATGTCAGTCCAATAAGACCCAGACCACAGTAACACATTGCCAGCTGCCTTCGGGTGACCATAAGAAAAGTTTTTTTGTAATTAAGGGTTGAATGAAACTCAATATTTAAGGGTTCTTTATTTTCTGTCTCTCTCTGT
Organism: Carassius auratus; assembly: GCF_003368295.1. NCBI lineage: Eukaryota > Metazoa > Chordata > Actinopteri > Cypriniformes > Cyprinidae > Carassius > Carassius auratus. The sequence goes on from NC_039256.1 coordinate 13,882,695, forward strand.
CTTTTTTTTTCTTTTTTTTTTTCGGAAATACTGTTATGTAAAGTCACTGAACGCAGAGGCTGACTCTTAATTAGTGTCATCCCAGACTCATTCTAACTAAGGGTGTTTGTTCATTAGACCCGTTTTCAGACAGCCCTTATTTATACTGCACGCAGGAAATGCTCTTGTCTGTTGCCGGTAGACCCTGGTGCCATTACTCTGCATTTATGTCCTTAGGTACATAGAGATCTTCAAGAGCAGCCGAGCGGAGGTGCGCACACATTATGAACCCCAGCGTAAGGTCATGGGCATGCAGAGACCGGGGCCCTACGACAGGCCTGGAGGCGGCCGCGGATACAACAGTATGGGCAGAGGAGTCTCCTTTGAGAGAACGAGACGTGGAGGCTACGGTGGAGGTGAAGTATTTTTGGTTGTTATTAACATTTCTACAAATACTGTTGATAGAGCTTAATAATATTCATTTTTGTGTACTGCTTTAATATATCTCACTATTGTTCAAAAGTTTGGGGTTAGTAAGATTTTTTCTAAAGTATTTTATTCTCACAAAGGCTGCATTTTTTTTTTCAATAATATGGTAAAACTGTTACATGATCTTTCTGAAATCATTTCTAATATGCTGATTTTCTGCTCAAGAAATATTATCTTGAAATGCTGTAAACATTGTTATGCTGCTTTATATTTTTGTGGAAGCTGAGATACTTTTTTTCAGGATTCTTTAATGATTTATATTCATTTAATAAAAATATAGTCTGTATATTAAATTATTATCTGTTACTTTGGATGAGGTACTGCCTTGCTGAAAAAAAGGTGTCAATTAAAAAAAATCTTGATGAGCCCAGATACATTTTTTGTGGATGTTTCATTTTACAGGGTTATGTGATTGATAGAAGGTTAAAGAACATTTGCTGTCACTTTTGATTTAATGCATCCTTACTAAATTTAAGTATCATTAGAATCATAAAAAAAATAAGAAAAAAGTACCACAAACTTTGGATGGTAGTTTGCATATAGATAGAAATGCAGACACTATGGCACTCGGTTAAAGTAGTTCCAAAATAATAGTTGCAGATTTAGACTGCTAATAGTTGTAGTTTCAAACCTTATGTGATTTCAAGGAACTTTCCTTGTAATAAACTGTTTTATGTCACTTTAGATAAGACCGTCTCTGATAAATGAAGAATAAGGGAATAGCTTTGCTATTTGAGATAAATCTTTGCATTTTGCCCTGTTTCTGCAGCTTCCTGTCAAGATGCTTGTGCACAGTTAAGTAAAACAGCTATAGGCTTATCAGGCAGAATATTTTTTTCTTAACCTGTACTTGCTCTTATTTGCTTCAAAGATGGCCGTTATGGGGACAGCAGCTCCTCCTTTCAGAGCACAACGGGACATTGTGTGCACATGAGAGGCCTTCCATACAGAGCCACTGAAACTGACATATACAATGTAAGTCCTTATACACACACACACACGTTTTTCAATTATCTGTTAATACAAAGTATTTATTTGATTACATATATGTTTGATTATATATGTGTCTTTCGCCATATTTTTTCGCTAGTTCTTCTCTCCACTGAACCCAGTGCGTGTTCACCTGGAGATCGGCCCTGATGGAAGAGTAACAGGTGAAGCGGATGTAGAATTTGCCACCCATGAGGACGCAGTGGCAGCCATGTCGAAGGACAAAGCCAATATGCGTAAGTGTTGGTAGAGGAAGTAAAACTGAAAGCTTTTTATTAAAGGGATAGTTAACCCAAAAATGAAAAGTCTGCAGTTTGTTTACCCACATCCTTTAACCTTTTAACTGTCACCCCCATTTTTGAACATAGACGTGAAAGTACACTATTCACGCTTAAATTGTTATAATTCATAAACGCTTTTGAATACAGACCAAAGGTTGGTCTCTTTTTAAAGAAGACAATCTGCAGATTATTGCAGAATTTTTAAAAAATGAAAGCATAAAAAAGTTATAGAAGTTTACATTTACTGTAAATACATTTATTATTTTATTTTTATTATATTTTATTTAAAATAAATATTTTATAAAATGTTTTAATCCAAAATTGTTATAAAAGTAAAGCCATATGTCTAAATAAGTTGTGTTCCAAATTTGTAGTTTTCATTTGCAAAATTGTAGGTTCATATGCAATTTTGTTTAGGCGTTATACCACAAAAAGCCACCGGGGGCCATTGAAACTCCATTGAATTTTTTGGATGCATTTTTCTGTCACAAATGTATCAATTTCTCCCTCAATATTATGTCTATGACAAAATAACCACCAAATATAGAATCTTGAGACTCAGACCTTTCCAACGATATGTATTTTGTCAAGATTATGAAAAGTTTTGATTCTAAAAGACCGTAATATAAATGGAATATGACCCCTCCCACTAAGGGGGAGGAGCATGCTAAAATATTTTAAAGTATGATTTCCATGGTAACGCAGTGTCCGATTTCAAAATGGTTTTCACAAGATGAATTTGGAGTATTTAAGCTTTCAAATGATTTATGATGATTACTAAAACATGTGATAGGGAAAAAGGAAGCGGAGTAGATTTTTTGTGACAAAGGTCAGAACTCCTGTTATGATGTATATGTTTTGAGGTGCACTCTCTTTATAAATTAATCTTTTACTGTTCCTTCATCATTTTTAACAACAAAACGTGGTCAAATATCTATTTAGGAGTCTTAGACCTTTCCAACGATATATAGTTTGTCATGATTAGATTAGGATATAATTGTAATATATTGAAGTAAATTTAGGCGTCCCGTATACGGGACGGTGACAGTTTTAAAATATCTTATTTTGTGTCAGAAGATAGTCTAGAAGAAATCTAGGTTTGGAACTACTTGAAATTGAGTAAATTATGAGATAAATAGTTTTTGAGTAAACGGTTTAAATTCAGTCCTATTAATGGGTCTTGAACGTCTGGATTCTTCTATTGAAGGAAACTGAACCCCTTAATTAATAAATGATGGATGATATTCTGGAGCCTAAAGCCCAAAGTATACTTTGTTTTTTGCGTTCCCTATTGTATGCAAACAGTCGAATGTGCAACCTTTCAAAATATTCTCCATTTGATTGTGAGAACGAACACAGGCGGTCGACACATGCACTATGGAAATGCATATCTTTGTCCGGCATGTTGTTTTTTTTCCCTAGAAGTTATGTTCGATAAAAATGTCTTTCCACTCTTTTACAAACCCTCTGACGCAAGCACTTGACAGCCACAGCTGTCTATTGTTGTTGCATTCTGATATTTTGTTGTTGTTCCGTTTCTTTAGTTTCTTATTCCACTGTAAAACAATGGCCTGGGGGCAGTGCTGCCACCTTGTGGAACAACTGATTACTGCAAAAGCAATCAGCGTACAAAGTACGGGCTGTTACAAAAATCACAGGGTGCCCATACTATTCTGATGATTAAAATTTGCATCACGCACTGTACACTGACCCTTGCGTGCACGTAAAAACTGAAGTATACTTTAGGCTTAACCGAGAGGTTTTTTTTTTTTAAGTTTATAAATCACAAACACCTTTTAAGAATCCACTTAGCATTTAAACCGGCAGACGACAAAACTGCAGCATATCCTTGTAATAAACCGAATGTTAACTTCTGTTGGAGTGGATGCTAAATACATTTTGTCATCGGTCTTTATCCTCATGCAGAACACCGTTATGTGGAGCTGTTCCTAAACTCCACGGCAGGGGGCGGAAGTGGAGGATATGGTGGCCAAATGATGGGCGGTATGGGTAAGACCCCGTCTTCACCTCTCCTTCAGACATTAGTAACTTCTACTGAGCAGCGCTCATAAATGCATAATTGTGGCTCTGCAGGAAACCAGTCGTCATACGGACACAGCAGCCAACAGATGGGCTCTGGCTACAGTGGAGGTTATGGTAACCAGAGTGGCATGGGGGGCTACAGTGACTACAGTGAGTGTCAGCTCTTCCGTAGCTCTGCTAGCCGGTTCCCTGCCAAATCCTATCGCCCTTGGACCCCTAGGGGTAGCTGTTTGTAATGCCTGATTAAAAAGCCTTTCGTGTTATCCTGTTGTAGCTGATCAGGTAAATACAATCACAATTAAACAGTACTTCCAATGCCAATAATACAATTTTAATAAAGTTTGTCTGGATTTTACATTGACTACTTACATAATATCTTTCTGTTGAATAAATGTGTACCTTTTAAATATCAATGTTCACATATTTAACAGAGAACAATTCAGTAAAGGTTGCATGTAAAATGCGTTGATTATGGTGATGGTTAGCTTACTAACCAAAAAACAGGCATTTGATAAATGACATCATCTGTGTCCCAATTCAGGGGCAAGTCTCTGAAGGCCAAACCAGATTTTGTTTAAATGGGATGGTCTCGCTAATGGTGGATTGCTGCTGTTGCACAAAAAGATGAAGTCTCTGAATTAGGATATCCAGAATTTGTACACAGTTATATATAAAGAAAAAAATTCTAATGTTTTTATTGATTGCATTGTGCTGGTTTATTGATGCATATTGCTGGTTAAGGCTTAGTATTTTAGGATTTATAATTGGGTTCCAAATAGACCATCCAGAAAGTTCTTCAAGCTGCTGGAATCTTTTAGGGGTCCAAGTGGGTTAGAATTTGACGCATCGCTCAAGGCTCTATCACATGACCTCCATCAAAGTCTCCCAATCATCAAACCAGCATTATCTCTGACACTGCATCGCATGCACTTTAAATTATGTAATGTTTACACCCAAAGTTTAAACGGTTTCACCTTTGACCCCATCTGACTATTTGAACTAAAGTGCAGGTATTGATTGCCAAACAGTTCACCTGATGTATTGTTACATGGCTTATGCCATTAACTAAAAACAAACTAAACGGGTGCATATATATATATATATATATATATATATATATATATATATATATATATATATATATATATATATATATATATAAAACATTTTTACCCAGTTATGTTAGTAAACAAAAGCAATAAGCAGTATCATAAGAGATATATCATTCATTAAAACATCGTTAGATAACTATGGTAGCTAACTATTTATTTATTTTTTAAATAGTACATTGTTAAATTACATTAAAATGAAAACTTGGCAGCTAGCTGAAATAAATCTTGTATTTCAAGTGACAAATGTTTTTGTAATGGTTGTAATGTTTGTAAAGTTAACTATAATAACCATGTAAATCACCCATCCATGACAAACCTGCATCACTTGTCATGTGACCAGGCCTTGAGAGTCGTAGTATATACGGTGATTCTTTGCGCACTGAGAACTCCCTGGTCCTAAAATGTGTATTTCTTTCTCCTGTCAGGTAATCAGGGCGGAATGGGGAGCAGTTACTATGGTGGAGGGAGCCGCGGGTCCATGGGAATGAACGGCCTCAACAGCTGCATGGGAGGAGGCTGGGGGATGTAGCCTTCAGGCCTTTCAGAGCTTTATAACCTTCATTTGAACAGTGTCCTCTTTCATTTGTTTGTTCTTTGTTCCTTGCTCCCTTCGAAGTTGTGTTTGGAGCTGTACACAACCTAACTTCTTTTTCCCTTTTGACATGGTTGAAAACAAATCCTGACTAGAGGTAGTAATTTATGTTAAAGAGAAACTTTATTTGCTGAAATGTGACACAGCCCATGTATCACACTGGAGAGGTGCCTGTAAATCTGTTATTACAGTAGAGTATTAAAGAGGTGATTTTTGTTTCCTCTAAGGGCCAACTTTCTCAAAGCCTTTCGTACAGCTTGATATCTTTGCACATGGAGGTCTAACTCTTATCAGTGATTGTAGCATCATATCTTAAACTTTTGGCTCCTGCAAAGGTGTTTTGCCTGTACTTAATGCTTACTCCAGGCTGATCGTTTAAAGAGTGTTTAAGTTTAGAAAAAAAAAAAAAAAAAAGATTTTTGTATAATTTTAAAGCATGGTGGGAAGTGGACAGGTTTCCTTTTAGATGCATGTTATTGTTTGCATTTGATTTTTTTTCCCATGCATTGTATCACCTGTGATTTCAGTGTAGTGGACAAATGTCCTCATGGCTTCACAGATGGATTAATACTTTGAGGCAGTGTTTATTAAACCGTACACACTTCTATAAAATCTTCGAAACTTCATTACAGCTTTATGAACAGAACAGGAGACAAAAGAGGGTACAACACAGGAAAATGTCATACAATGTAAAATACATTTTGTATTCAGAGAGCCTTAAGAATTTTATATTTTAAAAAAATGCTTTTGTTTTACTGGCATGAGCAAAAAGTTGGAGAAAATACAATCCATCTGCTCTTTAATCTTGCATACTATTAATGTGATCTTTCCTTTGGACAATGAAAAATCATTTACAGACTTGGGGCCTTATTCATGATCGTAACAGAACAAATGTGTTCATAAAACCATCGTTTTTCAATTCTGTTTATGTAAGAAGGGTTTTATGAATGATTTACACATTTTGTCGAACAATTTGCATATCTATTATCTTCATACGGGAACTGGTTCCAACTTTTGACCTTTGATATTGGTATGTTTTTTGTATGACATGCACGGGTTAAATATTTATAGCACAAGCACGTGCTCCCAAAAAAAAAAAAAAGTGATAATTAGTGAAAGATTACAATTCAGTAATTCCGTGTCTCCTTAAAAAATTTAATTGAACACACCAGAATTTAAAAAATCATTACAAAAATTAATTCTGTCCTATTTTGATAAGTATCGAAATATGTATCCTCTGAATCCACTCTTGGTGAACACGTGAAAGGCTTATATATGTTAGTGCTCTCCCTAAAATGGAGACTATCATTACAAATACAATCAAATTAAAGTTATTTTCTAATTATCCATGCGTCTTCCTGTCAAAAAAAAAAAAAAAAAACTCTTTGCATATGATTTTGCAGCGATCAAAAGATTTTAGTCAAATGGAAGCCAGTGGTGCCATGAGTAATTAATGCATAAGTGTTAAAAACAGAGATTGAGATTTTGATTAATACACTTGGCCTTGTAGTTTCTCGCACACACGGTCAGCAGAGATGTTGAATGCTGTCAGGAGCTGATGGAGCTTCTCTGGAGCAGGAGGGAATGGCAGACGTCACACACGCGGACAGGTCTGGGGTACGAGGGCAGAGCCAGCTCATTGCTGGAGCAGCTGTTGCAGTAGATGTCTCCACAGTTCCTGCAATGGTGCTTCAAGCAGAAAAAGCAAGAGTTGAGTACATGCCAAAGCCTGCCGTGTAGTGACCGAGAGTGGAGCATTACTCACCTTTCTCCGAGAGATTGAAAATTCTTTTTGGCACTGCTTGCACTGTGTAGCATCATTGTCTTTTAGCCAGGTATGACTCTTGAGAAGACAATTATCGAGAGAAAAAATAAATCAATTACAATTATCTGGATAACTGAACGTTACATAAATTATTGGGGTGAAAAAAATGAATACCTTTATTACAAGTGCTGGTCATATAATTAGAATATCATCAAAAAGTTTATTTCACTAATTCCATTCAAAAATGAAACTTGTATATCATATTCATTCATTACACACAGACTGATATATTTAAAATGTTTATTTCTTAAGTTTGATGATTATAACTGACAACTAAGGAAAATCCCAAATTTAGTATCTCAGAAAATTGTGAAAAGGTTAAATATTGAAGAGACCTGGTGCCACACTTTAATCAGCTAATTAACTCAAAACACCTGCAAAGGCCTTTAAATGGTCTCTCGGTCTAGTTCTGTAGGCTACACAATCACGGGGAAGACTGCTGACCTTACAGTTGTCCAAAAGACCACCATTGACACCTTGCACAAGGAGGGCAAGACACAAAAGGTCATTGCAAAAGAGACTGGCTCTTCACAGAGCTCTGTGTCCAAGCACATAAATAGAGAGGTGAAGGGAAGGAAAAGATGGTAGAAAAAAACGGTACAAGCAATAGGGATAACCGGACCCTGGAGAGGATTGTGAAATAAAACCCATTCAAAAATGTGGGGGAGATTCACAAAGAGTGGACTGCAGCTGGAGTCAGTGCTTCAAGAACCACTGCACAGACGTATGCAAGACATGTGTTTCAGCTGTCGCATTCCTTGTGTCAAGCCACTCTTGAACAACAGACAGCATCAGAAGCATCTCAAGACAAAATGGTATCCCTGTTCTTAATTGGCCAGCAAACTCGCCTGACCTTATCCCCACAGAAAATCTATGGGGTATTGAAGAGGAAGATGTGATATACCTGACCCAACAATGCAGAAGAGCTGAAGGCCACTATCAGAGCAACCTGGGCTCTCATAACACCTGAGCAGTGCCACAGACTGATCGACTCCATGCCATGCCGCATTGCTGCAGTAATTCAGGCAAAAGGAGCCCCAACTAAGTATTGAGTGCTGTACATGCTCATACTTTTCAGTTGGTCAAGATTTCTAAAAATCCTTTCTTTGTATTGGTCTTAAGTAATATTCTAATTTTCTGAGATACTGAATTTGTGAGTTTTCTTAGTTGTCAGTTATAATCATCAAAATTAAAAGAAATATGCGAAATATATCAGTCTGTGTGTAATCAATAAATATAATATAAAATTTTAACTTTTTGAATGGAGTTAGTGAAATAAACTTTTTGATGATATTCTAATTATATAACCAGCACCTGTAAGTAAGGATGCAATAAAATGATCAAAACCGACAGTAAAGATAATTTGACAAAAGTAAATCACATCAGTAAGTGTACAAGAAGTTACACAGCAAAAAAAAAAAAGAAGAATACGTGGAAAGCAATACAAATAAGTGATCATTAGCTTTGCTGTGCAAATGGACACAATAAAGGTAACCTCATGAAGCTCTTTTACCTTCAAGGCTTTGTTGACCTCTTTGAAGTCCTCCATCTTGAGTTTGGATCTGAAAGCAGGATTTTAGTTCAAGACATTTAGCACACTGCAAAGTTTTTCAGCTATAAAATTAACACTTTCAGCTGTAAAGCAGCTCTAAAATGACAGAAGCATCATTCAGCTGAAGTTGGTTCAGCGTTGACTGAATTCAGTTCAAAAAGACTGTCAGTGTTGCAGAGTTCATTAATTATGATACACAATCTGATTCAAGCAGCTCTACAGAAGACAACTGTGATTGTTCAGAAATACCAGAAAATATGAGTGGAGGTGTCTTACTGGCTGAGATGAAGGCCCATCTCCTGTAGACCCTGTTCCTGCTCCTCACACAGTTGCTGGAGCTGTTTCTTCTCCGTTCGAAGATCAAGAAGCTCCTGTGGAAACAAAGGTAAGAGTGTCATCATTTATTAACACCATAATACAAAACCTTCACTCTTGCTTTGATTTTCTGTTTTGTGGCTGAAGCAGCGGTGTATCTGACCGTCTGCAGGCCCTGCAGCTGCTGCAGTTGTGTGCGCAGCTCTGTGCTGTTGTCCTGTTCTCTCTGAAGCTCTCTCTGTAGCTTCTGACGCTGCTCCTTCTCTGTGCTGAGCTCGGACTCTAGGCCTGCCCTGAAAGGAGAACAGAAATAACACATGAATCGCAAAAAAAAATCTAAATCTAAATCTAAAGGGGTGAAATTATTGCCCCCTTTTTTCACCTCATCTTTTTTTACTTAATTATTTTTGAACTTACAGGTCAACAAAAAATACATCTTTAGAGAACAAAAACAATTGGGGGAATACATAAACTACTAAAAAATTAAATAAATGTATAATATAAAATGTATTTAAAAAAATGTTCTCTAATGCAGGATGAGATTTCTAAAGTGACTTTAAAAGTAAATGTAAATTCGAAACATACTTTACAGCTGGTTTAAATTTAAAGGGACAGTTCTCCCAAAAATCATAATTCTGTCATCATTTATGCCCTCTCCACTTGTTCCAAACCTGTATGGGTTTCTTTCTTTTGCTGAACACACAAGACAACTATGGAAGTCGACTGTATGGTTACCAACATTCATCAAAATATATATTTTTTTTGTGTGTTCATCAGCTGAAAGAAATCCATACAGGTTTGGAACAACTTAAGTGTGTGAGAGAAATGACAAAGTTTTTTTTATTTTTGGATGAACTATCCCTTCAAGGTATCTATGCATTTCAAGAAGCTTGATTTACACTACCGGAGTGTGTCGAGATCAGCGAGACGCTTCTGCAGAGCGTTCACTTTTCCTTTCATCTCCGATCTCAGCTCATTCTGGCTTTCATCCGTGTTCTTGCACACATTTTCTGAATTTTGAAGCCTAAGGAGCAAGCACTCATGTTTATCAGGTCTAGAAAAACAACATTCATATCATTTCATACATGTGGTTTCAAACCTGTATGACTTGTTTCACCTACATTCTTCCAAAGATCATAAAAAAAAAAAAACTAATTCATTAGGTTTGGAACAACATATGGGTGGCTAAATAATGAATTATCTTGAGTGAATTGTCCCGGCACCTCTGCTCTAATTCCTTCATGGCTGCTTCCATCTGAATCATCTTCTCTTCCAGCTCTTGCATGTCCTCCACTTTTTTCTGGGCCACTCGGTCAGACTCCTAACAGGTTAAATGACAAGAATTAAGTTTTGTCTGATTACAGCTAATCCTATTCCAGTAACTTTAAGTTTTTCAGTCAATAAGATGTAACACCTGTGCTTTATTGAACATCTGTAGGTTGAGATTCTTGACTTGGTCTAGTTGTTGTCGAAGCGCGCCCAGCGTGTCTTGTTTCTCATGGGTGTCCTTTTCCAGGAGTTTCATTGCAACTTCCATTTCCTGCTTCAGACTGATCTGCAGCTCCAGCTCCTTTTGCAGCTCCTGATTTGCCAAACTGTTTATTCAGATACTTTGACTGGCTCCATTATATATTATAAATTACATTAATGCATTAAAGGGATGAAAATTCTGTCATAATTTATGAAACCTCAAGTTTTCCCAAACCTTGTATGGGTTTCTGTCTTCTGTTGAACATACAAAATGATATTATAAAACAAATAGTTCCGGCCCTTGATTCTGATTGGTTGAGCTGTGTTCGAAGCTGTTGTAAATTACTCTATAAACACACACCTTTGTGTACTTCTGTATGTTGCTTGGCCACCACTTTGTTGGAACCACAGCTGTTTCTGAGGAACTACATTGTTTGGTGGAAGAATGAGGTTTTTATTTATATAATTACACTGATATAAATGCTCCGTTTTATTCTGTGAAACCTTACTACACATATGGAATAACTGTTTAAGCAACAAGCCCCATGAAGCCGTGGTTTACAGTGAATTTATAATACTGCCTAACAATGCTCCTTAACTGTTATAAATTCACTGTAAACCACAGCTTCTTGGGGCTTATTGCTTTATTTTGAATACTGACAATCGTATTTTTTTCCCCATACTATGAAAGTAACTGGGGAGCAGCAACTGTTTGGTTTCTCACATCCTTAAAAATATTTCAGGAAAAGAAACTACATGAGGGTGGGTATAATTTCTTTTTTTTTGGGGTGAACTATCCTTGACTTATTCTGACCCTGTATGCAATATACAATACAGACTCAAATTCCAACCGATTTTACATTTAGAGCTGAATTATTTTATTCTTACCTGCCGGATCCGTTTCTCCTCCTTGTATTGCTTCCAGACTACATTGTACATTTCATCCAAACCCTGCCGTGTCTGTCGATATGTTTCTAGCTCAACCTGGCTGTCATGTAGAGTCACCTAAACAACAATCCAAAGTGAGGCAAAGCAAGCAAACTTTCTTTTGGAAAGACAAAATATCATTTATTAGTAATAAACCAACAGACAGGCCTACATTTGGCCATTTTTAGGGTCTGGCATAAGTTGTTCCAAACTTTTTCTAGCGACTTTTCCAGTGAACAAATTATTTCACACTGATTGATTGCGTTCATAATATAACATTTCTATTGCAATTCTCACCTCCTCTTTCCTCTGACTGGATTGGAGAATATTAGCATTTTCTTGTTTAAGTTGTTCCTGCTCTTCGCGCAGAACATTGATTCTGTCTGTGGCTGCTGTAAGCTGAACAAAAGACATCAAATACATTTATTTTTCCATGTTAATCCTGTATTTAATAATGTGCACAATAATGACCAATAAAAGACAATATGCAAAATAGAAGGACATAATAAAGTAAATCAATCAATCTAATATTTCCACCTCCTCAATGAGTTTGCTGTTGGTCTTCTCCAGTGAGTCCATCTTGGCCTGAAGATCGGTCACTGTGCAGCTCAGATGCCGGTTCACTTCTTCTATGTAGTGCTTCTGGTCAAGAATGGCTGTCATTTTTGAATCACTGTTAGCAGTTAAAGAATTAGAAAGAGTCAAAATGACTAAACCAGCTCTTGCCATGTGATTAGTGATTTAATGCTAAATCTTTGCTAAGTGATCACACACTCACTCCTGTGTGTTCTCAGTTGTTTGTTGATCTTTTAGATACATTGAAAAGTCAATGACGCCCACCTGCAGCAACAAGAACGCAGTGTTTAGCATCAGTGTTAAAGAGCACATCTGATGACATGGTTTGGATGGCAATATGTTTCACCTGGGAATCCAGATCCTCTCCTTTCACACACAGATTGGCATCGATCACATTCAGACCCACCAGCATCCCTACAATCACAGCCCCCTCCTCCTCCATTAAGAGAGCCCCCGGGTCATAAAACTCCCTGAGACAGAAAAAAAACGCAGAACTGAATAGCACTACAATACTGTATTTTATATGACATAACACAAATTCTGTAGAAGGGTCTAAATATTAAAGATCATTGGAATTGAATTGTTCTTACCCAAGAAGGTCTCTTCTATTTATTAGCACTTTCATGTAGTCTGCAATTTTTTTCTGCATTAGAGCCAGATGAAGCCATGCTCGAGCTCGCCCGAGGCCTGTCCTGAAACAACACAGAATCTCATGAGTGTAAATATATAATCACGCTCACCTATTCCACTGTTTCAGACAGGATATTATATTCAAGACAAACGCCTGTGATGGGAACCTACTTGATTCCAGGCATATCCCGCACACTGGTGGCAATGTCAGCTGACTCTGGGCACAGTTTCTCGATCAACTCCAGGGGAGCCCAGACAGACTTATTCTGACCAATGAAAGTCTTCTTCACTGCAAAGGAGGAGAGAGAGAAACATGCAGGATTTAAGCCATAACCTGTCAAGAATATCTATGTTTTACACTCCAGAAGTCAAAACAAATAAATGAGAAAGAAATCATATTTTCCTTCAAGTAATAAAGCCTTTAAGTTTTCATAACAATTAAACATTTCCCACCTGAAAAAAAAAATGTAAGTACCTCAAAACCCCGAAGCAGCGTTATTATTGTCGACTTAAATTAAAAAATATAAAACCATAAAACATACATTGAAATAAAATATTTAAAAATACATATTAAACGTATTGCATTTCAGCTAGTAACCAAGGGCACATTTCTCATTTTCACATTTCTAAAAAAAAAAAAAAAAAATAATAATAATAATAATATACACACACACATATATATATATATATATATATATACATATATATATATATATATATATATATATATATATATATATATATATACATATATATATATATATATATATATATATATATATATATATATATATATATATATATATATAAAATATTCATTAAAAACGAAAACAATACATCAATGCTTTGAAAAGAACACTGCTCTAAAGTATTTTTAAAAAATCATGTAAGGACATTTATGTCATTTTCTAAACGAATTACATTGCAGCATTTTATTTTTAGTGTACAATAAATATTTTTATATAATAAAAATGACTATTAAAATAACTATTAAAATAACTCCGACTGAAATGTGCAACATCCAAACTAAAAGTCAGACTATAAATATGCTTCATGTTCATAAATAAGTAAATAGCTAGATCATATATTGTGTACAAACAAATAACTAGATACATGTACATAAGTGTAAAATATTTATTTAAAAAAATACAGCATTTTTTTATTCTTCTCATTTGATTCTGATGGTGAAATGTGACCGGAGTATGTTTCTGTGAGAGTTAACCCTATGAATGCAGTCACATTTGGTAATTCTACATTCACTTTTAGGATTTATGGCCCATCTCACCTTTAAAGCCATGTTTAAGGCAATGCTCCAGAACCACAAAGAACTGCTGCAGAGGTGGATATTCAGAGTCCAGCGTGCGGCCGAGACTGAGGGAGGACTGGATCAGAACCTTAATGCTGAGCTTCATCATGCTGAGGAGGTTTGACCTCTCCACCACCATGGGATCCTTCACAGCTGGACAACACAGATGCATGAACACAAACACTTCCTGTGGCATCTGCAGGACTAATCAGCTCACGGTCGCTTAGTTTAACTGGTGAGTCAGTGTAATTAAATGCAAATGAAAAAACAATGACTTCAATATTACAGTAACTTAGAATAATAAATTAAGAGTCTAAAACTGAACATGAGGGGAAGTGGAAGTTCCTGCTGGAAAAAAATACAAGAGTCAGGAAGCAGGTGCATTTTCATTTCCTGTATACTGTAATGGTCTACAATACAATTATGTCACATATTGGAATCACACCACAAAAACATAACACTAGCTGCATTCAAATTCATAAATGACTTGTTACACTCGTTGATGCCTAATCAAAAAGGATAATGGCCCGATAAGAGTTGCAAGTAGCCTGTGTGATGCAATCAATTGGACCTGTACATTCTTTTGAATGGTACACTTCTAGATCTCTATTACAAGTCTGTACTGTTTGATGGAGCAGTGCTGCAGTCAGAAGATAAAATGAGTTTTTGTCTTTTACTAAACTACATCATGTTCATATATCATAGTATTTGGGCAGCTGACATGATATTTCCAGCAGTGTCAACAGTGTTCTCTAGGTTGGCATTTTATATTTTTGAGTATATATACTCTAATCCACAATTACATTTTTACTAGTGCAGTTTCATACTTCTCACCAAGAAAATATAAAAGCATTGATTATTTTCTTGTGATTTTCAAAACAGTAAGACACAAGGGAGAGCTGGGGGACCATGGAAAAGTAAAAAAAACAACAACAAAACAGAGTAAAACCGATAAATAAATAAAATAATCCAAAAAATATCATTACACTAAAATAAATGCAAATTTTGGATAAAATAAATAATTAATAAAAATAATTTGATTAAAAAAGGCATTTTGATTTAAAAAGTAACTATAATTCAAATAACCTACAGTATTATTGTTTAAAATGACATAATTAAAAGGTTGATTCAAATAAAGCGGAAATAATAAAAATAGAATAAATAAAATAGAATAAATAAAAATAATGTTAATAATACGCAGTACAATATATTAGGTAGAAAATGTGAAAAATACTTTAAACATAATATACTGCACATATGTTTTATTATTAATTTTTACTAAAACAAAACTGGGTATTTACATACAGATGCAGTAGCTGGCATCTAAAATATGACACTGCATGCGATATTTGTAGTTTCAGATTGTCTTTTCCCACAGGTTTATTTTAAGGGGTCATATGATGCTTTTTTTAAAGATCATTATTTTGTGTATTTGGTGTAATAGAATATTTTTTCAAATACTGTACATTATTGTAGGTCCTCTATGCACTGCCTCTCTCAAATTCTCTCATTTTCTACAAAGTCCCTCTTTCTGACAAGCATGGTCTGCTCTGATTGGCCAACTGGCCCAGTTCATTGTGATTGGCCAAACACCGTAAGCACTTGTCGGAAATATAAGGCCCCTTTCTATAATCACAAGCATCATCTTTCAAAATAAATGTAAAGACATGTCCTTAGTTTTACCATCAGTTCCAGCCTGAAAGAGGAACAGAGTCCCATGACATACAAGCTTCATCACTGTGTCTGTGTTTGCAGTACACAAGCCACAGACGGTTAAGACACCTGACTCCACTGTGTGACCATGCGTCTCTCTCTCCCTCTCCCTCTCTCTCTCTCTCTCTCTCTCTCTCACACACACACACAATGTGCAAAACTCTGCATTTAAACAGTCAATAGCAAATACTTAAACTAATAATAAAACATATTTACAGTAGCTGATTCAGAAGCCCCAGATTGTTGTAGCAAAATCAGAATTGCCTCCTCTCCTAGGTTCACGAAACAGTCATCCATTAAATGCGTTGCTGTTCTGTTGTAAGTAATCTTAAAGATTCCTAAATGCATCTACTTTCTGAAGGCCAAATAAAGTGCTTTTGCTTTCACCTAAATACACAGCATCTCCCTGACATGGCTGTTTCAACACTAACTGCGGTTACTGAAACCACACCTTCTTTCTTTGCGTGAACATTTGGGTGGCATTATGCAAATATTTCCACATAGTGATGTAGACATGGGGGTCGTGTTTGAACGAGACGTTTTATAGCTGCGTGGCACTCTTAACTTTAATAAAGAATATCTCTTGGGATTTGATACTTTAATCTTTGCAACTTTACAATCTTCTTTATGCACCAAGAGCTTGTTACACCCCAAAAATAAATGAAAAATTGAAATCGCATCATATGACGCCTTTAAGAAAAAATCAAGCTAAATATAAAATTAAATAAATCAAATATAGTAAACATACACACCTTCCCTTATTCATTTGTACCAATCTGAAAGTCAGATTTTCATATTGCCTTTAAACATGTTCAGAATCTTGACGCACCAATTTATGTAGTGTAAAAGTACTGCGCGCATGTGTATTTATATTCAATATTATGGCAATACTAGTTACTAGTCCCATTTCAAAAATAAGGTATTATCGTTGTACGTTATGATTTCTGTTATTGATTGCTTATCTAAAGCGCAGTCAGTTAACTTTCTTATTCATATATTTAAATATTAGAGAGCTGAACAGGTGTCATACCTGCCGTCTTCAGGGGGTGTGAGGTGTCAGAGGTGTGTTGTGATGTGTCTGATGCCTTTAACCCCGCGCTGTAGTGATTCACTCCACTGCTCAGCGTCTCCGTCGCCTTCCGAGCAAACGACAGAATCGGCGCTGACCAGGAGCTGTCTGCCCGTTTGTCCTTATGGACCTCGTCGGTATCGTTGGCGACATCATTTTGCCCAGGTTCCGTAGCCCCTGGTCGTTCTTCTTTTGCAGGAACGTCTTCGCATTCAACTTTGATGTTTGGATCCTCGTCCGCCATGTTTACTTGTCAAAACATGTGACTCGAGACCAGAGCAATCGGCTTTTGATCGCTCAGGGGAGACAAATCAATCAGCGATCGAGGTTTATTATTATTATTATTATTATTATTATTATTATTATTATTATTATTATTATTATTATTATTATTATTATTATTATTATTATCTAGACATCAATAAAAAATAGATTACTAAATACGTAGAAATTAGACGAATAGAACAGAAAGAAGGAATATATTGAACATAAATCAAATAAATCAAATACAAAATAAACCAACATTAATAAAAAAAAAAGTAAAACATATTCAAAATAGATTGAAAACTTACCCACATACGGACAGACATGTTTTAAACATTTTAAAGTTTAATAAATTATGTGTGCATATTGGTTGGACTGTCGAATGTATCCACTAGATGGCAGTAGCGAACGCCGCTTTGCTTTCTTCAAATGCTGCTCTGCTTTCTGCTCAGTGTGTTGTAAAATATCCAAATCTAGGGAAAGACTTGCAAAGTATTTTTAATGATTTTAAGACAACTTGAGTGTTAAAAAAAATAGATAGTTGTGATAGTTTACCAAAAATAAATCATTTATGAAAGAATGCAATCGTTGGTAATAATGTCAAGGATTAAAAATAATGAAGGATGATTGATTTGTTAGATCTTAAAAGGTTTTGACCCGTAACTTTCATAAAAATTTCATTATCAGAGCATTAGTGAATGTCTGTTTAAACACATTAACATATTTTGAAAGAACCATATTTTCAACATGGTTTACATAAATATTTTCCCTTAATGTGCTTATACTGATCCACTTGCATGGCTCTCATGCAAATGAAATTATAATGACATAATATTATGTTCCTTTTATTACTTCAACCTCGTGATCAAAACCATTTCAGTAGAGAATGCTGATTAGCAGATTTGTTGCGATGGATTTTCAAAGTGAGCCTTTATTTACTGCTGTTGAACGTGTAAAATTGTATCTATAATGCCAACTTTACTAATACCAGAATATACAATCTGTTATAAAATTTGTGAGAGTTTATGAAATATCTCATCTCCTGCTTTTTTATTGTTTACAAAGTAGGTCAGATGATCACAGGTGGGTGTATTTGTAGCACAGTAGGAGGGTTAAAACTTATGGGTGAAAAAAGAAGAAAGAGATGCAGACCAATAAAACAGCTAATAAAACATCATCAAAGGATTTTATCTTGATACACGATCTGTGACAGCTCTTATAGTGGGCGTGGCCACACTCATATTTAAGAGGCTGCGACTGGGACACGGCTGATTTTTAACCTTGACTCAAGAGAGACGCTCACGGTAACAAAGTTAGCCACGAAGTAACAGTCTACGGTGGCTTCAAAGGAATTAACACTGGTGGAAGGATTTTAATTTTGAAAGCTGAATCTATCGTCTTCATTACCAGAAGGGAAAATATGAAGTTTTTAACTGTTTTGCGTCTTTTCGTCTTTGCCATCGGTGAGTATAACTGACAGACCGAGGTTGCTTGTTGCTAAAGGGTGTCGCATTACAACCCCTTGCTAGTCATACAAGTGTAAAATGCTCAGTTTTTGGTAAAGAAACTTGGGAATTACTAATAAAATGAGGATAAATTCATAACATGACTTGTTTCATATTCAACTGATGCTTTTTTTTTTTTTTTTTACCGTGCAAAACATCTAACCTATTAATGGGTCAACAATGTCATTCAGTCATTCTGTTTTAAGAATATTCTAGGATAGATTTATTTTTGTCTCGTGCGTTCATTCGTTAGCTCAGTGTCTGTGCATGCAGGATTTTTGTAAATGAACCCCCTCAGCACCCACTATGGGTTTTAGGTAATGCACATAACCTATTATTAGTTTTAAAACATGCTTATTTGCATGTCAGTCTCTGGATCGTGAAATTAACTTGACTGTATTCTTTCTAGTTTAAAGGGAAACTATTAGTGGGCTCTATGCATTAATAACAAAAATAATACTCCAGCAAGTATATCATTTACATTGTAGTCAACAATCCACTGCATAACCTTAAACAATCAATCAAACTGACTAAGTTTTAATGTCTATTCACTGTTTTTCCATTCAGTGGCTGTCACATCAGTGAGCAGTGCGTCTATAGAGCGGTTCGAGAGCGAGAGGCCTTCACAGACCGCTGTGATTGATCTTCTGGAGGCACTGAGTGAGAAGAGATCTACTGTGGACAACAAGCAAGTGGACTATGAGGGGGAAGAGGAGTATTACTATGATGATGATGAAGAGGAGGATGAGTTTTCAGGGGATTACGCAGTGCCACTTGGTAATTAATTTAAACATGCGCATTTAGCAGATGCTATTATCTCAATAGAGGGCCATAAGCAGTTTGACACAGATTTTGTGATTTTCATTTATGCTGTAGTTTAAATTTTAGTATGAATAACTGTACATTTCTTCTTCTTCTCCCACCAAAACAGTTGCTTTTTCAAGCAAACCCAAAGACCCGAGTGCAGTGTTGAATGCGGAGAAACTTGAGGGCTCGAAGAGGAAGGGGCTCGGAAGGAAGAAGGCCAAAGGAAAGGGTAAAGGCAAGAAAAGGAATCCATGTCTAAAAAAGTACAAGGACTTTTGCATCCACGGAACCTGCCAGTATTTCAGGAACTTAAAGGGCCCCTCATGCATGTAAGCCCTTCCTTTAACCCATTTCTCCTGTCATTTTTGTCACTCTTTCATTGAAATGGTTATATTTATAAAACAGTTTAAGAAAAAAAAAAAATTTTGTTCCAGATGTGACAAGGGCTATTCTGGAGAGCGATGTCACCTTTTCATCCTGGAAGTAAAGCAGAATGAGGGAGCGTATAACCCCACTACAGCGCTTGCTGTGGTGGCCGTGGTTCTCTCTTCATTGTGTCTCACCATCATTGGACTTTTAATGGCACTCAGGTTTGTATTTAATCACCCCCACTAAATTTCTTTCATCAGATGTTTGCAGTCTACTATAATGTCAATCTTTGTATCATCTAGGTTTCACAAGCAAGGTGCATATGATGTGGAAAATGAGGAGAAAGTGAAACTGGGCGCAGCCCCACACCACTAAATGAGACGAGAGAGAGAGAGAACGGTGAGTGAGCTCATCCATTCATACACGCTGCGTAAAATCAACCAGCATGATTTGACTCGGTCGCCTGACATCTGCATTCTGGTTTTATTTCAGGGCAACCGTGTGGAAATTCTACCTCAAAATGAAGTGGCAAAGTTGAATGTCGTGCGGCGCAGCGGGCAGAGCGGGCTGGAGAGGAGGATAGAGTGACAGCATTTGTTTGGCAAGAGTCATGGCGCCTCTGTGAAGGGCCTGACTCACGAATGACTCGCTAAATGGTTCATAGGAGAGCTCAAAACCTGCCATGAACTGGAACTCTGACAAACAGACTCGGTCAGGAAGAGAAACCGAGCTGTTCGATACAGAATGAGAAGGAACTCTTCGGGGTTGGGAATGTAGTTTGAGTTTTAGAGGTTAGGCTTTTTCTAGTCCTGAAGAAGCTTGGCCTGAAATAAGTATTCTTACAAATAAGCATTTTTGTTCATGTCTTGTGCACTGTGTATTTAATCGTTGCTGCCTATGCTTTAATTTATTTATTTATGTATATATCTATATAAAACTATTAATATTTATTTGGATTTAGACCAACTTTGTCCAGACCTAATGCACTGGCAATGTATTTGAAAGTCTCTGTGTTGTATGTTGATGTAATATTTTATTTATTAAAAAAAAGCAGTAGTAATCCGTGTCTATTCAGTAAATGAGTACCGAACAATGGTAGACTGAAAATCAAAACCGTATATTATAATGGTATGTTTATTATTTTTTTTTTATGCATTTAATTAAGATAATATTTGCAATGATTATTTTTTTGTATTTTGATGTACAGGACTGTGTTAGAATGTGTATTTCAGCAAACTTTATGAAAAGTCATATTTCAAAGAATTTTTTTTTTGGCCAGTAAAATGCGTACACTGTTACTGAACAGTGTTCCCAATAAGAAATGTGAATTATTATTTCGTTTTCTGTTTATTTAATTTCAGCATCCTGCTATATAAGACTCCGTAGTGGTTTTCTCATTGTATGTATGGAGTATTAAAAAAAATGCTCCGACAATAAATTAAGGCAAAAAATAAAACCTCTTTATATAAAAGACCACGTTATTGTAATTTCATTAAAGAATTGGATGCTCATTATTTTCCCAAGGAGGAAGATTCCAGTGTGATGCAATGAGTCATTTCCTCATGAGAGCAGTTAGGACCGGTTTCCCATTTTGAAGATATTTTTGAAAACTAGAATACTGTAATGTCTACATTTTGGTATAAAAAGACAATTTTGTCTAGTCTGTCTCCTGCTCTCAATTCCAAAAATGTCTTTCATGTGACATGCACCTGTATCCTGAGCATGTGATCTGCATTGTGGCTATTTGACAATAAACACTCTTTCACAAACACACCCATCACATGCAACTTCTCACCTTGCATTATCTGTTTGCATCATCGTGAAATTGCACTTCCTTGACAGAAAATTGCAATACTTGTTGGACAAGCATTTTATACTCAACTGTAATTACTTCTGATCAATAAAAACTGGATCCGGGATGGATTTAAAAGATTTAAAATTCTGATTCTGATTTAAAAGAGGAAACCACACCACAGAGCTCATTTCCTTTTGCATGTTTGAAGTTGGTTTCAGATCCTTTTGTTGGTTTTTTTAACCTCTGACCCTCACTGTTTTAAACCAGCGTTTAAACATTTGTGGCAAACCACCTCCGCAAAATGCATTAACAAGCTCAGCTTGTTCCACAGAGTGCCTGTCTGCTTGAATGAATGACTCACGCTGTTTGTTTGTAAAGCTCCTGTTGGGTGACATCATTCATACAGGGGCTTCGGAAGAAGTGTCCCACTGCTGATAAACAAAATAAATAATAAAAGTTCACTCAGCTTTGGGGTAATTGGATATGGTGGGGTCAGCTGACCGATCTGGCAGGGGATTTCGGTTGTTCAACACACGCTGGGTGGTCGACAGCCCTCTTTTAGGGATGACATCATTCTCGTGTTTTATGAGCTATCCAATCTAGCTCTGCCACATCTTTACATATGGGTTTGGGTCACACCCTGGCAGTATGTTGAGCTTACATTTCATAATCTAGGAAGGTTATGATGACATACCAGAGCAGAAATGCCCCTCAACTAAGTCCAGTTTCTCCTAAGCTTCTTTACAAGAAAATACTGTCAGTCTTGT
Source organism: Carassius auratus (assembly GCF_003368295.1). NCBI lineage: Eukaryota > Metazoa > Chordata > Actinopteri > Cypriniformes > Cyprinidae > Carassius > Carassius auratus. The sequence goes on from NC_039256.1 coordinate 13,905,071, forward strand.
TTCATTAGAATTAACTGTGAAACATACTAGTGATTTTTTTTTCTGAAATTATCACTGCTCTCAGATGAGGATAAAACTTCAGCTCATTTAACACTACAGTGTTGTGTAGAGCTGTTTTATAGCTAAATTGAATTTGTTTCATAACTGATGAATCTTGCAACATCAGCACTGTTTTGGGCGGTTTACACAGAGCACACTTTTGCTTTTAAAAAAGAGGAATGAAGAAAAGGCAATGCAATGCAATTTTCCATAGTTTTTCTACGCACACATGCACTAGATGCATTTAACCATTGCGGTCGCGTCTCACACATGATAGGGCATTCAAACAACACTGCCAAAGCCCCTTTAAGGCAAGTCATTTCACTCGGCAGCCATATTTGAAATCTCTTTGAATAGGGAAACTTCAAATTCTCATTATCATTTTATGATTAAATTTCCTATCTGAAATCACGTATGAAAACTGACAACAACTGTCTAATATATGTTGTTTCTTTTGCCCAAATAGCCTATTTTTTCATGCTAGACCAGCCAGCTCTCATGAGCAATCCAGAGATTGTCTTACTTTACTGTCTTATTTAATGTAGTATTTACTGTTGGAAAATGTGTAATGGCTAACTTGGATCACATGAGGCACCTTAGTCATAAAACGGCCTCTGGTCTCCTTCCTTGTGTACCACCAAAGCCACAGCATTAGCAATATCCATTACACTTTTATGGCTAAAGTTTGCAGGCTTGCCTCAGAAGCTGCTGTCACTTAGAAGCCATTTTGAAAACTGTATTTTGTCGACTTAAAGTTTTTTTTGGAAGGATATTTTGTCAACTGAACAATCGGTAGCCATGTTGTAACGCAACAGTTCAATCCATTTAATTCACTGCACTTCTTTTCCTCAAGCCTAATTTTTATTCCTGTCAAAAATTGAATATGAACTGAATCACCACCAAACTGGCATAATCTAAATAATAACCCTATTGTTTTCTGTAAAGGTGCTTATAGCTAATTTGCACTTGTTTAATAATTGATATACTTTACACAGCCATTGAATTGAAGTGAATTAGCAAAACTGACTTGAGCTGCTTTACAGTGGAATTTCAATTTATTTTATATTTGATGAATTTCGCATCACTGATTTTGTAACTTTCCTGTTTATTACTGTGAATCCGCTTTGAAACAGTCTGTATTGTATAAAGCAGTATATAAATAAAGGTGACTTGAAGTACACTCAGACATTTCTTGTAGTGGCTTTGCCTTTGAGACATCTCCACCGGTTGAGTAAGATGACTCAGTTGAGTAACATTTATTGTTTGCCAGTAAAAACGTGCCTTTTCTCAAAACCCATTTGTTGAGCAAGGTGTTTCCTGCTGTAACAATGGCTCATTTCCAATGTACAATGGAAGTGCGCACGCTGACAGTTGGGGATCTCATTAGGCCACCAGAATGTGTTGGGCTAAAGGTTCTTTATACATGTCTCCAGAAGGTGTTGTGTCTTAGGTGTCTGTTTTCACTCACTCACCTGTGTTGAGCAGGGTGTGCATGTGGTGTATTACTGACTATCTGGCAGCGCAGAAGAGCAGCTGCCGCAGAGTCGGACACACAGTCACTCCGCCGGTGAAACACGAGATCTGATGGATGAGGTGTCGACAGAGCCATTGTGATTCAACACTGAAGGTGCCTGATAGAGACACTCGTTCACTATTTACAGCTCAAAGGGGAATCTAGAAATACTGTCTGAACATTTGCAGAATTTTGCATTTGTAGGATATAAAATATAGGGAGATGTGAGTGGTGGGTGACAATGTGTTGCTATATTGTTCTCGGTGGTCATCAGCAGGTTGCTAAGTGGTTGCTAGGTGGCCACAAAATTTGCTTCCATAGTCCTTTAAAATAGAAGCAGCGAGATAAAAAGTAGCAATTACTTTTTTAAAAAAATTATTCCGTGGTGGTAAGGGGCTTCCAATATTATTGGCCTTTCCATAATGGACATATAAATATAAAATATTTATGATATATATATATATATATATATATATATATATATATATATATATATATATATATATATATATATATATATATATATATATAAAATCTTTATAATCAATATTGATATAATACGTAATGATGAAGTTGCATTATCCAAAGCACATGGCAGTCTGAGGACATAGACAGGCTCGGGATTATGGGTAGGAATTGAATGTTTACAGTAATCAGACTTCTAATGTCTCATGGTGCATCTCTACATAAACAACAACTGTCTGACCACTGTCTGTTTTTCTACTAGAGATCCAGTAGTCCACTTCATCTTCTGTCCTGATGGCCCACATGAGCTGCCATCAATTCTTTCACCATGACCTCATGCTGCTGGACAGACACTTCTGTATCTTTATCACGTTATTAAATTCTCACCCGTCTATTTAGATCCCCTGGGGGGTCCGAGCCGGATTGTATGTCAAATGTGAGGAGAGGATATGATAACGCTGGGAGGAGAGGAGCAGAGAGGAGACAAAATGACTAAGAAGCCATCTCTTTTTTTGCTCCAGATCCTGCACAAACAAATTCAGTTGCTTTTTCAGTGGACGCTATCAATACATGTTGGAAATCAGATTGTGTTCCAGGGCTGTGGCTTGTGTTGAGCATTTTTACCACATTGCAGAATTCAGTCAGAAGGGTGGGAAGGATGTCTTGCACTTTACTCACAAATTTAAACAAGAGCCTCCACCCCCTTCACAGCCTCACATTTCCGGTGAATGCGGTTGGGCAGGATTAGGCTAAAGCGTGCATGCCTTTCTTCCAGGATGATTCTTCCATGAGCCACTGTTTTGCAGAGCATGCTGATTTTAAACTGTTAATCAGGTCAGACTTTCTGAAAATGTCACATTAGGTTACAGCTATGGTTGAATGGCAAAAAAAAGATCGCAACTTATACCTCACTTCTGAACAGATACTAAAAACAAGAGGGAAAAAGTCCACTAACAGACAGTGGCAGCCAATGGGGCAAGTACACAATAAATGTTAGCACATTTTGTTCATATGAACATATCGTAGTATGAGTCAATATGATTTGCTCTTTTAAACATGTAAAAAGACTGACAGGAGGGAATTAATAAGAAAAAGGTTTTTGTGCTGAAATACTATTTAACTGTTTAGTGAATTTGGCCCACTGAGGACTCAAACATAAGTAAAAACCTCTTAGTGAATAATGACCAAACACACAACAAAACAAATTAAAGAAAATTAAAAGAAACCATCTCACGCCAAACGTCATGAGTTCACGTGAAAAATACATCACGGAGCAAAGAGGAAATGACAATGCACCAACAGACAAGACAGAGCAGGATTAATTTTGGTATGAAACAAAGTCTCAGTATTCAAATTATTTCATTTAGTAAGAAATTCAAACAATAAATACTGGGCTCTTTAATGTGTCGTGACAGATCTCTGTAGTGCCTCAGTTAAAGTGGCTTGTGAACCGTTGATATCTTCCTCTTTACTAGTAATAGCACAAAATAAACATGAGTGAGTGTCAGAAGTTATCTTTTCCAATCACAAAAATTTCAGAGCATTTTCAGAGTTGTAGCACAAGAGCATGCACTGTGTGCCATTTTTCAAGTTCAAGTCCACTGACGTTAATCTACTCTCCCGTCTGATTTGTTTGTTGGACAAAATGGTAGATTTCCCCATTATTACTGGTTAGATCCCCCGTTAATCCAAATTGGGTCTGGAGAGAAACAGTGAATGAAGGAATCCTTGAATTTTTGTGTCTTATGGTCACCAAGGCTGCATTCATTTGATCAAACATAGAGTTAAAATATCTGTTAAAATGAATATCTGTGACCCAAAGCATGGATTTTCAGCATCATCACGGTCTTTAGTGTCACGTGATCCTTCATAAATCATCTGATTCATTGCTAAAGAAATGATCAGTAGGCTATATTATTATCAGTTGCTGAAAACAGTTGTGCTGCTACTTATATATTTGTGGAAACTGTGAAAGTAAAAAAAGCTCTGGTACTTTGGCTCTGTTTTCTGTTTACTTGATGAAGCCAAACTCCAAGAAGTTTCCTTTAAGAAGCCTGAATCAGTCTGGCTCTCTGATTTGCATGTTGTCTGGTTTCTGAACAGCGAGCCACAGAGAGGTGGGAGCTGTAGTCATGGCCCGAGGAATGTTAGGAGGGGATTTTTCACATTGTGAGCTCACTGCTCTCCAGTAAAAGCTTGGCTTTACAAAAAAGAGATGTAGTAATGGCAAGAATCATCAACATGCTTTTTAAGGAGTGATCCATCCCTGTAGTATTAGAACAATGTCCAGGTTTTTCATCTGCACGCAGCCCTGTTCAAAAGACCAGCACAGACATGTGTTTTTGTTTTTACATCAATGCATCATTTCCTTTATCAGTTTTTTTTTTGTCACGTTTTGCAGTAAAAGTGCTTAAAACATGAAAAATCATAACACGATTTACAACAATACACTTCTACAGTAAGTACAACATCCATTCTAGTCCCAGATCCCTCAACTTTCGACCTTTGCAATAAGCGGAAGCCGTAATTTGACCACAAACCACAGATCCCAGAGTCATCGACTCTAATGTCACAGCGCAGGGTTTTGGCATTTCTTCCAGGGATGAACAAAGCCTGGCTCAGAGCACTTACAAGTCATTTTTTCTGTGTGCTCCACACTTCTTACTCTTTCAAAAGCTGACTGGACAGAAATATGAAAAACGCTTTATTGCTAACAGTCACTTAGACCTGATTGATCATTGAAAATATCTGTGGTGAGCGCTGATTACTCAGCCATGTCCCCCGGTGAATGTGTAAGCGTGAGTCAGAGCACCCAGCTTTTGTGTCTCCATGTGAAACCTCTTCCAATCGGTGCCTCCTGTTGTGTTTTCCAGGGTTGACGGGCAGATGAGTCGCCCCAGGGACAATGAGATGATGTAGGCTTGTACAGGTCTGGCCCATCATCAATGAACTCGGATCAAACACTCACCACAATATATGGCATCAGGCAAATGTTACACTGATGACCTCGTACGTTCTGTGAGTCAACGGACAATTTCATTCAGTGAATCTGAAACACGACTGAATCACAGCTACGAACAATTAAGCTGATTATGCAAATACTAAATAAACATGGTGAGAGTGGCAATATTGACACTGACTCCATTATTAGATCAATGTTGAGGCTCCATCCTTTCTGGGTCCACGTCATAAAAGCTCTAAACAAAGACCTGTGAATGTGCCATGGTTTATATTCAGATATTGGACCCGTGTGTTATCTTACAGCTTGACCCACTACTTGCGTCTGTGACTGTTTCTGGGGTCTCATTCATGTTCTACGTAAATCTATGATAGTCCGTTTCCACCACTGAATAAAAATAAATAAATAAATAAGGTAATTGTGACTTTTTATTACTATCATTTTTATTTTTTACTAACAATTCTGAGAAAGAAAAAAAACTGTATAATAGTACAATTTAACTGTACAACTGTACAACATTAACTGTACAATAAATTTTTGTTATATATCATTTCTGTGTCTGTGTGTGATTGTCATCTTTGGGTTTCTGCCACAGATTAAAAGAATTTAAAGATAATTGTTTGATTTTATCTAATAATTCTGACATGTTATCTCAGAAATGCAAGCTTCGCACAATACAATACTTTTTTTCTTGCAATTCTGAGGAAATAGTCAAAATTTTGGGATATAAAAACGGAATTGCAAGATATAAACAGAATTGTTTGTTTCTTTGTTTATATTAGTTTTTTTTTTGGAAACAAACTTCCAAACTAATCTGTAGACATATTTAATGTGTTTAAAACTTAAACAGGATATTAAATGAGAAGAAAATGCATTTTGAATTGGTATATCAACCAATAATATTGAAAGATTGAGGACAGTTTCCAGACCACCTGCAAGAGGAGGGGCTTGCTGTAAAACCAATATTCCGTTGCTAATAAAGCTGTACTGAAAGCAGGAACGAGACCATGGAACAGAATACAAAGACAGACTTTTATAGCTAGTCATTAGCTGGTGATTAAACACTGTGCAGGTGGATCTGTGGGCATAAAACACACATCTGCTGAGGTTGATGTTGAGTCTTTACTCCCTGGCTCAAAGAAACCCAATGGAGATTAAGGGAATGAGTCTGTTCCCTGCTAACATTACGGGTCATTCCCCAGCATTCCTTGTGTAGGCTCGACTGATATTATGGGATGGTCACAGAAACTGAGAAGCGGCTTTTGTTTTCTTTTGCTTCTCACGCCAGCTGGCCTATAACAAGAATAAAAGGTGGATCCTGTGTAGATGCCCTTCCTTGATATTGTAATATGAAATGTTATGAAACGTTCTCTGGAATATTTGATTCTGATTGACACAAAGAGTCAAAGAGAGCCCTTATTGTCAGTATGTCATGTTTTTTCGGGAAGAAACTAATACATATATTTAGCAAAGACTCAAAAATATTAAAAGCCATAACTGTTTTCAGCATCAATAATAATAAGAAATGTTTCTTGAGCAGCAAATTAGCACATTAGAATGATTTCTGAAGGACCGTGTGACACTAAAGACTGGAGTAATGATGCTGAAAATACAGCTTTGCTTCACAGGAGTAAATATTGTATTTAAATAATATAAAAAAACATATTCAAATAAAAAAAATATTTTAAACTGTTTTAAAACAACGACATTTGAACTGTAGTGTATTTCTGTAAATTGACTATTAACTGCATATTTGGCCTTTTTTGTTTCACTTCTCCTTTTTCAGTGTCAGATTAAAGGTGTTAGATCATGCAACATGAAAAATTCCCTAATCTTTTAAGATGAAACTATGATAACATGCTGTAACTCAAAATTTCCTTGCCATTTTAAAAATGCATAATAAGTGAAACTATCTAGAAAAATGCCTCACTTTGAAATCATTGGATTACAGATGTCAAATACATAAAAAATTAACATTTACACATCCAACAACGCCTATTCAGAATTCAGAAACATGGCCCGCCTAATCACTGTGAGGAAGTAAAAAAAAAAAAGTTGAATATATACTATTAACCTTAAAGCCACATGGGAAAGTCCCCCGAAATGATAGAAACCAATGTTATTTTTAACAGGATTCCGCATCATTTCAGTATTTTAATGGTTTGTGTAGAACATTTCAGTGCATGTTTTTTTCTATCAAATGTAATGCATAATTTGCGGTCAATCAATCAATCAATCAATCAATCCATTTTTGAAGAAGTATAGGCACAGCATCAGAAAATGGTCCATTTTGTTCTAAGGGTCAGGAGAGGGTTAAAAACAGTCACTAAACTCATGGCTATCTTGGTACAAAAAAAACCTTAACAATAAAAGTGAAAAATACATAAAGCTGTTCTGAAGGCACACAAACTTTGACGTCTCCTTTCAGCGTTCAACAAACACTGTCAACAAGTAGCTCTGACAAATTGCAGCATAAAATCAGCCTTTATTTTTTTTTTTAGAAATGAGAGCAGTTGTTTCCCATTTCCATTCACCAGAAGCTTATGCTATCTTTCTTCTCCTTGTGGGATCTATTCTTGGTTTTCTTTTGAGGCAGGGTTCTTCCCCTTCTGGGTTTTCTATACATAACTTCAGACCTTTAAAGTGTCAGTTCACCCAGAAATTCATTAATTACTTACCCTCATGTCCCGTAAGACCTTCGTTCATCTTCAGAACACAAAGTAAGATATTTTTGATGAATTCTGGGAGCTGTCTGACCCTCCCGTATACAGCAATGTAATTAACACAATCAAGGTTCAGAAATGTAGCAAGGAGATCGGTAAAATAATCCATGTGACATCAGGGGTTCAACCGTAATATTACGAAGCTACGAGAATACTGTTTGTATGCTAAGAAAACAGAAATAACAACTTTATTAAACAATTCATCTCCTCTGCGTCACCCTAGCACCATTTTGGAGATTTTCCACTGAATGTAAACAGTCTACGCTGTTCTGTGTCATCCGCAAACGAATCATGAATCAGTTCAATGAACAAATCAATGGCTCACTCAGAAAAACACAAAAGAAGATATTTTGAAGAATGGTAGCCATTGACATCCATAGTTTGAGGGAAATAAACACTACTGAAGTCAATGCCAGCAACTGTTTGGTTGAACATCATTTACATTTTTAGGTTAACTATCCCTTTAATTACTGATGTGCGTCACGAAATGTCCTGTACCTATGTAGTATGGCTCCTTTCACACTAGCGCTTGGCTGAAAATACGGTTGTCAGACCTAAAATATAGGCTACGAGGGTGAGTCTGGTTATGTGGTTGTCAGTCACATAAATTCTGTCTATCTTCCATCCAAGCCGCTCCCCTCATTTTTGTGTAGTTTTGCCAGGTCTGTGGTTTTCCTGTGAAATTGGGCTACTTTAAAGGTGACATATCATGAACATTTTAAAATGACTCAGAAAAGTCTCCAGGTTTTAAGTGCTATAATCAGGTCCCCAGGGAATCTAACAATCAAAGAAATGGAAAAAATGAACCCAGTAACTTTGTTTTGGAAAATATTTTTCTGCAAGCTTCTAAGATTACGAGCGTGTCAGATTTCGCTCCCTTGGTGACGTGGCAAACGGAGCTCTTTATAATATTACCTCCCCTCAATCTGTAAGTTTATACCCACAGCACCTGTTGTGTGCGGCAGTTAGGCCTTTAATTTGTGTTTATTTATTTACATTTTTTTAAATGTTCACTAGTTCCCGCCTCCTTCTTCCCGTACTATGAACTGTGTTACACTGGTGCCCAGGCCTGGATTTTATTTCGTGTTTTGGTTCTGTTTGTGCACTACAGTCATCTGTGAGGAGCTGTCACACTGTTTTGTGTTTATTTTGAGCAGCAGCTCATTTGCATTTAAAGACACAGGCCCAAAAAACAGCATGTTTCTGCTTCCACTCAAAATACCCATTTTCAAAATGTAATAATAAATGATCTCTGGAGTATTTTGAAACTTCACAGACATATTTCGGGGATACCAGAGACTTGTAAAAAGGGGCATAATATGTCTCTTTAACACCTTTGCCAAGGGTTGTTGCAACCTCAATAACATGATATTTAGCCCCTGGAATGTGAATTTTACCAGCAGAACCAAAGCCAAAAAATATATATTTTACCTCCCGGAATGTGATTTATACTATAAACGCTACTGAAAATTAACTTAGATCTGATGGATAAACTCTCGTCTCGACTGGACTTTCATTGCTTCATATGTGATAAGACTTTATAGTTTTATGGACATTTGTCATATTAATTTAGTCACTGTCGCTATGGTTAAAATCAACAGAATATGGGCTTGATGTGAACTCACACCTATAAATGTGGTTGTCCCGGACACTGACAGTGTTTACATTACTTTGATTTAGTGTTTTGGGCAAAAAAATTGGAATAAGTAAATGAATTGTTTGTACATACAAACAGAAAACATAGCTGTTGTTGTTGGGAATGAAAAACGATTTATATGACGCATTCGGATTCCCTGCAGGTCATTCCTGAAGAATGCCACCTACATGCTAAGACAGAATGTGTAATCTGTTGCTACGGGCTACATTCTTTATCAGATCTTTATCTGATATAAACCCTTCCGGTGAGACCTTTTATTACAAAGCTGAGACTGATGACTAATGCTGTGACTTTCAACGCCAGTAGCGTCAATGGAGGGATTTTTTCATCAGGGGTGTTCAAGCAATGGAAGCCCAGGAACTCCCTGAACACCCACGACACACTTATCACGTTTCCTTTGTTTATTGAGAGGCCCACTCTGGCCTCACTGGATGCTTGTCATCACAGAGTGAATTGTTCTTTTCTAAGCTAACACAAAACCCAGAGTCGGTGAACTGTGTTCTTTTACCAGGTGTCAAATATTTACAACAGGTAAAGAATGAAGGTCGTACTCAAGGTTTGTTAATGTTAACCAGTGTACAAAGGTCAAATTGAGCCTCAGGAGCTTTCGTGTGGGAGGTTAATCTTTATTGGGTATAGGAGTGTTTGTGTGTTTATCTATAAGAGTTAATTTTAGAGAACCTGTCAAGAAAATGTCCTAGTCTTAAAGAAAATTAAATTAAAGAAATATTATACTTTAAGTAAATGTCTATTTTTTAAACATTTATTTTAAATCGGCAAAAATTTTCAGCAAAGTATTGCAAAAATATAATTCTAAACATAAATGCTTATAATTATTATTTTGATCACAGTTGCGACTAATGCTACCAGAATTTGGATGGAAAAGTTCTTAATTTTCCTTCAATCAATGCTACAGTGCAATCCTCATGGTCTTACATTTTCCATGCAATTTTTGATTATATGATTTTGACATGAAATATGATTTGGGCATGATTCTGCGAGATCCAACCACATCATCCGATTGCTGTAACATCTGTCTGGCAAACCTGTCATCAGGTTTCTGTAATAAAAGAGGTTCCCTTCTGGTTTATCGTGATGACACCCTAATGACTGATAGCAAAACATACGGTTTTGTTTTGGCATGTTATTTCTGTTGCTCTTAGTTTCTCAGAACAGCTGGACTTTAACCTCCGCTCCAGACTTTCCATTCACTGCCGGCAAATGACAATTCTGAATTTATTATAACATGCTGTAAGCTTACACAGTGTGCATATTGCATAAATAAAAAAGGCCACAACCCAAAGTAAAGACCTCTGTCTGGCTTACCCTGCCATGGTGTCATCAAGAGCAGCTGTCCATACTGAGGAAAGCCAGGCCAGTGTACTGTATCAATGCTTCACAGAGTTTCCTGACCTTCACACAATGTGGCCTGTGAAATCCCACAACACCATATCAGGGCTTGCAGCAAGATCATTCTAGCAAGTGCTGCATTTTAGAGTTTCTTAAAAAGGGTTACTGAGAGTCAAAACACACAATAGAACATGTCCCTTGACAGCTATATTTTTCCATTGCTGACAGCTTAGTAACAACCAAGAAAATGAAATGTGTGCTAATGTCAAACACAGAGGTTACATCATGTATGACACTACATTATTATTCTTTATTTAGCGAGCATTTATTCTTATCCAAAGGGTCTTAAAGGGATACCTCACCCAAAATAAAAAATCCTGTCATCATTCTGTTACTCACCCTCATGGCATTGTATGCTGCTACTTTTTTTATAGGATGCAAAATAGAAATTCTAAACAATGTTAATGCTTTTCTTTTATATAAAATGGCCATGGCTTTTAAGTTGCAAGATGTTAAAGATACTTCCAAATATCATTTAAAAAACAAATTTCACACCATATGTCAGGTCTTAAGCTCACACTAGTTTTAAAATCCTAATCGATTATGAAATCTGATTGCAGAAAACATAAGGAGAATCTTTGCGGATTACCCTCCCTCAAATCTTAAGCATGCACACACTACAAGATTTGAAAACTGTGGCACATCACATGCTACAAGATATTATTAAGATTATCATGCCAGAGTGAGAGCCTCACGTGATTTTAGCAAGCAGATCATTACTGATATCAAAGACAGGTGCTGATATTTCAGTGATGTTTACATGTAATATAGCTAGCAGCTTTTTGCATTCACCCGGTATTTTCAAAACTGAGGCGATTTCACTCCAGCACTTCTCTTTCTCCTTATGGTTGTGATACGTTTTCGACACATTATACAGACAACCTGTGGGCCACAAACTTAGACTTCAACCCCTATGCTGACCATCCAAATATACACTCATTTAGATATGAAAATCTGAAAGAGCATATTTTTGTTTTTACAATCGTTCCTGTTTGCATCAGTGGTTAAGGGAACTGGTATGAAGAAGCTCAGTGATCATAATTATGGCTTGGGTGGAGGTAAGGATCTGCCTAGGCATGCTGGGTGCTCCCTGAGCTTTGCGAAGCTCTCACAACTCTGGAATGCTGTCCAAAATTTCCACAAAGCCCAAAATGAATCTGGTTTCTAATACAGCTATTATTTTCAGGTTGTGTGTTGGATATTCTCAATAAACAGTTCCTGAAATTTTTAAGCTACTGCAATGCTGTTGTGGGAAATATGGCACCTTGGATGTGACTCCACCAAGTTTTAGATTAGTGCTCTGTGATTATTTCGTGATTTGACTGTACCGTGTCAGGCAAGGATGTTCAACCAGAAACAAATAGAAGTACTAACCATGGAACACACTGTCCCACAAATAAATGAATGCGAAAATACAGCAAGTAAACTTACATACTTCGATTGGTTAGACTGTGGCTCATCAGACTTAACATATAAGGGAGGTTTAGACGTTGTTTTACTGTGACAACATATTTAATTTTGTGTAATGCAGTGGAGAACATTCTTTTGCTGTTTTCCAGCACTGTTATTTTAAATTATTAGTGGTGTTGCCATGGTTAGGGATATATTATATAAATAATACACTTAAGCAATAATATTAGTAATGCTTGCCTGTGTTACAGTCTGTAACTCAGCAAAATGAAAGCCTCGTACCTTCCAAAACTGGATTTAGCAGCAACTGCCTGGCACAGTGACAGAGGGTTTCATACTCTCATCATTGGAATGACCCCCAAGAGTTTACTTTGGTCTGAGGAAGGAGATTCATGTGTGACTTACACCATCAATCACAACCCATCATGTCGTTCCAGATCTGAATGTGATTTGAAATGGGATATAAATAAAGCTATACTTTTTGGAAGTGGGTTGCCACAGAAATGCAGTGGACAGAATGTTTCTACTTGGTGTTTTACAATTCAAACATGAGCGTGCTTGTTCACTGAGGTCATCTTGTTGTTTTAAAGGGGTCATATGATGCGATTAAAATTTTTCCTTTTCCCTTTGGGGTGTAACAAGCTCTTGGTGCATAAAGAAGATCTGTAAAGTTGCAAAGACTAAAGTCTCAAATCCAAAAAGTTATTCTTTATTAAATTTAAGAGTGCCACGCCGCTATAAAACGTCTCGTTCAAACACGACCCACATGTCTACATCACTATGTGGAAATATTTGCGTATTACCATGCAAAGAAAGAAGGTGTGGTTTCAGTAACTGCAGTTAGTGTTGAAGCAGCCATGTCAGGGAGATGCTGTGTGTATTTAGGTGAAAGCAAAAGCACTTTATTTGGCCTTCAGAAAGTACATGCATTTAGGAATCTTTAAGATTACTTACAACAGAACAGCAAAGCATTTTGTTCGTCGTGAACCTAGGAGAGGAAGTAATTCTGACTTTGCTACGACAATCTGGCACTTCTGTATCAGCTACTGGAAGTATGTTTTATTATTAGTTTAATTATTTGCTATAGAATGTTCAAATGCGGAGTTTTGCACGTCATGTGTGTGTGTGTGTGTGTGTGTGTGTGAGAGAGAGAGAGAGAGAGAGAGATGGTCACACAGTGGAGACAGCTGTCTTAACCGTCCGTGGCTTGTGTACTACAAACACATAGGAGCTTCATTACTGTGTCTGTCACGTGACTCTGTTCTACTTTCGTGCTTGAACGAATGGTAAATCTAAGGACATTATTAACTGTCTTTATATTTATTTTGATTGATGAAGCTCGTGATTATGGAAAGGGGCGTTACATTTCCGACAAGTGCTTACGGTGTTTGGCCAATCACAATGCACTGGGTCAGTTGGCCAATCAGAGCAGACCATGCTTGTCGGAAAGATGGACTTTGTAGAAAATTACACGTTTGAGAGAGGCAGTGCATAGAGGACCTACAATAATGTACACAATTTAAAGCTCAAGTGTGTTTTCTGTGCCTCTAGTGGCACCAAGCGGGATTGCAGGCATAATGATTCTTGCAAACAGGTTTCATGCGTCATTCATTGGTGAGATAATCAGATAGTTCTGCCTCAAATTCATGCCATTAGTAGAACCAAAGTCAATTCATGAGTAATGAAAGATCAAAAGTAAATTATATACTATACGAATATAACTTTGGGGTATAATTGTATCCAAATGCATTTATTTTACTAGTTTATTGCAAATTTGCAATGAATATATTTATTTTTGTAAATTTTTTCTGTGCATGGTTTGGCCAGACAATGGGTGAGTCTGTCCAAGTCTCAAATGTAAATTCGGGCATTCAGTCTGCTGAGGTGTCACTATTCAATTCAACTATGACCTGATTGTGCTGGCAGTCAGGGTGTCTATGGTCTGTGATGGGTGATGACATCTAGTTTCAACACCTGTCAGATGGGTGCAAACCCCCCAGCTCTCAGCATGTGTGAAGGCAGAGAGTATTTGTGGTCACTGGGCTTGTGGTTGTAGAAAGAGTGACATTTGTATAATTAATGGGACCCCTGTCGAGGTTGTGAGAGAGATTTATTGAGTATTCAAAGACTCTTGAAGTTTACTCACTCTTCAAGAAATTCAAGAATGTATGATTGTTTTAAACAATGGCAGATTTTCTACTCGATCTCGCAGATGACTTTATTCAGCTTTCTTGAGTGATTTGCAAAAAAAGCAGTGTCCTTAAGGACTAAGGGTTAATGCTTACAATTGCAGAAAGTAATTTTATAGTAGTCAAATGTTTGGATGACGCAAGGACCAAAAAAAAAAAAAAAAAAAAGTCTCACAGTGAATGAGAAACCAAAGCCAAACCAGAATGCCATAAAACAAACCTGGATTAAATCAGCTTTTGTTTGAGTGCATGAGCCTCTTTTGAGCCGGTTAAGCAACCGTGCAAAACCACACAGAACTGCATTGCAACATTCAAGAGAATACCTTACAATCCACTGAAAAGCAGAATACCTTGAAAACCACATAGAAATTTCCTAGTAGCATTTTTGTACAAGAAAAAATGACTTATATTTACTCCACAAAACAAAACAAAAAATATCTATCTATCGATCTATCTATCTATCTATCTATCTATCTATCTATCTATCTATCTATCTATCTATCTATCTATCTATCTATCTATCTATCTATATATATATATATATATATATATATATATATATTGTATGGTGCAAATAGAAACCACACAGAATTTACTGACTGACAGCGGAGTGACAATCTTGGGAGACAGAGTACAGAAAAAGTTTTCCTTGTTTTTAAAATACCACCAGCCAATTAGCACTAGGCCATTAGCAAATGCCTTAATGACAAACACATCCTGCACAGCATAAATCTGCCACCACTCACACACATATATAAAGCCACATATGAGAATTTACTGTAAACACCAACAAATAATCAAAGACTTAAAATAATTAGACGTGTAAACCTCAGACTGTAATTGCAGGAATAATGTCTGGTGGGAAAAAACACAAACACTAAGACTTGCTATGGGGCCCATATGAACCCCTCTGTGGCCACAACCTGCGCCAAGCTTTGCTGTAGTGATGGACACTCCCCCACTTGATAAATATAGCCTGCTCCCTCCTTATTATCATGGCTGGAATAGCATTAGCCAGCCATCATGAACTCGATATACAAGCCGCATAAACATTCACAGACTCTGTGAGCGGCCAACTGAAAAACCTGGACTCAAATCCTGCTGGAAACAAAAACGATGTGGTCGCGTGTTTTGCGTAAAAGGACAGTGAGTGAGAACTAAATATGATGTTGGAAGGTTGTTTCTCGCAGACTCTTTTAGCCGCATTGTGATGATTGAAGAACTGACTCACGCTGTTGGTTTGCCCACTCTTGAGAATTCTCAGAAGGAAGGGGTTTTGTCAGGGGGCGGGCAGGATGTACACAACAGTGACCACAGGAAACTGATGCAGGAGTCATGGATAGGTGTTTTGAGTAAACAATAAACCCATAGGAAAGAAAAACTAAAAATGACACCTCATGACAATAATGAGCATGTAAGGAGACTTTAAACACAATTTCACTTACGCTCATGTTATTCCATTCCTTTAAGACTTTAAATATATGTTTTGTTTTTTTACTCCAATGTTCTCTAGAGAAATCAAACAGATTTACAATGGCATCAGGGTGATCAAACGATGAAAGGAACAATAACTATAACGATAACTATCAGCGGGTGTTGCATGCATCAGTCCAAAAGAAGTTATATAAGAGTGTCTCTCCATAATAAAAAGTGTCTCACACGGCTACGGGGGGAGAAAAAAGGCCTTCTGTAGTGAATTGATCTGTTTTTGTAAGAAAAATATCCATATTCAAAATATAATAAACACTTTAATGTAGCTTACGCTCACTGTTGTACACGGAAGCAGCTAGGGGTGGATGACGTATGGAGGTCAGCTTTGCACATGCGCTGCTCAGAAGTGATGAATGCGGAAACGCAGGGGAGAGACCAAAACAAAACAATGGTCACTACTTAGAAGTACAAAATGTGGATTTGTAAACAAGAATGTTGGAGGATTTCGATATAAGCCAAGAGAAGACTAATTTTCCTTTGCTCCTGTTAACCACCATTGGTTTTCACGAGACTCACTGGAGCATGCGCAACTTTGACCTCATACGTTATTCCCCAGAACTGCTTAATTTACAACTGTGAGCACAAGAGAGATTAAAGGGATTATTATGTTTTTAATATGGATATTATTCTTACGAAAATGCATCGATTCACTACAGGAGGCCTTTGTTCGCCCCCTGGAGCCATGTGAGACACTTTTTTGTAACTTCTTTTGGACTGATGCATGCAACACCCACTGAGTGGCATGAAACAGCTCGAAAGATCAAAGACAATTTTTAACATGACTCCGAATGGATTTGTCTGAAAGAAAGTCATATAAACCTAGGATGACTTCAAGATGAGTAATTTATGGGCTAATTTTCATTTTTGGGTGAACTAACCCTTAAAGGTGCGGTGGATTCTGACTGGCTGTAAATGTTTTTATCAATTATTAGTTCGAAATCATTTTTAAAGTGATTCCAACAATATCGCTCCTCTGTATTACTATCATAGATGTGGTGTGGACTTCCCTGCTCTCATAGAATCTGAAAGGTTACTAAAACTTTCACTGTAAAAATATTATTAAAATCTTCTCTGTATCTTAAAATGTACTGATAACCACCATAATACAGGTGACACAGTAGAAAGCCACATGATGAGCTTATCATAAGTTGCCTGTCCATAAAACATAGCAAGTATTCTTGTACAGAAGAAGCACAGGGTCATAAACATAATACAACAACTAGGTAACACACATGATGCTAAAATAATGCAATAAACTACAGAATTACTCATAAGAATAATAATCAGAAACAAAACTATTTAAACACAACCATATGCGATGTGTCACACAGGAACATCTAGGAATGTCCTTGTGCTATTTTTCACCACAAATTACATGGTAATTCATAGTGAAAGTATTTTACAATAACATTACATTTAATGCAATCTTGAAACATTTACAGTTTTTCACCATTTATGGCAAAGCAACTTGAAGTTAACACTTAACATGTTTTCACCATACAGTACTGTATATGGCATGTTCTTTTACTGTAGCATTTTTACAGTCATTTTCTGTAAACATTACAATTTACAGTGTAGGACTCCTGAGCTATAAAAGAAAAACTTGAATCTCAAAAATGTAAATAAAAAAATGTTTTAACAACAGATGCAAATCAAGATGCATCAGTTTGTGTGGCATGATTACTGTGGCGTGACTGGTTTGATACATCTCTGGTCTGGTAATAAATATAATTATTTTGCGATTGTTTAACACAGCACTTGGACTTTCCTCACTAATGGTGTCATACTGACTGAGTAAGCAGGGCAATATCTGCGGAAATTAGAAAGTGTTTTGTTCTGAAAAGTGATTTGTCAGCATTTGTGTGGACATGATAAGAGGAGAGGGAAATAGGGAAGAATTGAAAGACAAAGAATAGAAACAGGAAAAAGAAAACAAAAAAGAAATTTCCCTAACAATAACTAGTGATGTGTTCGAAGTGAGTTGACCTCACTGTAAATGCTGTCATTTCACAGGAATTCTCAGTGCTGTGTCATCAATCCAAGAGCTTTGCCTACACTGCATTAACTATAACCACTATTTCTGTTTACTATTAAAAATCAAAAGATTATTTATCGATCGCTGTCCTTATCAATCTGTCTCAACCTAATACATCCTCAAAATTAGACTTTTTGAATAAACAGTCACATGCAGCATGCCACCACCCACTCTTTCAGCTCAAGCATTTGACTTTAAATTTCTGACATGCCTTTGGGTTGCTTTATAGTGTCACCACAGAATTTCAAAGCCTTCCCCAGCATTCCTTGGGGCTGTGTTGATCAAATGCCATACTGACATCAAAGTGAGTGAGTGGGCATCAACAATAAGCAGTTTATTATTGCAGGAGGTAAGAAGAGATATCAAAAAGAAATGCATCTGTCATGCTTTCCGAGATTATCGGCACCCTACTGATAAGGGTTTTGTAGTAGAAACCAATCGTGGGTGTCTCTAAGAATAACTGGCGGTGAAACATGCCACCATAAGGCAATGAAATTCAAATACATCAATTCTGAAGCACTGTACATGCTCACTTACATATGGTTGTGATCAGACACTAAAACAAAATACTTAATAAAAATCCAGACACCCTAATTTTTATATTTGTAAAACATACAACTGGGGATGTGACACATCAGGGTTCTTGAGAAAGGGTGATTTCATAGATGAAGTCAGTATTTGGATACACTAATCCAGAAGTAAAAGGGAGACATATTTTTACCCATAAGTCACCATAAATGTGACACACTCTGCTATTTTTTGTGTCCAGACTCCTGTTCTGTAATCTTTCTGGAACTATAATGTCAGTCTAACCTTGTGTTTTCATTTAATATATAACAAAATCCAATAATGTGAGATCCAGATTTGATCCCTCAGCAGTGCCGGGAAGGGGAATCCCCTCGTCTGAACTGTGTCACTGGAAACAGGGTTTCACTTTTCACATGTGTATAACACTGACTGATTAAAACCTCTTGCTTCACAAGCCATTTCCTTCTCATTTTATGTGCGTTTTACAAGGGAATTATCGTGTTGCCATAACACACACATATAGTAGCTTAATTTCCCCTCACCTTTGTCCTGTAATTGTTGATAGTTTAGTGGTTTTATTCTCTCAACACACACCGAGGCTCTCTAGGGGAAACGTCCCACTGCGAATTCCTTCCAACCCTTCAAGTTTCAGGCCTCAGTGAGAGTCCAGTGTCCTGTGGAAAAGACATACCGAAAGAAGTGCTTAAGTGCTTACATCATTAAGTAACATTCAAAATATGTTCCGTACGTTCTTGAGGAAAGGGAAAGTAAATCTGTTTAGAGTAAATCAGTCAGAGCTTTAAGTTATTACACTGTTTGATTTAACTTTTTTTTTTAATTCTATTTAACCGATGCAAATGTATTGTATAACCAAAAACAAAAAAAAGCAAGGGATTTATTTTCCTATTTTACTTTATTTTATATATTATTTACATATACCTCATGTTTTTGAAGATACATAGATATAATTGTATTTGTATTATATCACCAAAAAGTGGCATTTATTAAATAATAATAATAATAGTAATAATAAAAACAAGGTTTGTTATATTATGTTTTCCTAATGGGAACTGAATTCATACATTCACACACTATTTTAAAATAGTGGTTCAGAAAATTAAAATGGAATGCAAATGCAATGAAATTCAGACATTTTTATGTGTGACTTACATAGCAAAACTTTGGGACCACTGTATATGTGACTGTGGTTAATAAGTCAATGTCTGCAAACAGGAATTTAAAAAATGCCTGACGCAATAAAATAGCTCTTCAGTGAAATATAAGCAGGTGAAGCTTCTTCTCTCGGTTGTGTATGTTTGTGGGTGTGACTGCACCACCTGCCGGTACCTCAGCAAACAGTCTGTTCTCCGCCCTCTATCGGGGTTGGGCCTGCAAACGGAAGCATTGTTTGGTTCATTTGTTGCTATGTTGACCCGACCGGAAGGGCAGCGGAAATACGTTTCCTAATCTAACCTGAGTACCTGATTCATTCATCCGGCAGGTACACAGACTTCATTCATCCTGCAGGCAAGTTCATTCATGACTGCGCTTCTTGCTGATGTCATCCCCGGAATGCGTCCATATATGGTCTATCCTTCAAAGCAGAACATGGTACAAGACGTTGTTAACACTTCTGCTGTGTTTTTTAGTATGTGAGTTAGTGAGTAATGAGCTATTATGTAGCAATAGCATTTACTCACCTCCCAAGGGCAACTGAACTCATCTAAGGAGTTGCTTCCTTTTGGTAATTTTGTCTGAAAAATATAAATATATATAATTAAATAAAATTACAAATACGAAGCGACTAACCCTACAAAAACGTTAGGGAATTCCCTTCCTGCAGCAAGGTTAAGCGCCATGCTGGAGGAGGCAGTTGTGGTGAGGGTAAAGCGTTAATCCTTAATCTCACCTGGGGGGATTTAGATCTTCATCTCTGCTAGAATTTAATTTTAAAACATAAATTTTTATATTTAAGAAGTTGAATAAAGATTTCCTTTAAGATTTGAACAAATACATAGTGCCACTTTATTATACATTAAAAAAAAATATTAGTTGTGAATAAATTGGAGTACACTTTACAAGAAAATACTATATATACAAAACACTAATTCAGTGTGATTTGTTGTTTCTTTGCAATTGTTTGAAAAACATTTACTTTCAAATAAATTTCACTCAGAAATTGCTAGTAAATTTTGCACATGGTGTGCATGGTACTTCAGTGTACATCTAAAAAAATCTGTAAAAATGTCAACCTGAGTATTCTAGTCAAATATTTTATCACCACCAAATTGAATAAGTTATTAACCAAAGTTTAGTTAATAACTGTAATTAAAGAAATATAACTGGAATTGTTTCAGTGAAGAGAAGGTTTGTCAACACCAAACTATACATTTTGCATTACAAAGTTTTACCTGAAAATTGATAAAGTTTTGAAGGGTTTATAGACCATAACTAGTCTCAACCTCATGGCACACAAAATTGGAAACACTTCAGGAGTCTCGAAGTCGTCGGATTGGTTGGCATACAGTATGACATATACAGTATTTCTGGGAGACGTTTTTATAGAGTTCTTTAATTTTCTGCCTGGAAACAAAGATGCGATGGCGCCAAACCCCTTCACGAAGAAAAAGGCCATTGTATTTACAACTTCGACATTGAGAACTTATCAGGATCAACTAAATGCTGAATTTTTTAAAATATGTGAAACGTGTGAAGTTCGGGCATAGACTCTTGAGAAACATGAATGGTTGCTTTACCTGTCAGTCATTTGGCTTCTTGAGTGGTCCTTGGCCTTTCAAAGCAGCCAAGGTTTCCAGACCTTCTGCCGTCAGCCTGAAGCTCTGGCTATGCAAGACTAGACAAGCAGATGTCTGTTTGAAATGTGAGCTACAGGAATTTGTACTTATTCTTCTTTATATTTCTACACAATTATAGGGGAAGAACACTTCATTCCCCATTCCCTGTTGCATTTTTCTAAATTACAATTCAATAAATTTCTCCTCCTTTAATTCAGATTCAACTTCCGTTAGGATTTTGCTGAAATTCCAACTCATGTTTTGAAAGGGATTCCAATTCTTCATTTTTGAATTTTACCTGAACCTGATACAGTCATTATCACACACAAACCAGAAGGATACTGAATGGCCAGCTGTTCGAGATTTGCCCTTACATACTGAGAAATGGTATAGTAAAGTTGTTTTGTCTATAAGTTCTCTTACTCATCATGGAACAGCACATAAGGAAACGTTTATGTAAAGATCAGTCCTTGCACCAAGACATTCTTGTTTTAATTTCCACTCTACTCCCCTTGTCTGTCTGCTTGGAGGATCCTGAATGAAGTCATTGGCAAACTCGAATATCTTTGTGTTTTCAGTCAAACACCCCACAAACAGAGTCAAGGCCCTCTCCCCTACAAAGCTGTCTGCCCACACAGACACTTCCATTAGCCTTTCTTACAGTATGATCAGACAGGTCAGGAAATCAAATTCAGTCATTTATGGGTGTGGCTGCAGTTTGAGAGAAGGGAGAAGACTGTTTACTTGAATAAGTGGAAACATATTCCACAAAACGTCACAGCTTAGACCATGGTGGTCCATTATGTCACATAGGCCGTGTTGAACACCCAAATAAAAGAAACACCCAGAAATAGTTCACACCAGTCAAAACAAGAGCTACTTAGCTGACAGAATGACTTTAGAGTTGATAGAAATACATAAAAAGTGGCTATATTATATATTTACAGATTAATCTAACTGAATCATGAATTATTATTAGAATGGCTATAACATTAGGCCAGAATTAGTTTCTTTCCCTTACACAAAGTACACCACATCATTTCCATTCACATCCAAAGAAAGCGTTAGACAGGATGTTAGACCTTGTCCACTAGGTGTCATCCTGAGATAAATCGACAGCTCAGCTGTGTCCATATTCTATAAGTGGATCATCTTTTATTACAGTATGTTGTGGCTAGCAAATGTGGTTCTCCTAAACTGGATGCCATGTGATTTACCAAAATGGAAACTCTTCTTTTACATCTGCGCTTTATAATGTTACACAAAATGTGACAAAAAAGATATGTGGTAGACATAATATTTTACACTGTGATCATATGATTAAAACAGTAATTACAGAAGTTGAAGTACAAGTTTAGCTTTATGCATACTGAAATAAGTCATATGTTGCAGTTGACATTCAATGAAGAAAAAAGACTGAGACTTGGATTTTGCAGACAGTTATCTTTAATGGGGTGTATCTGTGTGTAAAAAATAGCAAATGACAATCTTCTGAAGATAGAAACTATGTCTGTGGTTGTAATACTCATGAACTTGTGGATTTTGCTCATCCACATTCTTTAAATTTATCCAGATGTACTGCATCTATATGCATGTCCCAATGCACATCAAAGGTGTTGCACAAACCAATTACGTCATGTCATTCATTACACGTCATATTATGTATTTGTTAAATAATGTCCCTTAAAGGTGAAAATGCCAAACACATTATTGCAGCTAAATAAATCCCTCCAGAAAGATAACTTTTAATGGTGTTAAAAGAAGACACTGTTTATTAAACCCTTAAACCCTGACAGCTATTGCAAGATAAGGCCTACCATTGCATAAGCCTGGACTATACAAGGAAAGCTAGGGCTTGTCCAAATGATAAACTGAAATTATATCAGACAATGACAACCATGATATGTCAATGTCAGAAAAAAAATCTGTTTTGGGTCTTCATGAGGAGACTTTCAGAGTAAATATTTAAATGAAATGAGCAGTAAAATATTGTTATTTGTAAATGAGTAGCTACAGCCTTTGACAAGACATTTTACACTTTTATATCCCACTAAAATTCAAAATGCTGTCGACCATAACAGATTTCAAATGTAAACAGACCATATGTATCCACTGATGTTTCATGCTCTTCGTCCCCCTGAAGGAGGCATGCTTGATGGCTTGTGGTAGCATTCTGAAGGGGTTGCATTTGGGCTTGCATTCATCCCAGTGGGGATGTAATACATGCTTTCTAGATAGCTTTGATCCAGTGATGAATGGCCTTTCGGTTCATTTTTTGGCATCTGGCTTGCAGGGCTTCCATACCTTAAGGAAGTCTGGTGAAGTGTGGTGGGCACAGGAGGTGGCTCCGGATGGCGAACTTGCGGGGCAGTACCTGAGATTGCTGGATAAGATGGCACTGCATAAGGCAGGTACTGTGGTGCATACAACCCAGGACTGTGCAGAGAGGAGTAGGGCGGTGCAGCTGGTGGATATAGCCCTGAATGGGACATTGCCTGATGTGGTATGAGAACTTCTACATACTGGCCCAATTCAGGATCAAACAACATTTTTCTGAGTGGTTGCATTGGTACCTCAATGTAGAAGTATTTGCCAGTCTCTGGATCAAGAAGAACACGACGAGGGCCTTGGCCACAGCTGAGCCCACTTGCATTCTCTGGATACAATACACCAGCTCCACCTGGACCTTCATTTGCGTAATCGTGGCCAAAAGATGGTGTCAAATCTTGAGGATTAAACAACTGCGGCCGGGGATCCAGAGTAGACATGTTAGCTGAATGAGAATACTCATGATAGGGAGCAGGACCTGCTGCCTGAGGTGAAGGGTGATTGGCCGGCCGTCTATCTGCATGCAGCCCAGAAACTGGAGGATTGTCATCACCATAGGATTGTGAGTTTGAAACAGGGCAAGCTCGTGGATGCTGAAGAGGCTGAATCAAAGCTGAGGCATGAGGTATTGTGGTATTGGAGACTGGTAGACCATCTGGTCTGCACTGATGAGGACGAACTTGAGCTTGCGGAGGACCACCGGGACAGGTAAGGACTTGGCCTGGAGACCGAGAGGCTGCTGGTACCCGTTCCTGTGGACTGTTGTTGGGATGTCCTTGATGCGAATGAGAACTTGGCATGCAGGAACAAGAACATTGCTTAGTTGTTGGATGATACCTGCATGGGCTATGTGGGGGTAAGTCTGAGAGCCGTAGCGGGCTGAAACTCTCTCGCTCATCATAGCTGGGAGGATCATCTGAAGCGTAGAAAAGATTGTCATGTGTGTGAAAACGATTATTCGATGAAGCTCTTGTCACAGATGGTGTGTGGTTAAGCGCTTGTGGTCCTGGTGAGTTAGAAGCAAAGGAACTATCTAGTATCGACTGGTCTTGACTGAATGATGGGGTCTGCAGCTGGCAAGTGCTGGTTGTTTGCAAGAAAGCAGAAGATTGCTGTTGATCCAGACTGGCCAGTGTCTTTGTGGTGGATTTTTGCACAAGACTTGGAGTTTTAGTGACTGGGATGGATGGTGGCTTGCAGCTTGATACAGCTGATACAGCCAGTCTTTTTGTATCTCTTGATGAAGTTTCGTTTCGTTGATCCTTGTGTGTCATTGTTGATGGTGTTTCATTTTTGTTTGATTCACTACTTGATATTGTTTGCTGTTTAATAACAGACAATGGCTGAGTATCTGCTTTTGATGGGTCACTTGGCGCAGACTTAATTTCTGCAAATGATTGTTTATAGCTGGGTTTTGGTGGTACAAATGGCTTTAGTCTATCAGTGGATATTGATCTCACTTGTATGGGTAACTCAATCTCTTTTGATGCATTCACTGGCGTGGCATTGTTTTTTGTAATGCTTGAAAAAGACCTCACCTCTGGTTTGCCACATGTTGCTAAATAAGTTGGAATTTGTGTCATAGTCGTAGTGGCAGTTTTCTTTTTTTCTTGTTCCTTTGAAGGTTCTTCTGTCAGTGTTCCCTTGGGACTCTCACTTGGTTGAGATGTTGTCGACGAATCATTGACAAAAGCTGTTGGATTGCAAGGCAATGATGTATTTTCTGCCTTTACTTGTACTTCACTTGAAATGCTTTCTGATAAACACCCCTGTAACGGTACCTCAAGCCTGTTGACATGTTTAGCGGTAGCACTTGTACCTTCAGTGAGAACATCACAGACTCCAATGTCAGCCTGCATCCCTTTTTCTTTCAGTAGCATGGATACAGAGTGGCTGTTGCTTGCAGCTTTCATCTGAGTAGAGTCAAGAATTGTAGGGGAAACGGTCTTTGTCTTGGATGTGCAATCTGGTAGAACCACCAACGCAGAAACTTCTCGCTCCTTACTTGGGGGTCTAGGGGGCATCTTAGAACTCTGATCACAGTGAACGTAAGATCTTTTATTGATACTTTCTGATTCAGGTACTGCATCTGAGGTTGTAGAGTGAGAATATGGTGTTTTTTCTTTTGACTCAGTCTTTGGTGAAGAGCCTTTGGATGTTATTTCAGGGATGTCAACATCTCTTTTTGACTCTGCGCTCACCCATGGTTGTGATATTTTTGATATGTCAACAGGCAGTTTTTCATCTTGACAGTGCATTGCTTTGCTGCCTGATGTTTGTTTGTCCTTCCAACTGATGGCTTTGCATTCAATGTGTAAGGCTGGAGGAGTTTGCGGTGGCTTCTCTCTTTCCCTTTGAATCACTGCGTCTTCTGCAGTAGAGGTTGAATTTGATGCTTTGAAAGACAGGTTGTATGTGTTTTTCACTAACTTCCTCACATCCCTAACTCTGTGTATAACAGATTTTTTGTTGCTGTCATCATCGTCTTCAGTCTCTATGAGTTTAGTAGACTTTATGTTTATATCTTCTGCAGCTTTCTCTATTGCCTGAGATTTGGATATTTCTCTGGACTGTTCCAGATCAGGGGACAAAGACACTTTCAGAGAAGATGTTTTTTTTCCTTTGATAGAAGAAGGTTTCAAAGTTATCTCTGGGGTTTTCGACATAAATACACTCTTTCCAGCCAGTTGTTCCTGGCTTTTCCGGTGTCATCTGGCGCTTCCTTATGTCTCTGGTTGTCATTCTGTTCTGCATGCTTATTGCTGGTGTAGCAACAACAGGACTTGTGTTACTGATACTGGCATTTGCTGAGTCATTATTGTACTTCTCTTCAAGGTTGCTACCTCCTCCCTCTTTCCTATCACTCTTGCTGTTTTTTATTTTGTCATCAACTTGTGGAAGGGCCACTATAGGCTTGGTTTCTTCCCTTGCAATGATGCCAGCAATTTGAGCTTCCCCAGTGTTAAAGAATGCAGGTCTTAAGAATGGCTTTGGAGGAACTTTTGGAGCACACTTCTTCGGCTGATGAAGTGAAACTCTCTTCTCTCCGACAGCAGAATCTTCAGATGAAAGAGTACATTCAGAATGCTGGCTAGAGCTTAAACTATGTTTCTCCATGGTACTTAGTACGCCATCAAAAGAGCTGGGGCTGACATCAGGATGTTTATTTCTATCTCCAGAAGGACTTGGGTCTGTGCTTTTTGATGTCTCTTTTTGCACATCTTGCATTTTCTTTGACAATACACTCTTGATAATGCAAGATGCCATTTGTGTCTTAGGGGAGCCATCATCTAAAGACACAGACTTCTGCAAGGTCTTTTTCCTGTCATTTTGAGGTGAATTTGGCACCTCCTTGGAAACTTCCTCTTGCACAATAGCTGGCATGCTATGTTGACGAACAAGTGAGTCTTTCGAGCGTCTATATGTGGAGGGTGAATTCATAATATTTTCATTGTTTCCTTTATGCTTAGATTCATCTGTGTTCCGCCTTAACAGCTGGATCTGCCTTTTAGGTACGGTCCTCTTTCCTCTATTGGACTCTTCCTTGCTCTCTAATGCAACATCCACACACTCAAAACTCCCCATTTCAAAGCGTTTGTTGGGGTACAGGCTGTCATGGGGTAAAAAAGATGAACCATCATTTTCATGTAAAGCTGAGCCACGTAAATCTGCATAGGTCATCCATGCAACAGCACCAGGGCTGTCTACAGTCGATGGCTGTGAAACATTTGTAGAGGACCTGTGGCTTGAATTGTACACATCCAAATAATCCACCTGAGGACTAGATAGGCTTCTGAAAGCCAGATCTGTAAACCACTTAACTTCATTGTCTGCTTCATCAAATTCACTTCCCATGCTGGAGGTCTCACCAGTATATTCTGGAGGAAGAAAGCCTTCACTGCTGTATTTACCCTGGGCAGCTGACTGGAGCCTCCTGGCGCCGACCTTGTTCTCTTGTTGTGAGCCCTGAGCTCTGAGCTGACACTGTTGCTGCAAAGTTGTTGGGTGAGACTCAAAATAACAGCGAGCTGGAATTCCCGACTTTGGGTCTCGACTTGAGAGAGCTGGGCTGTGGCCTGCAGGCTCTTTTCTATTCCTGGCACTGAATGACAGTTCAACCTGTTCCCCTCTGTAACTACACTCTCCAATAGTCTCCTCCCCCTCTCCCTCCTTCTTTCCACTCTCCTCTTTTTGCCTGCATGGTTGCCTGTCAAATTCACCACCATTGTCCTTACTGATAAGGCTTTCTGGGCTTTCTCTTAATGCTACAGGCACTTGACTAAGCCTCTTGTCACTGCTTGGGGAATCATTTTTCAACATTTCTGTTCCCTTGTTCCTATCAAAAACCTCAACATGGCATTGTTTGTTCTCTACAGATGCCACTGGCTTTGGCAGAGATACATCCAATGGACACATGGAGGTTAAATCAGTTGTGTTTTCAGTTACATTTTCTTGACTTTCCTCAGTTTTTTCTGTGGACGATCCAGAATCTGAGGTTTTAGAGGTTGAATCTTGCAGAGTCTGAACTAGTGGTCCACTACGTTTACATTCATCTGGGACAAATGAAAGGCTTTTTAGGGTCTTTGAGTCAACATGGTCATCAAATTGGTCTATTGGGTTAGAGAAAGGATGACTAACTCCATCACAGATTATGGATAAACTCTGATTTTCTGCCTTTTCAAGAGAAATGGCAGGCTCCGGCTGGAAATCAGAAGATAGTGTTTTGTGTTTGGTATGATCTGATGTAGCTGATGAGGGCCTTGATCTGCTCTCTGGTGTTAGCAAAAAGTTCCTTGAACTAGGTAAGACAGAGGTGTCATTTCCAAAAAGATAGCTGGAAGTTTCAGAAGAGTTGCCACAGAAATTTGTTTCTACT
Source organism: Carassius auratus (assembly GCF_003368295.1). Lineage (NCBI taxonomy): Eukaryota > Metazoa > Chordata > Actinopteri > Cypriniformes > Cyprinidae > Carassius > Carassius auratus. The sequence goes on from NC_039256.1 coordinate 13,933,489, forward strand.
GCAGGTGATTGGGTTAAATCTTCGGTTGGTGTAACATTATATGTGATGCCTGGGGATTTTGTATTTTGTGTGAGAACACTATATGATATTGTTTTGATTTGAGGTGAGCAGGTAAATGATCTCAATTCCAGTGAAGGGGCTGGGGAATTGGGTTCTGGTGTTAGGTAATTTTCTCTGCTGTTTGGAGTGGAGGTAATGCTCCTTAACGCAGGTGGGGAATCTCTACTGCTTGTCGGTGTTGCGGTGTAATCAGTTCCTGTGATGGCAGGAGAGGATGGCAGATCATTTGGTTCCACTGAAAAAATCATTCTCTTATTTGTAGGTGATGGGGTGATGGTATAACCCACCGGTGAGTGAATTATTTCAGGTTCTGGCGAGTGAGCTGGAATGGAGTGATCAGGAGAGGAGTGTATATCACTGTGACCACAAGGGGAAGATGTTGAGGCATCAGGTTCAGTTGAATAAACCCATCTCTCATTTGTAGGTGATGGACTGATGTTGTAGCATGGAGATGAGTGAATGATTACTGGTTCTGAGTGATCAGGAGAAGAGCAAATATCACTGTATTCAATCCTTGTGACTTCAGGGAAGGATGGTGAGTCTTCAGGTTCAGTCGAAGAAACTGTTCTCTCATTTGTAGGTGATGGGCTGATGGTGTAACCCACAGGGGAGTGAATCATTACTTGTTCTGGTGAGTGAGCAGATGCTGAGTGATGAGGAGAAGAGCAGGTTTTATTGATCGCAGGTGATTCCAGTCTTTCTCTTCCATCTATGGATGAATTTACCAGTCCTCTTGTTTCAGTAGAAATGTCAGACACAGTTAGGGAATCTATTTCCACATTATCATTGGTAGGCAGTGTAGATACAGATAAAGTAGCACAATTAGTGTCCTCAAAGTCTGGAATCTCCGATGTGTTCCTAAATTTAATTGGACACAAATTCAGCAGCTCAGGTGAAGATTTACCTGTGGACGCAGGCGTGGAGGTAGTTTTCCTGCTTACAGGGGAGGTGGAGGTTAATCTGGGTACTGGCATGACACTGGGTATGGGTAGAAAGTTGATATCTTTGTTAGAAGATGAAGTAAACATTTCCTGCTTAAGGCTGCATTCTGTTGGAGAAGGGTTTGATAGTTCTGATACAGAGCCACTGTTCATTGTTCCTTGCACAAAGAGAATGTTTTGCTCTTGTGGACTACAATAGATCATACTCTCTTTGTCCTCAGAAGACATCACAACATTTTGTTTAAGTGGAGATGCTGCCAAAGATTCACAATCTGACTCAAATATTCGTTTATCTAAAAATGAGCTTGTGCTTATATGTTGTGGTGTTTTATTAATTCCTTCTTGCTCAAAAACAGCAGGTTCTTTCTCTTCTGAAGAGCAGGATGTAGGATTAGAAGGGTTATTTGCCGGATTATTCAGGGTGGTAGCTGGTGTTGAATTCACATACTGTGGTTCAGATGCATTTGTGATTGCCGTTTCATTCACTGGGGCAGTGATTACTGACACTTGGGATTCTTCCCAGTTATCTGTTTGTGAAAGGTCATTACTATTGACTTTGGATGCAGGTGGTGTGCAGTCTAGTTGGTTAAGTCCATTTTTGGAATCAGACAAGATGGGTGATTTAGTTGGTGGTGAACGTGATTCCCTGGTCTCAGATGTGGAAAAATCCGGTGTATTTTCTGGAGAAGGTGTGTTGTAAGTGAATTCAGCATTGTCACTTAAGTCAGATCCATTGGCAGTGTGGTAAGATCCCGAAGAGTCATTGGTATCATCTACTACAATAGACTGATCCACTTCCCTCCTGATAAATGTGGCAGAGGATGGGCTGCTGGAAAGTGACGGAGACTCGCCTTCATCCCCAAAAATGTCACACAGGCAGGTTGTTTCAGATATGGCATTATGATGGCTAGGGATTGAAGTGATATCAAAGATCTCCACACGATTTGGCCTTTCATGACTCTGCAGGCTGAACGTGTGTGGAGCGCTGCGAAGAAACGAGTAGCTGTCGCCCTCTAGAACCCAGCGTTCCATTTCTTCACTTCAGAGACCACAGACATTGGGATGTCTCACTTTTATAAAGACATGAACTGGTCACTTCATCAGTTGTTGAATGTTTTTAGACCTGAAACATAAAAAGAAACAACCATGAAAACTTGGTACTTTAAGAAGATACTTCTCATGACAAATCCCAAAATTTATATAGAAAGTGTTTTGTAAGCTTTATACAAAGTTTTTGAAAGCGACAGTCTATCTGAGATTATAGCTACTTGAAACAAATGTGTCTTCCAAATAAAATACATTTTAAAGTTTTGCTTATACAAAATTATAATAGTAATAGTAAACAGGATTACTTTTAAGATTACAGGATTACTCTTATGACTACTGATAGATATAAATCAAAGAAAACTTACTTGATGGAAAAATACAGTAACTTTGCCGGTGTTAAACATGTTCCAACTCACATGCAGAAATCAAAGTTCACATAAAAGTCATCAGATATGATACTTGCCATTTTTGCTGTTTTCCATGTGGCCAGTTTGAATGAAACAACCACTCCAGAGAACATTCACAGGGGACAGTTATGCACTGTACCATGAGCTGTGAATGAGGCTCCAACTGGGGGGTCCAGGTTTCCTGTGAGTGCCAAACTGACCCTTCATCGAAACAGGCCACTCAGTGCCCAGATATGTCCAGCCCCTCAAGCTAAGTCCAAAAAAAATGCTACGACTCCAGTACCATTAGCCGCGTCTGAGCTCATAGAGCCCAGCTATTTCAAACATTAATTGACACCACTTTTTTTTTTTAAAAAAAGACAGAAGCATGCACAAAAAAGAAGCTTTTTTTTTTTTTTTATCAGGCTTGGACATGGGTGTATGTCTCTGCCAAGCTTTACAGGGTGTTACAGCTAGAAGCAGGTGCTGTGATAGGATAGACAGAGTCTGTGAGTGGAATCTGACACACTAGGCCAAGACAGTCATAGGGGCTCACTAATTTTAGACTTCTTCTATCAGGGGAAACTTTGCTTTGAGAGGCTGCCTAGAGACGATAAGGACACAAAATGCCAGTTTTACAAAGTACACACCAACTGAACTTTAATATTAGATTGCAACATCCAGCTCTTGAAAACTCTTGCTTATACCTTATGAGTCTACAAATAAAGACCCCAGCATAGGTGATTCAACCTAAAGAGCTCCAATAGGTTTTTTTATTTTCTTTTATAAACATAAGTTTGGGAAAGTGATTCTTTGCTTTTAGCTTGAAAATGCTGACAGTTGAACATTATAAAAAAAATGCATAAAATATAACCTAATGACCGCTTGAAATTCTTGAGCTAGCTTCTTTGCACATTTTACAGCCCTTTGTTTCAGTGCATCATAGTATTTTTATTCCATGTGGTTACAAACTAGTCCATCGTCTTATGGGGAAAGAATGCTGAGCACTTCTGCGATGCAGGGATTTAGTGTTCACACCACACTACTGACAGAAATCCAAAAGCACAGCAGCTTGACAATACCAAGAATAGGTCTTTGATCAACTCATGGACAGTCAAAACAGAATTCTGAATGACCATGAATAAAAGCTATAGACTTGCATTATCATGGAGCCACTGGACATTTAATACCTTTGACTGAAAGGTAGTGTGCTTTTACAGAACAGAAACAAGATTAATTGCAGACGCCACAAAAAAAAGGTGTTATTTATCTCTAGCACACTGTTACCTAACACACTGTACATAAATATGCTTGCAGAAATCCCCCTGCAGAAACATGACACGTTTCTATCTTGAGCTCAGTGTATTTAGATATTCTATTTTTTGACAAATATGCAGTGGACAGAAACTGCCCCACAAATAAAACAGGCTTAGGAGGTCACTTGACAATTTGTATACAAAACACCACATAACCTTGTAGATACACCACTGACTCCATTATATATGTAGTGCAGGAAATTCTGATTTTGTCCTTAATTGGAGATAACAGACTAACTGCAAAGCATAATTGCATAATAAAATGTCTATTTCAATGCATTGAATCTAATACTTCTACTACTGTCTTAGGAACTTTCTGGATAACATCATGTCTCAATCTAACAAAGCATATTCGGTGACTACTGTCTAACTGCACGGCAGTTATATATGAGGTTAAATGCACTCAAAAAAAAAAGACCATCAGTCCTTGTCTTCCCATGAACCCTTCTAAAAGTGATCTGTGGGTGTTCAGTTTATCTCAATAATTTACATTTCTATTTTTTTTTTTTTGATGTCAGAGTATAATCAACTCTGTTAATAAATAATGTAACATAATTGTTTCTAACAAAAAAACAAAAAGTTTTTATTTAGAAGATGTTCTATTTTAATGTTTTCAAAAGTACAATCTCCAGCTTTTGGTTTTGAGGTCGGAACGAGATCCTCTCCGACAGCTAATGAAGTTCAATTTCACAAGCTGAAAGAAAAAAAAACATACTTAATGTTTTCTTAAAATCCAGTTATCATCAACCTGTACAATATCAAATGCACACAAAGGAATATTGTAAGATTACTGGAAGTCTTATCATACCGATTATCGTATTTTATCAGTAAAACTCGATGAGCTGGCTGTGAAAGTGACTCACGTGAGGGCTTCAGTCTTTGTGCTCGAGAGAAATAGCGCGGTGCTAACATCCCAGCAGCATCTCCAGGGGTCAAGAGTACGCCATTGTCTGACCAGAAGAACTGAATCCCATCTAACACCAACCAGAGGGGAGAGGGATCATTTCAACTCCAGCTCTAACATTGTTAAACCTATTCACCTTTAAACTGGTTTTAAAAACGTTTTCTTAATACCTGACATAGCTTTCGCAACATCAATATACACCGCTAGATCGCAACTCGGTCTCATTCCTAAAAACAGAAAAGAGACCATTTACAATTGTAAATAACCAAATGTATTTAAATTATGTTTAAAAATCATATTTGCATATTTTGTAGACATATTCCTCATATTCCGAACTGCTTTCTGCTATCCTAGTTTTACCATCAAAATAAAAAATGTAATAAAGACCTCTATAAATGAATCTAATCTGAATGTCACGCACCACTGATGACTCCGCCCTCTCCAGGAAGTCCAGGTGCCAGATGTATGTGAGTTCTGTTCATTCTGCTGATGCCCTGACTGCGTATAGAGGGCCAGTGTTTCATATATGAGCCATGAACAGCTTCTCTCGGACAGTCCGGATCATCAAGTGCTACTGCTCTCAGCTCCAGATCTGTAACCTGATTGAGACACATACTGTAACAACATTTATCAAAGTATATGTAAACTTGTGTCAAACAAATGCTCCAGTGACCATGTTCAGATTTCAAATCTATTCGTCTATTGTAGTCTTCACATGACCTCTGATCCAAACGGACCTGCACTGAGTGGCCCTGATTGGCTCGTATCTGAAGACGACCATCCTCGGGGTGGTTGCAAAGCTTGAATCGCTGTTTGTCGTTGCTGTCCACCACTCGCTCCACGTCCTGCAGTGAAAACGAGCGGAACTGCTGATGAGCCAGAAGTTCATCCACAAACACAAAACCATCTGTGGACAAGGACACATCATTAGGATTGACAAAAGGGATGATTTAAATTATAATTTATGAATAAATCAATTGTTTTCTTGTCCAACAACAAAAGTAATCATCCTCCGCTCACTTTGTAAGCAGACAGGATGAGTGTACAATCCTCATCATCAATCATACACTTCATATCATCTCACCCGAGTTCAACTGCAGACCCATCTTAATGGCACCATGGCGTAATGCGTAAGACAGAGATTTAGACAGACGCACATCTCTGCTCTGAAAGATGCAAAATAGAAATATAATTCAATTCAATTCAATTCTTTCAAAACTTTAACACAGAAAATGTACACAAAATACTGTTATTAGTCTACAATTCACACTTCACACATGAGATGTGACCTGCTATACTTGTAACTGTTTATAAAAGCATTTTGTTTTTCATAATGAAATTCATAATAGTTATTTTGTTTTCTATGGACTTATATTGAAACTAAATTATAAAACTTAACCAAAATCATGTTTTTTATTTTTATCTTATTGTACCAAAATATAAAATTAACAAAATGACAAAAATGTTTAAACCAGAACAATAATAAACTCTGAGAAGATCAGAGAAGTGATAAATCACTGTTTCTCCCACCTCTTCATTCCGGTTTCCTTTTCCTCGTCTTCCTCCTCGAGGTTGACAGTCCATTATGAAACACTCGTTGTTATTGTATCCTTCACCAACACAGCTATCGGATATATGACCTAATGCAGTTACAACCATTCATCTAAACGAATATTATACATGTATACTCCTTTATGCTTTCGTTGCTGAAATTCACGTGACAACCGGAACAGCGGAAACAGTGAAAGAAGTATTAACGAGCGGCCAGCAAGGGGCAGGAAAGACTTTGTTTTATCTATATTCTGAGAGATTTGCACCATCTAGCGGTGATAAATGCCTTGACGTATGTATGATCTTTTAGATGAAGTGTAAACTAGAGATTATTAATAGAATATAACAAGAAATTACAATAATATTTTTGGAACACTTTCACTACTGGCCAACAATTTAAAAATAAATAAAATCTTTCACTTGAAATCCATAATTTTTGAGATTTACAAACAAATTATTGTTGCTGTTGTTGTTATTATTATTTAATTTTTTTTTAACCAAAATATATCCCGCCCCTCCCAGAGGGGCATGTGTCGTCTATCTTTGTGCGTGGTTTCTTTTACTGTCTATGGGTGTCACGCATCTTTCAGTCGTCCATCTTTGTGCGGGGCTTGAGTCTTTCAGTCGACCATCTTTGTGCGGGGCATGAGTCTTTCAGTTGTCCATCTTTGTGCGGGGCATGTGTCTTTCAGTCGTCCATCTTTGTGCGGGGCGTCTCAGACTGACGCTGTGCCGACTCCGAGTGGAGCAACAAAACACTACGAGCTTACGATCTAAAAATAAAGACCTGCGCGGATCCTACTTCGCTGCTTTCTCTTGCTAAAGCTCGACATGTACTTTAACCGCGGTTACCCTGTCATCGCCTTCTGCGCTCTGGTCGGGCTAATTCTGGGTTCAGAAGATGGCGCGGATCGCCCGGTTACCGGAGCTCCGGGATCCCCGGTCCGTCTGTCGGAGTCAGACCCCGGGGTTATGAAAGCAGTTAAATTCGCAGAGGAACGATATAATATGGGCTCTAACGCGATGCACATACGCCGTGTTAGCAAAATCCTTTCGGCCCGCAAACAGGTAATTTGTAGAATTATAAATTACTAATTCGTTAAAATGTCAAATATTTATGTTATTAACGGGTAAAAAACCAGGTAACATTATATAATATTGTTGTTCAATGTTATTGTTGATATATGTCATTGTTAATGTCTTATTTATGACGTTACTTATTGATTTACGCGATTCTGATATTGGACAACAAGTTTATTATAAGGAGCTATTTTTACCGCATTCATGTGATTTGACAAACGTGCGCAGAGCCCTCAAATACATAACAGTGCTGAGCTTGTTTAAACAGAACAACACTGCGCGCATTTTACGCATTTGTTCATTAGGGTAGTTGAGATGAAAGCAGCGCACTTTTGAGCACATACTAATGTTTTTATGTAATTTTTTTCTTATACAATGATTACAATAAAAAATAATAATAAAAGGCAAAAATGTATTTCAAGAAATGTTTACAAAGTTTAATTTTTTTTTAAATTTGGTATATTTAAAATCTGTTAAAAAGCCTACTGTTGTATAAATACCACAAATTCTCGCAGCTTGTAATATCAGTTATTTATATGAATTATTAGAACGTTTCTATAAATCTTTATCTATTAAATGTCAGTCTTTATTGAAATATGTAACAAATGTATTAAGATTATTTATAGAAGTTTAATGTTCCACAACCATAATTATATAAGAATCTTTAATTTGTGTTCTGTGTCTTCCACAGCTGGTAAAAGGTGTTCGGTACAGTATTATGGTTGAGATCGGAAACACTCAGTGTAAGAAATCCCTAAAGCTGAGTGGTGTGGACACCTGTGACTTTTCCCCAGAGCCTCACAAACAGAAGGTGAGCAAACACTAATTCTTAAATCACATAAAACATTACTACTCCGTGTCTTGTGATGGCCAATTCAGATGATTCTGTAACAGTAGATACACAGCACACAACCCATTTCATTTTGTCCATTATTAGCATTTTTCCTGGTTTGATTCAGATTTTATGTTAAAAATAATTCAAATCCAGTATGATAACCCAATGTTTTTGTTAAAAAATTAGCTAGAAGTTTAACAAAAGTTCAACATGCCCATTTTTGTGAATGTACAATGCATATTCCCTCTTCTAATCACCCCATTCTGTCTGTCTCTCCACAGACGGAGGTTTGTTTGTTTGAGGTTTGGGACATTCCCTGGGAAAATAAATCCACCCTACTTAAACAGAAATGCCAGCCTGCGGGTCAGTAGCCTGGGACAGATGGCAGATCTGTCAGCCTCATGTAGTCCAAATCATCTTTATCACTTGATATACTGCTGTGGTGTAAAACACAGAGACATGCATACTCATTGTAATGTTTTAGGACAGTATATCAAGTGATTTTGATCATACATCCACATGCATTTGTAGATAAATTAATATTGTTCATGCCTTAGTTTCCAAGGAGCTCAGAAAGGTTGCAGCCGTACCTCTAACCTATGGCAAACCCATGAAGGTATGGATAAGTGTGCAGTGTACACCAAAAATGTAATTCAAATTGCAATTAACCCTATAAAGTCTACTGTATCAAATATTGAAATACCTATTGTGCACTATCTTCTACATGCTATCGGTTTGTCTGATTATTAGTATAAGCATAAAACAGCTTTACAAGTAAATGTAAGAATAACTTTTATATTGTTAGGAATATTAGGAGATGAACGCTTACCGGGGACCGATGCATCCATACTTCACTTTAAAAAAAAATCATGGTACAATATGAGTATCAAATATAAAACATGAGGCTTTTGAGAAATATTTTTTCCTCCTCAATTATGAGCTCTATATTCTCATTATTATATTATATGAGCTATGTAAAAGCCTGATGACAAACAAACATAAACGAAAAAACATGCAGACTTTAAGATCTTTTTCATATTTTGCATATAGAATTCAATAAACAGTTCCATTACAAATTTAGTTTTTCGAACCATTATTTCAAATGTCTGGCTTTACAGGGTTAAATATTTGTGAGCTTTTAATCAAGCATTTTATGGTTTATTTTTTTAATTTTTTTGCTATTTTCAGGAAACTGTAGAGCTTCTGACTGAGTTTAAAAACTTTATGATCACATACAATCGAACATACAGCTCCCAAGAAGGTAAAGCACAGAACATACTTTACGTTACTATGAATCTGTCGCACCTGTACTTTATTCTACATTTTACAGTGTAATTTCCCAGACACAAATTTGTAATAATAAACAAGTAATCAGTTTGTAATCTTGTGCAATTGTATAAGTATCCATATATTTATTACCTCTCACCTAGATACCATAATGTAAACTATTACCATATTAGTTGTCCACATTAGTATGTAATTGAATGGCTATTTGTAATACACATAACACAATCAAAATCCCTTCTTTAAGCACTGATCCATTAAACTCCACAGAGGCAGAGAAGCGTCTGCGCATTTTCCAGGAGAATATGAAAACGGCTCAAACGCTGCAGTCTCTGGAACAGGGCTCAGCTGAGTACGGGGTCACCAAGTTCAGTGACCTCACAGGTTTGTTTATGGATTTGTTAATTACTCTGTTAATAAAATGAGGAAAAATTGCCAATTAGTGGTCAAAACTAAGTCCAATCCAAGCCAAAATGAACATTATTAACAATGATGCTTTAACAAAACACTTGTCTAATATATATTGAGTATAAGATCCTATCAAAGCATCTAATCCCAACCTTTGTGTGTTTAGAGGATGAGTTCAGAATGATGTACCTGAACCCAATGCTGAGTCAGTGGAGCCTGAAGAAGGAGATGAAGCCAGCGACTCCGGCTAGTTCGGCTGCTCCTGACAGCTGGGACTGGAGGGAGCACGGGGCAGTCAGTCCTGTGAAGGATCAGGTATGATGATGAGCACAGAATAGCTTAATAGAGAGCCCATCAGTGAAATATCAGGCGGAGTACGTCTGCAGAACTGAACTTCAAATGAAAAGGTTTTATTATAATTAGTTCAACATTTTAACTGACCGTCTGTTGAAGGGCATGTGTGGCTCCTGTTGGGCATTTTCTGTGACTGGAAACATTGAGGGACAGTGGTTCAAGAAAACCGGACAGCTTCTTTCCCTCTCTGAGCAGGGTAAATATAAACTACACTACTGTTGTATTTTTAAAGAAATTAATACTTTTAATCAGCAAGGATGCATTCAAATTGATCAGAAATGACAGTAAAGACATTTAGAATGACAAAAGATTTGTATTTCAAATAAATACTGTTCTTTTGAACTTTCTATTCAGCAAAGAATCCTGAGCAAATTCAGTGAAAAGGTAGATTGATTTCTTTTCTCACAGAATTAGTGGACTGTGATAAACTGGACCAGGCGTGTGGAGGTGGATTGCCGTCTAACGCTTACGAAGCCATTGAGAAGCTTGGTAAGAAATAACATTCCCTAGAAGGCAATTTCAATGAACATGTCTAATATAAACGGGCTTCTTTCTTGTACCTATAAAGGAGGTCTTGAGACAGAAACGGACTACAACTACACCGGACACAAGCAGAGCTGTGATTTCTCTTCAGGGAAGGTGGCCGCATTCATTAACAGCTCTGTTGAGCTTCCTGACAATGAAAACGGTGAGAGCGAGATGTGTCAATAAACTCAATTCAGTTAAAAACTCATTCAAACAACACTGATGATGGAAATACCTGCACTGGAGGAAATTAAAGCAGGAAATTAAAAATATCAAATATTTATATCAGCACATTTGCAGAGAAATATGAGCTGTTTGAGTGTTTGAAATGGAAATACTCCTGTGTTCAAACATTTGAGTAAGATTTATTTAAATGTTTAACTCACCAAGGCTGCATTTAGATTATTTGATCAAAAATGCTAAATATTATTACAATTTAAAATAAAATTTTTATATATCAAAACACAATTTATTCCTGTGATACAAAGCTAAATTTTTAGAATCATTATTCAAGTTTCAGTGTCCCATGATTATTTAGAAATCATTATATGATGGTTTGCTGCTTAAGAAACAACTTTTTAAAATATCAATTTTAAATAGTTTTACTGTATTTACACAAATTTTACAAGAACAGCAGAGATTTAAAGATTTTTTTGTTACAGTAGAACTGAAAAATGTCTTTATTGTATTGTCTTGTAGAGATTGCTGCTTGGCTGGCTGAGAACGGTCCGGTCTCTGCTGCACTCAATGCTTTCGCCATGCAGGTAAAACAAATACACCATGGAGCTGCCTCACTGGAAAAATATACCATAAGCATGAGTTAATATATTTCCCTTTAATGTTTCGGGAAAAATTGTATGTAATGTAATTGATGAGAAAACAGTAAAAAAAAAAAAAAAAAGTGTGTGTGTGTGTGTGTGTGTATATATATATATATATATATATATATATAGAGAGAGAGAGAGAGAGAGAGAGAGAGAGAGAATAAGCAACACGTTTCTAATGCAGTACGCAAAAGTAGCATATACAGTATATCTGGTCCTACAGAAACAAAAATACATTAACTGATTACTTGAAGTTGCCTTTTTTTTTTACTGTCTGTAGTTCTACAGAAAGGGAGTGTCTCATCCTCTAAAGATCTTCTGCAACCCCTGGATGATTGATCACGCTGTGCTGCTTGTGGGATTCGGACAACGTGAGTTCTATTGATTTCAATGTTTGTACTGATACAGATGAGAACTTCAGTTGTTTAAATGCCAAGGCTATGGTTTCAGAATACTTTGGAATGGATATACATTTACAGGCATATAGAATCAGTCAACAGAGTGGTGTTTATCTTTCTGCTTTTTGGTGCAGGTGATGGCGTTCCATTCTGGGCCATCAAGAACAGCTGGGGAGAGGACTATGGAGAGCAGGTATGAAAAGTCACCTCAACAATGTGCAAGAAAGTGGCAGCACCAATCATTATTTGACGTTTGATCACATTTTGAGCTGCAATATGAAAACTGCTATAAAAATAACTAAACATTTGGCCCTGCTCGTAACTTACATGTAGGTGTTTGTAGAATATGTGATAACACAGAAATGTTCAAATTGTTCCTGTACTTCTCTTATAGGGTTACTATTACCTGTACAGAGGATCCAGACTGTGTGGAATCAACAAGATGTGCTCATCTGCAATTGTGAATTAGATGCGCACACACACACACACACACACAGCAAGCAAGCAAGCAAGCAAACATTTGAAAACAGCCCAGTCATGAATCTGATGATCGTGCACAGAGAGTTCACTCTGTTTCGGTCATCATGTGATCTGTGAACAAATGGTAAACACGCATTCTGCACATATATTATCCTCGTAAGCACATCATTCTCAGTAGTTCAGATAAATGAAGTATTTCTCTTGAGCTCATGCGCTTTATTTAGCAGTCATTTTTCCGTTACATAATGCTATAGCTGAATTTGTTGTACATTACCTCAGATCCCATGTGATGTGACAGACACAGCAGATGACCAAATAGCAAATAGGTACAAGATAAGAGCAGTTTACCATGCTACTACTAAAACATTACCTAGTCCATGTTTTATTGTGATTTTAGACTAGGTAATTTAGTTGTATTTTACTCTAACTAGTTTTCTTATTCTGTGTTTTATTATCTAATTGTTAATTTAATTTTAAAACAATGAGTTGAGCCTGTGTCGTATTTGCTTTTAACCATGCTGAACAGATTAGCAGTTATACATTTTTAACAGTGTATTTTATTTTTTTTCAAGTGCATTTTACTGAGTATTTTGAGCTGCTATTATTGGAAACTAGATTTTGCACACTATGAATTTCCACAGTATATTGTGATCATTGCGTTAATGCAAGTATGGCTGTTTTTACCCGCACAATTATTTTTTTTTTACCATATTTTGCTGCATAGGAAAAAGTTGCTAATGCTTCTTCCAAGTTGTGGCAGAAAATATGCATTCCTCAGTTGTTGTATCTCTAATGCATTATTAAAGCTGTAATGGTGAATAAACTCCCAAATTTCTGTCATGCTTTATGCTGAAATAACAATTGTGCAATAAATGAGCAATATTAATTTAGGCAAGGCTTAAATTGGTTTCAAATTTTAGTCACTTTAAAATGTGTGCAACCCAGGATGAAAGCAAACACAACAAATGAAGCAAGAGAACAATGGGTAACCTCCGAGGTTTGTTTCGAGTTAAAAGTGGAACTTGAAGTGTTGTCTGGGTGGTTTTATGGTTTTAGATGAAACGGCAAAAATCACTGGAAAAAAAACGAAAATATATAAATTATTAAATACTTTTCATCCAAGGTCAATGCTTTGAGTTTGCAGATTTTGTGAAGCCCTCTAGTGATTATTTGTGGTACTTTATTTCCATATATGGCATTGACCTCAACAGAGATCACACACAGTTAAATGAAACATGTCATGTTATTTTATTGTCTTAAAAAGTTACACAATCCCCAAGGAAGGGATTTAGTACACTAAAACATTTAACAGCACAACTACACAAATGGGGAATTTCTTTTTTTAAATATGATAGACTTTATCAAAAAAAAAAAAAATCCCCCTTGTAGGTTTTTATACTCCGCTTGACAGATAGGCAATCTCTTACAGAATGACATAATGTCACAAGAAGGAACAATGTTATTGAGAACCATAAGAAATGCATCATGTTCTGGGAAGACATTTCATGGACTATCAGTATTTCGTATGAAATATGTTCATTATAAACAGAACATCCATTCGGATGATTTTTTCCCCTTCTTTTTACAGTCACCAGAGAACAGGCATTAGTGCAAAAATGGTTTAACAAGGTAGTCCTGGCTGCAGTTTATCCATTTATTGGAGAGCATGACATTTTACAGTCCTCTAGACTCATGAGGGGACTCGTACTCAGATGAATATGACAGATGTTCACTAAACGGAGCAGAAAACATTGTTTCACAGAATAAAAAAAATACAATTTTATAACTTAAATGTAAAAATTTAGAAATCACTGGTTTTTAAATATTGGGGCAAAACAGGGCAAAGAACAAACGTTAATGCATCAAATAATTATTTTGTGTAAACTTGTTTGAAAACATGATTTCTGGCTTTGTTGCTTTATTAATAATTTATTCAAGACTTGTTCACAGGTCAGATACAAATTGTGTATGGTCACGTGACTAGACTTGTCAATATTTATAAAAATGAGCTGACTGATGTCAAATATTTATCATAAATACTGACAAATTGAGCATTCAACCTTAAGAATGAAGAAAATATCACACTATCATAACCATATATGTATTAATTTGCTGTAGCCACTTTAGTTTTCTAGTGTTGGTAATAGTAACAGGATCCAAATTTTTTTTAATTTTTTTGCGATCTTTATGATAGAGGTGGCAAATTATAGAAAGGGAACAAGTTGATGTATATATAAACTAATGTAATATAAAAAACTGAAACATTATTAATATTTAAAATAAATATTTTCTATTTTCATATTTTAAAAGTGTTAAAAACAATGCAGTCACCCCCCCATAAATAAATAAATAAAATAATAATTACGTTTTGCCCCACATCTCAAAAAGCATTGAAATATTGTTCTAAATGCTTACCATGAATTTGTGCACTAAAATAACTGAAGAAAAATCATAACATTGTAATCATAACAATAATCATAATAACAATAAATAACTGAACATGGCAGGACATTTCAGAGATATGAAGTTCTAAATGATCCACTCTATAGGGGTCCTATATGATTCCAAACTCTACACAAGTCTCCTTTCTATTACGATGAGATTTGGCTCTATTAGTTTGAGAACAGTAGATTCCTAACGCTTGATGATGGAGATGTGATTGAAAAGCACTAGCAGTACATTCACAGTTTGTAAGCTGATAGTGGTTGGTCTAATACAGCGGGCGTAAGGTGGGGTGGACGTCTCTCATGTCTCCCTCTACAGCTGTACAAATAGTGGAGGTAGCAATGTGTGTATTCTGTGTCATCTAGGAATTGAGCACCTGGTTAAAAGAGTAACTCTGGAGATAAGAAAAAGAAAAATGATTCCAAAATGTTTTATTTTTCTTTTTTAAATAATATAATGCTCCATTCAATGAGAAAGCACCAGTAATATTTAAATTGGTTTTTTTTTTTTTTTTATAAACAAATAATGCATTAGCGGTGGTATGTTTTGTTCCGATTCTACATAAATGTCCCAGAGAGATCCCAGGACGCAGGACGATACACAAGGATGCGCTAGAACGATTCCAGCAGAAACATGATTTCCAGGGAGATTATCGTGGCCTTCAAATTTCGGCCAAAGTCAGTAGAGTTCAGAGGGACCTGAGCGTACAGAGGGACACACCAGACAGAGCGATGGATGAACAGGCAGAGGCAACGCAGCCAAGTTTGGATCAGAAGACAGTTAAGACCCGTAGAGGATGCATGAAGCTATAAAGGACACCTACAAATGAGTTTGATCGAGGATTTCATCCCAAAGAGATCGGCGTAAATTTAGTCCTAATGAAGTGACTTGTTTGTCTGCAGCAGTATTTGTTACAAATATCCCAAATAGTAAAAGACACCTCCAGTGAATGGTGATGAATTGAAACACGTCTACATTAGAAAAGCGCAGGAACAGGCGTCACACGAGCGCTTGGCGGCCGTCCCCATCACTACACGCTGGTGATGGAGGCCTGCTTCTCCGTGCGGTTGGCGGGCGGCTCACGGATGGTGCGGAAGCTGGGGGGCTGGTAGGGCGGCGGGGGTCTTTTGGTGCCAATGTGTCCTGGACTCAAAGCCATATTCTGTCGCCTGCTATTTTCCACATTACTCGAGGTGTTCGAAGCAAGGCTTTCCCGCGTGCTGAAGCAGTACAGAAGGACAGAAAGGGAAAGAGAATGAAAGTGTTATGAAGAAAGCAGAAATGGAAAACCGATTAGTAACAGGCTGAAAAAGGAACAAAGATGGGGTTAGTCAAGGTTACCAATCACAATCTTGTTATTAATGCTGATCAGGGTTGTGCACCATTCACAACTGAACGCAGTTTGACTTCCAAAGAATCTGCATCTGAATTTGCAAACAGGATGTAGAATTTGATTATAAAGTCACAGAATTAAAATGGAATACATTTTTAAATGAAGCCAAGCATAAGTCTTCTTGTCAATATTTTATCAGGAAAACAATGCAGTGGATAATTCTTGTGGTGCTGTAAAGACATATTAAAATGATGAGAAAGGGAGGAATACAAACCTGAAGGGACAGAACATCTATAAAGGTTAAGGGTGATGATACATGGATTTATATGTTAAGTCTAAAAGCCCAGTGTCAACAGATGCTACTCTCAGAAAAGCCAAACCTTCCCAAAGTAAGATGGATGACTGAGTGAGAGTTCTGGGAATGCAAGTCTTCATTTAAAAAATAAAAAATAAAAAAGAATTTGAAAATATCAAATTATTCGGCTCATTTTAAATGTAACTGCCTAAATTTCAAAGGGGGAACCAAAATGTATTTAATAAATCAAATTACAAGCGGAATCCATTCAGGTAACACACGGCCAAACTTCAACTAACTAGCACATATATTAAATATCAGCATCATTATCAGTTTTTTCCCCCTACAAATACACATCTAATTTTTATTTTATTATATATATATATATATATATATTGTTATTGCAATAATGAATTAGCTTTTAACCATTTAAAGCATACATTTGATAGAGACTTCTGTTGGGTAGGGGTGAAGGGGCGGGCAATATGACCAAAATCTCATATCAAGATGAGAGTAATTATAACACCCACCTCCCCTTTCTGGACATTTTACCATAAAAAGTGTTGTTGGTCCAACAAACTATAAAATGAAAAAACATTTGAGCTTTTATTTCCAGGTTTTTTCATCTGGATCTGATACACAACTTAGGATAGCATCTTTTGTTTGAACCCACCCATTGCTCATGTGACCAAAAGTATTGGAACATGACTGACAGGTGTGTTTTGTTGCCCTGGTGTTTCCTATTATATTGATTATTCAAACAATAAATAGCAGCACTGTATATCTGTGCTCAGTTTCAGATTTGGATTTTGCATGTGCAGACTGCATTTAAAGTTAGATGCATAACCAACATGAAAACCAGAGAGCTGTCTATGGTTGAAAGACAAGAAATTGTGAAGCTGAGAGAAGATGGAGAATCAATCAAAGCTATTGCACAAACACTGGCCAGTACAACCATTTGTAATGTCCTGAGGAAGAAACAAACCACTGATGTACCAACAGGTAGACCAAGAAAAAAGATCGGCAGTTGATGACACAAACATTGTGACCGCTGTAAAGAAAGACATTAAAACAACAGTTAGTGACATCAGCAACCACCTCCAGACGAGCTCATTAATCTTAACTGATGATATAACATGACAGCAGCAGCAAAATGAACTCCGAAGTCTACAGAGATATTTTCATAATATCATGCAGTAAGATAATGACCCAAAACATAGTGACAAAGCAACAAATGAGTCAGGGATGGAAATTAGCACCCGCCACCAGCCAAATGCGGGTGATTTTGTGTTGTGCGGGTAAACTCGCTTCACCTACCGGCCAACATAGCAGGTAAATAAAAATAGCATACTGTTTCACCCGGCTGGTGGACAAAAAAGTTAATTTCCATCCCTGGTGTGTGTACAACAAGCAATAAAGTAATATCATTTGAAGTAGATCCGTGGAGAAAGGCGGTGTATACTGGGCTCGAAACGGCGGCGTTGTTCCCAGTAACGTTACAGTGTTTGCAGCTGAAGTTAGTGCTGCTGGCAGAGTGATATATTTGTTGGTTTGCAACATTTTAGATTGTAAGGACAGTTTGTGTTTATCTTATTGTTTTTAAAGGCATAATAAGCAAACTAACTAACAGCATTATCGGTCGCGTGTAACTGCTGTCCGGGGGATGCATTTTATTTTTCGAGTCCTCAAGTACTAACTCAGCAGTTAGCTCTGTGGCTAGTAAGTTGTTACACTGTTCAATTTTGTATCGCTACACATGTTTGACAGTTCTAGCGTGATGAGGCACGTAAAAACGATGTATTAAAAATGTTGTGCGTTCATTTGTCGATTTTCATATGCAGTTACACATTGCTGGTTAAAAACAAGAAAGTGCCTGGTAAAAACATTGAGTGGCTGGTAGATTTTGAAATCCATCACCCAAAACTGAAAGAACCTGTGGTGAAAGCCTGGAAAAGCATCACAAAAAAAGAACAAAAGGTCAGTGGGTCACAGGCTTGATGCAGTTATTGCAAAAATAATTTGCAACTAAATATTAAGTCTTATTCACTTCTGTCAATCTGTTCAAATACTTCTGGTCACATGAGCAATGGGTGGGTTCAAACAAAAGGTGCTATCTTCGAAGATTATCAGATCCAGATGGAAGTAAAAGCTGAAAAGTTGATCTTGTCTCATTTTTATTTCTTTATTTTTTCCTGGATGGGCCCTTTTTTAATCTAGGTAATATATTAAACAATAATAAGTATTTAGAAGACTTTTGACATACTGCTGGAAACAATTTTAGCTTGAATGAAAACACAAGGACTTGCACAAAACTAACACACACACACACACACACCAACAGGGTAAAAATTGCAACTGAACCACTGCATGAAAAACAACATACTTTAATCTGGGAAAACAAACAAACTAAAAACACAATAAAAAATAAAAAAGAAAGATATCACGGGGGCACATTTTGTTCCTCAAATGTTTGAAATGTCTCATCAGGCTTTTGGCACTAAGCGGGGTCGCCGTCACTGTAGTGAAGCGCTCCTAACACGCTCTGCCTCGCAGGGTGACCTGAGTATCAGCACAGTGCTCGTTTTTCTTCACCCAATCACATTTTTCTAAACAAAGTCAGAAAACATCCGCTTCATCAATTTCAGCAGTTCAAGAAGTCCGATTTTTAAAACACAAGGTATAGTTCCTCAAATGGATGTCACAAACTTCATTCTGGATGTCACTGAGCCTTTTTAATGTTGGATTTTTGCCTACAGAACAGACTTATCATCCAACTTTAAAGAGTCAATAAGTTTGCGGTATGAGAGGTTTCAGACATTTGGAGATGCAATCAAAGGGTCTGGGTTCAGGTTGAAGGGGAGGACAAGGATAACGGAAGTTGCATCATGTGCTCAAAGCAATTCATTCTTTAAGTAAGGCCTCAAACATATTAATAGATAAAGTGACAGACATGTGCTTATCCATTTTATATTGTGATCATTTTGAGAACAATGTCAATTAACCCAATGGATTTTGGATGAGAACAAAATGCAACAACGCAGCACTTAACCATACAAACATGATGTTCAATTCACACAAAAATTAAAAAATGAGTACCCAATACAACATTATTTAAACAAAAAAACAGTTAAGGACAAAACCAATAGTGTAAACCATTTCAAAGACTGCAGTTATAGAACTGGTAGTGGTTGACCTACATTAAGGTGTTTTCGGTACCTCTTACATGTTAGGGCCTCTTCCATTTTAGTGAAAATGTGATTCATGGTAGTATTAAGCCTCCAATATACTCTAAGCAAACCTTTTTATAAATGTGTCAGAATGCATATTTGTAATGCAATGTGTAAAATGCATTCTTATTACTTCTGCATGGGCCACTATAGTGGTCAGTTATATTTTAAGTCAACAGCAGAAAAAACAATTTTACAATCTTGCAAAGCAAGTTAAAGTTATTTAAACAGTTGGTGTTTAGAGCTAGTTATCTGAAATATAACCCATCAGATTTAATGGCACAGACATTTTAAATTACTGAGGTTAATTACTGCCACAATAATGCAATATATATGCTATGCATGTACAACAGGACAGTGTGCCTACAACATGTTAGCTAGGCTTCTGTGTTTTTGTACTTGCATAAAGTATGTTTCTGGCATTAAGGTCATTCACAGGGGTAGTTACTACTGCTTAAAATAAGAAAATGTAAGGTTTGCATGTATTTGGATTAAACTAACGCTCTACAGAATTCATGCCTATAAAAGCATAAAACCCTAAATGTTCCTGTGAGTTAACACTGAGTTAAAAACAAGGATAATAACGTATGTCTATTCATAGAATAGCATACCCCTCATTTCAGACTCACCCCATTGCCAACGCAATAAATGAGACAAACCCTTAACGTGGCCCTGAGTGCCTTACCGTGGGGAATTAAATCCACTGTCCACAGTCACACTGCTGGAGTCCATACTGTCCAATCGGGTAGAATGGACTGATTTTTGGCTGTTGTTGCTCTCACCTTCCTTGGGACTTAGAAAGGTAAGGTTCTTCTCAAACTTCCGTTGCAAATCCCGCTCTTTCTCCCGTTCCAGCAGCCATTGCATTGTCCCTCCCTCTTCTCGAACTTTCTCTTCCACCCGGTTCTTATGACTAGTCTCTTCAGAGTCATCATCCGACACATTATAATAGTCGAAGGTGGTTTCTGCGCATGAAGCTTGCTCCTGAGCCGAGGATGGTGGCACGGTCAGTGGTAGAGGTTTATCAAAATGCTCTTGAGTCTCCAGGACCTCTGTCGACTTGGTGTGAGGGGACCTACCTATCGTACCTGGCCTTGAGAAGCTGTTCTCAACATAGTCTGGAGGTTTGAACAAAGTCTCTTGGCTGTAAACCTCTGGCATTTTGTCCAAGTCACCTGAGTCGGGATTGTGTTGGTGCAACAGTCGTCCATTGGGGAGATGCTCGGGGGTTTGGCTCGTTGACCCTATAGAAATGCTACTTTGTCCCTTTGCTGACTCCTCTTTATATTCTGTAGGGTGAGGTGGCGTAAGATGAGGGGTCAGTCGTTCCGAGGAGATCCCCTGCCAGACACTATCTGTAAAGTCATGGCTGGGTTTTGCAAGAGAAGGTGGGGCAGACAGAGAGACTTCATTTGCTGCAGTGCACTGGAAGTAGTCATCTACCGGTGTTTTGGGAGAGCAAGACTTCAAGTCATTGAAAGCAGGAAGACTATCCCTACTTTTACTCTTCTCCAGCGTCCGGTAAAGCACAGCATCCTCTGAGGATCCTCTTCCAACATCAGGCACACAAACGTCAGGGTGTAATCTAGCAGCAGAGAGCATGATGCGGGAATAGTGGGTCGCCTGTGCAGATGCCCTCAAAGTACCGTCATCAGTGTAGTACCGACTCCTGTCATCGGGACTGCACTCAAAGTTCTCTGGGCCTCCCAAGTATGGACCACCTAGTGGTCCCTTGGAGTTGTCCATGGAACGTGACCTTTCTTTGGCCTTGTCCGACCTCTCATTCCGTGACTTTCTCTCTTGCGTATGACTATGACTTCGGTGGACTTTGGAATGTGACTGTGCCCTAGATGGTTCTGGGAATGGCATTTCTGTCCGCCGCTTTGCCAGTTCCCCAGAAACATCCCACTCTGGAGCGGTGGTAAAATGAGACTCCACAATATTGGGGTTGCTGTGAACCATATACTTCCCCCTATTCCGCTCCATGGACATCATGGTTTCGCGTGGTGAACGTACCAATGAGGAGCTGTAGAATCTGTAATCCCGATCATAGGTTATGTCCAGATTGGATCCTTCAGATGGATCCCCCCTGGATGCACGTGTTTTGCTATGGGAACGTGATGCCTTGCCCTGCTGGGCCTTTCGATGGCTGCGGCTCCTCTTGCTGCGGGCACTCTGCTGAGCCGAGGAGTTGGCTTTGTTCCGCTGCGCCTTCTCCTCCTCCAACCGCTTCATTACAGCTGTGTGACGAGCAAGGTTCTCCACCGTGAGATCTGGGTTGATCCGACGGATGATCTCCATCTCCACCTCTCTAGGAACAGTGCTCGGTGTCTCCTCGTCCCGCAGTGGCCACTCCTCAGGTGGAAACTGGGCTGAAAATGTGGCTAGATGTTTCGTCTTGTCCTTCTTGAAGCTCAACCTGAAAAGCTTTAGGCCGAACTTCTTAGACTGCTTTTCCCCGCTGCTGCTGCTTCCGTCTTTGTTTTTACTGTTTGTCTCGGTTTTAAATGGAAAACTAAGCGAACTCTTACTCTTCTCTGTTGGCTGCTGCTGAGGGGTCGGAGACACAGGAGAAGACTCTTTATGCTCCTTAGACCTTCTCTGTAAGGTTAAGGTATGCGTACTAGGGATGTCCTCCCGGTAGCTGTTGTAGGAGTCACTGTGGTTCTTGGGGTGAGGCCTTTCCCGGACACATCCCGAAGTGGAGGGTGTCATGGTACTCGAGTGAGGAGAAGTACACGGCTGCTGCTGCTGCATGCGTTCTGGTATCCTCTCGTCAAGGTGGTACCACTTGCTGTTAGTCCTAATGAGGGAAGGGGTGATGAAGTATGTCTGCTGGGTAACAATGAAATAACCCTCTGGGGTGGGGTAGATCTTCCGCTCTCGGACCAGCATGTTGAGCGTATGCCGCAGGATTTCCATACTTGGAGTGGGGACGCCTACCAGATAGAAAGAGACAGAAGACAATCAGGTCCAATGCCCCAAATCAAACATCTTGATAACAACAACACCCATATTACACTGATAATCACAATCTTAATATGATTGTACACAAGGTGCATTTGTACATGATGACCAATATTATAATGGGATTTAAAAAATACATTTACATTACACTTCACTACATTACAATTCTTCCATTTATAACAACTAGGGGTAGGCGATATACTGGTAGTCATGATTAACTGTCAGAAATTAATGTGGTCTCTATCATAGTTAAACAGTCATGTGGTATTGCTGTGGTATGTGGTCATGAAAACGTATCATTTGCACACATTTTTTAAGTATTGCTCATTAAAAAGTGATAAGCCGTTGAAATGCAGTCAGCAGTGAAAGGGAACTCTTAAAGTAACAGCAATCTAAAATTCCTGCTCTTTCATTCATGTTAATCAAACAAAAAAGGGATAGAGAATCTCTTACTGCTCTTGACTGAATCACTTTTGTAACTTTAATAAGCATATCTATTTAATTAACACAGTGAAGAATATGCAGTGTTTTTATACATTTGATCAGTGAGTTTTTTATTTTATTTAGACTACATAGTGATATATATTGTTATATGGTAATATAGGATTTTGGTCATATCGCCCTAATAACTGTATTACTGTGCATTATTCATTGCCTGCCCTCCATATCTGGTTGACTGGTTTCACTGCTTTGCTCCTCTGTTGGGATTACTCCCCGTTACATCATGGAGTTTTTAAAGCCAGCCTAGTGTGACGCAATACACCCCCCTCCCACCTGCTGCAGCTAAAATGCAGCAGGCAACACCCCAGTCACACATCAACATTTTTTGGGGGGGGGGGGCGAGGGCGAGGAAGGTCTACAGGATATGTCTCTGTATGTGTCTGCTCTATATACCTATGTGGTCCAAATAGAGATATTTCTGTGCATTTGAGATATCACACTTCTAAAGAAAAATACAAAGTCTGTGAGCATTTTCTCCACTCCCGAACTCTTTTCAAACAGTACAGAAGCCTCAACATGTGTCAAATATGGAGTTAAAGAGTTGCTTGATTGCCGTTTTGGTTTGGCTTTGTCACTTACATTTGTAGTCCAGAGCACTTCTATATGTAGACACTGAGGTGGAGAAGGGTTGCTTGTACTTACATCATAGTTGCTGCTTAGTTTCCCTGTCAATGAGGTGCAATCCTAATTCAACCTTACAAACACACTCTCCCTCACTCAAACACACACACACACACACACACACACACACACTTAAATGACTGTCTAATCCAATAGAAAACAACAGCCTTTCACTTACTGCAGAAATTCACTTTAGTTCTAAATGTCTACAGCTGTTGAGTTGAGAAGTTCCTCAACAAGATCTCTTGAAAGATGTGTTACATTCAAATTACTATTGAACGTGTTTGCAAGTTTGTACACACCTATTCCTTATTCTAAAAAATATGAAATAAGACAAATGGAACTATTGAATGGGATGGGAACATGACCATGGCTAGACTTCAACAACACTACATCTCTAACCAGCAGACATTTTTGTGTAAAACTGATATAAAAAGAAAAGGCCATCTTGATGCATCAACACAGACAAATGTCCATTCTTTCTAACCCAATACTGGGAAACACTTCAGAGTGTTAAATAAAATTATAATTATTATTATTATTATTATTATTATTCATCAATAGCAGCATCCAATGAATGTTCAATGGGTGTACCATAAGACATCCTAAACTCTCTATTAACTAACCAATGACCATTTTCTTTCAAGTGTAAGGATACACTCCTACACAAAAAGATACCTTTAACTCAACTAAACAATTAGTTTTTTTCTCTTTTAGATTACACAGAAAAAAACATCAGAAGAATACACAGAGCCTGTGTTGCAGAACTTTCCATCTCAATGTTTTACATTCAGATGTCAGAAGAAGGGTGTATTTTTTCTCTCCAAACAAACAGACTTTGAACTGAATTGGAGAATAAGGAGCCAAGCAATAAGAATATGATGCTGTGTGCCTCACCAAAATAAAGACTTCTTTTTATGACAGGATCTTTGCAACATCCTAAGCAGCTTTCTCCAAAATAAACATCAATGGATTTGAAGCCAAAACCGAAACTTCATGATGGTGGTGGTGGTGGGGGGGGGGTGATTTTCTATCCTGCAATACTTGCAGTGAGATGAACTGCTACATGAGTCATATGAAAATGTACTCTGTGGAATAACATATTACATTTCAATGATGCCTGTATGCTTTATTTGTACAGCCAATGTATCCCATACGAGTCTCTCTCCAACAGACTTTTATCTGTCTAACATAACAAAACAATCTCCATATGACTTTTACAAAGACTCTGGAATGCATATATACAGTACATGTATTATTTTGGCAGATGCTTTTATCTAAAGTGACAGTTCAAGGTTACCTTACAAACCGAGTCAAACGAAACCAACTCAGGTACCATATTCACACACACAGATTCTGACCTGCCTTCCCGATGCTAGTATTATCGCCCAAGTGGAGAGGTTATGATCCAGGTGTGTAAACATACAGCTTTTGTGTTCAGGGAGTGAGCTGAAAGGATGAGGTCATGATTCTATAGCAACCGCATTTGCCTCACAACATAAGGAACACAGAGCTCATTGTGACTCAGCATCTTCAGCTCACTCTCACATGACAATCAACATCACACTTACTGTATGAGCTGCTGAATCTTACAAATCTGTTTGGTACAAAAAAACATGACTGGCATGTAATGAAACAATTAGGGCAGTGCCAATTAAATTTGAGCTAGACAATATATTGAATGAACCACAATGTATTTGCTATGATTTTTCTAGACAATGTCATAGTAATGAATGTTGAATATTTACCATAAAATGTACTAAAGATCAACTTAACAATCTTTCCTTGTTTCTTGCATATTATACCTCTGATTTAAATGTCTTGACTATCTAGTCAGAAACCAGGAACTTTAGCTTTATCAATCAGTCATAGTGTACATTTGCATAGTTTACACTTCAATTAACAAAGGATTATTAGTGATGTCAAAATTTGCATTAAAGGATGCAATTAATTTTCCCAGTTTAACAGCATTAAAAATATTAATGCATTTAAAGCGGGGTGGAGCTACGGCTGGCCATCCCACACACAACTGCTGCTTCTGTCTTTTTTTTTTATCATGACAAGAATTGCATTCATTCAGATGCATAACATCTTTATGATCACATCAAACAAAATACTTTTCAGATGTGATTTCAACTTTGCCTCAGCACCAGGTGCTAGTCAAACGACGTGGAAATGGTACAGGTGAAGAGGAGCTTCAAGAGTACATTAGTGAACTGTGGTCAGATGAGATGTTTTCAGGCCAGTAAAAGCTAACTTTCCTGTCCTGTCAGCAGTTATATTGTGCTTGTAGCGCATGCTCTTCAATTACACAGAAAAATACGGCTGCGCGTGCTGTAGCCTGTATCATTTCATATTAAAGTGTGAATGAAACTATGAGCATGTATGTCAGATCTGTGTCACATTCAGCAGCAGCAGCTCTTAAAGTAATAGCAGCCAAATAACCTGTTAACCCAGCAGCTGTGATGTCTGTTATTCAAAGAACAAAAAAAGCAGAAAAATATGGAAATCTATTTTTGTAGCTTTATGGATTCATATATATTTAATTTAGAATTTAGTGTATGATAATGTAAAATTTCTACATCTTTCCTAGTTGCTGAAGGGCAAAGGGAAATATGACATTTATTATAATTCATACTAGGGCTGCCCCCTAATATTAGACTATCCGTTAGTCAACTAGAAGAGGCTTGGTTGACCAAAATTTTATTAGTCGCTGAATTATTATTATTATTTTTTTTAAATCCACAGGTGAAGTCACGCAGTCTATGATGGGCAGAATGTTAATGGCTGATTTTTGTGGTAATGCAGCACATCCAAATACTCGTCTTTCATTCATCCACCTCAAATATAACTTATCTGAAATGTGTAAGTATTAGCAACTTTACACGGCAGCTAAATCTAATGTTAACCAAGAGAAATGTGTAGTGTTCAAGTGTCTGTGTGGAGTGTGGAAGCTGAACAGTAGCGATCACTGCAGGACAGATGGAGGCCTCGGTGCGGTCGCTTGCTCTTAAAAATACTCCCTAATTTTTGGATATAAAGTGTAATACATCTTTCGAATCTTTAAAGACTTGGGTGCACTCACAACAACAACAGATTATTATAAAATACAATAATATACAATTTAAATGTCTGTAAGGCATTACAGAGTAAAATGTCTACTTTCAAATGAACCAATTAAAATGGAATAAAAATATTCTTATGTAATGAAAAATGCATAAAGGTACATCACTACTGTGGAGATGACGAGCCAGTGTTGCCGACTTCATGTCCTAAGCCAAAAACAAAGCAAGCACGTTTATCAAATTATTCAAATGTTAATGCAATTTCCTTACTGTTTTTCCGCGACACATTAACATTACTTCTGCAGTACACTTGTGGCAAACTTTATGTGTGCTTGAACGCTTATTAGGCTATGTAGGCAATTAAAGGCTCATTATAAGAATTTACATGGTTTATTAATATACTTGCGATTATCTGACTAATGCTTAAAATGAATGACTACTAGTCGACCAGGAAAATCCTTAGTCGAGGGCAGCCTTAATATATACACTAGTCAACATTTGAAGTGAATCAAAACCTTTCATCAAAGCTGTCCTAGAACCAATATGTGTTTCTTTCGCAATTCATGCATAACATTCAAGTCTTTTGCTGGAGAAATGGCAAGCTATCCCTCAACACAATATCCAAAAATGTATCTCAAGCATGCACAGGCGATCTGAGGGTGTGATCACTATCAGAGGTGGGCACATTGACAACTTGCTTGTTTTGTTTAAATGCAAAACCTTTGTTGTTTCTTGTTCATGACTTACAATTCATAAATGTTTTACAGTATGAACTCAGATTTTTGAGCTGCTGTAACATGTGCAGTAACATCCAACGCTATCTCACGGCCAATTCGTACGTATTTTACGAGGTGGCTTATTCGTACGAATTTGTACGACCTCACTCGTACGATTTGTCTAAACCCCAGTGACGGTTAGGTTTAGGGGCGGGGTTAGGTGTAGGTCATTCGTACAAATTCATACGAATTGTGCAACTTGTAAAATATGTACGATTTGGCAACAAGGTATGAGTGAGGTCGTACGAATTCGTACGAATAAGCCACCTTGTGAAAATGTACGAACTGCCGTGAGATCGGGTTGTAACATCTTGTTTTGTTGAACTGAAAAAGCTTTCTTTCCAGGGTCCTGCTTCAAGCTCTGATGCTCCACACAGAGTGACTACAATACAGTAGTGTACAGTACAGTATCCAGTGCATGACCATTGTGCTGGCATACATGTTATACATTGATTTTGAACAATAACAATTCTTGTCTTAGGACAACTTTGAAGAACTTTTTAGATCTACTTCAAATGTTGACTACCGTGTATATAAAATAAATGTTAAAATAGATAGCTCTCAATTATACATTGTAATGTTAAATGGCTATAGTCAATGGTTAAATCATAGGAAAAAGAACAGTTTCCATGATTGGTTTCAGTGATACTCTCCTTCAGTCATAAAAAATGCCATTAAACAAACTGACATTGTTGTTTCTACATTGATTCGAAGATTAAATGTGAAATGATTGCAATGTAATAATATTTTTTAAAACTTTAATGTTAGGTGGGATTAATTCCACCTAATTGCGAATAATAATTAAAAAAAGTGTGATTAATTAATGCTTTCATCAATTGACAGAACTAATTATATTTAATTAAACCAAACCAACATTCTTATAAAAAGGGGAAAAAAGTGTGTTTCTCACTTTAGGTATATTCATTCACTATGTATGCGTGTATTGTTAACAGCCACAATTGTAAGTTGCTTTGGATAAAAGCGTCTGCAAAATGACTAAATGTAAATGTAAAGTCTGTTACGACCACACCCTCTGAGAAAATACTAAAACACATTTTCCCTCGTAATCCAACCACTAATTTAAAATTATCCTGTGCTGTTTTTCTGCAAAATAGTATATAACAACGGATGTTAAACTTTCCGTATCACTGCTGTGACCACATCATTGTTTATAAAGCTCCAAATATGAGACTTCAGCCAGACGTTGCAGGATATGGCTATTATCATGTGCAAATGGCTGTGTAAACGGTTACAATGTGTGTTACTGGCCAAAACTGAAGAAACTAAAATCACTGAACCATTATAAAAACAGATTTAGCATGTAAAACTTACAGATGGTTTGAGCCAAAAGAAAGATTAAAAGAATAATGTGCAAAAAGCTAACCGTAGCATATTTTAGGATCATTACGATTTATTGTGACATTTATTTTAAAGTGTATTTTCTTTACTGATTTTCTGTGATATCATTGAAGGATGTTACCTGGGAAGCATGTTGCTAGGTGTTCGATGAGAGTCTCTTGTGTGACAGTCTTACGAGCGGAGTTCATGGCAGAAATGGCCAGGCACAGGATTTCTCCCAGTGGGATGAACTGGGATTGGCTGATGGGAGACATACTGATGGGAGACACATCACCTACAAAAGGACAAAGATCAAAGGTCAAAGATCAGCTCAGTGTAGCAGAGGTGAAAGGTTAAAAGGTTGCAGTGCCGGCTTTAATGCAGAACGTGTGCCATGACTTTTTAGAGGAGCTGATCAAAAGTTATGTGTAAGGTCATGTTTAAAAACGCACACACACAATAAACTAACAGAACAATTAATTAAGTGCCCGATATTTCACTATTTGGAGATTATCTGCATCCCTCGATATAATCTCTAAAAAAATTATAATAAAAAATAAAATAAAATAAAAAGATACTACTATGGATGTATAGATAGAAATACATTTCTGGCACAAAACTATAAGTCAGCAATTATTGTCATGTTATGGCAAATAATAAATGGCTGTTACTTAAATTCTCTATTATGTGCTTAAACTAAAATAAAAATTAAAAAACAATTAAAAGACTTTTTATTATAAAAACAATAGAAAATATTTTTCAATGCTAAAGAGTTTTAAATGAAAAGTAAATTTTTGCAACACAATATAACAGAGACTATGAGATATGATTTATAATATATTTAACAATATTTAAAAATGATAAACGAGTGCTTGGTGAAAGCAAAGAGCATGAGGTAATCTAGTGTAATCTAATCAGAATGCAATCTAAATGTAAAAATATGCAAAAATGCCCAATTAAATATAAATAAAAAAGGTCACGTATACCAATTTGGTGGCAATATACTGTTCATACCCAGATAAGCAAGTAAGTGTTTACTTCATTTCAGCAATTTTTCTATAAATCTCATTTTCTGTCATTATTTTTTATTATCAATATCAGCATTATACTAGTCAGAAATTTTGGCAATGACGTTTAAAAAAAAAAAACCTTATCAGTTGATCACTAAAACACACTCTCGAAACCGCACCTTGGCGAGAAATCGCTGGCAGTGCAACAAAAAACACTTTCCAACGTTTTAATCTTCAGTCTGTTTTTGAAAAGCGCTGCAGCAGAAATAACACAACCCACCTTTAGCCCACTGAGATTAAATCTTTGCCCTTGACACAACTCTATCATCCTTTACTGACTGAACACTTGCTCTCAGGACCGAACCGCATTCTGTACTACTCAAAGACCTCTCCCAAAAATAGCACAGAACATCTAGTGCTAGAACCTCCAGTAAAGACCCTGAAGAGATGAGGCAACACAACCAGCCAGCAGGCCTTGGCACCTGGGTAAGAAGCTCAGCATGGATCCCTGGCTCTTAGAATCCAAATCAGGCTTATCAGGTGTGCAAAGTGAGGACAGAAACATACTGGTAATGCACCTTACCTTCCTGGCTGGTGAAGAACAAGGGTAAGCTGATTAAGACAAAACACATGTGCACAAAGTGAAGGAGTGTCCATGTGAAGATGGAAAGCAACAATCTGACACTCTGAGGGTGGGCAGACTGATAAAGATGAAACACTGACCTAAGATCTGTTCGATGCAGGTTATCAGGGACAGTAGATGCAGGAATCTGATTGTAGATGAACATGAAAGGTTATGTTTCTTCTAGCGGAGACATGAACTGTAGATACGCATAGGTGTCCCATTTACACTCTGGTCTGGTGCCAAAAAGTTGTCAAACCTGCTCAAATAACCCAGGTGTTCAAGTAACACGAGATTAACAGGACACTAAAAAAGTGAGCAGTTTGGGTTCAAAGGCGATCCAGGCACAAACATGTGTAGAATTAAGAATATCCTTTAGTACGAGATCACTTGAGAAATATCGGAGTTAAGGGCAAAACAAGAGTCTAAAGAAATAGTGAATAACCTGCACAGACCGCATGCGTACTGCACACAAACATACCAATCGCTGGCTGAAACTTGCTTCATGTACCCGAAAACAAAGTCATGCTACAAGGAAGAACTAAATCAAATAGATATGTCTTGGTAAGTTACATTAAATCCTTTGAATATACTCAGTTTTGAGGAACATAGTAAGAATTCTGCCCCATCTAAAATTCTGTCTGACCAAAGGCAATCAAGTACTAATTATTTTCCTTCAAATCTTCACACATCTTGAAGTCAACACAAAGTTTTATTTCAGCTATTTGCCAAAGGAATATTTTATTCAGTTCAACCTTATGTACTAAAACTAAAACTGATACTTCTGATAAAACTGATATAAACACTGTATACCATTTTTAAATTGTATGTATACATATATATTAAAAAAGGTTGACAAAAAAACAACAAAATTACTAAAACATTAACATTAAAATATAAAAAATAAAATAAAATCTATAAGCAGCAAGTATCACAAACTTATGTTTAATAATAGTTCATGAACTACTGTTCTTTGCTAGTTTGTGTTCAGTCATCATAATACATTAACGGTTAAACTCAATTTAATTGAAAAGAATTTAAAGGTAAATATATAATAAAGTATTTTCTAATAAAGTCTTCTAATCTTCTGATAAAGTATACTAATAAACCATGTCTCAACTTCACTGTTAATTCACACTGTTAGCTATTGCATAAATGTTAACACACAAAACTGTACTTTACTGTAAAGTTTTTCCCACACAGGTCTGTTATTGCATCATTATCTATTTAATATAAATCCCACTCCAAAAAAGCACAACAACAAAATAAACATTACTTACTTTGCATGCTTGCCAAAAAAATAAATAAATAAATAAATAAACTCTGAATAAGTGGGACGTTGCTGGCCAGAATAAGTTAAAAAAACTTTGACTAATTACCAAATGAAAATAAACTGAGAATAAATATGAACCAACACATAAAGCGAAAGTTACTTAACAAAACTTTAACCAGGCTTAAACTGCCTAATTGTGGATACATTAAAGTCATTTAATGCCATTCCCTCACCCTCATGGGTGTAGGACTCTCTAACTCCCCTGAGAGATATTAAACGCCAGACCACCTCTCCTCACAGACACTGACATCACTGTTTTCTTCTCCTTCCAGGAAAGAGCTCCAACCGCCCGACTGGGACTGCGGTCCTGCGGCCCAGTCACTCGTGACCACAGACCCTGTATAGTAAACACACTGCAGTCCAAACATCACTTCGCCAGCGGTCAGAGCAATATCTCACAGTTCATCACTACCATACATCTCACACAGAGCTCCTCAACTAGAAAACCTTATCTGTGTGAAGAAAAAGAAGTGAAGGGGACACATAAATCTTATCAGGGTGGACCATGAATAATTAGGTGACTTTTTATTTTATTTGCAAAATCAAGTGATTTTCTGAATGTCAGGTAAGAGGGAATTAAGCAATGTTTGCCTTAAAGCACACTACATAGGTTTAAAACAAACAAACAAAAAAGACAAATGCGCTGTTGAGTCACTTCTAAAAATAAAGCTCCCATCGAGAAACTAAGAAAAGGCAACACTGATCCAAATCTTCAAACAATCATTACATTTTTCCTTACCACACAAGTGTACTTTGGCATAAACGCTGCTTTCAGATCAAGCTGGGTCTTATTCCAGAAGAATTGGTTTCATTACACAACAGCAGTAGTGAAAGAGGACAGAGGGGAGGAGCTGCTCTCTGCGTCCTGAGTGAGCTTTGATCTCTCTGATGGTCCGAGCGTGTTGAGATGGTGGTGATAGCATTCAGCAGCTCTCTGCATTACAATGAGTCCTGAAACTCAAACATCGCCATCAAACTGTCATGCTGTGTTCGGACTAAAAACAAGCAGGCAGAATTACTAGGAGACGATGAAAAAGAGAAAAAAACAATGAAAAACTACTGGGAAAAAAATAACAACAAATATACTTGATTCTGAGTCCCGATAATAATGGTTCATTTCGAGACAGACACTGAGAATAATAACTCGTGTCGATTCAGTGGGTTTATTTAGAGAAAAATTCATCAAAATGATTCAAAGCGGTAAATGCTGAGTTTGAGACTTTGTACAAATTATTTAAAAAAACAGTGAGATAAGCATGTTCATATGCATAAATACAGCCGTTATCAAAATGTTACATACATTTTGCAGTATCTGTATTTATTGTTTGTATTTATTTAGTACTGACCTGAATAAGATATTTCACATAAAAGGTGTTTACATATAGTCCACAAGAAAAAATAATAGATGACCGAAGGAAAAACTATGCCTTAAGAGTCTTTAATCTGCTTAATCCGACTGAGGCACAAATACATTGAGATATTATAAGCAATATCATTATCTTTTCTGTATTTGTGAAAAGCAGTATACAAAAATTAGACTTGACAAGATCATTTGCTTGTGAATTTAACTACATGGAAAAACAATGATCATGCTTTACATGGCACATTATAACAACTCGTTATGATAACTAATAAGCACATATTGTTGCTACAGTAAAACAAGGGTAAGTTCATAATTAGCTATTAATAATATAAATAGAAATGTTCTGAAAGCTTCTTGCTCTACTGTATATATTCATAAAAAAAGGTCAAGAGGAACAATTGTTACAAAATAGTATTTTTTTTAAAATTACTTTAGATGCCAGTAGGATATGAGCATGATGCATATGCATTCAGTACCAAGGTATATATTAAAATACTATGGCAATGCCACCTGATATCATCACTGCGCTCTACTTTATAGTAAGGAAAAACTCTAAACAGAAATACTGATTTAAACTTCCAGACGCCCTGGATGGCAAAGCTTGTCGGAAATAAACAGTGGAAACTTTCACAGAGAGCTGGGAAACCAGGAAGTGACCTCACACACAACAAAGAGCTGCATTATCAGAAGCAAAATGGAAAACATGTGATGTTGCTGCCAGCTCTAACCCCCAGCAGGGAGACAGGAAGAGAAGGGCAGACATTTTCAAACCGTCCTGCTCCATTTGTCCACCCCCACCCCCCTCTAACAGTAGGCCCGGAGCAGGGGGCTCGCCTGATGGTTGATGGGGGGAAGACACAGACACAAGTGCCGAGGGGTTAAAAGCATAGTCTGTTTTTATCTGATCGCGCCTGCAACAGCTGCATCACAGCCCTGGTGAGATCAGCACCTCCCCGACAGGGTTAATACAACACAAGCGTGCAAAAAAATCAAGCATGACATGACAAAAAAAAGAGGATGATAGAGAGACAACCATCCTTGAACATGAATGTATTTTGCTCCGGAGGCGTTTTCGCTGTCAAATAATGGAGGAGGAGGTACGCAGAAGACGCGCTCACGCCTGCCGCTGCCGTAGTAAACAATCACCCCACAGCTTGGGCTCTTTGTCCAAACACTTCCAGATCAACCCCACCCCCTCTTTTGTGATTCATTCTGACAACGGCACGGCACGCAGCCTAATTACAGTGTGCAGACGCATCAGCCGTGCCTGCGATCAAAGAGAGAAGATCAAGCTCTACCTTGGTTTATTCCGTGCGGCTCCAGCTCCTAAAATCCAAGCAGACTTTGGGATCCTTCCGAGAGCCTTCCACAGACAAATGAGCATTCACTCCAGGGTCTTACCCAGCATGCTCTGGTCCACACAAAGAGATGGGAGGTGTGACCAATCACATTGGGGCTGAACTTGCACGTTTTTTTTTTGGGGAGGTGGGGGTACTTACAACACTTGCTCACTACCAGGAATGCCCACTGATACAGTCTAGTGGGCAGCCCTTTCAGAAAAGGTATGTTAACGCATCTCTGTTGAACATACCTAGTGCATGTTCATCCGCTAGCCATATTTTCTCTCTTTCCGATGCTCAGCTTCAGCTTCCACCGATTTTCCCCAGATTCTGCTAATTAAAATTTAAAGAATCAGGCTCAATGCAGTCATTCCTATGCAAAAACCTGTATTGTGAGGAAGACGACAAACACACACATACACACACGTTGAATGACATCACGCATCACAATCGTCCCGAATCTAACGTCACTTCCATCTGAAGGCAAACGATGAGTGTGTATCATCATGGTAGCTGTTAATGTGGCGAAGGGGTGTGAGAGGAGGAGCGGGACAGAGAGAGGGGGAAGGGGTTATCGCTGGGAGAGGGGGAGGGGTGTCTCTTAAAGGACACATGGGCGATCACAAAAGGCTCAGGCTTTATTCAGAAACACAGAGGATCTGCTGTCTCATGCTGTCGGCCCCTGAAATGAATTCAGGTTCCCAGGGCTGACTGACAGGATACCCTACAGAAGGAATCGTTAATCACTTTGTGAATAAATGCTTCATGTCCAACCATGGTAAATCCCTTTTTAATAGAAAATGGAAAATGTTTTTTTTTTTTACTAACAGGCTTATTTTAATGGGAAAGAATAGAACATTTTTAAAAGCATTTTAAAGGTTCCTTTTAAAGAGCCAGTAAGATGAAAATTCTAAGCTTCCTATCACTGTTTATAAGTCCTGTACATTAGGTTTAAATCCATCCAAGGTTAAAAAACATTGTCATTTTGTTAAAATATCATTTTAAAATTACCTCAATTCTCAGAGATCCCCAAACGGTTCGCGCGAAGCTGTTCAAAAGATTCAGTTTCCTTAAACCCCACCTTTCGGTAGCATACTGTGTTCTGATTGGTCAACTAACATAGTTTTGATTGGTTGTTTCGCACACACCTTCACGGTAAACAATGCGATTAATTCCATCAGGTGCGTGATTTCAAATAGAGCAGCTCTTACTACACAGACCCGTTGTTAACTGAGAAGATGCGCAAATAAACGCTGAAAATGAACGTGGATTTGCGCAGCTTCTCTGTTAACAACGGCTCTGTGTAGTAACAGCTGCTCTATGTGAAATCACGCACATGATGGAATTAACCACTGATTAGAGAACCGGCTTTACTGACGAGATACGCTTAACGTTCGGCCGATTGTGATCGGCGTAGCCCTAGAATTAATCTAAATGGATTTATAGCATTTTGGATCAAACTTTTCATATATTTTGGACCGAATAAATGCAGGCTTGATGAATGTAAGAGACAACTTTGAAAAACCTAAAAAAATAGTTTACCAACCCTAAATTTCTTGAATGGTAATATAAAACAAAATAATATATAAACACATACACACACACTGATTTGCTGTTAAACACAAATGGGAAAGAAAAAATAATGAGAAAGCTACAGCGAGACCTATGGGAACGCAGTATCATAACAGCAATTTTAACACAGGAAAGCATCAAACGCATGTTTGGCTGAAAATACCCCTACTGTTGCATTGTTTTATAAATCTGAAATTATGATTTAAAATTTTAAACTTGCCATAAAACTAGAACCATTAAACCACGAACTGAATCACTTCAGGGGTCTTACAACATATGTTTAAGTAGAAATATTCAGAAATAATCTGCCACTTTTCTGACATCTTAGATACAAATTAAGCAGTTTAGTTCCATAAATATAAATACAGTAACAAATGTCGGTGCTGACAATAACTTTTCCTGTATGCACACACACAAAAAAAAAGATACACTGTTGCTTAAAAACACTAAGACACAGAGGCACTACTGTAAACACCCATACACACACACACACACACACACACACACAGAAAGAGCACATTTGTCACTCTGGTATTGCGTGTCAGGATTTCTAACAGGAGTGACCAGATGCCACAACAAATTATCTTGTGACTTGTGTTAGAGGGTGGGACTAAACAATGAGATTGTTTTATTTAAAAGGAGATCATCTTCTATCTCTGGAATTGTTTTTTAACTGATTTGAAGAAATGGAATAACCTAAAATGTACAAAAATCACTAATGCACCATTTTTTTAAACCAAAAATAGTGCACACTTAGGCCAAAAAAACAAAACCTTTTCAATAGACCCAGTTAAACTAATCAAACATCTCCCAACACAAACAACATTTACACAAAAGGCGAAATGCCATTTCTTTATTTGTTCCAAATTCTCTTGAATCCCAGCTAAATGTGCTGAGACAATTATAAATAAGCCATATGCTGATTTCCTCAAAAGTGTAAACAATGTTTTCAAACGAGTTTTGTCACATTCATAATTTTTGTAATTTAATTCAGCTTGAATTGCTTGTACCATCTGAACAGTTTCCCTGATCCTCTAGTTGCTGTTATGGTTGTAACACTAGA
The DNA here is from genome assembly GCF_003368295.1 of Carassius auratus. Classification (NCBI taxonomy): domain Eukaryota; kingdom Metazoa; phylum Chordata; class Actinopteri; order Cypriniformes; family Cyprinidae; genus Carassius; species Carassius auratus. The sequence goes on from NC_039256.1 coordinate 13,970,753, forward strand.
GGGTGATGAGAGAAAGTCTAGGCATGCAAGATAGTGAAGTTGAAAGCAATTCCTGCCACAGATCTGAAAGAATTCCAATTTTTTGGCTACTTCTTGCGAGTCTTGAGTCTCATCTCCAGGATGGATCAAAACATCTAAAAGCTGTCAGGCGGCATTTTTCTGCTACTCCACTCAAATTCGTGTGGCAGCATGTTTATGCCCCATGGATCTTTCTTGACTTCAATCACGGCACAACCTAAATGAATGAGATGTGTGTCTCTTAGAAAACAGAAGCTCAGACTGTTTGGCACATCTTACACACACACACACAAAAAAGACTAGGTTTCATGGCTCTGCTCTAGGGGAGACATCAAAGAAAACGATTCTAGCTCAAAATATGACTGCCCTCCACATACCCTCTACAGATCACTATAGTACTACGTCTGTGATGCAATTGTAGCTGAAAACATCGAAATCGGCACTAAGATTTAAATATAATACAGAAATCATGGTGACCAAATGATCCTATGGCATGTACAGTATTGTTCAAAATAATAGCAGTACAATGTGACTAACCAGAATAATCAAGGTTTTTAGTATATTTTTTATTGCTACGTGGCAAACAAGTTACCAGTAGGTTCAGTAGATTCTCAGAAAACAAATGAGACCCAGCATTCATGATATGCACGCTCTTAAGGCTGTGCAATTGGGCAATTAGTTGAAAGGGGTGTGTTCAAAAAAATAGCAGTGTCTACCTTTGACTGTACAAACTCAAAACTATTTTGTACAAACATTTTTTTTTCTGGGATTTAGCAATCCTGTGAATCACTAAACTAATATTTAGTTGTATGACCACAGTTTTTTAAAACTGCTTGACATCTGTGTGGCATGGAGTCAACCAACTTGTGGCACCTCTCAGCTGTTATTCCACTCCATGATTCTTTAACAACATTCCACAATTCATTCACATTTCTTGGTTTTGCTTCAGAAACAGCATTTTTGATATCACCCCACAAGTTCTCAATTGGATTAAGGTCTGGAGATTGGGCTGGCCACTCCATAACATTAATTTTGTTGGTTTGGAACCAAGACTTTGCCCGTTTACTAGTGTGTTTTGGGTCATTGTCTTGTTGAAACAACCATTTCAAGGGCATGTCCTCTTCAGCATAGGGCAACATGACCTCTTCAAGTATTTTAACATATGCAAACTGATCCATGATCCCTGGTATGCGATAAATAGGCCCAACACCATAGTAGGAGAAACATGCCCATATCATGATGCTTGCACCTCCATGCTTCACTGTGTACTGTGGCTTGAATTCAGAGTTTGGGGGTCGTCTCACAAACTGCCTGTGGCCCTTGGACCCAAAAATAACAATTTTACTCTCATCAGTCCACAAAATGTTCCTCCATTTCTCTTTAGGCCAGTTGATGTGTTCTTTGGCAAATTGTTACCTGTTCTGCACATGCCTTTTTTTTAACAGAGGGACTTTGCGGGGGATTCTTGAAAATAGATTAGCTTCACACAGACGTCTTCTAACGGTCACAGTACTTACAGGTAACTCCAGACTGTCTTTGATCATCCTGGAGGTGATCATTGGCTGAGCCTTTGCCATTCTGGTTATTCTTCTATCCATTTTGATGGTTGTCTTCCGTTTTCTTCCACGTCTCTCTGGTTTTGCTCTCCATTTTAAGGCATTGGAGATCATTTTAGCTGAACAGCCTATAATTTTTTTGCACCTCTTTATAGGTTTTCCCTCTCTAATCAACTTTTTAATCACAGTACGCTGTTCTTCTGAACAATGTCTTGAACGACCCATTTTCCTCAGCTTTCAAATGCATGTTCAACAAGTGTTGGCTTCATCCTTAAATAGGGGCCACCTGATTCACACCTGTTTCTTCACAAAATTGATGACCTCAGTGATTGAATGCCACACTGCTATTTTTTTGAACACACCCCTTTCAACTAATTCAACTAATTGCCCAATTGCACAGCCTTAAGAGCGTGCATATCATGAATGCTGGGTCTCATTTGTTTTCTGAGAATCTACTGAACCTACTGGTAACTTGTTTGCCACGTAGCAATAAAAAAAATATACGAAAAACCTTGATTATTCTGGATAGTCACATTGTACTGCTATTATTTTGAACAATACTGTATGTTTTGATGTAAATGATTTCAGATCCACTGCCAATACCCCACAGTGCAGAAGGGGCTTCCGTTTGCTGCTTGGTCTGTGAATGGGTTTCATTTGAATGACAGACTACTATGGCAACATTAAACAAACAAACTCAACCAAACATATACACTGGTTTGATATTAAATACCCCATGAGAAATAGGATTTCAGTCTGTTAGCTTTGATCCCACCTACGTGCTATAGTGAAATTGTAAACTAATAATGTACAATCTTTCTCATCTGGGAAAACACTCCGACTCATCCTACATTTTGCAGATTTTTGATAATATCCCTTCTCCAATATAACCTCCTGAATTTTCCATGCATCCAGTGAAAGCAGAAATAGGAAATGTACAATCTAATATACATTTTATATATGAAATAATACAATAAAAAAAAAGTAAATACATAAAATAAATAACTTTCAACATTGCATTTGCACAACTGACGTGTAAAACTTTTTACAAATATTATAACATTATTAAAAATATATATTCAATAAAATTATTATAATATTTATTATTATGAATAAAATATATAGAGTGATATACAGGTTTTCAGATTCTTTTTCAAACAAAAACTCTCATGTGCTTGCTAGAATGATATCACTGAACTGGTGCATGACCCTGAGGATATGACACTTGACTCCACCAATGTAGTGCAAACACTTAGAAAAGGTATGTGTATGATTGTGTGAGAAGTGTTTACATTGTCCTCACACCATTAAAACAGACTGGATCTCTGCTTACCAAAAAGAAAACCAACAACAAGCATCAGTACAACTTCTTTTTAAACCACACAAATCTCTTTTAAAGAATGGTTTAACAGATGTGATTTTAAATAAACTTTATTTTAAAAGCCTGAAACGCAGCTGCAGGAATGAACTGAAGATCTGTGCTTTAAACAAACAGCAGCAACATCTAACAGAACAGTAAATGTGATGCTTGGTTGTGCAAAAGTCTCTTGATTCTAAACGGATTCTGTCAAAAGGTGAACTCCTTAAAGTAAACACTGTGAGTAATACTAATGAGATCCTAGTATAACTTGTTCCTGAACTGTAATGCGTAGCTCAGACAATAACAGCAAGATCAGATTCAGCTCTGATGCCGGACAGAACTGAGGATTTGACTCCTATCGCTCTACATAGTGCCGGATTATAAAACACACTAATCTCTGTGCTAGTGCTCCATATCTCTGATGACGACTGGGGTGTTTGGTTCACTCTAGTTATTTTACATATCAAAGTGGAGTAAAAATACAAATAAAGTAAAGTTGTTCATATGGTATTGCACATTTAATTTAATGCATACACATGTATTTAGATACTAGTATCTCATATACAAGTTGCATGTGAGATACTATAAGCAGGGCGTTAAGCTGCATGCTCTGCAGTTATAAATGCACAGATGCATCTCACACGCACAGCTGCTGCAGGTTTCCATCCATCATTTAACAAATGTTCTCCAGTGTGCTGGAGGGTTAAAAATATATGCTGAAATGCACAGGGCAAATCACGCACAGGCAACAGTGTCTCGAACACGGCACATAAAACAGGTCAAAACACCAGCAGATACACTCTTGTGCTTTCCATTTGATTTAAATATGCATCTGACAATTCTGATAATGACATAAAAAACATTCAGTGCTGTCAAGCGATTTATCGGGATTTAATGTATAAATATTTAATATATAAACATCAGAACTCTTTTAAATATATACATGCATGAGTATATTTATACATAATTATACACAGAACACACATATTACGCAAACAAAAACTTTTATTTTGGATGTGATTAATCGCGATTAATTGTTTGACATTAGTTTGCTAGACATGAAAAGAATAGGTGACCAAATATAGAAATCATTTACTCGCCCTTAAATTTCAAACCATATGAATTCTAAAGTTTCAAAGAATAAGCTCATATGCCATTTATTTACAGTTTTGTTAAGTTAGAAGTTACAGTTTCGTATAAAAAAACGTTTACTCTTTTTAACAAATCTAGTCTGCCGGATCCATTCACAACTCGTTTACAGTCTGTTCAAAATGATCATTTTGGGTAAACTATTCATTAAAGCAAATGGATTACCACATCTTTGTGAAACAAAAGTATTGATCCCTTTCTAAACAACGATTCTTCTTGCATCTCATGACTGAAAAACACTCAAATAAACCCCATTAACTAATTATATGAGCTGAGAACAAATTAGTCTCATCTGGCTGGGTGCATATAAAGACTTATTGAGATATTCAAAAACAGACATTAAAAAGTGGAGTATGTGTTGGGGTAAATGTGCAAAGTACATGTGTGTGTTTCTCCACAGGGGGCATTCTTGCATCAGGCAGCAGAGGGGCCACGATGGGTTAACGGGTTCATTCTGTATCCCAGCATGCACTGCTACATCCTTTATGTCGCAGTGTATGCGTGGGAGCAGACATGTCAGTAGATGATGATGTGCGTATAGGTAAATGTGTGTGTGCATCTTTTGCAGTCAAAAACAATACTGGAATTTCTTTCGCTGATGTTGAACACCTGATGGTATAGACACTGAAATCCATTCGCAACTGCATCATTTCAACGGCAGGGAAATCATATAAATATGCTGTTAACAGTGTTAACATCTGATAAAGCCAATATTGACAGAATTGCCAATAGTGAATGCTCAGGCCTCGCTCACGACCTGAGGCACCAATGAATGTCATTGCACATTAGTCATGGGTCATGATGGTCAACTAATCAACTGTGTGTCTGAAAATTGACTGGTCAATTAGTGAGCTCAACTAGTTTATATAGACTTCTTCTTGCATCCATTCATCCATCTATCCATATACATTACATTATATTATAAAAACACAAGCATCCAAAGGTTTGGGGTCAGTTGTTGCTGTAAATTACTTTTACTCAGCAATTCTTTATATTGATAAAAAGTGACAATAAAAGACATTAATGTTGGAAAGATGTCAATTTCAAATTAATGCTGTTCTTTAAAACGCTCCATTGATTGAAAAATCTTTGGAAACAAAATGTACCACTAAGCACAACTGTTTTCAACATTAATAATAAGAAATGTTTCTTTAGCCGCAAATCAGCATATTAGATTTATGTCTGAAGGATCATGTGAGACTGAAGACAAGTAATGATGCAGAAAATTCAGCTTTGCATCACATAGATAAATGATGTTTTTAAAATAATAATAATAATAATAATAATAATAAATTTTATTAATAATAATAAAATAATGTTTACATGTAATATTTATCTATATTATTATTTGTATTTTATTTCCAATGAAATAAATGCAGGCTTTGTGAGCATTACAGACTTCTAACTAGTGCTGGTCGATATGGCAAAAAAACAAAAAAAAATCTGAACATTTGACTGATTTTCAATTTTTTGAGATTTTTAACGAGGCATCTTAAAAGTAACTACAACATGATTTCTTTATTAACCCTATAGTGCAACCACACATGAAGTTGTCAACATGATGTAAATGTTAAACAAATCACTTGTTAAATATCTTGGAAAAACTACAACTACATCTTGTACAAACTTGTCTTATACATATTAGATTATGTTCAAGGTATAACACCATTCGACTATTATTAACTATAAATATTCTGTAAAAACAACAGTAGCTTTCAGCCTGTCACCATGATGCAAACATGAAAGATCAGACATACAGCAGTAGTTATGTTTTTTTCTATCCGCTTACGCTGCTTTCCCATCGATTTTTCTGTGTTTGACTGTTGCACTCACATCTCTTGCAGCGTCTCATGCATGAAACGACATTCTAAATAAACGGGGCTCAAGTTAAAAGAATGAATGAAGGAATAAAATTAGGTCAAGTTTTTCCTATTCCACTGCCCGTGCCGCAAGTTTGTTAACAAAAAAAGTGCATTCAGTTTGAATGGCAGCTAGTGACATGAGTGCGTCACACGTGAGCGGTTAATCACGTGCGCCGACATGAGGTTGAATCGTTCTTCTCTCTTTACTGATTTGATTTGCATACTGTCAGTTGTCTCCTTCTAACAATTGGTAATATTTCTATTTAAAATCACAATTTCTCAATTTAAATAAATCGTGGCAAAGCATGCAATTTAAATAAATCAATAAAAATCAGAAAATAAAAATAAATAATTCGCCCAGCCCTACTTCAAACATTTAAAAGAAATCTCACCAACTTCAAACTTATGAACAGTATATTGTTCTTGAATGGCAATCAGTAAATAAACTTGTTGACCTTCAACAGTGTAATGTCTGTCAGTGTGAACACATTAACTGAGCAACTGCTAACAAAATACAGGTTTCGCCAAGCCTGCTGAAGTAACAATTCCTTACGATCAAACCAGTCACTGTCTGCTGATGATGCCAAAACATCAGTAGAAACATCTGGAATAAAAGACTTTCAGTGTAAGAGGGAGGCAGAGCTTTAGTAAATAAATCTTCATTTAAATTAATCTGACATCATATGAATTATGACCTCATTTCACAATGCATAAACGACAAACTTCACATTTACCAGGACCAAATGTAATTCAAGATCTGAAATACTGCAGTAGGGCATCCTATCAATGCCAGGGAGATGCAAAACTAGGGATGTACAGAAAAGAAAAATCTTGTCCAAAGCTGAAACCAAACAAAATGAAACACTGGGCCTACGGCCCATTTACATTTTCCCTGTGTATTTTGCCAAATTTTTCACCATCGCAAAAAAAAAATAAAAAAAAAAAATGCACATTTTGGCTATTGTTTTGTCTTGCTTTTCAAAGAAAAAAAATCAAGGCAATTTAACACTGGCCTTTTTTATATTTATATATATATATATATATATATTATATTTTTAGTTCATTTTAATATTAGTTGTCCAAATAAATGCATCCTTGCTGAGCAGAAAATACTTCTTTTTTAAAACATTAGAAAATATTACAGATCCCAATTTGAACACTGTGTCAATGCTATAATAACATTAATAGACCTGTTGTAATTATTATTACCATTTTTATTGTCTTTTTATTTTACAGAAAAACAGTAAAATTACAATACTAACATTTAAGAATGTGGATGGAAAACCTCAGTGCTTCTTTTTGTTGACAGAAGATTTATAAATGATTCTTATTACGAATATGTTCCTCACATTCATCACATTATCACATGATTTGTCACGATTTTAATCTTCATACAATTAGGGCTGTCACAAAAACAAATTTTGCTGGACGATAAATTAATTCAAAGAAATTATTGCGATAAACGATATTATTGTCATTCTAAGACCAGTTTCAACTAATATAATGATAATGGCATAACGCAGGTACACCTTTTCAAAGATCAATAAACTTATTTTATTTTATGGCAGATTCAGTGCAAGAAATACCAACATGTTGACTTTGTGTGACTTAAAATGTATTAATTTTGTATGTTATATTATGTTTATATGCCAGTTATGGATGCTCATATTGACAGTTTAACCGTCAACCGAAAGTAAACATTTTGACCGATGTAACACACCTCAGGATGTATGTGTGTGTGTGTGTGTGTGTGTGTGTGTGTGAACTCACTGGGCGTATTGACACAGCCGAGCAAGCCAAATGAAGCGAGCGAAAAATAGGCCCATTTCGAGAGAAAGGGCAACGAAGTTACTTGCAAAATATGCTATGCGGTATTAAAATAAAGCAGTAGTGCAAGTACAATGCAATATCACTTGAGCATCCACAAACAAATGAAAGGCGTTTCCCAAAGCTGGTCACTCTAGCGAGACGTTATCTCTTTATTCCCGGGACATCTGTGCCATCGGAGAGGATGTTTGCTACCGCGGACTGCGCTCCAGACTAACCCCACATCGTGACGTTACATTTTTTAGTTAAAAAATGTAAAAAATAAATTATTGCGGTCGAGAAAATTATCGAGCTAATTTTTTTTATTGTGCGATTAATTGATTTATCGACTATCGCGACAAGCCTACATACAGTTACCACCAACAACCACTGCTTCCTCTTCTCATCGAAGACATGTGATGCAGTACCAAACTATTTCTTTCTCTCAGTGCTTGTAATGATTTTTGCGTCTTTCTCGAACAGTTTTGAATGCTTCCACACTGCCGACAAGTTTGCTGCATTATAAAGAGTGCGCGTCTCTCACTCTACCCTGGTTGCAGTGTGATTGCGTCACCAAAAATGTCATTGCTCATTACAATTTATTCTGTCTTTTTCGCGTATTCATTTTTGTCATTTTCAGCCGAATAATTTCATTTGCCGAACATTCGGTCAAACACTTTCTAAGCATTCCATGTGAAAATTCATCCCTTTTAAATTCAAGCACTAAAGAAATACTGAAGCTAAATGCACATTCTTGCATTCAGGCTGAGATTTGCTTTTACAGTTTAACAAGCTAAAGCATAGCATTTTAAAACTCACCCAGAGAGGTTGCATCTCTCTAAACCCTCAAAACCAAATTTAAAATGTAAACAATTTTTACAAAAAAAGAACCAACGATTCCAACCCATTTTCAATTAACAGTCAAAACTTTAACTTGGACATCAGGACGTGTACTGAACTGCAGCATTCATTCATTCAATGGCAAGAACCCTTGAACAGCAATAAGCATGACATACTACAAAATGAATGCTGTCTTTTACAGAGCAATAAGCTGAGAAAACCACAAAGAATTCTGGATATGTTTGAAGTTTAACACTCTCTCAATGGAAATGCTGGATAATACTGCACAGCCCTACTCAAAAGGAGGTGATGACAACCTTGTCTGTTTTAAAATGGCTTTCTATCCCTGTATTCTTGTCGCACAATCTGCAATTTATGGCCTGAATGGAGTTTCAAAGTAGGCTCGATGAATGAAAGATTAAAAGAATACCCAAGACATAAAGAAAGGCAAAACAAAGTGTTCAAATAAAAGAAAGTACATTAGCAGGCTGAAGCCATCTTTGAAAACTTCAAGGTTTACAGCTTCAGTCGCTTCCGCAATAACTGGAAGACCAAAAGACGATAGAAATAAAAACCGTGATTATAAAATGCCAAAGGGCTGCACAGCAGATTTTAAGTTAGCTGGAGAACTAACAGAGGCTTCTAAGTTGGGGCCCACTGACATCTTACAGTTTACTGAGACTGTGTGATGTCTAGGATAGGGATGGGAAAGAATGGTAAAAAAATATGCGAAAGACCAATATGTAGATATCTGAGTGAGGGAGAGAGAGCTCTGGACTGTATAAAGATCTGTACAGCCTTTTTCTGGATTTAAGGCTTTTAACAAAGTTGATTACCGTAAATGGGAATCCAGTATGTGTTACTTCATAGCTTCAATTAATCTGTTTTACCATTAGGATCTATTGTACTTCCCACCAAAATAAATAATAAATGTGATAGAGATATTTGCTAATTTCTATTTAGCCAAGAAAAAAAAGGAAGATTTCCTGTGACTGCAATACTGTGAAGTGATTGCATTACTAAAATATAAAAAAAGTTATAAATATTATATAAACAGCTAATATATTATATATATCTCAATCATTTATACAGTCTGAGAATAAAAATAAGCTTTATATTATAAACGCAACATGTTTTTATATTGGTGGTCACGCTTTATTTTAAGGTCCAATGCTTGCTAGTATCAAAACTTGAACTCCGACTTATGCCTTCATAAACTCCTAAATTGCCGTTTTTAGTTAGTAAGGCAGTTGTTAATTTCATGTATTGGGTAAGATTGAAAATGTAGAATATGGTCATGAAGATTATGTGCTTTATAAGTAAAATAAACAACCAACATATTAATAATAGGCATGACAGTAAGCAACTAGTTAATAATGGCAATTGGTCCCTAGTGTTACCATTGTTGTTGCACTATTCAAAACAAGAGACACAACCTAAAAGTGACAAAAAAAAGAAAGTGTTACATTATCTTAAAATAATGTCAAGTATGTTACCCATAAATACAGTTTGTTTTCTCTCAAACTTTCCAGTTTGCAAACCCCTCATTTAACACATCATTGAACTTCACATGCTGAATCTGAACTGGCGTCACTAGACACCAAGCCACTCACACTATTAGAAAGACTGAAAAAAAGAAAGGGAGACTGTTAAGAACTTTGCGACATGTTCAGAATCCAAATAAATCATGAACAATGAAAACATGGTGTGCAACTGTGTGTGTTCCAGTGTGTGTGAGTGCACTTGTGTGGTGGGTACATGGCAATTCTGAGTGGCTTGCCAATACTTAAGCGTTCCCATCCAAATCAAATGACTAGAGGACCGCTCCTTTTCATGGCATCCAAAGCTGCTCTCTAAGAGTCTGGAAGGAAATGCATAGAGCACCAACAAACAAAAAGCATTCAAAAATGACAATCAAGCTCAAACAGTCTCTAACAATCAAACAGCTTGTGGTAAATAAAATACTCAAAAGCCAATCTGATGAATGACTGGGAATGACACAATGAAGCAGCTTTCCAATAAACATACATTAATTCATTATAACTCATGACATTTTATTTTTTTGGAAGATCATAATAGTGCACATATGACAGAGACTTTGAACTGTGGTTAAGATGTAAACATATGGAAAAGTTAATCCAAACAGCTTGTTATGTGCACAAAAAGCCTTAAAGAAAAATCCTTAATGGAGTCAAGTTTTATGGCAAAACTATTATTTTGTAATCATAACGCTTGCAGATAATGCTTCTGTGCTCATTACTGAATGTCTATTAATCCGTAACGATTCAACATTCATCATGTCCTAACATGCTTTTGAGAAAAAAAAAAAACTACCATACTTTTCATTCTATTAAAACATTTCACTTATATCAGTGCTCACTAATTTTGTTAGATCACTACAACATTATTATGATAAGCAGTGAAGCTTAACCTGATTATGTGTTAGTAAGTAGTTCTTTGATAAAGCATTTTTCACATTGTATAAAGAGAGAGTTCTAGAGGTTGATAAGGGTAATTGGTCAGATCCAGTCACATGGTTCACTGACATCTAAGCTTGTTGCTTTTAGAAAATCAACCAACAATTACTCGGTATGCTCTGAACTGCAGGACCAGCTGTTATTTATTTTAGAGCTGCTATGTGACACTCCAGCCAGTCTGATACCAGTGGGGTCAGATTAGAAATAATGACCAAAAGTCAGTCAAGTCTGATTGCAGCATTACGATGCCTTTCCAAGATGAAAAAGTCTCTGATCAGGGCAGTTAGCGATTTAGAATAAATAGTCTACAAATCATTAATCTCTTAATACTGTAATGACAAGGTATCTAGTTCCATATGTGCCACAAAATTGGCGTCTTATTTTTAATTTAAAAGCATTACAAAGTTTAAGGTCCCTTAATTCAGAAAATTTTTGAATAGCATGGGACGCAAGTCTTCAAACGCCATCAAGGAACTGCAGGTGGAAGTCTATCCCACAACAGATGTCCCATTTGAAGTATCTACTGAACCGAAGTCTGGGATTTCGCCACCATTTAAGTGAATCCCTCCAAAATCCACAAGCTGACATGGAGCTTTGACATCGAGTGAGAGAACATGTGTATGCGTTCGAAGTGGATCTAAAAGGCTCAAGATGTGTAGCAGCTTAAATCACATTAGAAGTTTCCATTTTAGGTTTCAAGATATGATAGGTTTTCCTAAATTAGCAATGCACAAATCTTTCCTCCTACTGTAGCACAATTTTTCTCTCAGAGGCTGCAACTAAAACGTATTACTTATTGCCTCAAATTAATTACACATTTGAAACCAATGCAGACTTCCCTAACCTTACTTTCCTAATGACTCTGGGAACTTCTCCAGAAAACCCCCTATAGTCAGTCAGTGTAATTTTGTGCTGAGCGACAGCCAGGTAAGATAACAGTAAATCTCTCTCCCAACTCACCCATGACAGCATAAAATTCCCTATAATTGTTTTAAAACTCCTTGTCTGAGAAAAACACTAAACTGGGGAGCAAAGACTTTGGAAACCAGAAAATATGACTGGACTTAACAGAGGAGCCAGTCAAAACAAATCAATAACAAAATCTAAAACCCCACAAAAGTGTCTGTGTACAGCTGTAAATTGTCAACCTCATCCCTCGAACTGATTTGCATGTGGATAATTGCATACCATGACTCCCTCACTGACCTGCATGAATTAGCACTCCACGCTAGGCATGTGTTACTGAAAATGCAAAAGAGTAATGAAAGACAAGAAAACACAAGGTCAAGTTCAGCATCAACCATAAAGCCAAAGCTTACGACTTTATCTCTGAACAATGCAGATGATTGTGCGACCTTTACTTCATAGTTTTTAGCTTCCCGCCCCCAACTAACACTCCTGCACGAGAATGCAAGCCAGAAGTCAGGAGTTTGTTACAATCCGCAAACTCACTCGACCGGCAGCACCCACCTAAAAATATTGCATGAGCATGTGAGGAATTCAGAGTCATTTGATTTCTGTGGGTTTTAACCAATATTGGGGAGCAAAGGGTTCCAACATTTGTCTGAAGAAGTACAATAAGATGATAGTATTTCAGTAGTTTATGGTCATTTCTTTCCTGCATGAATAAAGAAATAAATACAGTCCAGAAATGTAAGTTTAAAAGTACATTCATTTCATACTAAGTACAATAACATATTTACTGATTAATCGCTCTAGACTTACAGATATAAAAAATAAACTTAATTTGTGCACTTCTTGTGCACAACAAATATTTCTTGTTATTAAGCCTAAAATGTGTTTTAATACCATTATTAATGAGGATTATATGACCTTTGAATAATAACGGTCTTTAAATGAAAAAGTACACTTGCAATAGTTGCACTATAGTACAATCTAATCTACTTCAGTATATCTTTAGTTCTATATCTCTACTTCCACACAATTGTTGTGCATTAAGTACAAAATTCTTCCGATTTTGCAGACTTTAAGTATACCAGTTTAGTATACCAAAAGTATAATTAAGCACATAAATATGTAAATGTATTTGCAACATACTTTGCATTAAATAAATGTATTTAAAATACATACAATACCCAACTTGAAATGCAAAACTATGTGCAGTTTTATTCAAAATTAATAAAATAGAAGTACTGTTCATCATCATCTCCTTTAACCAACTTCACTGACTAGTGTACATCTTCCGATCTGTATTGTAGCGTTACATTGTCATTTTGTAATTTTACCAACGATCAAATACAGACAATGATTGTAGTTATGATTTAAATGCAACCCTTGCATTTGAATCTGGAGTAGCTACAATGATTTGCCTTTAAGATTGAAAGGAACAGCTGTTTCTAGGATTCCTTCTGATAGCAGGAATCATTAACAACAGGAACTGCCTCTTCAACAAACCAACAGCAGGCTTTGCAACCAAAACCAAACACCAGTGCTTTGATATGAGTCATGACAACTCTCTAAACAATTACTAATTTATGTCCTTTCAATGGAGTTTCACTGTTTTAAAGGAACTGTACATTACAATCAAAGTTGAGATTAGCAAAGCTTATACATCAAGAGAGAGCAGTCCAATCATTTTAACCAACTTTAAAACAGAACCTCAAACTTTCACAGCCCCACACATTGAATCGCATGCTAGTGCTTTGTGCACCAAATGATAACCCAAACTCCACAATGACCACATTATTTAACCTTTGACACCCAATGTTGCTAGGAAGCATGAAGGATCCTCAAACCAGTGTGGTTTATTCATTACCATTCAGCTTTACCTCAAGTCTCTCTCACTTCAAAATTGAACAAAGCCATTTTTCACAGGCCAGTGTGCATTTGAGCTGTGCACCTTCATGTATGTGCATCAACGAGTGAACCATAATTCACATACCACTGACACCAAATATGGAAGGCAAAAACATTTTAGGGGACCATCAAGTGGTGCATTTCATGTCAGGCTCAAGTTCCCTCCAACTGTCGGTTTACACGTCTGTTCTGGACTTTGTTGGTGAGACTGCTGGATGTAGACCAATCAAACTGGGATTGGGTAATCCTTGGTCATCGCCTCTTAATTCTCTCGTTAGCGCAGAGGAGAGCGGCTGTAATGAGGGGGTTCTGGCACAGCGGCAATAAGAGTATTTATTTTTATGGGAGCACTCTGTTGTTTCAGGCCTTGAGCTTGGGTCTGGGATCTCTCTGCAGTGATTTGGTATAATGACATCCAACAGGAAACCTTAATTAGCTGATCAAAATATGAGATGCAGTTTATCCTGTTATATATTTTGCCATCTGGGTCTGAACAAGTTGGGTAAAGTATCACAAAACGAGCACATGTGAAATCAACTTAGCTTATCATATCGTGACAACAGGTCCCAGCACATCCAGAATATCTGGTTCCAGTACATCATATAATAAACGCAAATTTAGATTTGGAATACAGATGAGCAAAACTACACATTTTCTTTGTCGTCTTGTCGGTAAGTTGTCTGTATGACTAGTTACTCTTAAGGATAGAGATTCCTTTAGACTGACTAAAAGGCTTACCAAATCTTTTTGACATTAAGAATGAGTTTCAGTTTTCATTTTTCCAGTTATTACTGGATGAGGAATTTAAAAATGATTTGGTTTTACTTCATTTACATCATTGACAAAATATTTTAAAGCTGTGTTACTACAGCTAGAACAATTTATATTCAACTCCAAAAGCCCATTTCATCATTTTCCTGACTTCTCTTGGCATGGAAATCAAAATCCCGAAATTCCCTGTGGAAGTACTGATTGTATAATTAGGTTGATTTAGGGGCACATCCACTGGTCCTCGATCAGATGCATTTCTTAAGGGACACATTCTTGTTCAGAAGCAGTTGAAAAGAGTGCAAAAGAAAGGCACAGAATGCAATAGTCTTAAGATGTTTTTTTTTAAACATTTGAACTATTTTAGCTTTTGTATGAGACAGTACTGTGCACATGAACCAACATTAAAATAATGACAAAATTAATAGCATTCAAGATATTTGACATATTCAAAATATGTAGGCTATAAACTTATGCACAAAACTACTTGAAGTCTAACAATAATTATCTTGAAATTCACAAGTTGCGCTTTGATGGCTACAGCTGATCTGCTTTAAGAGAATGAATTTATGGATGCAACATCTAAGAGAGCTTCCCATGCTGAGATTCTAACAGCACAATAAAACTAGAAAGCCAAAACATTGCATCTATAAATTAATCCCCTGCAAATCATTGCTGCTAAAAATAATAATGCAAAAGCAAAAATAGAATAAAATCTTGAATAACTTGTCAACCTCATTGAGCCATCTCTAGAAACTTGTTAAATAACAAACTATATGAAATAACAAAAGCAAACAAATTCCAAATCAAGTGTTCTTAAAACGTGGAGTAGCCGCTCAACACAAGCTCCAGATGCAACAAAACTCGGCTAACACTTGCACACACAATTGCATGTTCAGACAGTGTGGAGCAAATGCTAAAAATAGCTGACCTGCATCTGTAATGCAACAGACATAATCATCTCATAGCCCTAAATCTAGTGAAAATCATTGGTTCTTCAAACACAAAATGTAGGATGGCTGTAAAATCAGATGCACAAATTTACGAAGTGTCGCTTTTGCCATAGAAGCGTAAAAGACAACTGACCTGTTATCATGAATCCTTGAGGGCAGTGAGAGATGAAGTGTTTAGGGTAATGTTTGTGGAGCCGGTAGTCTTTTTCGCTCCGTGACCGCGTGCGATCGGAGGCTCGGTCCGAGAATTCGGAACTGGGCCAGCCCCTGCGCAAAGTGGTGCTGCGTGTTTTTTTCATGATGAGCCTGGATAAACGCAGCGTGCCGGCACCAGCTCTGATATCACACCACCGCGATCACACTCCAAACATGGCGGGATACCGTCGTTATCCACCTCTCCCCACTTCTGTCAGTCCAATGTAAGTGCATCCAGTGAAACGCACGCACACACACTCAATCACAGATGTTCGGGTTGTGGAATCCCTTAGGAATGGTTTGGGGTCCTCCCGGTCCTGAATTGGTCAACTGAAGATGCATCAAGCAACACATCACCCTCTACACACCTAATCCTGGCTTACGCTTTCTGCAAACAGAAGCACACATGCACAGAACTCTCACATGCTCGCCGATCGCAGTGGCATGTGGATGGAAGACGAGGAGGTGTGTGGGAGTGGAGGGAGGAAGGGTACGAGGGGACTCATGTAGGAGAGATGGAAGGAGGGGGTTTTAGAGGGGTCGGTGTGGGGGCTGCGGAGTTTTCGCACCGTGAGAAGAAACCTAGCTTCAGACAAAAGATCAATTCAGTCACGCTTCACTCCACTAGTGCAGAGCCATCGAGACAAAGGAGACCCCCAATAACAAATTAGACTTTTAAGACCAGAAACCAAAGAGAAGACAAAGTCTTCGTGTGCAGGGCAAGGGTCCTCCAACCATGCAGAAATGACAAGCGGGGGGCAAAAAAACCTATATGTGAGAGACAAGATCCAAATCCTCCTCCTCCTCTGATTCAAATCCAATTGAGGAAAGAGCTCAATCGGTTTAAGAAAAATAACATGTCACATAGAGACCCGCTTGGGTGCATTGGTAGACTTGGAGATTTCTGACGCGTTGAAGGTCAGTCCGTCTTCTAGTCTTTCTCCAGGCTGTGTTGTCTGACCTGCCTCTCTTGCACCAAGCACTCGTAAAAGCGAGGTTGGTGCATACAGCTCCTACTTTTCACCTGATGATTTGAAGAGCTGTCCGTCTTCAGACTTGTTGATCCAGTCAGGGTGCGCTTCTCGCCACAAAGAGACGGCGAGAGAAAGCCCTGAAGGTTCTCACTTTCTGGCAGACCGCCCAGCCTATAGAGTCCCTGAGCTTTATTTACATATGCTGCCTCGCAAGCTCTCCAGACAGTCGAACCGTCGCAGTAAAGAGCGTGTGAGAAATGAGAACGAGGGGTCCCTTATCTGCAAGAGATGGATGACAAAAGAGTTGAGTCTTGCAGTGCCTTTTCCAAAACAACATATTTTCTCTCTCTTCTCTGCTTTTTTCACTAAAAATCCCTTCATTCTCCAGGCAAAGTCATTCACAATTCCCACTCGCTCTCGTCAGTTGAAGCACCAGCTGCAAGAGAAATTCCTCTTGAATGCAATTAAAGAGATCCCTCCACGGCAGCGTGAGCGGGAAAAAGGGGGTTCGGAGAGCAGCGTGGAATGGTGAATGGAGATCTCTTCCGCCCTCCCTTTCTCTCTCTCGCTCTGTCACGCTGTCATCCCTCCCTACCTCTCCTGACAGGAGCGCAAACATGCAGCTGTTTGAGAACACAGCCAGACACTCCATGTCAGCAGACTGTGACAGGATCTCTCGCTTTCATGCATGGGAAACACACATTGCATTATTTAGTCAGAGTTGGAGATCACACACAAAGTCACACAAGAAGTAAAATGCTGGACATTTTGGTGTGTTTATCCTTTAATAAATCAAAGGCAAAAATTAAAATTCATAAAAAAAAAAATAATAATAATAATAATAATAACTTATAAAACTATAATAAAATTCTATGAAAGTAGTAATTTGAATCATCCATCCAAAATAAATCCAAAAAATGTTTGAGCTGTCACAAAAAGTTATTAATAATTGATTATTAAACTGAGGGCAGTGTCCCACAACAAGCTGTACTCTTTAAGATACATTTTTTCAAAAAAAAAAAAAAAAATTCTAATAGTAGGGGACTGCACATTGTTAGTGCACAATTAGACTAGTAAAAGTGTAGAAGTATTGTTTTCTGAAAGTCCACAGGGCCAATGGCACCCACAGTTAGGAATAGGGATGCACGATCGTGATTTTTCATGGCCGATACCGATACCGATTTTTTACAAGCAAACTAGCCGATTCCGATACCTTTTTCCGATGTTTTTTTTTTAAGCAACAAACAAGAAAGAAGGAAAATATGCATAAACAAAATGTTTATTTGATATTTAATAGTCCAAACTGGCTTTTGGCTATTGAAAACAATAACCGTAACCATCTTAAATTAACAGCAGTAACTGCATAGTAAGTAGCCTACATTCAATACAAAACATCAGCATTTAGCTTTTGTTTTTTAATTGGGTTGAAACTACATAGAACAGCCCTTAAATGAAAAAAAATAATTGTAACCATGTGAAATTAAAAGCAACCAGTGCATAGTTCTACAATCCAAACAACACAATCAACACACATTCAATAAGCTGTTTCTTAATCAGCATTCAGTATTTGTTTTACTTTTAAAATTTGGTAAAAAAAAAAAAAGCCTAACCAGTGAGAATAAAAAAGTATGCTATATAAATAAATTATTCCAAAATGTTAAAATCAAATAATGTTGGTGCGAATAAAACAAATATCAAAGTGTTTCATTCGTCTAATTACAAAAATAAAATAAACAGGGTAATGATTCACATCTATATTTTTTACTTGAGCCAATGAAAAATAAATTACTATTGACTCGAGTTAAAAAATATAGATGTGAATCATTACCATAAAATGTTTTAATTGGATGAATGAAACTTTTTTTTTCAGGGTACTACAGCAGGTGATTTTTAAATCAAGTCGATGTATTTTTAGGTTAAAATAAAAATAATCATCCTATACAGAACTGACATTTACTTCTGGCTTTTCAAACATGTATGCAAGGTTTACTTTATATAAAAAAATCAAAATAAAAAAAAATCAATTTTGTCACAGTTTAGTCTGTTTCGTTTCTCATCCAACACACGAGAAGTTGAGCTGAACATCGCTTCACTGTCTCCGTTTCTGTAGGGACAGGTACAGTACGCTCACGCAGGAACGAGGCTCTTATTTGTGCGCCAGTACACCAGCTGCTGTTTGCTTCCTGCTATCTGTGCTTCAGACATGTAGCCCTGCACTTTCAGTGCTGTACGGCTGCCGTGTCCTGTGCACAGATTTCGAAATACTCTCTCACACAAATGACATGATAGCGAATGATTACAATGTAGTCTGTGCACCCGGGCGCACTTCTGGAAAAATCGGCCAAAAAATTACCAAAAACCGTCGGATTGCCGATCATGTATTTTCTGCAAAAAAACGTCCGGTTCCGATTTATGGCCGGTCAACCGGTGCATCCCTAGTTAGGAACCACCTTAAACACCATTTAAGATACTCTGTGTGTGAGATGTTTGAATTTGGCCCTACGTTTCAACAAACTGTATTTAACAAGGCTGCTCTGTCTTTCTGACTCATTTACCTCCGCAGGGCAGATCATTAATCAGAGGGAGGACTCCCTCTCTGTCCGGCCAAATGAGCAGCGAGAAACTAATGTTTTTCCAATAAGCCACAGATCAAAAGGTCACCCATCCACAATAAAGCAGACCATCACCATCTTTCTCATTAATATCAACAATCTGTGCCCACGGCTTGCAGCAAACAAACTGGCAGCAGTGTTTCCTGAATGGAAACAAAAGGATGAAGGTAACTTATTCAAAAAATGGAACAAATAATGTATTTATGAGGAACTGAATGGTGTCTTTTGAGCTTCAGAAATGGTTTGGTTGAGCACTGATGCTTTGCAGGCAGAGGGTGTTGGGTTACACAGCTCTTAATGGAACACTATAGAGTCATGGAGAGCAGAAACCTGCTGTAGGTCAAATGCAACCTTGGCTCACTAGTACAGACTTTGCAGGAGTCTTGGCAAATGTGGTTTATAACTTTCCATGAGGTCTGGACCGTTTTGAGGAAGACAACGCATCCACTGTGGCTAGTTTTATCTATTTGGATATAGAGCATGGCGTTAGCAACACTAAGGTCATGGGTTTGATTCCCAGAGAATAAATAGGTTGAATGCAAAAAAAATCCGAGGTTGTCAGAATTTGCATTTAACATTCTCTGACCAATTACAACACCAAATGTATTCAACTCAGCCAATAAAAACGTTCCACTGTCTGTACATCATGGCATGACAGTTTCGCTGGGAAACCCTCTGCTGTCGTTTCATGCCTTACAAACCATTAAAGCTTCATTCTTCCATGGCTCTCTGAGTCTGGTAATCTCCGGGTCGGGCCATGGTGCCAGTTCACATTATGGGTCTGTTATGGTTCATATTTCTGGTTGTAATATGTCAGTGATGACGGGAATGCAGAATGAAAGACGAGAATTTCAGATTCAGTGTGCAATAACGAAAAGCCATCTAAAGTGTCTCTCTTCATTTCCAGACAATGTTATTGGTTTCTGTCAAGCCATTGTCAACTTGTTCCGGTCCTCTCCATATGACCAATCCCACACTTATGCTAGGCTGCAGGTTTTTTTTAATCCACTCCCCCCACTGCATGAGAAAAACGTGTTCTGAATTATCAACCCTGCCCCCCGCTTGCAAACCATACTGTTTTCCTTCTCTCTCACCCTCTTTTCTCCCAGGAACATCACAATCTCCTTCTCCTTCCTCGCAGCACCCCATACTGTAAGAAACACACCGTTGATTCTCCCACGCCAACAATCTCAAACACACCTCCATTAGTGAGTGTCAGAAAGCGCTCCTAGCTACACAGACAGCTCTGTTTGCCCATATTTAGGCCTTTCCAACTTCAAAAATACCACAAATCACTCTTACATGTGCAATAGTAATGAAACAATTAAACAAGCTCTTCTCTGACTATAGGAATCAGCGTGTTGAAACGAAGTTGCCTCTTATTTTGCACCAGTCTGAACATGCAATCACAAGTACATCAGGTCTTTGGACTAAGGATTTCAAAAGCAAAAATGCCCTGAACACAACAGAAGTAAAAAAAAAGACAATTAACAAGAAAAAAGAAAAAAGAAAACTACTTACTGCCATTAGATTATTTTTTGTATACCTGAATAACTTTCAGTGCTGAATAAGATTCACTACCTGAATAAAATGTCTATCAACGACTGAAGTTACTAACATGCCACTCTATAGTGTCGGCTTTCAGCAACAATGCAAACGGTGATAAAGTTTAATCCGCAGCTTAAGTCATGAGACATACTATTGTACTTTTTTGATCCTGGCACTTTGCCTCTGCTCCCATGAGAAATGCATGGGCCTATTTCCTTATCTAACCTGTTTTCATGTGGCACCTGATTCAGTAGTTCATCAGCTCATTAGTAAAGTGCACATGAGCTGAAATGGGTACATGTCCACTGGTGTGGAAGAAACCAGCTCAATATCACCAAAAACCCCAGCGGCCTGCTGCTTAAAGAGCATCTGTAAAATGTAGCTACAGCAAGAGTGGTTGTCTTCGGCATGCTTTATGATTTTCTTTTGACAACACTGAAAAAAAATAAAATAATATAAAATAAGACATGATATATATTTATGTCTTACCTTCACACCAGTTGACACATGCAGTAAAATGTGCAGAGGAATCTAGAGCTTGATTGAGAAACACTGATCTAGAACCATCTCCATTAGTGGCCCTACACAATCTGACCAGAAAGAATCAGCAGTAATGTCTGTTTACAAGAGTCCATGTAAGATGTGGTGTGTATTATGAAGACAAGATGGGAAAAGCATGCTGCTCTTGATTCTACTGACACCGGGTGAATGTTTTGGATTATAAAGTTGGTACGAGGACATATTTCTGAAAAATGCAGTTTTATTTAAACCGAATGTGTTCTTTCCCTCATATATCAAAGTATAAGCCCTTAAAGGGGTCATATCATGGAAAACAAATGTTTATGTTCTTTTGAAATAAATTATTTTTATGTACTATGCAATATTTACAACTTAAAGTTGCCTCCCTAGTTCATCCAGAACATTTAAGCTGCAGGTCACCGAGAAGTCATGACTACTGTGAAGCTACAATGAGTATGTTATTTACTGTACATGTTCCTAATCAGGACCTAAAACTAACAATCCCCCACACCTAAATGTCCCTCGACTTGAGAAATTTAACCGCCTTAAATATTTTGTAGCTGCCATGAAACTGTAAATACATTATTTCATACAAAAAAATATGATTTTTATTTACTCAAATTAAAAAAAATTTATTACTAAGGAAATAATACTATAGTATGATATACAACAATATCATACATTTAAGCTATAAAATAATTTATTTTCATTTAATTATTACTTTATATAACAACTGTACAATTACAATACTAATTTATGGCTGTCTTTTTTCTTTCAAATGTTAAATCAGAGCTTTTATTTTGGAGAAAAACTGCAGGAAAAAAAAAAAAACGTTTGAAATGATTGAAAAATGCCTGTTTCTAATTAAACGCAGCTTCTAAATCATAACTGTTTACAGTAAGGGAAACCTTGACCAACATTAAAATCACCAGGCGAAAAAAAAAAAAAGAGGAGTCTCAAACTGAAAGCATTAATAATTGTACAATATGCAATAGATGTGGATGTTGCATGCAAACTGAATGAGGAGAGCTCTCCATGTGCACGTCCTGAGAGGAAAGAACCGATGCCAAGCTGCTGCCAATGAGGCCAGGCCTCTGGACTCCTCCTGCTGCAGCCTAATTTCAGTAAAAATGAGCAATTATAGCCCTCCATGAAATAAATAGCCAGCGCAGAATGACCTCTGCCAAACCACAACTGCATGGCCTCAGTCCAACCTTAAACCTGCAGGAGGAACTTCAACATTCATTAGGTACCTGAGCGCAACGTTCTCACCATTCTAGACAGTTCTGTGCTTCTCAAGGGATGGCAGACTGATGCGTTTAGAAGTTCTGGATGTGAAATAATGTGATCATATTGTACAGATTAAAGAGCAGAGGACTAAAGGTGGTTTCAAATGACATGGTGCACAAAGTACATTAGAGGTCTGTGATTGTGTTAGTAGGTTTAAAATGCATTGACCAATTTAAAGCCATTTTTATTTCCCTGACGTTACTGATAAAATATCAGCCTTTCTTTAAAAATATTTTTGCTACGATGCCTTTAAGACTCTACATGGGCCTTACATTGACCCTTGATGTTTTTTTCTTTCACTCATATACACAATCTACAAACACCCCAAACTCTTTAATCTAATTTTCAGATGATACATGCCATATATTAAGTCAAGCTGTGCACATTAGGACATGACTGTTTCCATTTTCCATGCACAAAAAGCTTCGGAAGACCTCGACACGTCACATACATCTTGGCATTCTGACATTTATTTGGCCATCCCCGAGGAAAACTTTTATCACCCTCACTCCCTAAAACCGCACACAAGCGCGATCTTTAATCCTGGACTACATCTTTCAACAGGCTGGTCTATTACAAAAACATGGCTTTAACAAAGAGAAATGAAGCTGCCTGGCACATTTGTTAAGCCCCAAATTAAAATAGAACAAGGAGAAGTTACATTTTGCTTAAAGAAATTGCTTGATTGTTACTGTTAGTTAAAAATATTCCTGTTGAGTTCTATCATTGTTGTCATTACAGTCAACCTATGCAATAAAATAAGTATTTTACCATAAAAAAAAAGGTTTTCATTACACTCAAAATTTGGTAATATATAAAAGTACTATAATACAAAGCAATCAATTCACATGCATATAAATAAAGTCTATTTCTGACAGATGAATTAAAGTAGCTACTACATCAAAAATAGAAAAAAGGCGACCGCCAGCTGAACAGCCGCTTCCAGTTTGGACGGCTCTGTTGATTGTAATGGGAGCGATCTAGTTTCACTCGTGTCTGGTGTAGATGCACATAACCAAACTTTTTTGACAGATGCAAGCACTCAGGTTTGTTTGTTGTCATCTCCTAGGCTACAGATGCATTTTTGCATTTTAGGCCTATAATAGGCCTGTATATTAGGCCACAGGATTTAAAGGGATACACACCCCCCAAAAAAGAAGACACTTCTGTCATCTACTAATCCTCACTTTTTTTTTTGTGTGTGAAAAACTAGATATTTTTAAGAACGTTGGAAACCAAACAACTTTGGAGCCCATTAATGTTCCACAGATGAAAAAAAAGAAATGAGGGCTGATAAATGATAACAGAATTTCTGTTTTTGGGCGGAATATACCAAAACATTTGGCTTAAGGTCAAAACAAAATTCAAAAAGCAAAAACTGATTTGAGTGTCAGAATTAAGGATTTAACTGCTAACATTTGAAGGCTTGCATCTATCCGATTCAAAACGGATTATCATTTATATCAGTTGTCATAATTTACTCTCTCTCATATTGTTCCAAAACCTGTATGAAGTTCTTCATTCTGTTGAACACAAAAGATAAGATTTTGAAGAATGCTGTTGGTAATCAATAAACTGATGATAGCCATTGACTTCCATGGTATTTCTTAAGTAACTCGTACAGGTTTTTTTTGAGAATGATTTAATGATGACAGAACTTAAATTTTTTTGGTTTTCTTGAAAATAATGTCATAATGCAAAAAAAGTAATAACAGTACTATAATAATAGGACAGAAATTGACATATGACCCCTCTATGGCATGTTCTACAGAGTTTTTGTTTGAGGCATCTTTTTTTGCCATTTTACCCGTTAGTATAAATATTAGAGGATTCCTAAAAAAAAGATCAAAAGCTGTGAAAGTGGCAGTGAACTCCGTTCGAACTCTGGCTCAGAGGCGGCACTGAATTAATGCAACTAGGTCGCCCGCGCACGAATGACGGCTTCAGTCAGGCAGCCTGCCACCGAGCGAGGGCCTGCGCGCTCCTCGCTGCTTCATTAGGGAGCACAGTGCAGCCGTTTCAAACAGAATCCATCATGTGAAGTAGATTGAAATCCAAGCTATTAAAGGGAAACCCCTCTGCTCTTCAAAGGCAGCGGGAACGAGCAGGAACAGATATCTCTATTGCCCCCCTGACACCCTACAGCCGTGAGATGACCGCTACATCTTTGTTGAGTTGCACGCTCCTAATCAACACCATAGAATCGATACATTCTAGCTTCAAACATACAGAGCCCTACTTTCATGGTCTGATTGTAAAGCGATTTGGTCCAAAACCTCTCCATGGCACCGTGGTGTTAAGTTAAGCACTTGGCTGGCATTAATATATGCCGTGTCTCTCTGAGGGCTCCGAAGCGCTTCTTGCCAAGGCTAATCATGGTTTAGCAATGAGCGCAGCGGCAACATTTTTATCGCAGAGGTCTTAATGAGTGCACCATACGTTTGGCGAGGCCAATTTGAGTTGTGTCCAAAAAAACTTAAACGAAAAAGTCCTGCCTTTCTCTTGAATTGTTCATCAACAGTCAGAATCGTCTGAGATATGGTCACTGATACTTTGAAATCTCCACTGCTTTCATTCAACTCTGTTTCCACAGCGGTGAAGCACATGGGCATTGGCTCGCAGCCCAGAGAGGAAACTTCATCATGATTTGAGCAATATAATATTTGAGTAATTTATTCCCGGGGTCCAGGGCCAGACTCGCATCCAGGGTTGATTTAGGAGTCCCTGCTTTGTTATAACTCACGGCAGACATTCTGGAATAGGGCAATTTCAGCTCAGCTGCGTGTAGTTTGGAAACACACTATCATGGCAGAATAGAATAAAATTAAAAGAAAATAAAACTTTTTTTAGGCTCCGATTAAAATAAAACACGGCTCAGTTTCATAAAAATACAGTTTAGACATGAGCAAATGCTTCAAAAGTGAGAAATTGTTTTATATCGCCTAAAATGGGCTTCACTAAGCAATAGCAGAGGCATACATATCTTCATTACGTGTTAGACTTGACAGAATATTTTAGGAATTAAAGGAATAGTTCATCCTAAAATGAACATTTTGTCATCATTTACTCACCCTCGTGTTGTTTTGACCATGTATTTTTTTGTTTTCCATCACATTACTGCAGATCTAAATACATATACATGGATGAAATTAAAAATTGTGAGATTATCTTGTAATACGGAAAAGTGATTGAGCTCAACAAAGATGCATTTATTTGATCACAAAACCAGTCTTAATTATACTTTTTTTTATTATTGAGATTAATGCATCATTTGAAAGCTGAATAAATAAGCTTGCCATTGATGTATGGTTTGTTAGGATCAGAAAATATATGGCCAAGATACAGCTATTTGAAAATCTGGAATCGCCTTTGAAGTTGTCCAAATCAAGTTCTTGGCAATGCATATTACTAATCATATTACTAATTACTAATATATTGATGGAACATGATCTTTACTTAATATCCTAATGATTTTAGGCATAAAAGAAAAATGTATAATTTTGACCCATACTATGTTTTTTTTTTTGCTATTGCTAAAAGTTTACCCCAGCGACTTAAGCCTGGTTTTGTGGTCCAGGGTCACATATGCTGATTTGCTGCTCAAGTAACATGATTTAGTATTCGATTAATAGAAAATATTTTAAAATAGATATTTTGAAACATGCCTAACTGTCATTTTTGATTAATTTACTAGGAAAATGAATTACTGACCCAAAACATGGTATTGGTATTTTTACATATAGCTCACAAGTTGTACAGACAATTTTCAAGCTTTTTTTTTTTAGGATCATCTTTGCTCTTTTTATAGAAAAGAGAAGCTTAGATATGCTGCCTAACATAGACAATTTAGAGTTTGAATAACAGGATGGGGAATAAATGTGCATTATTTTAACCGAGCTACTCAATTTCTGCATTGTTTCTGATCCAGGTGATGGATGATAAGAGATTTGCCAACACCCTGCAGCAAACTGGCAACCAGAACATTTAAAAATGGTTGCAATCAATGCTTTAATCAGCTAGAATAACAAGACATCTCTCTCACAAACACACATATGGTGTTCCAACAAGCTGGAAAGCTTTTCATATACATTATTTTATTTAATAAGGGTACGAATCCAGGCTACAGATTCAATCATTGTTGTGATAGTCATTAGTGTATAATTATCATTATCAAAAGGCTCCTTATTCAGGCACAAAATTGCAGGAATAATGAAAACCTGATGATTTTGTTCTCACTCACTGGAGAAGTGATTCAGGACTCACAACATTCGAGCGCCGTCTAACCGGCTGAATTATGTTAGTCTATGAATTTTATGAGGCATGGCGGATATTTTCTTGGAAACTGTTAAATGCTGTATCCAGACATTTGAAAGCCCTAGACAGACTACAGAAACAAGTAGCATTTGAAATGTTTGAAATATGTCATCTTAAAGAATTAAATGTTATGAATAAGAATTATGCCTTCAGTAAAAAAAAATATAAAAAGACGATTAATGATTTTCGTCTTGCAGCTGACAGCTATATCTAGAGACAGTGAGCAACACTTTAGCAAGCACCCATATCACCCTGTATGTGCCCCACACAGAATGTACAAATCTACCTCTGATTACAGCACTAGATGCTATGCTGAGCCCCTACTCTTGTCAAGAAAGCATCTAAACCTCCAAATCTGGAGACCACCCTGAATTTCTAGGATAGAAAGAGAAGCGAGGACATTCAAAGTGAGTGAAAGCCAATGTGTGAGTGAATGTCATCTGGCCCTTCAGCAGCCCATTCATAACTTCAGGTCACAACGTAAAAGAAAACAAAGAAATCTGTGCCAAGAATTAAAAGCTTTGTTTTTCTTCTGTGAGAGAAGACCTGGGATTGAGTTCCGGAATCATTTGGCCAGTGTCCCCTGTTCCACAGTTGCCATAGCGCCCACAGGATGTCTTCCAGATGACATAAGAACTCAATGGAAGCCACTGGAGCGATGCTGCAATGAAAGGCATGTGTGTCCAAGGACTAGGCCATTAAGAAAATATTCATGAACTATTAGTGCTGATTTTTGTGGTGAAAAACTTTTTTGCCTCAAAAGAATCAGTTCAAATGGTCCATTTAAGTGAATCAGTTCTAGGCATTATTTTATAATAAACTATTGAATGGTAGTGTATACATACATTTTAACAATGCATGTATACATGCATTAAAAAAAAATGTACAGACATAAACTTAAAAGATAGTTTATATTAAAGTTTTACAACAACTTTTAATTAAACATATTTTACTAGGTTATTATATTAGTGAATATACATAAAGGATTAAATATTTTTTATCCTGTGTAAATTTAGTGTAGGGGAAAAAAAATGTTTTTTTTTTGGGGGGGGGGGGGTTGTGTGTTTTAAATTGTATCTTAGTTCTTACATCATCAACATTTTAAACTGATTTTGATTGGCACCAAAAAAAAAAGTTTTTCTACATGGCAATTCAGGGCAAACAGGCTACATATTAAAATTCATCATGATAAAATATTCAAAAGGATGAAAATATTCTGCTATATTGCACAAGCCCTGTTGTGCTGTAAAGCCACATCACTGAAAACAAAACAATTTCAACATGTCTTACATTAAAAAGTGGTCAGCTGTCGTAACTGATTAAATGGATTCTGGATTACGTATCAGATTCTATAAATGTAATACATCAACAGCAAATGGTTATTTATCGATTATTCCCAATTCTTCTTTTTTTATCTTATCAAATTTTCCTTTCTAAAACGTACTAGTCATATTGTTTAGCTTTGAATACACACAATATAGAATGGCCATGTAAATTAATTTGTGCCCCATACTTCTGAATCTAAGGGGATAAAAGCACCTAAGTTAATTATAACATGTTAATACTTTAATAATTTAACAACATTCATGTTCAAAGTTCTCTGATGTCAGTTAATGGTCACAGAGACATGCAGGTAAACCAATAAAATATTTCAAATGTAATTGAATTTATTCATTTTTTATTTTACATTTTTATAATTTGATTAAATAGTCTTTTCATGAACTCAAACCCTCTGCAGTTCTTTCATTCAGCCATGTTTGGGAAAACCTGGAGAAATGCATTTCATGATGTTGATAGAGAATGGAATGGGTTTTATTATCTTAGCTTTTTTTAACAATAATAATCCCATTCAAATCTATAAAAATTAGGGCAAATGTAATCCAAAAGTAGTCAGAATACATTACCTAAAATGAGTAATCTAGATTAAATTACTGACCACAATTTTTAGCATGTACGTAATTTGTAATCAGTAACAGACTACAACGTGATGTGTAGAGACCAAGTGAATCAACATGTAACGCATTCGTCTTTAATAACATATTTCATACATGGTCTGACATCACACAATGACTTCTAAATATCAAGTTCCCTGCATCTTTAAAGTTCGCAATTGTATTAAACTGTGCTTTAATACTTTGACTGGAACTAAATGCATTTGTAAAGACTCCAGTAAAAACTAAAAGCAGGCCTGTCTTTATGAATGTCTAAAGTGCCATTTTCTAATCAAGTTCATTCAAAACACATTGTTCTTTGGTGTCTGAGAGATTTTGATGTTGCCTGCACATGTTCTCCAGATAATTTGCCTGAATATCAGTTACAAAAACACCAAACTACACCAATGTACTTACTGATATACACAACAGGACAACCACCATTCACACAGCTGATTTATATGTCATCTCTTCTGCTGGAATTGGGTCACACTGGACTGTTATCGATTATCTCTACTATTAATCAAACGAGAGACAGACGCAGTGAATATGGAAAGCAATTATGCATGCACAAACTGTGAGGATCGAACATACAGGAGTGGATGTTTCGTTTGCGACGAGTACAAAATGTCTAAAATAGGACAACCATTTGCAAATACTGAACTTTTAAAGTGGAGTGAATTATGAATATGATATATACCATGTCAATACCACCGCATGTTTTAGAAAATGGAAAGAGGAAGGAGACAATTAAAGAAAATAGAAATAAAAAAAAGGGAAATTTAGATATAAAACAGGGCAACCTTGTGACTGTTGAAGGACTACTTAGGAACATTGCGACAACATTGTACAAAATGCAAAAGCTTACTGGTACTGATGTGTCACTCTTGGCATTATACTGTGAAAAGCATCACACCAACAGTGAACCAATGAACTATTATCTCTCTCAAACACTATGCACAATCAATAGTCCCTGAGTCTAAACACTGATAATGAATTGCTATCTGACTCTGCCCTCTAGTGGGGAGAAGCAGTCCATCACCACAAGACACAGCAACATGTGAATTACACCAGCAGGGTCTTTCCTGGATATATAAGATGAAGATTGACACTGTTATGATGTCATCATGACCTCACTGCTCACTAGCATTAAATTACCTGAAAACTTAATTTTACAAGCGCTGGCTCCATGAGGTTTAGAGCCGGAGGATGTTCAATATTGTCCAAATATATGCTCAGCTAGAGGAATGACTTCACCCATACACGAAGCCTCTTAGGTAAATCTCAAGGCATTACAATGTATGCAATCACAGGATGTGTTAGATTGCCATGAGTAAGGCGGATTTAGCTTAGTGTGCAAAGCACTTGATGAATCTTCTCAGTACTGCACCAGCAGGAGGAGCCGTGCACAGTGCACCTCAAAGCTTTTGATCCTTCTTAAGTGGATGAGATGTAGATGACCTCACCGCTGGGACTACCAGACACCACAGGACCGCTCTGGTATGTCTCAGCTTCATGACGGCCCATTGAGTCATCACAAGCACTGCCTCTCTAGCAAGTTTGAGTCGCCTTGCAATTATCCAATGAAGATGATTTTAAAGCTAATGTAACACCATTTACTAGTATTAACTCAGTTATGGATTTACAGCCTAATCCGCAGTTATTCGCCTAAATGAAGCCTGTCAAAATCTTTGTTATAAAATATCATTATGTTCATATCATGCCGTTTTTAAAAGCAATCTGACAAACAAAAACACATGGAGTCAAGAGTGCAAGCATTGCCAAACACGTTCTCTCCATGAGTTTATGACTTGTGAAAACGTGGTAATATCCACCCCCGACAAACCAGGCGCTTTGGAATGTGTCCGACTGGAGTTAGTCATCCATAAATCACCAACTAGATGGCATTCTGGTATAGCTACCGCAGCCCGCATCTGAAAAGATGCCAATCAACAACAGTTGCCATGTCAATACAAGCCAAACAGAAAAGAACAGCATGAGAATGAGTCGACTCTCTCGTCCTTACAAGTGGACCGTTCACTGATCCTGAAATCACTGAGCCTGAGGGGGTCAATCTCATAAAACTTGTCAAATGTCTGGGTCATATTTCATCCAAAAAACAAACGGTCTTTAAGATTTGTTCGCACTGTGACTTTCACAGCATTTATTTTTAACATTGTAACATATATACGCTTCATGTTTATGTTTCTCATGACTTTTTCAGTCGGAAAAAACTTGCTTTTTAAATGTATGTTTCCTTTATGCAAAAATCTAATAAATAAATAAAAATACTAACAACTACTAACTAATACTAACTACAATTGCTACTACTAAGAAAAAAAAATATATGTAACAAAAAAAATATATATTTTGAAATAAAATGTAAGAGATTCACAACTAAAAGCATGAGGTAATTGCATCAGCTCCTTAATTACTCTGTGATTGGCTCAAACTCTTTGACATCAGACTGCTTACGTCAGAGTCCTAACCTTGCACACGCTTTTAAAACATTAATCTTTTTGGCTTTGCACACACTGCATCAATATGGAAAATGCAGGTCAATGGTCAAATTTCTTACGTCTCTAAACGAAATGTTTAATTTACAATAATTCTGTATTTTTGCATGTGTGGATATACTGTACATGTATTGGAGGAAAAGCTAATTACATTTTGAAACATAGGCTGAGAAAGGTTTGCTCGAGTTTGCTCAAAGTGCAGGTCACAAGTTAAAAGCAATGCATAACAGCACTGACTAAATGTATAGAGCTAAATGTTGCTCTCATTCTGTTCTGAGTGGGTTTCTAGTTTCTCTTATAATTACGAAGCTCAGGATGATACTGCAATAAAAAGGTCTTGGATCATTGCACAGGAAACTCTCAAACCGGGGTGAGATTTATGAACAGTATAGTCAGTTGAGGGCATGGCCTTTCTCTCTCATCCCCCGGAATCAGCCTGTACACACACACACACAGGTGAGACCACACAGCCCTCATTCAGCCATGGGCAAATGAGAAATGGCTCATTCCTGCACACATTTTTCAAACACAAACACATAGACTCAATCAATGTTGTTAAGGCATGCTTGCCTGAGTCACAGTATAATTTGCCAAAAGTAATTTTAGTAATTTAAAAGCTGCAGTTTAGAAAGTGCATAATCTGCATAACTGTACAGCACAACCTAATATTATCTGAGCTTATGTTTTCATATTAAACACTGGCTTTCACTTCATGAGGGAACAAAGAATGCTAACATCCACCTGTTTTCAACACTTCAGACTCAAAGTGTGATGCAAAGGAACAGACAGATGTTTTTATTCTGTGTGGTTGTCAGGGTGTTTCTAGGAGGATCTGGTCTGGGTTGTTGCTAGAAGGTCACCAGACCAGGGGCCCGTTCTTCGTACGTCGCTTATTACATCTAAGATCAAATGACACATCCAAGATGATATCATCGTGCTAATCATGATCCGGCTAATTGGGTTCTTCGAACACACCTGTTGTGTATGATTAGTATCGCTGGATTGAGTTAACTGAAATAATTGCACGTTCATGTGTTGGCTTAAAAGGGGATATGTATCGATACTCGAAACCAGCGATTGGCTGGTGGCAAGACGGCAATGACGTCATATAATTTAAAACGACACCTGACGAAAAACTTGACAAATTTCTGGACTTTTATAAGGAAACAGCCAAGCAAACAAAACAACATAAATGTTATAATAGATACATGAAAGAGATAGATACATGTTTCCATTTTATTAGAAATTTTTTCATGATTCCCAATTATTTAGATTCGCAATTTATAATAATTGTGCAGTCTTTACATTTTTATTTCAATGTAGAAATTATCTATTCATTTAATTTTATATTTGGACAGATTTGTTACGTGACAGCATTGATGAAAGTTTCTTAAGGGTCAATATCATGTTATCTGCATCTCCTGCGCTCCGTCAAGCCACTCTTATACTAGCAGTCATCACTCAAAATAATGCACGACTCTATTATCTGTATAGCATGTGTGTTAGACTCTGTTAGAATACAATTATGAAGTAATAATTTTATGACAAATAAATATTTCAGTGAGTAAAACTGGCTGTCTATAGTAGTCTGTTATGGACTACACAGCATTTTTATATTATTTTTAAATAATTTTTTTTAATGATTATTATTTTAAATTATTGTCCCTGGATCAGTACGATATACTCTTGTAATAAAGTAGCGGTGGAAGCAGACATATTTTGAGTATCAGTTCTGGTTGAAAAGAAGCGATCTAATCCTGTTTACATGAAATAAGCTGCTCCCAAGCAGGTTTAATCTAACGGACCTGTTGCTATGACAGCAGCTCCAGGATGAGCTTCGAAGAACCAAACGATCCAAGATCACGCCAAATCGTCAACAATCAAATCCAGCTAACTGAGTTAGCGACGTACGAAGAACAGGCCCCAAGTCTCTGTGATATTCTAATGTCCCTTCTTAAAGTTGTTACATTTCTTAAGTTTTATCAATAGCACATCTATCATCAATTTAAAGTATCTTTTTTTCCTAAAATGTATCTTGAAGATGCCGCATCAAGTTAAAAATAATACTTTAACTTTTAAATCTGTCTTAAGACCATTATATTCTCCTTCTACTTTGACTTGCTCTTTTTATATTACAAGAACAGAACCTATTCAAACACACCTATTGGGCTTTAGGCCAAAATAAAGGCCTACTTCATTTTTTGGGATGCACCGAATTTTCAGCCTAAAAATCAAACTGGTAAAATTATGCAACCCTCCTAGGGCATTTAATCGCATTCAAAAAAATAAATAAAAAAAAGTTTATACCATGCGTGTGTTTGTACTGTGTATATTATGCATACATAAGTACACATGT
Organism: Carassius auratus; assembly: GCF_003368295.1. Classification (NCBI taxonomy): domain Eukaryota; kingdom Metazoa; phylum Chordata; class Actinopteri; order Cypriniformes; family Cyprinidae; genus Carassius; species Carassius auratus. Next base: position 14,004,614 of record NC_039256.1, read on the forward strand.
ATACATAATTTTTTTTTATATATACTTGCATAAAATTTATATTATGTATAAGTATAATTTTTTCATATATATCATATATAATATGAAATTATATATGATATATATGAATTATATCATAATATAATTACTTATCACACTTTCTGAACTTTTCTTGTCTCAAAGTCTGTAATGTAATATCAAAATGAACTATATTGTGAAGTGAACATGCAAAGAATGTCTCTGTCCATCAATAGAGGGTTTTTCCTCTACAACTCAGCTGTTCCGCAAGACATGTCAAACACAAAGAGATGGATACAGCCTAGCTTTTTCTCCTGAAAAAATAGGAGAGAGAGAGAGAGAGAGAGAGAGAGATGCAAGTAGAGTAGGATAGAAGAAAGAAAACCCTGATGCCTACAGCGACACTCCTCAAAAACCTGCTGTTTGTCAAGTACCTTTCCTCTTTCCTTAACTACACTAAGAATATGCCACAATACACAGACCTGTCCCATAATCTACAGTGCTGCAGTAACAGTAATAGCTACTGATAAAGAGTGCTGCTGTCCTCAGTGTGTGTCCATGGGGCTGAATATGGGACAGCAGTTTTCTGCACTAATTAGTCTGAATAATGAAGCCAAACGTCACAGGTCTTGAGTATATTAGCTTCATTCACAACTTCAAAACTCAGAATTTCTTCAAGGAGACAACCAAAACTTATGCTAGTTGTTAAGACTAGACATGTACTATAATTCTCACAATGTGCAATAGCTCCAGCACTTAAGGGAAGGCCTGTTCCTTTAAGAGAAGAACAAACACATGCATCCTCTGCCTTAATGATCAAAAGAAGGTTTCGGGTTACAGTGATCAAATTCCTCAATATCTCACAGCTGAAGACAAAGGCTGAGTCTGAAACCTGAAAAACGCTGCATATGTAGGGAGTTTGTGACCATCATTGCACATCTGAATGAAATCAACAATTTCTACAGAGAATTGCAGTACTTAAAAGTATACTTGCTTATTTAAGGGTCAATTGAGGTTTTTTTGGAGATCACTGGAGTTGACATTATAGCCTTGTCAGTTGTTGAACCATGTTTTTTCTTACAAAAGCAAGAAATCATTGACTGTACAGAAACACAGCAGCCTCAATGTTGATCACAGAACAAGCAAGCACAAGCAAATCATGTTTTCTAAAACAAATGAAATATTTGTTCTAGAAATGGTTGCATATGAAGATAGTGTCAACTCAAATGTACAATTAAATATAAACATCAGGTCAGTCATATTCCTGGAGATCTTCCATCATGAAAAGTTTAGAGCTCAGCTAGAAATACAACTTTCCACATTTATTTACTACACAAATATTCATAAACTATAGTATGTACATGGTGTTCATGAGCAATGAGAACTATAAAATTACTATAGTACATTAAAAAAACATGGCACTACCATAATTGTACCTACGCAAAAAGTACATAATACCACAGTAATGAATGAATGTCATTTTCAAATACAATAGTATTTGCATGGAGCTGCAAGGTACTTCGAAGAAAACTGTAAATTAAAGTGGCACATATCCAAAAACCATGGCATCATCATCATCATGGTTTATTTCCAAAAACCATAACACCATGTCGAAAACATCATAGTAATACAAAGCTACTTTGATATATATACCATAGCAAATGATTGTAAGATTCAAAGACCGCTATATTTGCATGGTGCAGCAAGGTACTTCGAAGATCACCATAAAATGACCATCCCACATATCCAAAGAAGTTATGGCACTGCCATGGTGCTTGTCCAAAACACCTAACAATAAATCACATCACAATCAGATATATACCCTGGCACTAAATGATTAACATATTCATACAGCATGACAGGCCAAAACAGCGGCATGAAATGATCACAGAACATATCCAAAAACCAGTGGCCCTACCCTGGTGCCATGTTCAAAACCATGGTAACACCATGGTACTTCAACGGACGATCACCAGGAGCCAGACTGGCCACTAATGAAGCCCTCATCCTTGCATAAACATCATATATGCAGCACATGGATGATTCTTACCGAGGTATTTGATGTCGAAGCCCTGCGGTGGTTTGAGGGACCTCCTCATCCAAGCCTCCCTCAACACCTCCAGGTGATCCTCCTTCCCCTGGATCAGCAACACATGCTCGTCTATCCAGCCCAGGAAGAAGGTCTCAGCTATGGCATCGGCCACCATCTTATTCCAGAAATATTTCATGTTTAGGGATTTGAAGTCGGCGAATATCTCGTAGCCGGTGTGATGTTGTGGCGGCTGCTCGCTCTCCGTCACTCCGGGCGCGTCCTCCGCCACGACGCGCGACAGCACGATGGCCAGAGAGTGCGGCGCGATCTGCAGGAAAGGCTCCATTGCTCTCCTCGAAGATGCTTCGTTAGACTCGACGCATTCCACGCGCGTGAAAGCGCAAATAAGGCGATGGATGGATTGATTGATTGACTGATTGAGCGCGCGCCCGCAACCAAACAAAGAGCGCGTTTGCGCGTTAGTTCATTTGACCTGCCTGTCTGCAGTTATTGTAATAAAAGAACATTATGGTGATATAGAAAGGAATAAGGTCATTATTATTTCAAACAAAGGCTCGGGTGGATGCGGAATGTCATTTTAAGGGTAAAATACGCAGGTGATCATGTTATTCTCCGCTGAAATCGCCGCATATTATCCATTCCTCACCTTGATCAGAGACAACGACGTGAAGATAATGACATCCTCTTCCAGCAGGCATGCGGGATGGAGAAAAACATTACCTTAACGTCCCTGGATGAAAAATAGGCTCGCGTCAAAAGCAAAAATGAGAATTCTCGTCTTATTTTTTCCCTCGTCGAGATGCGGTGATCCCTGCAGGCCGGTGCGTGACGATGCCTGTGTGGTTTACGGTGTGTAAAGCAGGTTATTACCTTGAAGCTCCCGCAGCTCTGATAGCGATGCCCTCTAACGGCGGAGGGGAGGCACTGCAGGCGCAATCCCCAGTCAAAAATAAAGATGCTCTGTATTTACTCACATCCATATCGTTACAGACCAGTTTTTTTTTTTTTTTTTTTTTTTTTTTCGTTCAGCGAAACACAGAATAACGAAGTTTAAAGAATGTATTTTCAAAATAGTGTCAATGAGCAGTCTGTGAGATACAGCCTGAAATCACCACTCGACAAGTGCAACATATTCCAAGCTGTCTGAAGTCATACGATAGTTTTGCTTGAAAAACGGACTGAAATTAAACTATTATTCATTAAATATTCTCCTTTCAGATATCAGTTATTGACTGTTAGCTGTCAGTACTTTAAACTTGAGATCCGATTCATCTGCGAACCGATTCACCGGCTCCATGCATGCGTTTTAATCGCTCTTTGAAGTGATTGTGCACAGTTATTTCGAAGTTATTATGTGTATTTTAACTTGCATATATGCGTTTTGACAGCATGTATTAGCTATGTGAAACATAGCAAAACCACTCATTTATCAAGAAGAAACAAAGCAACCATGATTCCGATAGCAGGACTTCCCGCTCCTTGAGTTCTTACCTGCTCTTCAAAGCTGATCATTTACACCGGTCTTATTCCTTGTCTTATCGTAAGCCTTCTTTTGTTCCACATACATTTTCCTCTTTTGTTTTTTATCCGCCATCTCTATCTCTCTGTTGTTGTTAGACTTGGCTAATGTCCTTTAGGTGCACTGAGCGCTCTTTCTCGTCCCCATCATGATTAGACACACCCCTTACTGCTGATTGGCTACAAGTTTGTTTTGGTACTAACCCGACTTTTTGAAAAAATACATACCCCACCTTTAAAGGATTTCCTATATAAACAGACTCTAATGCATAAACTCTTATGATCAAACATAAAAATCTTTACTGTGTTATATATTTATTAAAATTATATATTTACCAGAGGTTGCATCCCACTCACCACCATCAGAAATTATTCTATTACAATTGGAAAGAAAAAAAATCCAGATATCCTGACAAATTTATCAATTCAATTACAATATTCAGACTATAGAGACTCACCTTATGTTACTACCCTATGATATCTATTGCAGCAAGAAGAGGCAGGGTGGACAGTTTGGAGATTTTGTTCTTTTTTTTTTTACTCAGGCTCAGACATGTAAACATGTCTCTGCTGTGCTATTTGCTTCTCCTGTTTCAAAATAGCCACAGGTGGTATGTAATTTAATGCTTTAGTATGAAGATGGGGAGCATGTTGCTAACCTACAGGAGGATGTTAAACTTGCCTGCTGTCTCCACAACAGTTCTTCTTCTAGCTTCTCTCAGACGTGAGCAACTGTGGAAGCTCCTATGACACCACCTGCCCCACCTATATCAGTCAGGTTGACACCTGGTTGTGACGAGTCTGAGGGTTGCATCACTTCGCAGCTGTTGTGTCAACAGCCATCACCCTCGCCAAAGGGAAAGAGTCAAAGATCAGGGAGGTTGCATCCCTCCCATCTCCATCCACATGTGGAGCTACCATCTCGGGCAGGGACCCTCACCCCATGTGCATCATGTGTATGGGTCCGAAGCACACAAACATTGCTGGCAGATCCACAAACATGTGCTCACTGTGTGTCATTGCTGGTGAAAATCTTAGAAAGGAGCCTGAGAGTGGCTATGGCTAGCAAGCAGGACCCTTGTCTGTCTGGAGCGGCCACACAGTCTGTGGTGACTGACCATCTGATGCAAGCCAGTACGAGTTGTGCATACATGATGGAAGCCGAATCCCCGGAAACGCCTCCGCTGTTTGAGGGCCTGCTCACATAGGAGGAGGGTGACAATCCTGCATGCTTGCATAAGGAAAATGTCCTGCTACTGGTCTAACCCCTTTAAGAGCAAACTCCCTGCCAAGGGGTATTCCATATTGGAGATTCAAGGGATGGGGAAGCTGGGGTAGGCTGGACCCCCAATGGTAGAGACTTTAGTGGCCTATCAGCTCCATCCAAATTGGTGCTCAATTTCTGCCTCCTCTCAGATTCCGCTGCCGAGTAAGATGGAGCGACTGACTGCGATATATCAGAGGATGTATAAATACGCTGGGAAGCCTGTATGCTTGCTGAACCCGTTGACTCAAGTGGAGATTTTGCCGGAGATGGGGCAGCAGCTGGACTCAGGAGTGCCGAACCTGGCACTCTGGGACGAAATTTGCATGGTGAATGATTCTGCATTCTTCCCGCCATGCGGTTCAAAGAGGAGAAGGGTGGCAGTGATGATGACATCACTGTGCGACGTGAACCCGGCAGAGGACTTCTCTCTGCCTGAATAGCCATTTGGTATGCATGCGCAGTTCACCCATGGGTTATGTCAATGACTTCACAGGGTTACAGACTTTAGTTTGCCAAGAAACCACCTCGATTCAGCAGAGTGATTGTGTCAGTGGCTTAGAGAGAATCGACTTGTGTCCTGACGGCTGAAATTGAATTTACCACCCTCACCCAGAGAGGATATCTCTCTGGTCTTGGCCCATGAGAGGTGGAATTTGAATGCAGCAAGTCTGCCTCCATTGTTCATACACACTATACAGTGCAGGAGCCTCCTCTACTCACTCACTTTATAGCAATAAATGGCAAATCTTTGAAGAATGGTCTCATCAGGGTCATATTGTCCCTTTTCAATGCTCAGTGAAGGATATTTTATGCTTTCTTCAAGATCTTCTAGATAAGGGGAAGGCTTTCTCCACCATTAAGGTGTATTTGCTATGCTATTTGTGTTATGGGCTACTCCTCACAAAGGGAAGCCATTGTCTTGTCAACGTCTGTCTCATTGGATCATAGATGCTATATCTTTAGCTTATCTGCAAGGGTATTCAACTTCCCAAGGGCCTGAGAGCCCACTCCACTCTGGGGATGTCTATATCATGGGCCTCCCTCAAGGGAGCAGCAAGTTGGGCTATGCCTCGTAGTTTTGTGTGGTTTCATAGACTGGACATGTCTGAGCCATCCCTATGAGCCAGTAGGTCGGTGCCCATTTAAAAGGTTAATTCACCAAAAAAAATTTAAATTAGCCTAGAAATTACCCTCAAGTCATCCTAGGTGTATATTACTTTCTTCTTTCAGATCAATCCAGTCAGAGTTATATTAAAAATGATCTTTGATCTTTCTTTCAAGCTGTTTAAAAGGTGCTCAGCAGGTGTTGCAGTGCATCAGTTCAAAAGAGGTTAAATAAAAAGTGCTCATTCTTAATAAAAAAAAAAGTGTCTCACAAGGCTCTAGGGGGTGAACAAAGTAATTCTGTAGTGAATCGATTCATTTTTGTAAGAAAAATAACCATATTCTAAACGTTATTAATTTAATCTAGTTTGTGCTCACTGTTGTACACGGAAGCAGCTCTGGGTGGATGTCATAGGAGATTACACAGTTGGTCATGCCCAAAGCGATCCCCCGTAGTGAAACACCTCACTCTGCTATCAAAAAAAAAAAACAGGTTTAGGCTAATTAACCCATCGTTTCCCTTTGTTTCAGTAAATGTAGTCAGTTATTACTAGAATCTAAGCTCAATCCACTATCACACAAGCATTCTGTGTATATCTTGTTTTATGAATTAATTAAAATAAATATGTTATCATTATCCCCTCCCCCCACACACACCTACTGTTTATATATATATATATATATATATATATATATATATATAATATACTTTTGCCTCAAAGAATTAAGATATATTAGATACATTTTTTTAATTGTTACATTCAAAACAATTTAGCACATTTTGCCCTGAAACTCTCGATATCATAATACATCTAGATGTAATTTTTTTTTATAATTTTTCATTTCCATTACTATATAATACAGTTAGAATTATGTTTTTAAATTTGTTCAACGTTTCAATAATGTTATTTCCATTATGTTGATGAGAATTTAGAGGCTAGAGTTGCTTAAAATATTCTTAATTTCTCTAAAATACTATTTTTTCCCCTTCTTAGTGTTAGAGTGAGAAATGACCGTACCTTACAGTTTGACATGATTTGTGACATTCACCTAAACAGAAATCAGATCCTAAAAATCTCAAACAATTGTGAGGCTCTGCTAACAGACACATTGTCAATGTACATTTTTTATTCTCTGGCGATGTTCATATATTTCCATGCCAATAAAGCTTCATGAATCTTATAACAATGGTTTAACAGATTTAGACAGGGTGTAAGGAATCTGGGCTTTCTCATGCTGACGATTTTCGGACAGTAATTTCCTCCTCCTGTCAAACAAACTCTCCCACATGTCCACATCATTGTAAGGTAATATGTTTAATGGAAGCCAAGTAGCCATAACCTCACGTAGCCTGGTTTGTTTCCAAGTCTGTGAGCTATAAAAGAGGATAAGAGAACAAAGAGACTTCTCACCTAGGAAACAAAATCAAACTCTGGTGTCTGTTTTGCTTTATAGGAACCCAGCAGGTTTGTATTGTAGAGGCAATGTATTTTTACCTAAAGGTGAGGTTGCCTACAGAGTGAATTAAGTTTAAAGGAATGGTTCACCTCAAAATTAAAATTCTATGCTAAGGCTGATGAGAGGTACTGCACAAACTGGTGAATGCACCCAATTTTAACTAAACTTTATCTGAAACCAGCTGAGAAGTGCTCTGGATTCTGTTTAGGATCAACTTTCTTTTTACCTCCACAAGCCAAAAAAAATTATCATATGATCGGATTGAATCCTGGAGTGTTTTATTACGTTTTTTTACATGACACTTTCTTAATAACCACAGCAAAATGATTAAAAAATGGCTGAATTAATGAAGGTTTGTGTAATTAAAATGTATAATCAAATATAAAAATCGTTTACAGTGTATACATATGGTGAGATTTTCTACACTTCTGTCCAATCACAGAGCACCTCTTGAGGGACACAAGCAACAACAACCAAAAAAAAAAAAAGTTTATTCAACAGCTAGTTTCATGTCAGTTTAATGATTTCTAACATTATTTAGCAGTTATTTAGTTTTAGTTACAAGGTTATTTTTCAAAAACATTTTAGAGAATAGGAGGACTGTAGATGAAATCTGTTATTTAAAAACCAAATCTCATGCAAGCTACATTTCAGTCTTGTTTGACAAGCAACAATCTAGACAACAAAATCAGCTGAAATCCTTCATATTTAAAGTTAAGTTCAAATCATTAAGCTGTAAACACGTGTTCTCCGAGGAATGTTCAGCCTTCAACCTGCAATAGTATTCATGACAACACTTCTGAGCTGGGAGATGTGCTTCTCTCTTCCTCACGCTGCTTCTATGGAAGTGTCTCCACTTCTGCCCTGAGGCTGAGAAATCAGAACAGACACGATACAGCGACCATTACGAACTTGAAACATTCTCGCACACAAATTTAGTTTCATCCATTAGGCTTTTATCCATGATCCCATTTAATTCAGTTTGAATTTGAATGGAACTGGTCACACTCACAGGATGCTCAGCTCAATTCTGATTGGTACACAATGTTTTCTGACGTCAAGAATCATTTGATGGATAAAACTGAGGTGTGTTTAAAACTTTACCTTGACAAAGATGCGTGAAGGCAGGAAGCGACGTAGCAGTTGATTGGAGATGTTTGGAAAGCGCAGCAGGTTGATGTTGAGCTGAGGAAGACCTTGATATCCCGCCATCAGAGGATAGAAGTTATACAACATCTCCTGTTCTGCACCGGGCAAAATCCTCATTCGCACCTGCACACAGACACAGAATGAGAGCGAGACCTGGCAGCTGGAATAGAAGTTTAAGGGTCCTGGGCTTGTTGATAATCACTGTGTAAAGAGGAACAAATACATTTTTATTTTATTTGTTACTTGTTTGATTACTCTTCTAAGAGAATTTTGCTTCCCACTATGTATAGCTTTCAGACAACCTTAGACTTCCTGTGAGTGAATTTACTCTGGATCATCTGGATGGGTTTTTTCCATTAGTTTTTATTAAGACACATTAAAAGTAGAGGTCGACCGATATATCGATCGGCCGATATATAGGGCCGATATGTGTCATTTTTTTATATATCGACATCAGCATCGTAATTGAGGGCTATGTTACTTCCCCCCCGCTCACAGACAGCACTGTGCTCGGAGAGACAGCTGTCCTGATGCTGCCCAGATCGGTGAATCACATTTGTTCAGAAGCATGGTTTGATGCAGACAATAGTCAGATTTCCATCCAACTCATTTGCATTCAGGGATGTTAATATTCGATAATTTCCATGATCGTTCATTGTATAAATTAAAGATCAATTAATAACCTTAATACTGCAAAATACATCTGCAGCGGTATTATTATTATGTGCAAAAGCCACTTGGAAAAAAAGCTTTCTCACCCGAATTAAAGCGGTTTTAGTCCGAATAAAATGCTAGTAGCAGGACTGTTAAATGAATAGATGTGATTTAAATGGTTTCGTGGTGCTCGTTGTTGTATTTTAAAATGCAATTGCAATGTTTTCAAATGACACTGTAGTATTAAAAATAAAATTATTCCAAACGTAACTCTGGTGCTTGTGGCTGTGCTGCGCAGTCAGTGAACCTCTTTTTTCACATCAAACATTTTATGCAAGTATTATGAGTAGTACTTTATTTGATCCTGTTCTGCAAAATGTTCGATCTTGAATTTTTGCGTTCCGCTAGGCCTATTGTTTTAAAAAATCCGGTATTTACAGTGCGTTAGATTGTGACAGTGCATGCGTGCTTGCATACGAGGATGAGTGAGCGCAGGTTTGGCTAGATGTATTTGGAGGTTATTGCTCACGTCTCCACATATCCAATGTTTCCATATTCGTAATGTATCTGAATGTTAAACTATAATATATTTTTTTTTTATGTAAACAAGACAGAAAAGATCATTCTCTTCACATGAGCAAAAGGGTGGAGTGGAGTGGTATACTACGGTCTATTTAAACTGGCCAGTGTAACTTTTTATATATATGTTATATATGGTTGACTGTACTTTATATTAATAATGAACACACTGCGATGTAAGTTTGAAATTAGAATGAACTTCAGATGTTCTGTGTCATTTATACCAAACACAAATGTTGCTGGTTGCTAGTATGTTTGCAGAACTACTATTATTTATTTTTTATATATTTTATTTTTTATATTTTTCAGTTTAATTGATTCATATTTATAAAATTTTATTTTATTTTATTTAAATGTATAATTTAAGTTTACATTTATGTTCCAAAAAAATAGAAAAATTCTCCTTGATAAATGCTCTTAAACTTTTATGTAAATGATTGACACTAATAATCATGATCGACAAACATGCAAATGAAGGGGAAAACTTCAAGATATCGGCCCTAAAAATCGGCAGCACATATCGGCCATCGGCTGACCCTGACCTCTAAACATCGGCATCGGCTATAGAAAAACCCATATCGGTCGATCTCTAATTAAAAGTTTCTTTATTTTTGAAAAGGGAAAAAGCAAATATATCCATTTAGTTAAGTATTCATCAAATAAAATGTATGTGAAGGAAACATGAAGCCACTTTCTGCACTGACCTGTTTGAGTCCACTAAACATAAAAGCATCGCTGGGCTCCACACTGATTTCGACATCCTGAACCAACCCAGTTCGATTCTCCAGATGGTACCGAACAGGTAAAGACTCACGCACGCAACCAAACGATGGCAGCTCTAGAACATAAGAGGGTGAAGGTCTATTCAACAGAAAGAATGATAACAATTATAACTATATTTCCATCATCACCAACCAACACTAACGGTCTGTTTAATCTAAGCTTATGTGCTGCCTTTTCAAAAAAATGGAAGTGGATGTAGTTGACCTGCAACTAATTTTCAATTTCGCAAAATTATGCAAAAACAGGTGCTTTTGGGTATACGAGACAAAAGGAGTTGGGAGAATCTGTTACTCTGCTTAAAAAGTTTAGTTTTTGAAGATCATACTTCCATGAGTCAGTATCAATTTCAGCTTCTTGTTGCATTTACACAGCTTTAAGCAGCAGATGCCCTCAGCATGCTACATATGAGTGCATCTAAACGGTGAAACTAGCTAGTGTAATCTGAACCAACAGTGAATTTAGCTAACAGTCAATGTAGTGGAAAAAAGAAGAACACAACAGTTTGCACTGCAGCAAAGGAGGCAAGATAATGTTGTCGGAACAAGCACTAACTAAGTGAGGTAATTGTATTTTTACAAGCTGTGTAGAGCTTTTTTGCAGTGTCCTCTGCTGTTACTACACTACTGATTTTAATATAAAAACAGACTGACCTGCATGGACATAAAGAGGAATATTCTCCACCATCACATGTGGCAGAGTAATGATCGTTCTCACCAATGATGTCTCAGCAAATGCTGACTTTCTGGATTAAAAAAATTCATTCAAGAAATTAAAGGCTGTGTGCTTTGTGAGTATTTATTTAAGCAAGTTACAAATGTACGAACTTTAACATTCTTAGTAAATGCCTCATAAGACAATAGCATGAGAAAAGGAGAGTCATCACTTGCATAAAATATGCAGGGTAAAAGTGAGTGCTGTCACCTCTTCCAGGAAATGATGTAGTGTCCAGATGCCACAGTACTGGTGTCGTTCTGAACAGGAGGACATTTGAGCAGGAAACACTCACTGGCACATTCGCTGGTCTGAAGCGTGACTGGACACACAGCAGAAATGAAACACACTCAGGCCCTAAATAAATGTATTCTTTTAAAAATACCGCCTTCAGAAATAAAGTTCTCCCACCTCCTTCTACTTGACTCTGGGGCTGATCGATGGCATTCATACTGGAGGCCAGCTGCACTTCACTGTTCACCAACTCGATCGGCCAAGGGGACGCACTCAAAATATCCATCATCAACAAGAAGGGGATGTCCACGTACACGTGCTCCAAATTCTCAAACTGACACACACACAGAAAACTGTAGCAACCTTACAAAATATGTGTTCTTTTAAAAACTGGACACAAAATTTAAACACCGGTCATCATTTATTCATCTTCATCTACAAAACATCTCCTTTTGTGTTCCATGTATAAAAAGTATTCAGGTTTAGAACAAGATAAGACTGGGTAAATAATGACAGAATTTTCATAACTTAAGTATTAATATATTCACTTAGCTCTTACCTTACTGGACACAAACTTCATAGCCACTTCAAATGGAACAACCGTTTCTAATGTGATGGTTTCATCCTGCAGGCGAAGAACAAACACACAACGATGTATAGATTATGCCTCAGGAAACTAGATGCAGTGAAATTTTTGTCTGGCTTTGACTTAATCTTCACAAAATCTTTCTGTAGCAAGTTTCGATGACAGGCTGTTGGGATTCTGCGTACTTTGTGACATTTGCAGGGGATGTCCTTGCCCTCGACCGTGGCACTCACAGAATAAGCCACGTGAAACAGTAATATTCTGGATCCAGTGCTCACGCAGTGGATGTACAGGGGCTTCACAATCTGACACACAAGAACACATGTACACATCATTACACTGAAGTCAAGATCACCTGATGACCAGTTTTAATCAATTCAGTCTGTAAAACTCAGTGAAAAGAAGCAGCACCTTCTGTCCAGGATGCAGATCTCCGAGGGGAATGTCAGGGAGCAGGGCAGGATGAGAATCATCACACACCTCAGTGCCGTTTAGTGTGATTTGGGTTGACTGTGTGAGATTGGCATCCTGACCTAATGGAAAAAAAAGAAATAAACACAAATACATTTCAATTAAATTATATATATATATACGAAAACAGGGACACATTAAATTGATCAAAACTGACAGTCTGGACCAGATGTATATGTCAAATTAGGGGTTTACCGGTATGTGTATTCGTACCGGACCGTTTCGGTACAGGGCTTTTGGTACGGTGCACGTGTGTACCGAATGACCGAATGCAATATTTTGTACGTGGAATGTAGGTTCATTTTCGTGTTTCCAAACGAACATATTAAGTGGCAGAAGTCTCCGCGTTCAGCGCAAATCCCGCCCTGCAGCTGATTCTAAGGCCGGTGACTCACTGGCTGCGTGGCGTGAACATGGCGTTTATGCTGCGTGTCAGTTGCGTGACGGTGGCTTCGCGTTTTCTGTGTCTTCACACGCCAGAATCGTGCCTGACGCGGCGATGGCACGCTGCTGCTACTGTAGGTGACTAGAGGGAGTCCGCCGACAGACCAGGATCTTGTCTTCACGACAACAATATCTATACTTCATGTTGAGCATAAATATAAAGCCTACTGATAAAGGACACCGTCAACAGTATTGACGGCAAAAAAGCCTATGTTTTACAGGTGCAATATGCCAGTGTGTCACCGGCCTACGGTTTTCAAAGGCATCACGCGAGTGTGAACATCACTACAACTAGGATAAAAACGATAGTAATTCAAACGCTACTCCCGTCGGCATTAAAACAGACCTTTGCTCTTAATTACGATCGGTCCAACGCAATAGCAAAATCTGAGCTGGTCTAAAAACTGAAACTGTTGATGCTGCAAAAGTTATATATATATTTTTTTTAAATATGAGCAGGCCTATAAGCTGGGATTGGTAATGCTGCACTGTAATCATAGTTATTTATTTATGTTTTTCATTATATTTTATTATATGATATTGGTTTGAGACTGAGAGTATATTATTTAGTGGAGAACTTTGCAGCAGTATTTTATTTCTTATTCTTTTTTTTATTTTATATATATTTTATTAAAAGTATTTAAAAAAAAAAAGTGTAAACAAATTGTAAAAAAAAGTTTCTAGTAATAAACAACCTGCAGTTTAATGTTTGCATTTCTTTCCCTTACTGTACCGAAAATGAACCGAACCGTGACTTTAAAACCGAGGTACTTACCGAACCGTGATTTTTGCGTACCGTTACACCCCTATGTCAAATAAATGGTGTTTTTCTTTCTATTCATCAAATAATCATGAAAAACATGCATCATGATTTGCACAGAAAGATTGTGCAGCACAGCTGTTTTCGACATTGAAAATAACAGAAATGTCTCTGAAGATCATGAGACACTGGAAAACTTATGATACTGAAAATTTATGACAGGAATAAATTACATTTTGAAATAGAACAATTATTTTAAACTGAAATAATATTTCACATTATTACTGTAATCAAATTAGCGGAGCAATTTTTTTTTGTTGACCATATGGATAAAAGCCCTTTTTTTGACAAAATACACAGATGTTTTTCATGTATGATGTGCAGATGCGACTAATTGATAATGACATTTGTCGTCGATGATTTTTATTATCGATTAGTTTTTGCAGCCCTAAAAAAGAAACCTCAAATCATGTCTTTAGAGAGGCTTAAACTTAAACGTAAAGATGGGTTTTGTTCAAGACAACACAGTATGTACCTGGTTTGAGGCCTGCAGTAAGTTTAATGTCTTTGGCCACAGTGTCCTCTTCTGATTGGATGGTAACAATCATACAATACATCTCATTGGTCAGTGCTGGAGGCTCATGAGTCAGCTGTACAGAGATTTTGGGCACTCTGGAAAGGATCCTAAAAGGGCATGATAGGAAGGAAAGTATTGCTGGTTTATGTTTATAATTTTTTAACTGTAAACTAAAGAAATGCTTCTTGGAATGTGTATTAAGAAATTAAATGAGGTCCGAATTGATTTAAATATTTCTGTACTATACTGACAAAGACATAATAGATTTCCAGATTTTTTATATATGTATCTATTTTTTTTTACTTACATAGTGCTGGACTGTATAGTAACTGTGTCCCAATCCACCTGCTGCTCTGGGAGGCGTGTCCTCCTCTTAAAGGACCGGCATGCCTGCAAAGTTTCATGGGAAGAGGCAGCATCCCCCCAACCACCCCGCCAGTTCAGATAGACACATCGGGCCGTCTCTCTGCCTAACATGAGTCCCACACTCGTAATCTGAAAGAGAAACAAAAATAAAACAAAATATACTATGTGATTAATTGTGACACCAGTAAATCTGTCGATATAAAATAAATGAAAATATTCATTTCACCTCAATCTTCTTTCCAACATCTTCTGTTTTTGCTACAAATTTGAAGCAGTATTTGCGAGTCTTGCCGGGGACGAGACACATGTTCTCCTGGGTGGAAAGTTCTAGAATATCCTTCCCTTTAGAGGCGTCCTCCAGCAAACAGTACTGGTTATACTCCTGCAATTCAAACACATCCACTGAGAAATGGAGTTGTGCATGTGTGTGTGTGTGTGTGTGTTTGTGTGTGTGTTAGGTGTGCTGTACCTGGTTGCTGAGGCAGACACTTAGTTTTGAGAAGCACACAGGATGTGGGCAGTCAGCTCTCACATAGACGTGTAGCTGGACAGGCTCATCTATGTGGAAACTAGGGGACACAAACTTGGCTTTGCACTGAACTGAAAATAAACAAACAATATTTTATATTAAATAATATTCATATGCCACCGTTCAAAAGTTTGGGGACAGTAAAAAAAAAAAGAAAAGAAAATAAAAGAAATTCACACTTTTATTCATTAAAAATTCTTTATATTTAACAAAATTGAAATGTAAATATTTGTTATAAAGATTTTTAACTTTCTGATCATAAAAGAACACTTAAAAAAAGTATTACAGTTTCTACAATTAAACTGACAATAAGAAGAAGTGTTTCTTGAGCAGCATATTAGAATAATTTCTGAAGGATCACGTGACACAGAAGACTGGAGTAATGATGCTGAAAGTTCAACTTTGCATCACAGGAATAAATTACATTATTACATAAAAATATTAAAACAGTTATTTTAAATATGAATCATATTTCACAAAATTACTATTTTACTGCGATTTGTCAGATAAACGCAGCCTTGATAAGCATAAAAGATATCTTCTTATGTTGGGTTTGGAGCAACATTATTACATTAATTAAATTTTTGGGGGCCGTGAACTATATATTTAAATAAAGGGGTTACAGCCAGGATTGCAGTTCTCCAATCGATGATTATGACCAATCAGGCCAAAAGTGCTTACCAAAGGGCACATAGTCCTGGACCTCAATGGTGAACTCATTATTGCCGGCCAGAGAGATGCGATCACTCCACAGAGACTGGGCCGCCTTCACAGACAACGGGTCACAGTCCGGTTCAGGCTCTGGGACTTCATTCTGACAATCAGAAAATAAAGTGTCAGTTTCATAAGAACTACAACTCTATCAATAGCAGAAGTTACAGAATAGTAAGACACTATATTTCATGCATAAATAGGATTATTTTCAGCTGTATCACTCAGCCCAGTGTGCTATATTTCCATACATACCATGAGCACTTTAATCAGATTCTTCTCAATCCTGGACTTCTGCTCTTCAGGGAGGATAGAGGCTAAACACACATTTATGATTCTGTTAATGCAGTAACTTTTAATTGAGGTGAAGTTGAGAGTCAATACATGCCGTTTATGCACCTCTGCCCACGAGCTCCATGGAGTACGTGATGTAGTCTTTCACTTGACCCATGAGGTACGAGCACTTCAAAGCCGTGCACAATATAGACGTCAGCAGAGACCACCAGCGCTCTGTACGGTAGTCACACATCACATAATCCAACAGTCTGGGGAGTCAGAATACAACAGTTAGATGTACAGCTGCATGCCATTGACACAAGCAGAGTTCCATTTATATAGGTCAAACTCACAGTATACCGAATTTAACTCACTTTAATGCTTTGGTGTAGTCTTTTGCATGGTAATATTCCTCCCCCATCTGAACCACTGCGGAGGGAAACAGAAAATTGAGAGAACAAAAATGATTTACTATGCATTTAAATACAGAACAGAAAATCTGGCAGATGAATATGTGTGTTTTTGGACTAACTGAGATGGCTCTTCATCCGTGGACACTTGTACTTCTTAAACTGAGCGACAGCATTGCTGAGGAGGGCAATGATCAGCTCCTGACAGAAACACACACAAAACAAATTCTGTAAGAAACATAACATTTTGGTCCCTAAACAAGACTCTTAGCATGATTTATTATTGTTGACTCATCTCTTTGAGAATTCAGACCTGAATATTTGCATCTTAAAACATGAGTCTGAAGTCAAATTCTAAAATGAACATGAACTTATAACTTATAATGAAATAACAGGCATTTAAGAAAATCCCACCGAATGAGGGATGTCCCTCTCTTTAACTTGAAGAGCGAGGATGCCTTGTTTCTCCTTCTCAGAATCTGGAGGATCAATGCCTGAGGAATTGAAGTGCACTAAATCAGGAAGAAGACAACATAACACACCTACATAACACCTGGATATAGGTCTGTGACGATTACAGTCATGATATATATATATATATATATATGGTTATTAATGCATTTCTCACTCTGATGTCCCTGTCTCCAAGGTCTCTGTCCGTAAAAGTCTAGCGCTCCGGAGATGGTCTCTAATGGGCCAGGTGCAGGGTAGCCCACGCCTGGCTGGAACAGTAAGAGTTGGAGATTTTGCATAACAAAATAAAATCAACTCAGATAACATTAATGATGCATTGCATTGTGGGTAGCAAATACCTCATGACTACAAAGCTGCCCCGCTTGCTGCTTGCGCTCCTGTGCATAATAAGCAGCCTGTTGATAGTAGAAACCTGGGTTCTGGGTCTGAATAGCGGTGAGGCCCAGTTTAATGGCCTCATCGAACAGATCACCAAATGACTGGAACCTACAGAGATGGAAGAAACAAGCAAATGAGTGAATGTATAAAATCAAGACCAGAGGTCACCCATTAGTTGAATCACTTATCAAATTAATTATAAAATGTAATATAAAAATGTTTTTTTTTTCTCTATACTTTTCTTCCCGTGTATTAGGTTTGTTGAGCAACATGCTCAAACATTGTGGAATGAGTCAGTTGGTGCACTGGTTTTGTTTTTCTTACATCATTACATAGACGTTATGTTTTCTATCTTCATAATAAATTTATTACTCAACACATACATTTTGTGAAGAAAACATGAGTGGTGCTTGTCATGGCAAATGGGTTACTGCAAGAGAGCTCTAAATGGTTAATAGGGCATGGTTAGATAGTTGCCAGTGTGATTTTTAAAGAATTTGCATTCTGAGTGAAAACAGCCCACTCCCTTTACTCTACAATGTTCTGATCCAGAGATCTTGCATTATATTTCAATAGAAGGCTATGGTTTTATATGCTAACAACAACAGTAATAATACGAAAAACCATGTTAATGCATAACATTCAATCAAAAATAATACAAAGTAATTCATGTTTATGCAATGGGCAGGACATAAACAAACTCTAACTGAAAGATGGACATTTTTAGATTTGCAATTAAACACTTTAAAAACCCCTTGAAACAGTTGAAATACTGTTTTTGTCCGAAAACATGAAATAAAAATGTGTGCACGTGGCAGGGTTGAATCTTACTGTTTGGACATCCAGGCCGTGTGTTCAAACGCCAGCTCAGCGCTACCAATTTTCTTCTTGCACAGGTCGACGTGTTTGCGGAACTGAGCAATGGCATCCAGCGGGGTGTTGTGCTGAAAGCAGAGCCTGCAGATCTGTGAGAGAAGACCACGGGTAGACACTCAATGAAGAGAAACACTCTGAACAAAACACAACTGAACGTGACGATGCTATTTAGAAAAGAATGAAAACAGGAAATGAACTCGGGCCAGTTTCCTGTGTGGTGTTTACAGCTGATTAGATGACACCTCATACAGGCGATGTACACATTTCTCATTTTCGTTTAGTTTAATGTGCCCCTATGGACCCTTTTCCCAAGACTGTGATGGCGTGTTTAGAATGGTAAATCCTCAAAGGTTTTTCAAATGTGTCTTTTTTTAATTTTTTTATGTATGTACATTTATAATACTATTCTTTGTATTATATCACCTTTTCATTAAAAAAAAAAAAAAAAAAAAAAAAAACGAGGGTGTTTCTAATTTTTTTTCTTTTTATTGAAAGTCATGAAAACAGCATTGTGGAGTTTTTCAGATTCAGAATGAGCTTTATTGCCAAGTATGTATGTTATACATACAAAGAATTAGTTTTCATGATTAAAGCTCTGCAGTGCAACAGAATGATAGCGACAGAACAAAAAACACATAATAAAATAATAAAAAATACAAAAAATACAAATAAGTAGGTAAGGAATGACAATATACAAATTGACAATTGTATGGCAGGTATATTACAAAATGCAGTTATGTATGTACAGGTATATTATGTGCAAAATATAAGTGTACACTAAGTATGTGTGTTAGATAAATAAGTGTATGTGTATATAAATATAAATAGTGTAGTATATTCCACAGTTATTATCAAGTGTTCATTAGATGGATTGCCTGAGGGAAGAAACTGGTCCTGTGTCTGGTCGTTCTGGTTCTCAGAGCTCTGTAGAGTCGACCAGAAGGCAACAGTTCAAAGAGGGAGTGTGCTGGATGTGAGGGGTCCAGAGTGATTTTGCCAGCCCTTTTACTCACTCTGGATAAGTACAGTTCTTGAATAGAAGGGAGGGTTATACCAATGATTCGCTCAGCAGTCCGGACTACCCTCTGTAGTCTTCTGAGGTCAGATTTAGAAGCTGAGCTGAACCAGACAGTTACTGAAGTGCAGAAGATGGATTCAATGATGGTGGAGTAGAACTGTTTCAGCAGCTCCTGTGGCAGGTTAAACTTCCTCAGCTGGCGAAGGAAGTACAACCTCTGCTGGGCCTTTTTCACAATGGAGTCAATGTGAATGTCCCACTTCAGGTCCTGAGAGATAGTGGTGCCCAGGAACCTGACTGACTCCACTGCAGTCACAGTGCTGTTCATGATAGTGAGTGTGGTATGTGCAGGGGGGATTCTCCCGAAGTCCACGATCATCTCCACTGTTCTGAGTGTGTTAAGCTCCAGGTTGTTGAGAGTGCACCAGACAGCCAGCTCTTTAATTTCCTGTCTGTAAGAGGACTCATCACCATCCTGAATGAGGCCGATGAGTGTGGTGTCATCTGCAAACTTCAGGAGCTTGACAGAGGGGTCCTTAGATGTGCAGTTGTTAGTGTACAGGGAGAAGAGTAGCGGGGAGAGAACGCAGCCCTGGGGAGCTCCGGTGCTGATTGTACAGGTACTGGATGTGTATTTTCCCAGCCTCACTAGCTGCTGCCTGTCTGTCAGGAAGCTGTTGATCCACTGACAGACTGAGGTGGGCACGGAGAGCTGAGTTAGTTTGGGATGATAGTGTTAAAGGACGAGCTGAAGTCCACAAACAGGATCCTCACATAAGTCCCCGGTCTGTCAAGGTGTTGCAGAACATAATTTAGTCCAATGTTTACTGCATCGTACACAGACCTGTTTGCTCTGTAGGCAAACTGAAGAGGATCCAGCAAGGGTCCAGTAATGTCCTTCAGGTGGGCCAGCACCAGTGTTTCAAATGACTTCATGACACAGGCCAGTAGTCATTTAGTCCTGTAATTTTGGATTTCTTTGGGATGGGATGATGGTGGAGCATTTGAAGCATGAAGGGACTTCACACAGCTCCAGTGATCTGTTTAAGATCTGTGTGAAGATGTGGGCCAGCTGGTCAGCACAGGATATCAGACAGGCTGGTGTAACACAATCTGGGCCTGGTGCTTTTTTTCCTTTTCTGCTTCCGGAAGACCTGGCACACAGCATCCCTGCTTATCTGTATTGATGGTGTGGGGGAGAGGGGGGTTACAGGAGTTATGAATGGTGTGAACGCTTGTTTGGAGAGGCATTCAGGTAGGGGGACAATGCCTTGTATAAACAGACTAAATACACCGGAAAAAGGAGATCAGATTTGTTTTTTGATTTCTTTTACTATTTGAGCAAATGGGAATGCAAAACATTTATTTTTGGCACTCTCCTATTTGTTGGTCTCCAAGTTAACCCAACTATGACGACTTCAGCTGCTGAAAAACCCATAAATATGAAAAAAGGTCCATTATAGGTTTTTGAAAATGCAGTGTGTGTAACAAAGCTCTAAGTGAATGAAAACATCCTGCTAAGCTTTAAACTTCCCACACAGTGAAGTAGATACGGGGGCGTGTTTAAACAAGGAGTTTTAGGAGGGAGTGGATGAGTCTTAACTTTTAAATAGAAGATCTCTTTGGGTTTGAGACTTCAGTCTTTGCAACTTATGGATCTTATCTATTCACAAACAGCTTGTAACACTCCAAAGAGAAAGGAAGACTTGAAATCACATTATATGACCCCTTTAAAACAAATCCCAAGTTGTTTTAAGTTGATGTCAACATGATACATTAGCCTATTGTCCGTCCACTTGTTGGTCTTTTTGCTTCGTCTGAATGAAAATGCAAATTCATTCTTTGCCACTAGGTGCTACTGTTACTGCCGTTGTGAGTAGTGTTACAGGCTCATAATATTAACTCAATTCCAAGGCCATCTGCTGTTTTTAGAAGAAACAGAATTGAAATTGGATCTTTCTTTGTTTTTTGTTTTTAGGTGAAATAATGTATAAAACCTGCTTATTTGCTTATGAATTCTTAAAAATATCCACAATAAAAGGTACATATAATAAAAATCACAAAAAAAAAAGTAAAACTTATATTCATATATATTCATATATATAAATGTGAAAAAAAAACTGTAAAAATGACAAAACACGTAAAAATTGTAATTAAAAAACTTTGAACTCAAAATATTGTCAATGATACAACGATAATATCAATGCCACTAAAATGATACCCCTCAAAGCAATAAGCAAGCACCATCCACACTTTGTTCAGGACATCTAGTTCACCTTGTAGTTGATGAATCCAGCCATGGTTTTGATCTCAAGCATGTTGGTTTCATGAGCTCTGAGTTCATGAACGAGGCTATACGCGGTCCTGTAATATCTGTAACACAGCATATGGAATGTGTGTGAGTTATCATAAATTAAAACAAAAAAGCAGCGTCAAAATTGCTGTTGAGAGCACTTACTTGAGGGCGTTCTGAGTGTCCTGCTTTAGTTCACTGAAGAAGCCCATTTTAAACTGGTGCCTGACAAACAGCAACTAGAATTCACAGCATTCATAGGTTACTATTGTGCAAGTTGAGCTTTTTCACACTAAACAGATGACCAATAAATTAAGAATCACAATAAAAATAACAATTGTTAATTACTTATTTAGAAAGTGGCAACTGCATGCCACAATCTTTGTGTAGGATTCGCATTCAAAAGAATCCTGAATTAATTTATTGCTGTTTATACTTGTTGTAATGCCTCTTTTGAGTGTTAGGAACTTCTTTATAAAGAAATTCAGGTTTTATATTTGCAGTCAGGTCCTGGTTACCTGGTGTGTAGTTTTATTGAGGAACTCCTTGTGAGATTTCACTCTCCTGATCTCATTATAATAGTAGGTCTGTGCATGTTCGTAGAATGCGTTTTCCAACCTGCAGGCATATAAATATATAACACACAAAACTAACGTGTGAATATACAAGTCAGTCGCTTCGGTCCCTTTTTGTCATGTAATCTAGGCTGCGATCGAGGCTATATTAACCATATTTCTAAAAGACAAGAAAGGTGCAGCCATTTGTAATTTGGATGCATAAGCAAGTCGTTTTCGATTTGATCACATACAAAGACAGATCTGAATAGGTCTTTCGGGGATAATAAACATACACTCTGCATCTAGAGAGACTCTAACCTAATGATGTATCCCACCAGGTGGTCAGTATGGGGCAGGACAAACAGGGACTTCCCAGACAGGTCACAGGCAGCACATAGAGCAGAAGCCCTCTCAGATGCCACCAGATCTTCACCTGAGACACAACCACATCTTCACCCATCAACATCTGCTCAAGACATACACTGAACTTCCTGAATCATGGATTTCAGTTTTTTAATACCTGGTGGGAGAGGAGTTTTCTTCTGAATCAAAACAACAGCAACCTTCGTGTTTCTTCCTTGTAAACTTGTCCTGTGAGAAACAGATATATCTCAAAGCAGCAAACAAGAACAAAAAAACACCTGGATTTGTCTATTCACCCAAGAGTTTTGGATTTAGTATTATTTATAGTATTTTAGTATTATTTACATACAAATCCCATCCCAAAGAATATATATATATATATATATATATATATATATATATATATATATATATATATATATATATATATACTATAATTTTATATTAAATTTAATTAAATAATTTTATATAGATTTTATTATTTGAATTAACTTTAATTTGTATATTTTACCTTTTAATTTTGTAACTTTAGAATTTTGCCTCTGACATTTTGTTTTTGTCTTTTTGTAAATATTTCTATTTAGCGTTAATTTATTTTTATCTCATTTTAGGTTTTAGTAACTATGTGTTTTCCATTTGTATCAGATTTTAGAAGTATTTCTATTTAGCTTTCATTGGTTTTTAATTCAGTTAACTAAAAGCTAGATTTAGTCATTTTAGTTCTACAAATTATTTATTTGAGTTTTTATTTATTTTTTTATTAATCTAATATACATATATATGAGCTTTACTGCAATATCCAGGAACTATTTTAACAGTTTAATATTAGCACCAAATTGAGCATTGTGACCTTCATAAAACTATACCTGACAATTTCCACTTTGGTTGCACATTCGGATTGCTTTTCCTTCCACTGCGGATCATCCCAGTCCAGCTCATAGAACAGCACGACCAGCGCAGGCACCAGATTGAGATGTTTATTCATCCAGCCCGTCTTCAGTATCCCTTTAGGGATGTACCACTCATATGATGTTCTCTAACATAAAAAGAAAGTGTCAACACGGTTACCCAACAGCCCAGTAGTGTCCAAATCATAAGAATTATTTATAAAGAGCATAAAGCATATTTTTTAGTATATTTTTAGATAGTTTCAAAGCTCTTTTGTCTCACCTTGGTTCTGCACTTTGGATACTCGTGGTCTCCGGCCAAAACTTTAAAAGAGATGGGCACTCTGTCTGCCCGCCGGTTGGCACAGAAGGCATCCCATATGGCTCTGTGGATGGCATTATAAACCACGTCTAGTCCTGTCAGAGCCACAAAGGCCATAGGCCTGCAGCACAGCTCTGGGGGAAGATCCCATTGAGCTGGACTCATGATGCCGGCCAACAGATCCCCTGACCAGCACAAAATAAACACACATCAACTCAATATTATAGACTGAGAGGCAAGATTCTTTAATTTGATATGGGTTGTTCATTGGAGATAGATGACCATGGTTTATGTTCTCAAGTATCCTGCAGACATAGACTTGAACAACAGAAATCTCGGGATATGAAGACAGGAAATAAACGACACTGACAAATACACATATTAATCTATATATAAACAGTTTGCAAAAAAAAAAAAAAAAGTCATTAGATTCACATATATTCATATTACATTATATATATGATAAATCTAATGACGTTTTTTTTTTTTTTTTTTTGCAAACTGTCAAAGGATAAACTGCAAAGCATCTGAATCCTTCAGTTATCACCCGTGACAGGCTGATGCTACTCTGTGAATGCTAAAGCTAACGCTCAGTAACAGCCTGTTAAACATTAACATGCGCACCGCTGTCACTTATAACAAGTAAATATTGGTGTATGAGCTGGGATGTATTTACCTTTAGTTTCAAGTAGTGTTTTGCTCGGTTTTCAGCAGGCTTGCCTAATGCCTAACGTTACATTTATGTACTGCTCTTGTTTTTAATTCAATGTAAACCCCACCTTCATCATGACATATGAGTATGACTGCTTCTTCTTTCGGCGGCTCTTCGCATCGTGTTGCAGGAGACGCGTGTTTTTACCGCCACCTGCTGGACTCATGCTGTTCTTACAGCCACTCCACAGACTTTAATAATAATACATATATTTTTAGGTATAAAATTCTATTAATATCTATTAAGAATAAATATAAAATATATAAAATAAAACTTGAGCAAGTATTTATTATAAATATGCATGAAACTAGCTGGATCACTACTACTTTTCTTTTTAAACAACAACAAAAATGTTAATAATAATAATAATAATACTTATTATTATTATTATTATTATTATTATCATCATCATCATCATCGTTGTTGTTGTTGTTGTTATAAACAATAATGTATTTGTTAATCAATTTATCAAGATATAGAGAATAATATGTTTATATATATGAATATATTATAAATATGTATTAAACTAGCTCAAGCACTAATACAGTTCCATTCCTTTTTTTAAGTAACAACAACAACAACAACAACAAACAATAATAATTGCAATTTTTAAAAAGCAATTTTTATTATCTTCATTGAAATTCTTAGCGCCTCTAGTGTTCATCGGCGCATGCGCAGTGACGTTTAAGGTGTGCGCCGCAGTAGCTGCAGTTCCGTCTATGCGTCCCAGGTTCATCATCGGCTGTCTGTCTGGAGCACCATGGCCGATAAAGCACAGCTACAGGAGGCGATTAAAACACAAGGAGAGGTCGTCAGGAAACTGAAATCAGAGAAAGCGAGTAAAGAACAGGTTAGTATGCGATTTGAAGCGTTTCAAAGCTTAATGACGGAACACATGAAGTGATCGGTGGCTGCCTGCTGTATCTTTGATGTAAGAAAACGGGACATCATAAATATTTACGTCTCCTCTGCAGGACAGGTTATGATCTGTTTTATTGGTTTTAATTTATTCCATTGTCGTAATTCCGTATTTAATGAATGTTATTCTGTATTAGACATACGGCATGGTGCTAACTGTTAGCCAGCTGATGCAATCTGTCCGTCATGGTGGACATCATTACTGTATGTGGATGGAGGATGTATCTGTAACGATATTATGAAATAATACAATAATAATATTTAGTTACAGTGACTGCTGTTGATTTAGAATGGAAATGTGACGCTAATGAGTGTCCAGTGATAAATCACGTGATTGAAAATCATTATTGTACTTCAGTATATCTGTAGAACAAATCTTAAACAATAGAAAAATGAAAATATGAAAAAAGACCAACGACAAGTCTATGTAAAAGAGAGGCAAGTTAGGTCATATATGGGGTATCTCTGATTCATGGGGTGTTAAAAGGCCCTATAAACAATTATGTGCTCATCTTAGAGGTGTGGGGTGTTTCTAGCTCAGTTTGGGGGTGCTGGTTGATTTTGACAGCCTCCTCTCATGTTTTGCTTTCTCATTGCTGTGATGCCTCTCTTAAGGGCCCGTAGTGACAGGGTTGCTCACCACTTTTCTCCTGTTCTTCCTGCTTGTTGGCGCGGATACCACCTCCACCATCATCATCATCATCATCATCGCTGCACACCTGGATTATCCTCGCTGTTTGTGGGATCGGATCGGATCTGTTTTTGGACTGTATGGTATTGTGATTGGTGTGTGTTTGGACTGTGCATAATGAACGCTCTGGGGCTGGTCTCCATGCGGCTGTGTGCTGGACTCATGGGCCGTCGCTCTGCTGTCAACCTGCCATTTCTGCGCTTCTCCTCTGGAATGACTTTATCACAGGTACCTTTTTATTTGAGTCAAAGGCCAGTCACTGCTCATCTTATGACTTTTAGTTTACCATGCTGCCTGTAGTCTGCTCACATCCTATTTTCCTATCCAAAAACAATACTGAACTTATTGAAGAGCAAAAATAAATGTACTTAAAGGTGAGAAAATAGCAGGTCAACTTTCACTTCAAAGTCAAGAAATATATATATGTATATATTTAATTTGTTACTATTTATACAGTACTATTTGGGATTAGTAATAAAAAGAGAAATTATTTCAACAAAGATGCATTCAATTTCTAAAAAGTAACAGTGCAGGCATGTAATGTTACAAATAATTTATTTTTCTAATAAAACCTGTTCTTTTGAACTTTCCTTTAATCAATGAATCCTGTAAAGATGTATCATTGTTTTTTTTCACAAAATTTTTAAGCAGCACCACTGCTCACAGCATTGATAATGATAATTGTAAGACCAATTCTTGAGGAGATCTGCACATCAGAAAAATTTCTGAAGGATCATGTGACTAAAGCAGTGGCTGCTGTAAATTTATGCTACTCCATCACAGGAATAATAACAGTTATTTTAAATTGTAATGAAAGGCTGAGAAAATAACAGGTCACTTGAAATCAATTTTGATTTCCTTCATGCAGACAGAAATTTAAGTCATCCTATTTGGACAAAATAGTAAATAAATAAATACAAATTAAATCAGAATTTAAATGTAATTTAGAACAATTTTGCATTACAAGAGAATTGGGGTAAAAATATATATATTTATGCTACTCCATCACAGGAATAATAACAGTTATTTTAAATTGTAATGAAAGGCTGAGAAAATAACAGGTCACTTGAAATCAATTTTGATTTCCTTCATGCAGACAGAAATTTAAGTCATCCTATTTGGACAAAATAGTAAATAAATAAATACAAATTAAATCAGAATTTAAATGTAATTTAGAACAATTTTGCATTACAAGAGAATTGGGGTAAAAATATATATCTTTATTTTTATTTTTTATTTTATTTTTTTAGGAAAAAAAATTGTTCTGAAGGTAAAAACTCTTTTTTGTTTTTCAGATTGATGATGAAGTGGCCAAACTGTTGCAGCTCAAAGCTCAGCTGGGAGGAGATGAGGGAAAACATGTGTTTGTTCTCAAGACAGCCAAGGTACATAAACCACTGACATTTTAGACACAGGTTTGTTCGCAGTGTGCAATATCTTTCGTTTCTTCTCTGTAGGGAACCAGGGACTATAACCCCAAGCAAATGGCTATCAGAGAAAAGGTTTTCAATATCATCGTCAGCTGCTTTAAACGCCATGGTGCTGAAACCATCGATACCCCCGTCTTTGAGCTGAAGGTCTCTTTAGCAGTTACACATTAGTTTGTGCATCACATAATTGCATTCATTCACCATAATGACCCTGTTTATTTGTGTTTCTGTAGGAAACGTTGACGGGGAAGTATGGCGAAGACTCCAAACTCATCTACGATCTGAAGGACCAGGGAGGAGAACTTCTGTCTCTGAGATATGACCTCACTGTATCCATCAGACATGCGTTTATTGATCTAATATTGAATCTTTTCGAGACACATAGCTGGGTGGGGAAAGTCAGATTGATTTGCATCTGTTAGCTTGTTTGATTTTGATTTAAATGGACAGAAATTATCAAGTGAAATCCAGAAATAGCATCAACAGAAATCAGAGTGCTTTTTTTATTTCTGTAAAAGCTATTTTGGATTGTGCTTAAATCACTAGAATGTGTGTACAATCTCACCATAACAATCTCAACAGTGCTGTCAGCATTTGGCTCCTTGACTTCTTCTCCTCAGGTCCCATTTGCTCGCTATCTGGCTTTGAATAAAATCACCAACATTAAGCGCTACCACATTGCTAAAGTGTACCGCAGAGACAACCCAGCCATGACCCGGGGCAGATACAGGGAGTTCTACCAGTGTGTGAGTACCTCAATCCTCAAATCAGCTGTTACTATTATTAGTATTACTTGGAGTAGTATATGTTAACGTAAAAAATCTTTGTTTGCTGGTTGAATTTGTTAAACTTGTATTTTTTTAATTTATTGTTTTTGCCATGAAAATAGCCTAAGATGTTGACATGTCATTAAATAAACATATAGTACTACTACTTGTAGTAGTAATAGAATTGTTGTTATTCATGTGAATGTAAATAATTCTTGATCTTTGTGGCTGCAGGATTTCGATATTGCAGGTCAGTATGATGCCATGATCCCTGATGCCGAGTGTCTGAAAATTGTCTACGAGATCCTGAACGAATTAGATCTGGGGGATTTTCGTATCAAGGTTGGTTGCTGGTCGACATGAGAAATTGACAGTACTATGGGCTGTGTCTGAAAGCTGAAAAATTCAGCAACAAGGCACGTCATAATCCAGTGATGTTGTCACATCCTGTTTGCGGAGATGCTTTCATCTGACTGATTTTTGAAGGCAGCATCGATGCATCCTTTGCTAGTGATATCCCACTATCCTGTGCACTCCATTCAGTGACAGGTGATCTTCAAATAATAAAAATGGCGTCTAAATGTTGCAGTGTGTAACCAACCTTGCACACTTTTGATATTGTTTCTAGTAAGAAATTAGTATTTAAATAATTTAATATTTTCTTAGTTATAATCCAAAACTCTCTCTATGCTGATGTATATCATTAAACTACTATGCTGCCTCAGAAGCCCGTCCTGAATTGTGCCTGCAGATCAGTGAGGAAACATGTCAGCCTTCAGAAGCAGTCTCTGTAGAACCTCTTGTTGTGCATTTATCAGCTTGAGATGGGATATTCACTGTAGTGGTGTTTCAGGTGAATGACCGACGAATTCTAGATGGAATGTTTGCTGTGTGCGGCGTTCCTGACGAGAAGTTCCGCACAATCTGCTCCACAGTGGACAAACTGGACAAGGTGAGAGATCAAACATTAACATTAGGCTTTCTGTTGCAAGAGAATGTTTTCTTAGTGAATGTTTGAAATAATAGAATGCATTTAAGGTAGGGTTTAGACAGATTTTAGGAATCAATTCTATCTATCAAAGTTTTGCCTTTGAATTCGTTAGCCATAAATTGGAATGTATAACCTGGCAAACTGTACGCATTTTGACCTTAAAATACGCTGGTATGATTTGTCACTCTAAACTACGCAAAAATCTAGTGACGCCCTTTTTCACGCGCAGTATTCAAAACAAGCAAAAAAAAAAAAAAAAGGATGTAGAGTTCAACCAATCAGAGCATTTGTTTGTTTTTGCATTTTATATCTCAGCTAGTAGCCTATAGTTTATAGTTTCAGTTCAAAACGGTTCGCGTTCGCCCCGTCAGATGTTCTGACAGAAAGGCTGCATGTGAGGCTGTCAGAGACGCTGTACTGGACTGTACTGGAATATTTAGTTTTTTTGCTTTTTGAAATTGCATAAAAATAAAAAAAAAAACGAAATCGCAATAATGAGCTAAACAGTGACGCTAAACAGTAAAAACAGTAAACTGTAAGCCCCCCCCCAAAAAAAACATTCCAAGGTTGGCAGGTCTGCGATGTACAGTGCATTTCACCTACTCTACAATCTATTAATTAAAGCTGTAAATTATACAGGGAACCCTGTTGGTTGGTACATTGCTATAATATTGAAGGTTAAAATTAATAACAGTCCATATTCAATCAACTCTCAAAACCAGCTCATAAACATTTCAAATTGCACCGAATTTAAAAGCTGAGACTTCATATCTAAAGTAGCAAAGCTTGTTGGGATTATTGAATAGTGGGTTGATATGATTGAACCCAGGCCCAGTTTAATGTTTGACGTGCTCGTTGTGTTTGTAGACGGCCTGGGAGGATGTAAGAAAGGAGATGGTGAATGAGAAAGGTCTTTCAGAGGATGTGGCCGATCGGATCGGAGCGTATGTGAGCATGCAGGGTGAGTAAGCATTCGTCACACACACATCACCGTCAGTTTTTACCTGACCAGATGTGTTCCCTTTTGTATCTTCCGACATCTGCTGACATCTCTGACCTCCAGGTGGACAGGATCTGGCCGAGCGGCTGCTTCAGGACCCCAAACTGTCCCAGAACAAACAGGCCTGCGCTGGGCTCACAGATATGAAGCTGCTCTTCAGCTACCTGGAGCTCTTCCAGGTCACAGATAAGGTGAGGTCAGAGGTCAAAGAATGCGTCGAAAGAAAATTCAGTTATTTCCTGTTGTCCTTCATACTAAGCCAAAGGTGTGTAACAAAATTAAGATGCTGTCTGTATCACGTCACAACATATTTTTTTTTGTATGCTCCACACACATCTTCCTTACGTTTATTTATAATCCATTATAGAAGAAATACACACCCTATAAAATTTATTTCACCGGTATTTCATTTCAGTAAATGCAGCTGTAATTTCTTTTTTTTTCACACCCACTCACTGTCTGCCTCTGTGATCTTGTTCCTTTCGTTTGCCCTCATTAATTTTTAAATCTCTCTCTCTCTCACTCTAGGTGGTGTTTGATTTGAGTCTGGCTCGAGGACTGGACTACTACACTGGTGTGATTTATGAAGCCGTTCTGTCCCAGACCATCCCAGCGCCGGTGTGCACGCCCACAGAGCAGAACGGGGCGGATGAGGCTGGCGTGAGTGTTGGGAGCGTGGCTGGTGGAGGGCGATACGATGGTCTGGTGGGTATGTTTGACCCCAAGGGCAGGAAAGTGCCCTGTGTTGGCGTCAGCATTGGGATTGAAAGGATCTTTTCCATCATGGAGCAGAAGGCCGAGGTGAGTGAGAGAAAGGGGCAGGAGGGTATATAATGCCTTTTTTTTTCTTTCTTTTTTATGTCTGCTTTGGAAGTTTGTTTTTTAAGAGAACATTTAGATATAATATAAAATGGCATTTGCAACAAAAAAACTGGGTATATTAATGTTTAGTTTTAAAATATTTAATGCTTTTTAAACATTTAGAGAGATCAATGGTTTATTTTTAATATTTATTTTAATTAATGCTGTTTCAGATTTACATTCATTTTTAGAATGGAGCTACTGTATTTTAGTATGAATGATATTTAAATTATTAAAACATTATAATCTTTTATAATTATAAAAAGTTTTTTTTTAAGGATATTTTTAGGATGGTGCCACTGTTTGAACTTTAATTAAATATATTTATGAAATATATATTAAGAGTTAATTTTAAATTTTATAAAATATATATTTATTTAAAACTATTGACATTTTTATTCACGGAGTACATTTTTTAGAAAGGTGCCACTGTTTTAATGATTAAAGTTATTTGAAATCTTAAATTTTAAAACTTTTAAAACAATATTAATCATTTATTATTGTGATAAAAATAGTTTAAATTAATAAATGCCTTGTAAAATGATTTTCCTTTTTTGGAATGGTGCCACTGGTTTTTATTATGAAAGGTTATTTATGATCTGTGCAGATTAACGGTTTCTTTTAAAGTTTTTTAGTTATATAACTATTTTTATTACACTAAGAACATTTTTTAGAATGGTGCCGCTGTGTTTTAAATGAAAAGTATTTCAATAGAAATGTGGAATGTTGTCATCTCCTGCAGGCATCTTCAGTGAAGGTGCGCACCACTGAAACTCAAGTGCTGGTGGCCTCAGCGCAGAAGAACCTTCTAGAAGAGCGACTCAAACTGACCAGCGAGCTTTGGAACGCTGGAATCAAGGTTGGTACATGCTTGAATGTCATTTCAAGAAAACCAAAATGAATGTGGAGTTGTATTATGGATCTCTGAGCTATGCATTATGTGCTACAGGCTGAAGTTTTATATAAGAAAAACCCGAAGCTGTTGAGCCAACTGCAGCACTGTGAGGAAACCGGGATTCCACTGGTGGCTATTTTAGGAGAACAAGAGCTCAAAGATGGAGTCGTCAAACTGCGTAATGTGGCCAGCCGAGAAGAAGTGCGTTTGATAGCCTCACAGATTGTTGACAATTTATAATTTTGATTAACTGATTATAAAACAGTCGTATGCCTTATTTCAAACTAAACGTTTCGAACAGGCTACATTTGTCACACAATATTGCATTGCATGCTTATTTATCTTCATGGAAATAAAGTTATTTAACATTTTTACACCTAAATTTTCGGAAGTCCGATCAAACAAAAATGAAGAACATTTACAAAAATCACTAACATGCTGTCTGGTTTCCTGTAGGTTGATGTGCCCAGAGCAGATCTGGTGGATGAGATCAAAACAAGGACCTTGTAGTCTTGAAAACAGTCACCATAAGGACGACAGTGGACCCATTTACCAAACGCCAGTTACAATTGTGTCTGTAATCAAACATTGACACTTAAGGAGAAAGCATATTCAGCTCATAGCCTGCTCTTTCACAATGTGCTTGGATTATGTCAGATCTATCAATAAATGAGTAACGAAGATATTTTGTTTGTCTTTTATATTTGTGTCAGTTATATTTGTTTTAATGCCACATGCAAGATGCTACATTTATATGGTCTACATTCTGTGTAACTGTGTCTTTAAGACAGCCATGAATGTTAGTATTGCCAATGCAAATTATAATTATTGTAAATTAAAAAAAATTACAGAAGTAATATTTCTTAGACAAATTACTGTCTTAATTTTACTGCTTTTAAATAATTTTCTAATTGTTCAGTAGTAATTATGCAAGTTGTGATTTTACAGATAATGTCATTTTAGAAAATATTTAGTTTTACAATTTTATATATAGATTACGATTTGTTTTTTCTTATTGAGAATATAATAAAATTAAGAATTGATTATTTTAGTCTTATTTTATAAAATCACAACATTTTTGAAAGACCTCTCTTCATATCTAGCCATTTTCAGCATAAAAGTTTTGACTTCTTACCACAAGTATGAACAATAGCAATCGATCCAAGTCATAATCAGGGACTTGAGCAATAGCCTACACAATAATTCTTTCTTGAACAACTTATTTACTGTACAAAAGTCATTTATATAGTCAGTACAACCCATCAAACAAGGAAACAAGAGCACACCATGCAAAGTCTACAAACAATCGAAACAAATCGTGAAAAATCAAATATGGTGAAAAACACTCAAAATAAGAAGTTGTGAAAACATGCAATCATCCAACTGTGATGAGGCTGACTAAAATAACAAATGATTAATATTACATTGTTAAAATATAATAAAACATAACAACGATAACATAATACTTCAAAACTATTCACTGCCCAGATTGCCTTTTTTTTCCTTCTTCTTCTTCAACAAACTAAATACTTGTTTAATCATTAATTTCCACTCATTCATCTGACAATGGAACAGTACATGCCTTCAAACTGGAATACTGAACGTAAAACTGATAACGGTACATTACATTAGCAGCTCAAATTTTAGAAAGGTCGCAGATTTGAGACTTTACAGATGGTTTGGATCACCAGCTCGGCGACGGCTCGATAAACCTCCTCCTTCGTGGCCTGAGCGCTGGGGCCTGGAAGGACCTGGATGACCCCGTACAGGGGAATAAGAAAGCATGGGATCAGGACTTCGTAGCTGAAGCAGAGGAAGCCGTCGGAGCTGGCGTGATGGAAACGGACTTCATACTTCGGAGCACCGAGTCTGTTCACCTCGCACATCCACTGCAGCAGAGTCACGGCGTCGCAGTTCACGGGGCCTTGAGGCTTCATCTCATCTCTCGACAGGCCGGCCGGACCCCCACCGGCCCGGAAGAAGGACTGGACAGAGGGGTGGGCCAGGATATCGTGGAGGGAGGGCTGAGGGTGCAGGAGGGGAGGGGTCATGGAGGGTTTGGGGAGGGGGCTCGGACCAGGTGGGGTAAAGGTGCCGTCTTCTTGTTCGGTCTCAGATACATGATTTTTCTTGGAGAAGGACGTCCATTTCACAGTTATAGAAATGCCGTACTGCTTCTTAAAAGCTGAAAAGACAAGGGGTAAAAAATAATTCTTGAATACTTGAACATAATTTGTTGAATGTTACAATACTTTCTCTTACTCCAGAGAAAAAAAAACATTACATAAAAATGTATATATGAGTACATTTTAGAAGACAGCATATTGTTAAAAGATGCACCACTCCTCATCATATTTTTGCCATCTCATTTACTGGCCTAAAAAAAATAGAAGACATCCTGTTTTCAGATACAAGCAAAAATACATAACATAAATACACAGGATTCCCACCCCGTTTCTAACTGCTTTTAATTGTTGAATATTTATGCATTTCATATGCTGCCGTTCTTACAATTTTATTTTTTAATAAATTGTAAAATTTTAATTTATCCTGTGATGTTAAAGCTGAATGTTCAGCATCATTACTCCAGTCTTCAGTGTCACATGATCCTTCTAGTATGTTGATTTGCTGCTCAAGAAACATTTCATATTATCAATGTTTAAAAACAGCTGACCTGCTTCACATTTTGGTTGAAAATGTGATACTTTTTGAAATGGATTTTTTGATAAATAGAAAGTTTAAGAGAACAGCATTTATTAAAATGGTCCTATTATGCTTTTTTACAAAGTCTTGAGTTTGTTTTGGGGGTGTACTAGAACATGCTCTCAGGCTTTGTCACATAATTTACATCATTACAAAACTTTTTCTTTTTCCAAGAATACTGAACAAGAGGGTCGCACAGAACCATTGCACGCATGGATTATGCAAGACATATTAGAGTGGTAACCATAAACATATCTATGGTGGAAGTGTTATTGTTGTTGTTTTTTGGATAAATCACGTTTTAGATAGCATGTCAAAAACCGCTTAAAAATAACTGCATTTACTATGTACAGATAAGCCCAACGGTAATATGTAATGTTTACTGTTCTTTAATTTTAACATTATAACATGAATTGCAGTGAAACTGTTATAATTGTATTTATACCATAGTCCAGTGTTTCCCACAGGCTTCCACAGACTGGGAGGCAGCATAAATATGCAAATTAATTCTCTGCCAGCAGGAGGCGCTGTTGGAATGGAAGAGATCAAGGTTTCCCCGGTAACGGCTGTACACAAAGCAGCACTCCACTCACAAACGTTGCTTTATCAGACATTACATGCAAAATTAAATGATAATGACATCCAAAATTTTCTGAATTTTCCTTCAGAAATACAGTGATATTTAAGAAACCCACACCGGGTTTCGATTTTGAAACATACAGAACTCATGTTTATTCAACTACGTCAAGATTTCTGGGTAATCTATTTGTGGTGCAACAAAAAAATCTATGTATGGGAAACACTGTAGTCTCATAATTGAGGTGTAAATTCTGCAGATTACTTCATTGTCCAGTTTGGTACTGTCAGCAATTTATTAAATGTTTTCATAATTGCAACGCTGTCGTCTTGTCCGATGCACTCAACCAAGAGTTCTAACCTCGACCTCGCCCCTCCCCAACCCCCAAACATTCAAATTTCCATATTTTAATGATATTTTAATATGTGGCTTTATGACATCACAAAACGGAGAAGAAACTAATATCTTTAGTATAAACATAAATTGTAGTTCTTAAAAACTTTTTTTTTATTGAAATATCTCCCGATGGAGTGGACTTTGAGATTTGTAACTTTTCAGATCCTTATGCCCAAACACAACACAATGACTACAATTCAAAAAGTGAAAAAGTATAATAGGACCCCTTTAAAACAGACACTGTCAATCAAATGCATCTTTGCGGAGTAAATGTATTAATTAAAAAAGTATTAATTAAAAATCCACACACGAGTATATTAATAAAATTTATAAACCTTGGTGTACTGCTTAATGCATACTACACAGTATATAAAATACTGTTCTGTAAATTCACATACTACACACACAACATACTGCATACTACTTTCTTTTTTAAATAATAGTCATTCAGTTAATAATCCAAATATTTCCATGCCCTGGCATACCTTGCACAAGCACTTTCTTGGCCATGGATGCGGCGTAGTGGGAGGAGTAGTTCACTAGGGCCACAAACTCTCTCCCTTTGGGCCCGGCCATCTTCAGCAGGACCTCCTCCACCCCTTCAGACATCATTCGCAGCATCCTCAGCAACTCCACCTGATTTATGCTAGTCGGAAGATCCCCCAGACGCAGCTGCCGCTTCTCTGTGCTGTTGCGCACTGTCAGGCAGCCCCCCTCCGGCAGACGGTAGTGATGCAGGGTCAAGACGGCGGTAGAGGCGGTGAGGGGGTCGCCGTACTTTGCGTAGGCGAAGCCTCGGTTCTGCCCGCTGAAGTTCATCATGAGACGAAACTCGTAAATAGTGCCAATGCTCTGGAAAAGAGGGATCAGGCGGTCCTCGTAGACGTCGCGCGGGATCTGACTGATGAAAACCTCACAGCCCGGCCCGGGAACAGGACCTCGCCAGCCTGGAGGAAAGAAAGTCAAAAGGAGTGATAATTTATGTTTTCTCAAAAACAAAAGTGACTGGGATTGCACTTCAAAAATATTTCACGACAAATGTTGGAAAGTTGAAATTTACACGTTTGAAAAACATATGTGACATGCATTCATGAACACACACACACACAAACTTGTGTGTTATGCACATAGACTGATAGAAATTCTCATTTATATATTAATTTACATGTATATACACACACTTTTGACAAAATACACTTTTTGAAGGTGCTTTAATAAATACAAATAAAATAAAACAATATAAAAAAATAAAAAACCCTGGTTAGCTGTAACTTCAAAGCTTCATGAACCATCACAGACACTGAAATGCTCAGACTGTCAAGATCTTATATATATATATAAAGCATTTATAGTTTGAGATATATTTCGTAGTACACCCAGCTGTTGGAGATATAAAGATCAAGGCAAATAAAAATCCTCACAATATGATCCTTTAAAAGTATAATCGTATTCTGAAAAACTGATGAAAACATCACATGACAAGCACTGACCAGAGTTTCAGACCAAAGCTGAATGTACTCGTTGAGAAATAAATACTAAGTACTACCTATGCACTCAAGATTTGTTACATATAAAAGACATTTTATACATATGTATATATGTATTACTTTTAAAATGAACTCATTAGGTGATAGTATTCCTTAAGTGTGACAACTAAAACACATATTACTTCAGGAGAAAACACTGTTGGTGTCTGGTTTAAACGTGATTTACATCTAAAGTGATCAACACATTCAAATTTAAGTTACCAGTCTACAATTTTTTACATTAAAAAGTATCTTGAACTAATCATTTCCATCATGCAATAATGAAAACCCTCTAATCAGCACTAACTGAGCAGCAATGAGGACTTGCAGTCTAACTGAGCTCCAGGTGTTCATGTTTTAATGGAGGAAAAGACTAAGCACAAAAGAGGCGTGGTTTAAACGTTCCTATCAGTTCTACATGACAAGATGTTTTAAACCCAAGATGATGAAGATAAACGGTTTGTTTCTGCTCGGCTGAACCTTATGAAGGAAAATTAAGAAGCCATGTGCCACAGCTCTGTCTTCATCCACATCACACTTCAGTCTCAAGCTATGAGACATAAAAGATCTTAAATGCCACATGTTGTGGTTTAATTCCGAAAGGCTGATCATCTCGGTTCACTCAAGAGCACTTACCCGGAGGAGGACCACCATACTTCCTCTGCCCATTGACCTGTGTTAAAGTGATTGAGCTTTTCTGCATCCATTCTTGAAGTGACTTCAGTCTCTGCGGGTTCAAAAGCTGCCAGAAATCAAATTAGAGAGGTGGTGTAACGCTTGCCGTGTTATATCGGTGAGCTGAAGTGCGTTCAAGCGCCAAACTATGATGACACTCTTACTGTGCTAAGTTTTGGCAAACAAGTGTGCCATTTATAAATATTAAATGTAAATAAACTCACTGACCTGCTGTAGCTGCTGTCCCTCCATGTCGCCGTCCACCTGCGATGGCACACCTGTAAATTGGTGGAAAAGTCTAGCAAAGGTCATTAAAACAATGCCAAGTCTCTCTGGAGACTATTGGACACCCTTGAGGAAAGGGGGCGGATTCTGCGCAGCGCGCTCAAATTTCACTCCTAAGCAGAGATTGTGGTGATACTTACACAATTAATATTTTAAAGACAGACGTTACATTTGTAATTGTACAAGTATGCATGAATAAATCTGTTATATACATTTTTAAAACCGGTTTAATTGGGAGAACAATAATTAGAGACGTTCCGCTCTTCACCAGCAGGTGGCAGCTTTGCATCATTAGAGTGAACGTTATTCAGCCTCGGCAACATTGTTACTGTTTAAAAACGTTTCATTTCACCTTTCGAGAGCCGTGTACAATATGTGCAAATGCGGTTTACTTTTTTCGTTTGGTTATTATGCGTACAAAACAGCAGGACATATGGAGATCTTCCAGTGTTTTTATTCCATTGAAAAGTGTTGTGTTGGGTGTCCTGCTGGGCTGAGTTTTCACAGGTCATGACCCCTGCGCCATAAAACTGTCTCCTGACACAGAAAGTGGACGCTTTTTAAAGATTTGTTTTGTTTTTCTTGGACATTTGATGCTTTATTTACTTTTTATTCCACAGGAAATTGGATTAAGAAAAACAAATGTTTTTCAAGATTTGTGTTTAGTTATTGAACATTCCATTTCTTTGTTTTTGTCTTGCTGTTTGTGTGTATATATATATATATATATATATATATATATATATATATATATATATATATATATATATATATATATATATATATATATATATATATATTTTTTTTTTTTTATGTGTATTATTATTATTTTTTTTTACAGAAAATTAAATGAAAATGCAATAACACTATATTTATTAATGCACTAATTAATTTTTGTTGTTGTTTAGGGTAAGTGGATGCCACTCACGGAAATAAACTAAAGTAGGCAAGTGTACACTGCACAGAATGCAAGAGTTTCTATTCCAAACATTTATTTTATTAATTAATATTAAGATGTCAATTGTGAATCTCAATATATGTGTTACTTTAAGATGTGGTAGATTTATGTATGATATTATATTACATTATATATTCCAATTTTTTTTAATATAATCAAATTTGACAAAAATGTAAATTACAATACAATATAACTATTTATTCATGAGCTAATTAACTTTTTTGTTGTTTTTGCTTATGTTAACGACAAGTTAAGTTCATATAACAATATAATAACTCATTTGAAACAAGCATCATCATATTTTTTTCCAAATCGTATGTAACACTGAACACTGATCAGTATGAAAGCAAGAGTTCCATTCTGAACATATTTTTTTTCACCTTCATTTTAAGCTGTCAAGTGTGAATAAATAATCTCAAGGTAACTCTGTTTGTAACTCTGCTTCAAAAGCCATGCTTGTTAAAGCATGCATTTTTTATTATGTACATAAAGAACTGTCTTCAGATTCATCTTGATTTTTTAATTAAAAAAATGTATGCAATCATGACACCTTGTGTTTGATCATGCATATGCCTAATTCAGATAAACACCATCTGAGTTTTTTTTTTTTTTTTCAGATGTTAGCAGATGAATTAAAGAGTTTAGTGTGTCATACAGCTCTGGCCAAGTTACAATAAAATGTAGGTCTGAGCACAAATGACATGAAAGTGATCAAAGACAGTATTTTATGCAGTGACTTTTGAATTAACACCAGCTTAGCACATGCATGAGTGCAGGTACACAGTTTGTCAGGGTAAAATGCTGCTGTGCCAGATGAAAGGCAGAACCTGGCTTAGTTCTCAGTGTGGCCTCCAGCTCTGACTTTTTAGCAGGAGAAAATCCCTCCGTTCCCTCACAGCCTTTTAATTCTCTGAAAAGAAAAACAGACAGAATAGACAACTACCATATGTTTTTCTTGCTCCCCTCTGCACCTCTCATCACTTGCATCTTTCTATTTTCCGGGCTGTGAGATGTGCGATTCGTCTTTTTATTACAGTTTGTTTACATGGAAATAAACACATCAACACCTCCTAATGTAGTGAAGGTCATAAAGCCACCTCACACTGTCACATTGACTGCAGTCACAGTGATAATATTATTAAACACTTCATTTGATTTAGAGACTATGCAATTCATTTTCACAAATTGGACGTGCGGAAATTGTGACATGCTAGTCAGGTCGCCTGTGGATTGATGGCTTTATTCAGCACCAGGTTTGAAGGTGATAAAAACCCATCATACATAGGGAGTTTTATAATTAAGTTGTATTCGGATATTACGGTCTTTCTTGTTTATCCAGAGCCTTGTCTCTGCCTTTGGCTAATTAATTCATAACCTTTTACATCTAAACATTAAAATTGGGCCTATCTGACTGATGTTATCCGGTTGCTATGCAATGTGTGCTGCGTAGCGACAGCAGTTCCTTCGCCGTGGGGTCGTCACGCACATCTGTGAGCCTGTCCTGAAATGCACACACACGCGCTCATACCCCAGCCGCTCCGCCTCATGGAGGGCTGATCCCAGCCCCTCTGCCACCCCGGGGCTCACCGAGGGACACGCAATCTGTCCAATGTCAAAACTCATATCCTCAGTCCTGTCACTCATCCTGTAAACACACTCACACTAACTTTCAGGGCGTCTCAATTAACTTTAATCTTCTTTTGACATTTAGGAAGAGTGCTTGATCTGATATAGAGTTCTATGTTTCTGCTGTGAAATTCATTTTCTAGACAATGATGAATAATTGTGACATGTATGATTTGATATACAAATAAATAAATAAATGTGTGTGTGTTTGTGTGCATGTGTGTACTTGTTTATACTACATTGTGGGGACCAAATGTCCCCATAAGGATAGTAAAACCTGAATTTTTAATAAATAATAAATAAAAACATTTTTAAAAATTGTAAATGATGTTTACCTGCAAGCTTAACAATGTAAACAGGTTTCTTGTAAGGGGTAGGTTTAGGGTTAGGGGATAGAAAATATTGTTTGGACATTGTAAAAATAATAGAAGTCTATGGAAAATCCAGACAATTCACAGAAATAAATGTGTGTGTGTGTGGCTGCATTTATCTAATAAAAACAAAGAAAAGCAGAAATATTATGAAATATTGTTCTAATGTAGAATAACTATTTTCTGTTTTAATATAATTTATTTTTGGATTTTTTTGTAATTTAAAAAAAAAATATATATATATACATAACGGTAATATTGTGTAATATTGTGAAATATTATAAATATTATTACAGTATTAAGTATCCTATTTTCTGTTTTAACAGATTTGAAAAATGTCATTTATTCTTGTTAAAACTGAATTTTCAGCAGTCATTACTCAGTGACACTAGTGTCACGTGGTTGTCTATATAAAAAACAAAAAAAACAAGGATGTATTCTAGCTCAAAATTCAATACAAATATTGATAACAAAATGTCTATTATTTATTGACAGAGTTGGTTAATCTGAACTGTCACTATAGGGCGGTAATGTTAAATTGATAATGTCACAGTGGTAGAATATCGGTTTGCCTGATATCGGTCCATGCAGTTTACTTTTCAACTAGCATATCTATTTCGCAAAAATATATTTATGTAAACTCAAAAATATATTTATGTCATATCTCTACAGATTAATGTTGATTTTATACACTAACATCACATTCTTTTTGTTTGTTCTTTCGACTAGCTTTGTATTCGTTCATTTATTCATTCAGGAGGTAATAAAGCAGCTTCCATCTTAAATGCAGGAAGAGATATCATTTCTTAAAAGCCTATCAGCGCCACAATAAATAGTAAACAGTAACTGTTTCAAAGAGAGGAACAGCTTGCTCATAGCTTAGAGGCTCCCTGATGTTTTAACCTGGGATAAACATGACTCACGTTTCTGTGCGTTCCTCCCTCCAGCCCCGCTAAAACCTGACTCTCGCAGCACAAACTACCGCATGCGTACTTAAAGTGTGTTTGCTGAGGCAATCGTCATTATTATTATAGCTCATACCTAAGGTTAGGAGTTTCATCAAACATAAGAAGCATTAAACCTTAATGTGTAACTCACTCAAGGGACGTTCACCCAAAAACATTAAAATTCTGTCATCATTTAGGCTACACATACATACTCTTGTTTTTAGAAACCTGGGTGCATTTTTTTCCCCCCTGTGGAACATAAAAGAAAATATTTTGAAGTCTTGGTAAAGAAACAGTTTAAATTCACATTGACTTCCACTGTATTTTGTATCCAATTGAAAAAAAAATTAGCCTACAAAATATGTTACTGGTATGCACACTTTAAGTACTTGATTTAAAAGGTCCAAAAGTTTAAGATTCCAGCCCAGTGACGCTTTTGTACCTTTTTTTCTGACAGTGTAGCCATATAATAAAAGTCAAGGGGAAACTGTTTGATTACTGACATTCTACAAAACATCTTCTTTAATGTAGAAATAAACTTGCAGAGGTTTGGAACCACATGAGGGTGACATAAATGATGTCATAATATTCATTTTTGGTTGGAGTATCACTTTAAAATTGTGCTACAAATATGAATGACACCTCAAATCTATTAGGCCGAAAAATATTGCATGGACCTACTGGAGCCTCTGATGAAGTCTGAAATGACATTTCTAATTTATGAGCTCATGTGCATTTGTGTGTGTTTTAATAGTTGGACTTGTCCCTGCTTAACATGTGAAATGTTTTGTGTTTTTATTTTAGTTTTTGTGCCACATGCTTTTATTTGCTGGCTGATTGCATGTGCAGTGGTGTGTGTGTGTGTGTGTGTGTGTGTGAAACATATGTGAAAGTGATACATATGAACACTAGCAATCAAGGTGAACAGACGCT
Organism: Carassius auratus; assembly: GCF_003368295.1. Lineage (NCBI taxonomy): Eukaryota > Metazoa > Chordata > Actinopteri > Cypriniformes > Cyprinidae > Carassius > Carassius auratus. The sequence goes on from NC_039256.1 coordinate 14,047,681, forward strand.
GCTAATTCAGGTTGCTGATAAAACGTGTCGATGGTCCTTTGTAGGGTTTTCATTAATGTAGCAGAGTCGTGCATCTGTGTTTTCTGAAGCATGCTGGTCAATATTAGTACTAGAGTCTATCTCAAAAGGACATGTTTGTTCTTCCTCCACCTCACCCTCCTCCTTTTCTCTGCCATCCCTCTCTCTCTCGCTCTGTTGTGATGGGTTTGATGCTGACAGCCAAGAAAAAGCCTTTCTACAGGATACACTTTACAATAAGGTTCCATTTGTTGACACTAATGCTAAAGCACATATCAATATTAGTTAAAGTTAACTTCTACATTTACTAATATAGTTTCCAAATGTTTTCTTAAGCTGAGCCCCATGAAATATTTACTAATTGAAGTTAATATTTCAATAATTTAACACCACCTTCATGTTCGCAAGATAATTATAGTTAATATTACTAACCACCATAAAATAATAAAATAAATGTTAAGTTAAATACAACTTGAGGCAAACAATTACTTTAAATAATTTAGACATTAAAAAACATTAACTAAAAAAAATGGCAAAAACACACAACAAATAACTAAAACTTTAACTAAATTATAATATAAAAACCAAAAACGAATTCAAAATATTGATATAATAGTATGCAAATTATACTAAAATAACACTAGTTCACAGTTCCTTTGATGTTGGTTAATGGTAACATGACATGCAAATAATGTACATGAAAGTATGTTTAGTAGAAGTGTGTAATTAATTCTTTAAGTTAGCAAACTTGTGATTTTTCCCTGACTGTTGAATAAAACAGGCTTCCATTGTTCTGGCCTGCTTGTGGGACATCTCTGCATCTAAGCAAGATTATATGGCAAGAAAATTGACTAAGGATTTCATTCACTCTGCTGTGGTCAGATAAAGCTCTTCTGTGGCTGTACGGCCAGCAGGGGTCAGGACGAGCTACTTTCCCTCAAGCCATCCAGATCCTTAATCAGGGGCCCGCAACCACACATGCCAATAACATCATGCATTACTAACAAGCATTTACACACATTAATTTGATCTTCTTGCATAAATCACTGTGCTTTTGCATATTTGGCTTTAGGTCATTAACAAACAATGGCAGTTGTTGCCTAATGGATAGAGAGGTGGACTTGTAACCTGAAGGTCTGGGGTCTGAGTCTCAGGTCCGGCAGGGATTGTATGTGGGAGTGAATGCTTCATCCTCAATACCAAGACTGAGGTGAGACCCTTGACCCCACAGAACTGAACCCTCAACTGCTGCTTGGGGTGTGTGTTTGTTTACCACTCCATACGTCATGCCCTTTCCTTTCCATATACTCTATCAGAGGAATATGAAACTTAATTTCCAAGTAATTAAAACTTCTACCAGACAAAGACAAAGTCTTTCAGTGTTAACAAGTTGTACTGTCATCATATGCTGAAATAATAATAATAAAAAATAAGCTGGGTTATTCTGAATGTGACAGGATGAAATGTTTTAAACCCAAATGTTTGGGTTATGAGGTTTTCTCATTAGCTTTAAGATTCAACAGGACTTTTCTATAATAGCTACAATAACCGAATAAACAGATTTCCTGCTTATTTTATTTGACAAGGTAGATATGTTCTGCTTTACCTGCCAGGCAAATAAATAAATAAATGAATAATAATATTAATTAAACATGGCTACAGTTTTGTCTTTTCATTATTATTGTTACAGTAGTGATGTGATGGTGAATTAATCAGAATTTGTGGACACATAAATGATTGTTTTAATTAAAATGAATTTTTCAGTTCAATTGTTTTCATTTTCTGTTCAAATTTGTCTTCGGCACTGGACTAAAAAAGACATTATTTATATAGTGTTAGAGAGAAAATCACTCCATATTTGATATCGGTAATGTTCAGGTGGGTTATTATTATTTTTGTATTGTATTAAATATAATTTTATATCTAATATGTATATACACACATACACGCCAAAATGGCAATAAAATATATTGATATTTTAGCCAGTAAAGCATTTAACAGCAAATTTTTGTTTACTGCTCTAATTAAAATGATTGATCGTGTTCATATAATGACTCATATATGACAAACAAAGCTTTGAACTTGTTTAGCTCTCTCTTGCCAACTGTTTATTTGTTACACGGTTCATGTAATGCTGTTTTATGCCTATAATTTACTGCCAGTCAAAAGAGTCTAACAAGTATGTGTGAGAGATAAACATAAACAAACAAACAAACAAAAAACTTTATATTTTGTGTGCATTTGTGTAGCACAGAGACATAAAGTTGTTCTCTATCTGTGAGGGAGACATTCAAACGGGCCGTAAACTAAACACATCTGCCAACTTCCTCTTTTGGCCTCAGGTTATCAAAGCCCTGCAAAGCCAGTGATGTATAAAAAATCAGTTTGGAGATTTTCTCCACTTTCCCTTCATAACCTTGAAGATGAGAAAATATTTTATTCAGTGGATTTAGTCGTTTTAATATACCGTGTACATCCCCGCTGCTCGAGCTTATGTATATGTGTAGTGTTAGTTTGCATGTCAAAAATAGATTGCAAGAGATGAGAATAATGTTTATAATTGCAAAGGCCTTTGTGTTTATCTGTGTGTGCGTGTGTGTGTTTAACATGGAGAACTGGTGTAGTGTGAATTGCAGTAATTGCCTTGTTTGTTTTGTTTTGGCTGGTTCTGTGAGCTGGTAAGCCACTGCTTCACTGCCTCTGATTGTTTGTCATTTGCCATTTCAAGTGGAACTAACAAGCGTACAAACCGAGTGGGATCGAGATATTGTGTGTGTGCGTGTGTGTGCGTGCGTTTGTAATACTCTGAAGAAAATATATTGTCTCTTTTTTTCTCTTCTCTCATCAAGCGAAATATTCCTTCCACCTACGGACATTTTAATTTGTTACGACGTCCACATCTCTGTCATGTACACAGAGCCGGCTGATTATATGCCGGGCAGTAGTTGATGCGTGTGCGCGCGCGCTTGCCTTCGCTTTAGTGTGACACCTGAGTCACTGGAAGTACATTATCGCTAATGTCCACTTCTGTGAAGTGACCTCATAAATGACCGCTCGGCTACACTGGCAGTGAGATAAGAGTCTGATAGTGGAGTGCCACTGAAAAGGTCACAGCTATCGTAAAGCAATGATGAGCTGAGCGAGGGATGAGTGGAGAGGAGGAGAAAGAGAGAGCCAGAGAAGACAGACGAATGGAAAGATCTTTGTGATGATGGTGAAGGGAAGAAATTGCAAGTAAGAAACGGTGTGGAAACAGGGGAAGGTAAAACATAAACATATGTTTAATAAAATGGACAATGCATTGAAGAACTTTTGGCGCGCTCTTTTGATTCGGACTATTAAGCATTCACACTAGCAATCAAGCACAAAACCGCAACCCTGGCAACACCCCAAACCATTACAGTTTTGATGAGTAGCTTACTAAAAGTAGCAAAGAATATTGTTCTGTAGTCTGACACATTAATTATTGTCAGAGTGTAGCTTTTCCATTAGCGAAACCTTCATGGTGAAGTAGCGCGACCGAGGAGAAGAAAACACTATCACCTTAACGGTCCTCCTCATAGCGTTGGAATGTCCGGTTCATTTCAGAGAAATCGATTCGTCGTAAATGCTCCTCTCTGATGCTGCGCTGGAAAGTCTGATTCATTCTAATGAATCGGTTCGTTCTAAATGTTCCTCTCATTCATAATGAATCGGTCCAAATAATTTCAGTTAATGAATCTCTTCATATGTCGTGTTGGAAAGTCTGATTCTTTCAAGTGGATCGATTCGTCCTAAATGAACCACTCCTCTCATATGTGACCCTGGACCACAAAACAAGTGTTAAAGCTGCAGTAGGTAACTTTTGTAAAAATGTATTTTTTACATTTTTGTGAAACCTGTCATTATGTCCTGACAGTAGAATATGAGATATATAATCTGTGAAAAAATCAAGCTCCTCTGGGTCCTCCAAGTGGCCCTATTGCCATGTGCAGAAATACACCGCTCCCAGTAAGAAACAACCAATCAGAGCTGCGGTCCGTAACTTTTTTTGTGTTCAAGATTTACGAAATGTATATAATAAGCAAGTACACCATAAATCCATTTTCCAAACTGAATCCTGAATCACTGGGGTACACCTATAATAATTATTTATATTCTGACTATTTTAGATTGCTTCAGGTGTACCGCGGCGGAGTAACCCAGTACCTTTGTGATTCTTCATAGACATAAACAGAGAAGTAGCTCCGGCTACAATGTTCTTACGCAAGACGCAAGAAGTTCTGTTTATTAACTGCTAGAGTGGTTATGCTAAAGAGATTTATACATCACCTGAAAGCTGAATAAATACGTTTTCCATCGATGTATGGTTTATTAGGATCGGACAATATTTGGCCGAGATACAACTAGCTATTTGAAAATCTGGAATCTGAGGTTGTAAAAAAATCTAAATACTGTGAAAATCACCTTTGAAGTTGTCCAAGTGAATTCTTAGCCATGCATATTACTAATCAAAAATTAAGCTTTGATATATTTACAGTAGAAAATTTACAAAATATCTTCATGGAACATGATCTTTACTTAATATCCTAATGTTTTTTGGCTTAAAAGAGAAATATATAATTTTGACCCATAGGCTACTATGTTTTTTTTGACTATTGCTAAAAATATACCACAGCGACTTAAGATTGGTTTTGTGGTCCAGGGTCACATATGTACAGTAGCTGGTTAGTCTGATTCATTCCAATAAATCAGTTTATATATATATATATATATATATATATACTGTATATATATATATATATAAATATATATATATATATATATATATATATATATAAATATATATATATATATATATACTATATATATATACTGTATATATATATATATATATATATATATATATATATATATATATATATATATATATATATATATATATATATATATATATATATATATATATATATATATAGTGATGGATTGTCTCATCATTTTAGTAAATCAGTTTAACCCTAAATGGCTCTCTCTCACACGCTGTGTTGGAAAGTCTGATTCGTTTTAATTAATCGGTTTGTCCTAAATGGTCCGCCCTTTTATATATTGAGATGGAAAGTCAGATTCATTTCTAAATGTTTTTTCTCATACTGTATTTTGAGTTAGAAAGTCTGATTGATTCTTGTCAATTGGTCCGTTCTAAAAGGCCCGTTCTTTCTTATGTAGTGTTGGAAATTCTGAATCATTCTAGAGAATCGGGTCATGCGATGATTCATGCAAATGAATGAATTAACAACTTCAGCTCCCTTTACTATGAACTGTATTTTCAGCTTGGTTATAGAGACCATATTTGATTTAGTATACATATAGCCTACTTTTAAGATTTGATACTGTAACCCTAATTGCAACTGTTCATTCAAAAACTGAAAATTACACATCATAATGTATTTAACTACTTTTTCTTGAAGCTTTTAATGCAGCTAACAACCTCCCCAATACATCTTGACTGCAGTTTACTGACAATTGTTATTAGGTTATAACTTGACAAGCTCACAGTTTCAAAGTAGTTTCAAGTTTAAACACTTTTTTTAAAAAAGTGTAAAAATCTAGTTACATCTGCTCTTTGAAAAAGGGGGATAAAGCTGCATCTTGCATTTGAAAAGAGGACAGTATGACCAGACTGCATGAAAATAAGAGAGAACAAAAGAAAAAGTGAAGTGTGGCTCTCCGGCCACTAAAAAGCCCAACCAGATGGAAGCACTCAGTGTGACACTCCAGAGCTGTGACATCATCAGGGCAATGGCTCTGTATGGCATTTACTCTGATTAGTTAAATGGCCATAATTGTCCGCTCAGCAAACCACTCTCACAGACACACACGCACACAGATGACCGTGCAGGCTGTTGCACTGCAGTAATCAACCGAATGTGTATCTTCATAAGCCTCCTGATTATAGACCCAGTTGTTGGGCCAAGTCAGACCACTTGGACAAATCAAATTCTCATTAAAGTTTCATTCGCAAATCCTGAAATTGGAACAGAAATACAGCCTTGGTATATCTCTGTAGTCCTGCCAACTAAACTTCAGAATCTAAAGTTCTAACGGTGTTGTGCTCGTTGTATCCACGGTCTGGACAGCTCATGGCCCTTATGGGATTTCTCTGTATGGAGTTTTGTAAACAAACTGAAACGGAATACCCTGTGAACTCTCTCAATGAAGTCTCGCCTGTTCCCATATTTATGTTTTGTAGCACTGTTAAATATTGTTTTGTGGGTGATCTCAATACTTATATCCAGATTACCTGGGTTTGTTCAATATTATAATTAAATATAACATTAATTTATATGGGTTTTAAACAGAAATAGATATACACAAAGCAGTGGAATTTCGTAGCTTGATTTTATTAGATTTTTTATTAAATGTTATTTTAACATTTGTTCACACCAAGGACGTTAACTATAATGATAAAGGTATAGTTTATAAATGGTTATAAATTTAAAGTAATGGCACCATAAGGATGAGGGCACTGAAGAACATTTAGAAAGATTTATTCCAGCTGATGAATGATAAAACAATGATAGCCAACCAGAATCCATCCTGCTTCTGAAGAGATCCAGCATTTAAAGCTACAGACGGCAAACCTGCAGCGTCTGTCTACAGTAAACAGAATGAAATCATTCAGTGCTGTGGACTATAGTTATTGCTCTGCTGTGAATGGGCCTTTGTGCCCTTACATAGGTTCTCAGTAGTACAAAAAAACACCATAGGATAATTTTCATAAATTTTGTAAATATGCTAAGCTGAAGAACATAAGAGGTTTTTTTATCTTAAAAAATTAAAGTCTAAAAGAGTTAATTATTATTTGGTAAACTTATGAACCGTTTTAAAACCTCTGAGTGATGGAATCCTAAAAAGGACAGTTATTTTTAAGATTGCACAGTTTGACTGTCCTTTATCTCACTTTTTTAATCGCCGTAACATTTTACTATTGCTGAAAGATTCACTTGCAAACTTAGATACTTGCAGAGCAGGCTGAATTTCTCTAGCCTATAGGAGCACCGACCCAGCTCTCCAGAAGGCTGGTCAGGGATTTTGCATGGATGCCACAGAGAAAGGCCGAGCCAATCACAGGGAGGCAGCTGCATGTAAAATTCGCCGCTGAGTTTGAGGACTGGATTGAGCACATTGTGCTGTGGGACAGCAGGAATCAAGCATCTGGGGTCGCTCTCACATATACTGTATTAAACTGATGCGCACTAATGCGCACACTGGCACATCTGACGCGCGCCTTCGGTTACGCTTCTATCACGGTGAGACGCGTTTAAATCGAGGATTATTATTTTAGACAGACTCCGATCGTGAGTATAACGGACATCAGCTGCGTTTGACAGTTTGTAATTTCCCCCGTTTGTTTGTTGTGTGAAATCATTGCTCCTCGGACACCCCTTACGCATTAGAAAGCTTCCGATATCGCACAAGTTTGTAACTGGAACTGGTTTTCGGACACGTCGTTTTGGAGATTTGTATCATTCGGACGGTGGTCCTCTTGTATGGATGTAGTGACTCGGACTGAGTCGGACCGATCCGGGGGTTCCAGACGCGCTTCCCCGAGATTCCCCAGCAGCATCACCGTCCAGCCGAGCGCATCCAGCAGCAGTCGACATGATCCTTCTGGGAATACTTCTAAATCTGTTCGTCATTAAGGGTAAGACTCTTAGAAACAGCCTCTATGACTTATTTTGACACATTAGGGTCAAACTTTAAATGGCAGTGTTTATGCATTACATTTACATGAATACATAAGTATTTACATCGCATATTTACTTAAATTAATGAACAGCCTGAAAAATATTCAGCTGTTTTGTAGAGCTGCCTTCATAAACAATTTATTTGTATAACTATTGTGATTCATTATATTTACATATATACAGTAATATAAAGGTGAGGTGAAAGATGAATGCAAACTATAGGGACTACCTACTATAGAAAAACCATGGTATTGTACATATTCTAATGAAAAAGATAGATAGATAGACAGATAGATAGATAGATAGATAGATAGATAGATAGATAGATAGATAGATAGATAGATAGATATTTTTATGAATGGCTCTTTGGTGGTGAACTTAACTAAATGATACTATTGTAAAACCATGGTATTGTAAATTGAAGTATTGTCTGAGGGAAAATATGATAGAAAAGACAGCTAGCTAGATAGATAATAAATTTTTGGGTTGCGTTAACAGGCAGAAATATACAGTATAGAGCATAACACAATACATATAGAAAGATTAGAGACATCTACATTATAAACAATTTAAACAATACACAATATATTACAGACAAACAGACCAAGTTAGAAGAATGAGCACAACAGATATCATAAACAGATATCATAAACAAGTTTTTATCGTACACATATACATTTTTACTGGTTGCACGCGGTATGCTGTGTATTGGATGTATTATACACATTTTGCATGCATTATATTATATATGTCATGTATAGGTCATACCATAACGTGCAGATCATCTGTAAAAGCCAGAACAGCAGTGATTAAATTACAATTGCATGGAAACTTATTGCACAGGTGTGTTTTAGGGTGACCGCTGTGCCATGTGCTCATGCTGAAACAATAGAAAGGGTTTCATTTTCTAGAGTGCTGTACACTGAGCAGAACAGATGTGTCTGTCACTCCCTCACATATCTTTGTACTTGCTTATTACATTTAACAAACACTGCACACTTTTAAGAGTATCCCCAATACCACCGGATTATCTTTTTATGCAGCTTGTAACAATAGCACAACCCTTTATGTTGTAAAACCAACATAAAGAGCATAAAAGAGCTTAACTAGTAAAATCACTTACTGTTAAATGTGTACAAAAACAAAAATGACCTTTAAGAGACCCTCCTTTAATGTAGCACTCTGAGCTCATCATTATGCTTTCAACAATAGGTAATTATATTTCCTTCATACACAGTACTTTTAATAGTTAAATACAACACTGAGATTTACAGCCAATTAGATGTACTTTACAGCCCTGTGTTTATTTTCTTCACACATTTGAATCACAACAGCATAATAGTTTTAATATCTTAGACATTACAGGAGCTCTTCCGAGAATGATAATCCGGACATGCCAGGTCTAAAAATACAATTTCAGTCAACAAATACCTGTATGTTAGGAGACATCTGTCACAGTCAATATTATCCTAATTATCTGATGGCAGAAACGCACACAGATATAAACAGAGACAGATTAGGCTGGTAAAGGGCAGCTCCATGGTGTTCCTGTAGCACAGCAACCAGCATTTTAGGGATCTGACTTTCTTTCCCCACCTGGGACGACAGGGTGCAATATTGCAAGTGTCATGTGCGAGTGCTTTGTAGCCCAAGTGTCATTCATCATCATGAGTGGTGTTTGTCGCACCCTGGTGCCACGAGAACACGCTGTAATGTGTGCGCTGATCGACAGGTTTATTTATTAGCTGTGTTAATGATTGCAGATTTGATGTGCTCACTCGTGCTGTGTGTATCCCCGGGGGTCGGGTCGTATATCAGCCACACAAATCGCAAAGGGACCCCCTGACGGATATCAAGTGGCAAAAAGATTTAATTTCCACAGTGTATTTGCATAAAGATTCGCATGCTTGAATATGTTTTTAAGAGGCGACCTGAGGTGGAAAGATGTGTACAAACATACCAAGTCAAAGATTGACGGCCTTCGGGCAGGTGCGCATGCGCGAACTCGTGCCAGCCGCGTGCCCAGGTGTGTTTCAGAAAAGGTACGCGTGCGCTACTCTGGACTTTGGCAGCTTCAACTCATCTGCCAGCGACAGATGCTGACAGGTCTGGGAAAAACATGACTGGCAGATCCGCTACAAAAAAATGAGCATTTTAATCTTGTTTTTCAGTAGAATATCTAAACATTCTCAAAATACTGACTTGAGAAGCAAAATAAAAATGACATTTTAATTTGAAAAAGTTATCAAAATTAAGTGATTTTATGCTTAACCCCTGTCTTGTTATCCGGTCATCTTCATGTTATCATATTAGACTAATATATACAGACTTTATTCACACAGGGTATAACAGCATGGAAAATTGCATAAGTGTTTTAGTTTTTTTTTTTTTTTTTTTTTTTTTTAGGATTGTTGCCCATCTTATTATACTTAAGGTGTTTTCTCAGACAAAATTGACTGCCCTACAAAAAAACTAAAACCTAACAAACACTTATAAATCTCTCATTATATTGCAACCAAATATTGGATTCAAAGTTGTTTTCTGTTAATTAGCACAAGTTTTGCTTTTTGGACCTGACTGATCATAGAGCTCATTGATCTGTGCTTCTGCACATCAGTTTTTGAGTGAACATTGCCAAAATCATTCGGAAATAATATTTTTGTGCATAAGCTCAGATCAGTGAGGCCTATGATCTGTCAGGTCCAAAAGAAATGCAAAGCCTGCGCTAATTGAAAGAAAACAGGTATCTTTGATATCTTTGAATGTTGACTTAATACCTAAAACAATTTTTGCTGCTCAAGTAAATGTATCTTCAGATACTCGGACTGTAAAACAAGTGAAAAAATACTGAGTATGAAAATATTTTTTGTTGCGTAATGCTTTCTTCCTCATTTCTGCTTTTACCCAAATGAGATTCTTGCGGAAAGCATGAGCTGCACAAGTTAAGAAATGTTTTGGGATGCTTTAATACACACAGGTGAACCAGGCTTCGTCAGCGCATATACTAATTGCATGGAGAAAAATATGCCATAATGCATCCCAGCCAAGGACATACCCAGGGACAGGCAGACAGCCTAATTACAGCCATTTTTAGCTAATCAAAGAGGAATCGTAAGAAAACGGTTTCAACAAACCACGCTGGACTAGTTAACAAAAAGGTAGTCTTCCCTCCGGGCATGTTTTCTTCACATATGAGGGGACGTTTCGGGTCTTTTCAGGGTCACGTGTGTGTTTTGTTGATAACCAGGATTTGGAAAGGCAAACACGGTGACAGCAGATGGTGTTGGACTCTCTCGCCTATCCTGGAAGATTCAAGCCAAGCGACAGAATCAGAAAGAGCGCGTGCGAGCATGTGTGTGCGTGAGCTCCACTCGCACACGGCTTTTATGATGATGTTGTAGCCAATTTTCATTAAAGGCACTGAGCGCTGTGATTTAGCGGCGAGGACCGTCTCAGCATCACATTCCTGCAGTGCACTCCTTCCTCCCGGGGCTTTTGGATTGTCTTCCGTTTCTCCTCTCTGTCAATCACACGGGCCCATCCGACCCGGTTCTTTTAATATCGCCGCCATGCTTTGATCTGACGTGTCACCAATAGTGAATAGATACGGAGCTGTGACCCACATTTGACAAAACCCTCAATGCAGCAAATAACAGTGTGTGCTGGAAGTCTATACAGCATATTTGCTGTCGGAAAGACACTTAAATATAGTGTTAATGGCTTCTTCTTTGTTCCTTGACATTTGTCATCCTTGCTGAAAAACAGTCATTCACTGTTTTAAATGGATATGAGGGTTTGTTTGTGTGTGTTTTTCTTGAGTAATTTGTCTAAATTGTTGGTTTAGGTCCTGAGATGCAGCATGCTGTAATTTAGCTGATGGATACTTCAGTTTTGTGTGGATCGACAGAAGAGACGTTTTCTTGATATGCATCTTGATATAGTGGAGCTCGGTTTACCACAGAGGTTCAGACCGCTGTACACATTGATTAGTTAATCACGTTAGACCCGCAAATATCGACAGCTGGAGCCGGTTTGCTGTCGCTGGCCATAAATACGGTCACACAAGGATACTTAGATTTACAGTACGTGCTCGCGCTGTCTTTCTCTATTTCACTCACCTCTTTCTTTCTTTCACTCCCCTGTACAGCTGAGCTTCACTGCAGAAACTGCGTCTGTCGTTCTCTCTCAGTGTGTGCATGAGACTTAAAGCCTCAAGGTGTGTGTGTGTGTGTGTGTGTGTGTGTGTCACTGTCACTTGCTAAATGTGATTTTAGTGCGCGCACACACACATATCTCGTAATACCCGGCCAGCATGTGTTTGATTGCCATCAGCCTCCATACTGAGACGGTTTCCTATTGTGTGAGGCGTCTGCTGTCTGTCATTCTGTTTACTTTCTTTCTTTCTGTTTCTTTCTCACTCCATCGCTCACTTTTCAACTCATCTGTGCACTTGTCATTCTCTGGATCGTTCCCTGTTTTACAAAAAGAAAGACACAGAAATGAGATATTTTAGATATTTTTTTGTTTTATTTATTGATTTCGTAATAGTAAATGAACTATGTCACTATTAACTACTGTAGTTGTTTAGTAGCATGCCTATTGTTAACATATTCACAGTTTATTAGTATTAATAAAGCATCCGCATATTCTACCTCCCTAATCCTACCCAATACCTAAACCTAAAAACTAAAAACTTACTAATTATTAATAAGCACCTAATTAGGAGTTTATTGAGACAAGTCATAGTTAATAGTTTGATAATAGTGAGAATTGGACCTTAAAATAAAGTGAGACCAAAATAAATATTAACATAAATTAGTGTTATTCTAGTATAACTGAGACTTTACTTTTGTATTTTTCATATAAAAAGATTTAGTAATTTTGTCATTTTTATGAGTTAGTGTTTTTTAAACATCTATATAGGCTTTCATTTATTTTTGTTTCCTTTTTACACATTTTATTTTAACTTTCATTTGGTTTTCTTTGTTTTCTTACTTTTCAAATAGTTTCTTGTATCTAATCTTTATATGCAGACATTCAGTGGTTGTCTGAAAAATGTACACTTTGGCTCTGTTGAGCTATCAAACAAGCATTGAATACAGCAGCATTGACTCAGCCAATGGCGTGAGTTTAGGGCGGGGCTATCTAATGGCAGATTGAAAACCTGTTTGGAAGCAGACATAAATTCTGCAGTTCTGTTTGGTGACACTAGTGCAACGACACGCTTCACCTTTAAGAAGAAAAACGTCAACAGTGGCAGATCAAACACCTGTCTTTAAATTCAAACTAGCACGTAACATGTCAATATTGAACTGTTTGTCAAATATGTGTGAGATCAAAGTGTGTTTACTTGTCCGTTTAACTTCGACCGCCGCAGTAGATGGTCTTTCACGCATGGATCATCGCTCTGTGAGCTGTGGAAGGAGGTGCCATTTTGTGGTAGTGGAGTCCTGAGCCATGACCAACGCTTAGTCTGCCGGCCACAGCCGTGGATTCTCAATCACCACGCGCTTTAAAATGAGGCCTAGCGCAATTACAGCCCCTGCCGCTGTGAAAGGAAAACAGACACAAAGGGGGATGGGGGTCGGGGGAGAAATACAAGAAAGAGAAACACATGTCTCATGCTTCTACAGGAGTGCAAGGCTTTTTCTCTCGCTACTTAATGAAAAACAGCAAACGTAGCCATGAGATTACACAGCCCTGTCACAGTTTCCCCTCAGGTCACCCTGAGACCCGGCTGACGGCGAGGGTCTCTGGAGTTGATGACGTCTGTCAGGTTTGAGCCTGAGAAGTGTGAGTCCTGAGAGTGTCTGTTGTCAAGGACTTGCGTTGAAACTCTTGATGTATGAAGTTGGTGAATGACGATTTTCTGCTCGTTTAAGTTATCTGTCCTCCTGCAATAGCGAGCCGGGAAATTCCCTTCAGAGAAGAGGTCTCTTTTAAATTATTTTACACATTATTAATTCTGCCCTTGAGTGCAAGTTAAGAGACTTTGATCTTCATTTTTTACACGGCCACTGTCAGAATGTTTTCTATGAGTCTAGAATGCAGATATTATAACTCTGATATAGTATAGAGAAAGTGATGAAAATTCACAAACTGTAATTCGTCATAACCAGGTCCACAGGGAGTCAGACCTGAACAGAAAACTCACTCACAAAGTTCTACATATTCTTCATATTTGTGTGTGTTCTCTTTTTTAATAATCTCTGTTTTATGGTCAGCCAATTCATGAAATCAGGTGTGAATTGGATTGGCTATACCCAACAGGAAGCTGAACTGGAATTTGAAGACTTTGGGCCCTATCTTGCACCCAGCGCAATTGACTTTGTACACCGACGCATGTGTCATTCCTATTTTGCACCCGCGCAAAGCGCGCTTTTCCCTCCACAGAGGCACGTCGCTAAACTAGTGAATGAACTTGCGCTCCCTGGGTGGTTCAACGCAAAAAAGGAGGCGTGTTCCGGCGCAAACAATCCCTGGTGCTATTTTGCTGTTCCATTAAACAATTGCGCCACTGACCAGAAAAACCTAGTCTAAAGTCAGTGGCGCGTTGCGCGTTGTTCATTATGCTATTTTAAGGGCGCATGCTTGACCATAATGTATAGCGTGCACAACGCGCATACACTTTGCTCATGTAATCTACACAGATGCAACAGTTATTTTTGCAAATCATAAATTGTTACACTAAAAAAATATTAACACATGAGATGACGGAAATCATTGTGAAATCTTGCTTACAAATGATTCAGGCTAATTGTAGTAATTAAGGATCAGACCTGTTTGAGGTCATATATGTATATAAGGACATCTGACAAATTTGTTTGTCCGTCAAGAACCAGGAAAAAAAAATCGATGAAACAATTGTGGCTATTTCCTCCCACGCCTGTTTAACCGACGCTATTTTGGGTGGGTTTCTCCCATCCCCATACAACACAACTTCTCTGTCTTTCATTGCTCTTACAAGAACATCAGTCTCCTCGGCTGTGAACCGCTCCTGGCGTGCGCCTGGTAAATACGCCATAATAATAGCAATCCATAATGGAACTTGCGCACCTGCTTATAAAGGGAATGTTGGATGACGCTCCGATTGGTTTATTTCACGTTATGCCCAAACCACACCTATGAATAATGAAGCTACTTCAGACCAACCCACTTTAGATTTGCGCCGGGCGCAAGAGCCATTTATCCCGCCGGGAAAATAGCAACAGCGCCGAGACCCGCCCACAAAGTTACTTGCGCTTCGCGCTTTGACACTTGCGTTTCAGATCGTTAAAATAGGGCCCAAAGACAGGAAGTAGAAATTACGAAATAGCAGTTCAAATAAATGTAATGTGCAATGTGTTATGGGAAATAAAGTGTACTATAAACTATCTGGCCTATAAACTTGAAAGACTTCTATGTATTTTATTTTTTTCAAAACAAGGCTTTGTCAAGGCAACATTCAACAAATTTTGTTTTTCTACTTAAAGGGATAGTTCACCCAAAAATGAGAATTCTGCAAATTAATACTCACCCATAAGACATTCATTTTAAAAGTATTCTTGTAGCTTCATAAAATTAACCAATGATGCCACATGGACTATTTTAACAATGTCCTTACTTCCTTTCTGGGCCTTGAACGTGTGAGTTGCATTGCTGTCTATGCAGAGTCAGAAAGCTCTTAGATTTAATTAAAAAATATCCAAAGAGGAACAAAGGTATTACGGGTTTAGAATAACATGAGGTTGAGTAATTCTGCAACCTCTTTGCTAATGTACCTCCAATTCAATTCAAATTCAGGAACTGACTGGGAATATTGGGATTCTCTATTGATTTTATAATGTTGTAGTTGCTCTTGGTTCCTTTAAAGACTTTTTGTGATGTTTAAATGCATTTCACTGTTGATTTTTTACTGAAATGTCATGTAGAAAAAAGCATGTATGGCAATAAAAAAATGTGTGATTCCATCTGGGCCTACCCACAACTGTGTCCAAATGCCTGTCTGTGGAGCCAAATGCTGTCTGCTAAATCAATTAGCTCACTGGTAAAAACATATTTTTAATAAACACTTGGTTTATTGATTTTAAAAGGAACTTTACTCACCATCCTCCAGGGGCTGTTCCCTCTGTGGTGCCAGTGTTCCCCGGGACTGTGGACTGCATAGAGGCTGTAAATGAATGTATGGTGGACCCTGAGTGTAAGCGGCAGTTCCGGCATCTGGAGTACTGCGTGGACGAGGAGGCGGTGGCTCCCCTCAGTCTGGAGGGGCGGCAGGTCTGCGTCGATGCCCAGAACAACCTCATGCACTATCAGAACCTGCAAGAATGCAAGTGTCAGCGAGGCTCTCGCTTGGAGCAACAGTGCCTGAGCGTTTACTGGACTGTCCGTTTTCCACAGGGTAAGAGGCAGAAGAGAGAGTTTTTACTTTTTGTATGATGATTGTTGTCAACAATAAGCCCTCTTATATTTCAGCCTCTCCTCTTCAACCACTTGGATCTGTTCTCATTTAGTTCCACCCTATTATTATTTTTTTTCGATAAAAGTCCTGTTTGAATTACAAATGGTTTCTTGCAAAGGGAGCTCTAGGGAGTCTGTGGAAAGTACAAAACAAAATACAAATACTTTTAGTTATAGACCAATATTTACTGTTAAAAGGACTATAAAAATACATTTAAATGATCAAAAATCCCATTGTAAAACTACATTATCGTTATTCATTAAATTGATCAAAAGATTTCTGTTTCAAATAAACTCCGAAGTTGTAAAGATTGAAGGTAAAAAAAAAAAAAAATCATAGTAAGCATTGTTTGCAATATTGATGATAAGAAATGTTTTTGAGCAGCAGATAAGTATTTTAGAATATTCTTATGAAGGTATTATGTAACACTGAAGACTGGAATAATGATGCAGAAAATTCTACTTTGCATCACAGGAATAAAATATATTTTAAAGTACACTACCAGTCAAAAGTTTTTCAACAGTAAGAATTTTTTGTTTTTATAGAATTCTCTTCTGCTCACCAAGCCTGCATTTATTTGATACAAAATACAGCAAAAGCAGTAATATTGTGAAATGTTTTTACAATAAAAAAAAAAAATCTATTTTTAAATATTTTAAAATGTAATTTATTCCTGTGATCAAAGCAACATTTTCAGCATCATTTCTTACTCCAGTCACGATCCTTCAGAAATCATTCTAATATTCTGATTTGCTGTTAAAGAAACATTTATTAGTAGTAGTAGTAGCAATATTTAAAACAGCTGAGTACATTTTTTTCAAGGTGCTTTGATGAATAGAAAGATCCAAAGATCAGCATTTATCTGAAAGAAAAAGCTTTTGTAACATCATACGCAACACTGTTCAAAAGCTTGAGGTCAGTATATACATATTTTGGGGAAAGAAAATATAGAAATTAATACTTTTATTTAACAAGGATGCTTTAAACCGATCAAACCCCTAACCCTAAGTGATGATAACAACATAGTTACAAAAGATTTCTATTTCAGATAAATTCTGTTCTTCTGAAAACTATTGAAAACTGAAAACATTCTACTCACAATAAAACATTTCAACATAATAAAAATGAATCTTTTTTGAGCAACAAATCAGAATATTAGAATGCTTTCTGAAGGATCATGTGACTGGAGTAATAATGCAATAAAATTCAGCTTTGAAATCACATGGATATATATATATATATATATATATATATATATATATATATATATATATATATACAAAAAGAAAATGGTTATTTTAAATAGTAAAAAAAAAACTTTGGATCAAATAAATGCAGGCTCAGTGAGCAGAAGAGACATCTTTAAAAACTGTAGTGTAGACAGAACACCTATTTTAAACTGTAATAATATTTCACAGTATCAAAATTTACTGTATTTTTAAACAAAGAGAGGCTTCGTGAATGTTTCAAAAACATTAAAAAAAAATCTTACTGACTTTTGAGGGGTGTAAATATATATACATATAGTTATATTATAAGATATTATAGAAGTTAAATTGCTAATGTAGTTTCATGTTTTTTTAAAGACTCCCTGGAATATTCCCTGATTTAACTGCTCATGTCCAGCAATTCCCCAACCAGTGAATGTCATGATGAAAGGAGAAAGTGAATAAGAAAGTAAAAGAGGGAGTAGGTAACTCCAGAGAAAATTAATGCATAAAGAATTCAGTTAAATCAATTTCAAAATGACTGCCTTTGTTCTGTCGGTCATAAACAGTGTACTCACAGATCTCAGTGGATGTTCTTTCAGGACATGCCAAAATGCTTTAATGAGAGTGTTGAGTGAGCTACCAGAGGATTTAGATTTAGGCAGTAATAGCATTTAATGAGTGCTCAGTAATGTGTATGAGATGGCAAGGAGGCATAAAACCCAGTCAGACACTAAACAAACTACTGGCTCCCTGACAGTGCTATCGTGATTAATCTCGCCAGTCCCTCATCTGTTCATTACGCTCGGCGGGACGGACGCATACATGCAGGAACCCAAATATGTAACGTTCCGTCGAGGGCGTCTGGTTCTGTCTCACGGCTGAAGTTTCACGTTCGTGTGTTTGCTCATGAGCAAAAGAGATTACGGAGTTACTGGTGAATGACGTCCGGGGGATCGTCAAAGCACGGCTGCAAAATTAATTGATTCAGAGTCCATATTCCCACCCAATATGGCTTATTAATATTAAACCTTATGAAACAGGAAGATGGGTTCCCACAGCGACTCATCAAGAGCTGTTGTAAATGCTGACTAATCCCAGGCTTCTCCAGCAGCAAACTCGTCATGCGTCTGAGTGCAGCGCAGGGGCCAGAAGGGCCCAGCCTGATCAACAGTCTCAGAAATAAGTGCTTTTAACACACATCAACTGGAAATGTCAAGTGTTCTTCTCCTGCGTGCTGCAAATGAAAACCGTCAGCGGCGGAATACGCAAGGCACGTAATTGTGAATGTAGCACACTTGATGTGGCGCCTCCGTAGATTGAAATGTGGCGTGCGAAAAAGATGACAGGAAGGATTCTGCCTGTTTGCATTTGTTTGAAGAGTCTGTGTGTGCCTAGGTTTTGATATAACCGAAATTTCAGAAAATGTCCCCGAAAGAATATCACAACATGACAAAAAACAACTTTAGGGATGTTGGCACAAAAATAACAGGCCTGTGAAATGACAAAATGTGCATTTTAGAGTAAGGCTAAGAGTGTAGTAATTATAACGTGACTTTTTGAAGAAAATTTAGTGGTGTTTGCTGACAAATGTTTACAGTATTTGCTAATCTATTGCTAAGGCATCTGAAGTTATTGCTAGGTTGGATCTATGGCTTCGCTAAATCTCTGTGATATTCAGATCTGTACATATAGATGATGCAAGGCAGGTTTATTTATATAATTGTAGCACATTTCATACATAGTGGTAATTCATACAAATGAAAGAGAAAGATAAACGACACATTAAACTAAATTTAACACCATTTAAGAGTGAGAAAGGAAGGAAAAAAGGATAATAAAAAAGTTTAATTAAAAGATTCAAACAAATAAAAAAAATCATAAAGTAGTATAGTAAGAAGTACAATATAACAATCAAAAATAATAATAAAAGTTCAATTTAAAAATTAAAGTAAATGAAAATAATAAATCTACATAGTCATTATAAAGAGAAATAATATAAAAGACATACATTTAAAAAATCGACATTTTATAAATCATACATTGTAAAAATCTAAAATCAATAAATAAAATGTAAATCAATTATATGAAACAAGTATATCTAAATAAAATAATACATTAAATAAAAATAATAAAATAAATGTCAAATAAATAAAAACAAATAACAATATCTTAATAATAAAAATAATAATAAATAAGTCTGTCTAATAAAGTATGATCTAAAATTATTAAAAAGGAAAGAAAAAGAACATATTAATAAAATAATAATATGCTGTAATGAATGCCCCCCCCCCCCCAATGTACTGTAAGTGAATTATTTCCAATTACTATATCATTCATGTTTCTAGCAAAAATATAGATGTGTTAATACTTAATACTTTAATAGCTTAATACTTTAAATTCTCATACATTATCTTATTTAAAAAATATAATAATATGAACAGAAAGTCCCCACAAGAGAAAACCCTACAACACAAGCTTGTGTGTGTGTGTGTGTGTGTGTGTATTTGTGTCTTCTTGGCATGCAGCATCCCCAGGGTTGTGTGATACAAATAGACTGGTCTCTGTTTGAACTGTGTCTTGATCCAGACCCCTCAATCTGTGGACATTGACAGTTCAACACTGACCTCTTATTAAAATCTGTAAGACTGTGGATAATTAAAGAAATACCATATGAAATTTGATAATATGCTGTGCTGTTAATTAGGCGTAATGATAAGGTAATGGTGCAGTTTGGTGAGCTTAATTAGTCTCAGACGGTTGTGTGTGTTTGTATTGCAGGTTATGATGACATTGAGACGTCCCCATACGAAGACATTGAACTGGAACTTGTGAGAAATAGCGAAACATCAAAACTAGCCTCAATAGTTTCAGGTACTGCAGCCACATCAGTGATCCGACAAAACTAAATGTGTTTTCCTCCACAGCTGAATGCACTGTGATGACGTACAGAAGTGTATGCTTGTATGTTTGTGCTTGTCTTGCAGTTGTTTTTTCTACATTGAAAAAAGGTGTAGGTTTTACTTTATACATTTTTTTACTCAGAAATTGCTGGTAACTTTCACAAATAGTTACAAAGAAATGGCAAGTAACATTGAATGTAAGGAGAATTTTATTCAAAAGTAAATTAGAAATTGCTGAAAATGTTCTCAGTTTGTTTCTTCATCCGAACAGATTTGGAGAAATTGAGCATTGCATCACTTGCTCACCAATGGATCCCCTGCAGTGAATGGGTGCCGTCAGAATGACAGACCGAACAGCTGATTAAACATCACAATAATCCACACTCCTCCAGTCCATCAGTTAACATCTTGTGATGTGAAAAAGCTACGTTTTTGTAAAAAACAAAACATCAAGTTGTTTATTATTATCTTAAAACAGTTCTAAGTATAGTGGTGGATTTTGATGTTATAGGACAAAAGTTGATGAACGTTATTTTGGATT
This sequence comes from Carassius auratus, assembly GCF_003368295.1. Lineage (NCBI taxonomy): Eukaryota > Metazoa > Chordata > Actinopteri > Cypriniformes > Cyprinidae > Carassius > Carassius auratus. The sequence continues at coordinate 14,068,518 of NC_039256.1, forward strand.
ATGAATTTATGTTACCCGGAAATTACAGTTTAAAATTAAAACACCTTATGATGGATTAGTTTCTTACAGATGCTTTTCAAATCAAAATTTGAAATGCATTAAATGTTGAACTGGAGTTGTGTGGATTACTTGTGGATTATTCTGGTGTTTTTGTCAGCTGTTTGAACCCTCATTCTGACGGCACCCATTCACTGCAGAGGATCCATTGATGAGCAAGTGTATTGCTAAATATCTCTAAATCTGTTCCGATGAAGAAACAAACTCAACTACATCTTAGATAGCCTGAAGGTGAGGGAGTTTTCAGCAAATTTTTATTTTTGGGTGAACCATTTCTTTTGATTGTAAAATGTTGAAGTAGAAAAAATTAATTAATATTTTCTTGCAAAACATCCTTCGGTGAACTGTTTTATTTAAACCCCCCCCCCCATTTTTTTTACTGTGTGTGTGTGAAATCTAAAAGGTGTAACATACTGCTCTATACAGGCCCAGAAAGCATTTGGACATTTAATTCAAAGTGTTTTTTCCTCTTTCTCAGTGTCCTCCCTTCCTCTGACGGACCAGAACCAGTGTCTGAAAGCAGCTCAGGACTGTGGGTTGTACGAGAAGTGTGGTTCCCTGCGCTCTGAGTACGCCTTAGCTTGCACTAAGATCATACCTGGCACGAACCACTGTAACCGGCACAAATGTCACCGGGCCCTGCGGAGGTTCCTGGAGCGAGTTCCAGAGGAGTACAGCTTCGGTGTCTTATTTTGTCCCTGTTCGGATACTCTGTGCGGGGAGAGAAGGAGAAAAACCATTGTGCCCTCCTGTTCCTATGAGGAGCGAGACGGACAGCCCAACTGCCTCAATCTGGAGAGTTACTGCCTCAAAGACAACCTGTGCAGGTGAGACACATGTCTGTGAGCAGCTGGACACACTAAACATATCTGATTTGTGAATCAGCCATGTTTTCCCATCTGAGATTTTAAATCAATCTGCAACACCAGTTCACAAAACATATGTGAATCATACAGCAACATTACATTCAACAACTCAAAAAACGCATTAAACTAAACCATCAAGAGATTATAACAAAAAAGATTATAAATAAAAGTAACATTCAAATGTATGTTTGCTGCCTAGCATATATTAATAAATAAATAAATAAATAAATAAATAAATAAACTACATATGTTAGAATAATAGGTAAGAAATTATATGTATTTAATTGGATTTTATAAAACATGCATGAATCTTAGTTTTTTTGCATGTGAAAATGAAAATCATATTTCTGTTCATAGCTCATGGCTGCAACAAACTGAACTGGGACACATAACAACAAACACCTGTTCTGTAAAAAACAGGATGTAAATATCTGCTGAATCAATATTTTAAATTGGTTCTTTGAAATAACCAATTTGTGTAACTGATTGTGACATATTACACTCTCATCTGATGTTCTCAGCTTTGATAACAGCGCAGCATGATCATTTCCACCCTTCTTCTTGAAATACAAGACTTCCTTTTTATCTTCCTCTAGAAACAGATGTCTCTGGCAGTAATGCTTACCTAAGCATCATTAATAGCTCAGAACAAGCAGAGTTGGATGGAAGAAGGGACAACAGGTCGCATATTATATGATTAGACACATCTTGTATTTAAATAAGAATAAAAATGAGAAATGTTTGAAGAATGCAGACTATCCTTCAGTATGGACACATATGATCAGTGAAAGGCATTTTCTCAGAAGAGGCAGTAAGACAGATATAGGTTGTGGCAGTAATATATATATATATATATATATAAAATTACAAAATTAATAGTACAAAATAACATAAGATATAAAAAAACCTAATGATTTATTAAACTGCTAAATCCCTATTAATTAATTTTTTTTTGTGTTGTCAACCAAAGCTTTTAAATTTTTTTAAAATAAAGCTAAAATAAAATCTCTAAATATAAGATCAAATAGTTTAGGCAACTAAACTATTTTCTATCAAGAACACTTAAAGGGGGGGGGGTGAAATGCTCGTTTTCACTCAATATCCTGTTAATCTTGAGTACCTATAGAGTAGTACTGCATCCTTCATAACTCCAAAAAGTCTTTAGTTTTATTATATTTATAAGAGAAAGATAGTCTGTACCGATTTTTCCCGGAAAAACACGAGCGCCTAGAGGCGTGACGTGTGGGCGGAGCTAAAGAATCACGAGTGCGAGTAGACTTTTGAGTTGAGAGCATGTGGAAGCTGTGACACAGATCCAGAGGCTGAAATTTAACAAGAGCAGCATCAGCAAAGGCGGTATGCCATGTGGTATGTACTGAAACTGTATATATTTGCTTAGCGGTTTTGGAAAATGACTAAGTTCCACTTTATGTCGTCTTTTTTTTTTTTTTTTTTTAAGCTGTACATGTGGAAAGTGCAGTTTGATGACAACATCGCATGTTGTTTACTTGATGTGCTTACGTGCTGATAGCTAAGTTAACAACACAGAGATATTTGAAGCAGTTTTACTCACCGCATGTGGTTCCAACACTCAATCGTGACCCTTTTCCGTTGGGACTGCATTATCCTTAAGAAATAAACGATGTCCGAAATGCAGGGAACAAACAAAAACACTTGCACAACTCCGTTGATGCTCTGTAAATATAAACTCCATCCACTGGTCCCTTAATGCTGTTTCTCTTTTGGTAATCTGTGCAGGGTTGTCTTGCCCTGGCAACCAAAAACACACTTCTTTTGTGACATTTCGCGACGCTCTCGCTCTGATCAGTGAATGTCTGTTGTGCTCTCAGTGCTCTGCTATACGGGAGCGCGCGCTCTTCCGGCAGAAGAGCGCGCACTTAGGACCCATATAAGGAAATTCCGCTCCATCTAACGTCACACAGAGCCATACTCGAAAAAAAGTTTCCGAAACTTGTGACAAACCGGAAGAGGTTTTTTTGGAACAAAAATTCTCCTTCAAACGTACAACTTAATTTTTGAAACTTTGTCCATGTTTAGCATGGGAATCCAACTTTTTAACAGTGTAAAAAACTCAGTATGCATGAAATAGCATTTCACCCCCCCTTTAATAGAAAATATAAAAATAAAAATAAAAATATATTATAAAGCCAATTCAAAATATGAATTTATATTTATATTTTATATATATATATATCAATCAAAATTAAATTGTTCTAAAGTACCACTATTCTACAGCAGCACAAACAGATAAACCTTTCATAAACATTTTTTTATTTATGTATTTTTTTTTTGAAATATCATGTAAATGTTTAAAACCTAGTGCATTTTTAAAGACAAAGCAGAGGCCACAGTTGCATCAGCAGTTAAATGACGTGCATGCAACTGGTAAACAATGAACCAAATAAGGTAAACCAGTAAATAGGTTAGGACCATAAGGCATTCATTACATCACCTAATTAATATTCAAGAACAACACCGATAAAGTTTATAACACATCCCCCTTACTTTTCAAACCGTTCTGACGTCAATGACAAAAAAACATATGCATTCCACAGAACAAAAGCACATGGTATAAATCAGAAAAAAAAAACTGATTTGAGCAACTGATCATGCAATCTGTCAGAATCTGACATACACGTATGTTCTAATAATCCTGTGTCCGTGTTCAAATTTGTCTGGTCTTGTCAGGTCAAGATTGGCTGATTTCCAGCAGAACTGTCAGCCGTCTTCTTACTCTTCCTCCGGCTGTCTCCGGGAAAGTGGAGCCGTGTGCCTCAAGGCCTACGCCGGGCTCATCGGTGAGAAACCATCTCAGATGACCTTGAAAAATGGATGCAAGCTTAATGAAGAGTACAAAACGCACAAATCGATACGTCACTGCACAGTCTGTACTTAAAGAATATTACATTTTTAATGTCAAGCACTTCTGCGTCCTGCTGGAGTGAGTTCACTGAAACTGGAAACAGTGTTGGGAATGATTGGTCAGAGCAGTTTGGGTTCAACTTCATGCCATGGTTTTACTTTAACCCAGTGTGCCACTTATATTGAATTAAAAGGACAACCTGAGGCCACATAATTAAACTGGAAGGGGTGTGGATAGACTACACTGGTTGGAGATTCTCCCAGATGGGCTTGGGGCTAATTGGCATGGGATCTTTTCCTCTGGCTGTCTCTCATCCCCTCTTTTCTGCTCCTTCCCTCACTCTACAGGAACCATCATGACACCAAACTACGTGAGTAACAGCAGTACAGAGGTGTCACAGTGGTGTAATTGCGAAGGCAGCGGGAATCAGTGGCAAGACTGCCTGCGAATCCTGCACATGTTCAACAGCAACAACTGCCTGCGTGAGCATCCCAGAATATCATTTACACATCATCTTAATGTTTTTCAAGAAGAGTGTAAATATGGAACTGTTCTGACAGATTTGCTGTTTCTTACAGACCCCTTTAAAAGGTTTAACGTTCACACTTTTCTTTTGTGTATGACATATTTCGTATTGAAACAGGAAGTTGGCACAGGTCCTTGTAGAAGCTGCTCGAATTCTGCATTAATTTTGAGCAAAGGTGCTTTAAATTGATCAAAAGTGACAGTAAGGACATTTATAATGTCAACTACTTATATAATTTTAAATATTTTAAACAGCTTCCTCAAAAATATCAAGCAGCAACTGTTTTAAGATTGATAGTAATAAGAAATGTTTCTTGAGCAGTAAGTCAGCATATTAGAATGATTTCTGAAGGATAGTGTGACACTGTAAATTCAACTTATTTTGATTAAATATGACGAATAAATTGCATTTTAAAATATACTCAAATATAAAAGTTATTTTAAATTATTTCACAGTAACACTGTTTTTATTGTGTTGTTGAGCATAAAAGGCTTCTTTAAAAATGTTCCTCTGACCCCAAACTTTTAAACAGTGTGCATGTCTGCTCTAAAATATCAACACAATGCTTAAACTATGATATTTATTTCTCTGCAGTCAAGTTTTCAATATGAACTGAAGCATTTATCATCAAATTCAACAAAATGATCTGAGCTATGTATTTATTTACACCCCTGCACAGAAGATGATATCAATATTTCATCCATTTTATCAGACGACTGTACATGTTAAATGTGGGTATGGACTTTAAGTATATTTTGTCAACCTTCGGAGTAGACAAGCATAACAGACATGAACTAAAACCCACAAAATTTACATTTCTTAATTTTCTTGAGATGTATAATTGGTTTTAAAATGTTTATACTTTAGATCATTATCCTTTCTTATTTTGCAAATAGGACTTAAAGGGTTAGTTCACCCAAAAAATAAAATTAGCTTTTGTTTTACTCACCCTCGAAGCATCCTAAGTGTATATGACTTTCTTCTTTCAGACGAATCCAGTCGGAGTTACATAAAACATTTTCCTGGCTATTCCAAGTTATATCATTGCAGTCAGCAGGTGTTGCAGATGAACAGTCTACATGTCGTCAAATAAAGTGCGTGCAATCATAATAAAAAGTGCCGCAGACGGCACCGGGGGATGAATAAAGCCACCATGTAGCAAATCGCTTTGTTTTTGTAAGAAGATTTGTTATTTAAATGTAATAAAATCTTTGCTCTCACTTCCGTTATCTGTCATACGCAGATCCGTTCCAGTGGATGTCACAGCACTTAATATGTGCAGTGTTCCCGCCCTTGATATGTTAGTCTCGCGAGTTTGTTTATAGGAGCAAAAGAAGCAAGGTTTCCATACTTTAGCAAAGGAAAGCCTGTCTCCTCTTGGTTTATATCGAAAACCTTCAACATTTTTCTTTACTAATCTTCGGTTTGTACTTCTAATTCCTGACTGGCGTTTTGTTTTGATCCCTCTCATTCGTCACTTATAACACAATGCCGCACGTCTTACGTCATTCGCTGGAACTGCTTCAGTGTATGACAGTCAGCAGAAGTGAGAAAAAAGTGTTTATTACATTTGAAATATGGATATTTTTCTTACAAAAACACATGGATTATTCATCCCCCGGAGCCATCTGCGGCACTTTTTATTATGATTGCGTACTCTTTATTTGACGAATTGTGGACTCTTCAACTACAACACTTGATGACTACAACGATATAGCTTGGAATAGCCAGGATAATTTTAAAAATAACTCCGACCAGATTTTGTCTGAAAGAAGAAAGTCATATACACCTAGGATGCTTCGAGGGTGAGTAAAACACAAGGTAATCTTTAAGTAAATGAAGCCTTAAACTCACCCGGTTTCTTTATCTAACAGGTAATGCCATCGATAACATGGGAAGCTCCACCCCTCGCCCAGTAGAAGCCACGCCCCTTCCTCCTCCTCGCCCCTCCCCTCAGGTCCAGCGGGATGAGCTGAACGTCAACACCCTGCCTGAACCCAACGCAGTAAGCAGTGAACACTTTTTCTTAAAACAGCCACCACACAATCAAACTCCTCCAGCTGCAATGCTAACTCAACATAATTTACACAGAAGGACCATTTATAAAACTTTTGTATAATCAGGATAAACCTGATTCTTATTCCCGTCATAGCTTTGTGGTTAATTCTGGCCTTTGATACGTGAGATCTGCAAAAAGACGAGCCAAACAAACCCGCAGTCCTTGCGCTTTGAGCATACTGATGGATCCGAGAAGCGAACTGAGACGTTAATGTGCGGCTGATTGTGTCACTGCAGAAACACACGGTCACACACCGTCGCCCTGCAGTCGCTACAGTAAGCACAAAAACGCTTGTTCAGAAAACCCACCTCCTGCATTTAATTTGGTTTCCTGGATATGTCGTGGGATGCTTCTAAACATTCCCTGTTAATTTACTGTATTGATTCAACTGTGGTGCATATATTTTGGAACAAGATTAATTAATGCAAGTTCTTCTTGTTCTGTCTCTTTAGCATTGTTAAAAAAGACCCATTTATTAGATCTAATCAATAGGTCATGATGCTTTGAATTAAAGGTCCCACCTCTGACCTATATTCACATGACCTTATTAAAATGCCGGATTTTACTGGTTTTAATGGATATGTTCACTTGGTTTTCGTCTATACACAAAGATGGTAAATAAATGCCACATGCACCTAAAGGGATCAGTGTGGGGTCGGAAACTGCCACCTTCAATTCAATCAGAAATAATCACACAACCCACAGGCCCTCAAGAACACAATCATGGTAAGGAATTAAATCTATATCGATTTGCTCTTCCCTTTAGTCAGATTATATTGTGCTTTGGAATGAGGGTGTCAGCTTTATTTTTCTTTCATTATGGCCGGCCGCCAAACTTTAAATGACTCAAGGAGAATTAGTAGGCAGCGTCACTGAATCAGATCTTTAATTGTCCTCAATCTTGCGGTTGCCTTGGTTTTATGCTGTATCTGAAAGTGACCATATACTTTGTACAGCTTGAGATACGATTTCTTGAAACAGTGTTCAAGTGAAAAGTTATTAGCATATTATTTTGCAAAGACATTTAGTGATAGTAAGTTACCAGCCCAACCAGAACTGGGTAGATTACTTACAATCTGTAATCCATTACTGATACCAAATTACATGACACAATTTTTTTTTATTTGTTTACCTGTATGTCATGTGACCATAACCAATGCCAGAGAACCATGAACATACAAATGTGATACTTCATTATTAAAAATATTTATTTTAATATCTCAGGGATACTTTAAATAATATATTAGGTGTAAGAGGATTCAGATGACAAAAAAGTTAGTTTGTGCATTTCAATGTGTTTGTACGGAACCCCGCACATGGCATCCAGGAAAAAAATAGTAGGCTAAATCGTGCGCAGGATTTACTAATTAGTTCCCTTGATTTATAAACTGCACGCATGATTTATCAATTAGTTCCCTTGATTTATAAACTGTGCGCATGATTTATTAATTAGTTCCCTTAATTTATATATTGTGCGCAAGATTTACTAATTTACTATTTCGATTTACTAAATAGTAATCGTGTGCATGTTTTAGTACATCAAGGGAACGAATTAGTAAATTGTGCAAACAAATTTGTTTTTTCCTCCATGGCATGTGCAGAGCTCTATATGTTTGAAAGACAAACACTTTCCTAAATTATACATAGTAAAGTAATCATGTAATCCATAAAGTAACTGAAGTGTGATTATGAGTATTTTAAATTGTAATTTAATATAATTACAAGTACTTAATTTTTGAAGAATGATTACGTAATCCAGATAATATATTATAAGTTACTGACCAGCTCTGATCCCAACTAACCCGCCAACCAACTCAAATAAATAAATAAATCTTTATTTAGTGCAATTTAATAACTGAATACATAAAGTGATTTAACTTGAGTTCAATTAAATAATTAACCTGTAGAAGCCAACTGTTAACATTAGCCAGCCTTGGCCCTATAGACAAGCTATTAGCATTTGCATAATATCTGTGCCAAAGTCATTTCTTGACAAGCTTCAGTGAGTGTCACTATCCAAATAAATCAATGATATTTCTTGCAAAAAGCATTTTGTTGGCTACTTTCGAATGGTTGTCAACAAAGAAACATGCTTTTTGACAGCATAATGGTGTATTACTTAAGCTAACCTGCTAAACCCTGACCCCCATAGACAAGGTATTAGCATTGGTATAATAATCTGAGCCAGAGCCATTTCTTGATAGACAAATAGGCTAATAGAGATACAGGGAGTGACACCATCCAACAAAATTAGTTACTGTTGAAACATCTATTTTGCAGATTTCTTCCAAAAAGTGATTTTGTTAGCTACTTTTGAATGGATATCAATGCTTTTTGACAGCACAGTGGTGTAATGCTAAAGCTAACCGGCTAAACCCTGGCCCCCTGGTCATGTTTTTAGCATTAGCCATAGCATAATATCCAGCTGAAGTAATTTCTTGATAGCCGATCAGCTTTTAGCGCTTCGGGGAATGACACCATTCGTGATAGCAACACTTACTTGACTATGTATTGTAAAATGGATTGTATATTTGCTGCCCACATAAAAGAGAAGCAAATAATCCCTTGGCGTCCATAGGCATACAGACTTTATCAAGAAACGCTGCTCTGATCTGTGTGTCTTTGTGTTTGTATGTCCTCACTTTGGACCGCGTTCACATCCTCTGTTCTCAGAACACACAGACCACAGCATTCAGCTTAGAGATAATCTGGGCCTGCAGACAAAAAGGATTCAATTCAGTTTCTGCTGTCATTTATTTCTTTCCTAGACTCTCTCTCGCACTCGTGTTCTCCAGCAAATCTCTCCTCTCCAAATGTCCCTGTCTTTCCTGATCTGTCTCTCTTGATGTGCTTCTCACTTTCTTGGCCTGTCTCTCTCTCTCTCTCTCTGAACGGATTAGCTAAAGGTGTTTGCAAGCAGCGGTGTATCAGTCAAACTTCATTAATATTAATGTATTCGCACCCATCTGTCTGTCTCTCTAGCTAACTCTCTTCTTCTCTTTCTCCTTCTTTTATCGTTCGTTCCTAATCCCTCTCCCTCACAATCTCTCCGTCCCTCTCACCTGACAAAGGCTCATCAACATTTTGCTCCTACTTTTCTAAAACTGTAATTCTCAGGTGTTTCATTTATTTCTCATATGATTCATTTCTCATATCACTATTCTACTAATTTAGTCTCAGATATTTCTCATAAAACTCCATCTAACAAAGTTTAATATATATGAAATTGTTATTTTTATATTACATTATAAGGTGTTACATTTTGTTTTACTACCAAATTATATGTGATATCTTATTATTATTAATATTGAACTTACATTAGAAAAGTTTCTGTGACGTCTTGAAGAATATGATGCATGATGGGATACACTAAGCTGTGGATACCGCTCTGGAGCGATATTCGATATAGGGCACTGCGCTTTGGCATTTTTAAGATCTGGGCAGTCTTGGACACTTACTTCCTGTTATGCGCATGCACTCTAAAGTGGCCAAGACCGCAAGTGTGGGACAAGGCATGTTTCTCCTTTGTTTTTTATTTTGTCATTTGCAGTGCTTCATGGGATTGTAGTTCTTTTCCTCATTGAAGCTTTTATGTACACAGTCTTGTACCTTTGTCTTTTTATTTTAGCTTCAAATAAAAGTTTATAATGTTGTGATTCACCCCTTAGCTGGTTGGTTTTGTTTATATCTTATAACCAAACCAACCCAAGTTTATATCTTATAAGTTTTTGATCTAGTTAAACTAAAGTCATCAATCTAAACTAAATTAAAGTGAGAAATGTTGTCTTAATTAGTCTTTTTATTTACATTTTTGTTTAATTTAAGTTAATGTTTATTTTATTTCAAGTGAACATTTTTTTCCCTAGTTTTACTCTATTTTAAGTTAATTAATAATGCTGGAAGGCACTGTTGCACTTGGCTGAGCCAGTGCTAAGCTACAGTGCAATGGACTACATCATCTGACAAAACCAAAAATCAGGTCTCATTACATGATCATTTATGGATTAGAAGTTCTGTTTGTGTTTTTTTTCTGTTTTATTTAATTTTAATATCAAAAGGTTAGTGAGAAGCAATCTGGACACCAATCAGTCTGGACACTGGTTATGAATGGTGTCTCCTTTGAAGGCATCTTGAGCAAAACAGCTCAAGGGGGGAGGGGTGAAATGCTCGTTTTCACTCAATATCCTGTTAATCTTGAGTACATATAGAGTAGTACTGCATCCTTCATAACTCCAAAAAGTCTTTAGTTTTATTATATTCATAAGAGAAAGATAGTCTGTACCGATTTTTCCCGGAAAAACATGACCGGCTGGAGGCGTGACGTGTGGGCGGAGCTAAAGAATCACGAGCGCCAGTAGGCTTTTGAGTTGAGAGCGTTTGGAAGTTGTGACATTACTGTGAGGAAAAAAACCATCATCCAAAACAAACCATGGCTAACAGTCAGATTCAGCCGTTTTTATGTTCCAGAATCAGATCCTGAGGCTGAAACTGAACGAGAGCAGCAGCAGCAATGACTCGCTCCGAGCGGGACGCACTAACAAGGAGGCAGAGATATTTTAAGCAGTTTTACTCACCGGATGCGGTTCCAACACACGATCGTGACCCTTTTTCGTTGGGATTGCATCATCCTTAAAAAATCCGTCGTCAAACTGGGCCTTGTTTGTAAAACAAGCATCTACGAAATGCAGGGAACAAACACAAACACTTGCTCTTTAAAAATAAACTCCATCCACTGGTCCCTTAATGCTGTTTTTTTTTGGTAATCTGTGCAGGGTTGTCTTTCCCTGGCAACCAAAAACACACTCCTTTCGCGATGCTCTCGCTCTGATCAGTGAATGAGTGTTGTTCTCTCATTGCTCTGCTATACGGGAGTGCGCGCTCTTCCGGCAGACGTGCCCTTAGGACCCATATAAGGAAATTCCGCTCCATCTAAAGTCACACAGAGCCATACTCGAAAAAAACTTTCCGAAACTTGTGACAAACCGGAAGGAGTATTTTTGGAACAGAAATACTCCTTCAAATGTACAACTTAATTTTTGAAACTTTGTCCATGTTTAGCATGGGAATCCAACTCTTTAACAGTGTAAAAAACTCAGTATGCATGAAATAGCATTTCACCCCCCCTTTAACAAAGCACATACAAAAGACCTGAACCAGAAGCGACCGTGACCTGTTCTACAGAAGTTGCAAAAAACATTTTATTTCATATGTCAGAAACATCTTTCAAATTGGCAAGTTTTGCACTTAACATTGTATAAAGCAAATTTCTCTCACTGAGAGAGATGCTTTGCAGCACATGTGGGTTTGCTTTCACTTCATTTGACCAGAAGCATTAACTCAGCATTAGTGTTCTCAGAAGTCGTAAACTGACCAAGTGTGCATAACCCCGATTAAAGAGACATTTCTCTGTTTCCAAAAGGTGACTGAAAGTGAAGAAGATGTGGAGGAAGAAGAAGAGGAGGAGGAGGAGGAGGAAGAAGACCAAACCGAAGGAGGAGGAGGGTTCAACATCATCCCTCCGTTCTCAGATAAGGCGACAGTCACTAACCTGGGCTCTGAGGCTGGAAGAGTCCACAGCTGGGCCTCCACCCTCTCCATCCCTCACTTCCTACTCGCGGTCCTATTGCTGATTGCTCTCAGCTGGGGGTAGAAACCCTCACTCACAAACACACACCTACACACACTCTTACACAAAACACGCAAACACACTTCCTCCTAAAGTACTCGCTCACATCCAGACTCTACCATCGAGGGACGACAAGAACGACAGATCGAAGTGCGAAACGAGCGGACAACTGTTCTATCCCTCTTTCCTTCTTTCATTCATTCATTTTCTCCTTCTCGGGAAGAGGGTCTGCTATAGATATAGATGCTTATTCATTAGGGAATCGCTTCCTGAACGGGATTCCCTGCCTGAATCATTTGAATCACACAGAAGACTCACGACTCCTCGGACTGACAGTAGCCGATGGTGAACGAATGATCATGCCATGTATCTATCTATTGTATAATGTCAATGTGCTTCAGAAAAGCGAGTTAAACCAGGAAAGCGTTGGCTTTCCTTGGGTTTGGAAAACCCGCCGTGTTTATTGTCGCTGATCATGTCGTTGTATGAAATGAGACAAAATGTATGTGTTTGTAAGTATGTGATTCGCTTGACACGAGAGCAAAAAACATGTCGAGCACGATTTTCGAATCTACCCATTTCTCACGCCTCCATGTCTCTGGAATCAGGCCGCACACCTAATCACACACACACGCCTCTGCCCCGCTGCGGAGCCCATCGCGCAGATGCAAGCCGTTTCCATTTATTGCTCTATCTGCGATGTGCTTTCATTTTTTGACTCAGCACAGACTGTGCACTCTAACCAGGGGCATAAATAAAAAACACGTCCGCGAACAGAAAAAAAACATGAGTAATAAAGGCGAAAATAAAGAAATAAACACACTAAATAAATAAATATACCCCCGCACAGCAGGTGTCGGAGTCCGGTCTGGGTTTAGAACCCGAGGGGAAGAAACAGGAAGTCATTTTCCACCCGCCTGTCGCCTGGTACCTCTCCCTGTGCCTGTTGTTTTACTTTCACAGAGATAATGGCTTACAACACAAACTGTTTATCTTGTTGTGTGTTCACGGGGACGAATGACTCGTGATGGGAACGAAATAGAAAAAAGAGATCAAGGGAGGGAACAGACGGAGACAGGGAGAGACTCAAACCCTCCAGCGAAGAGAAAAAACATACAGTCTAGAATCACATGCCTTTTCTGTTTCTTATAAATCTTTTGCTGACACCGATGCTTTTTTCTCAATCTCGTTTCGTTTCCTCGCTCCCGTGCATGTCCATCCGTGGAAGTGAGAGAGAGAGAACATGGGTGCACTTGTAGTGGATTGGATCAAGAACTTACTTCTCGACCGTTGAAGGAGTATGTTCAGTAGGTCTGTAGCATGAATACAAGATTTGGGGAGAATTGCAGAATTGTATTCCCCTTGGACCGCAAGTGGCAGCCCATTGTAAAGTCTGTTCAAAAATATGACACATCATCACAATATTATCTACATAATCAAAATAGCCTTTAATCGCGATTAATCACTTGACAGCACTAATAATGTAATTTCTGTAACTTTTCAGTTGCTAAGAATTTTGTCTGGAAACAATTCAAAACAATTCTCTCTCTCTTTAAACTTTTAAAGGTTACTGTGATATGATATTTGGTAACACTTTCCTTAATGCCTTTATGTATAATGCATTATAAAGCCAGTTTTAATGCATTCATTATGTATTGTACAATCTCTTGAATAATTGTATCCATAGTTAATACATTATAACACTTTTTAATTGGTTATAATGATTACCCTTTATATACACATTATAACTTTTAATAACCTTTTATAATGCATTACACATAAAGGTGTTAAGTAAAGTGTTAACCAATTCTTTGACGAATAGATACAGAATAGAACAGAAACAGGATATTTTTTTTTTTTTTACTGACAAACAAGTTCAAAAGACTAATTAAAAACTTATTTAAAAATCATCAAATAATCATTGAAACAAGATAAATCAACACAGCATAAGACTTATGCAAAAAACACAAATGTATTTTGTCTTACTGCATTAGTAGAATTTTTAGTTTTAAGAAAAATACTCACAGTAAAAATACATCGCATTTAATATCTAATGAAGTGCTAATGTAAGTAAATGAATCTTGTTGTAGGGATATTCAAATATTTTTCTGATAAGTAAAAAACTGATTCAGTCTCCATCTACTTCCTTCCAGATGGGTTTTTAGAGCATGAGTGCCACTGAACACATTCACCTCCCTCCTCCTCCTCCTCCTCCTCCTCCTCTTCTCTGGAAGAAATTAAAGCTTAGCTAAAGTGCCCATATCTCATCTGGCATTCTCAAGAAGCACCTTTGATTACACCGACATGACTTAACAATCAGATTCAGAACTGATCTATTATGCGGAGGAACACTGAGGGGTGCGCTCTGATTGAACAGACGTCGTGCTCCTCAACGTTTTCTTCTCCGTGGCAAGGTCAGTGAGCCACGCAACGCGCCCGCTCAATCAGTAGGGTTAATTAAGAGAAGAAACGAGAGCGCCTTTGGATTGATGCGCCTGTCGAAATAGCGGGCAGCCTTTATGATGGCTGTTGTTATTTTTTAATTGTTATCGGGGGCCAGTGTCGTCCGCCCAGCCATAACAGAGGGAGGCAGAGAATGAGTGACATTGGAGGAGGAGAGTAAAAGCATGGGTGTCAGTGATTCTCATTACAATATTTAAAAAAAAATAAACAAATAAACCATGCGTTAAATAAATGCACATTGCAGAAAAGTTTTGGGAGGCATAGACAGAAGAGAAGTATTAGCTCTGTTCTGAGACCTAGCGAGCTTCCTACTTAGTGTTTGAAGGCTACTGAAATGCAATAAGATACAACACCTTGTTTTGGTCAAATTTTAAAGTAGGCCTACACTTTCACACAATGTTGATTATAAATATTTTTACTCTTAAAAACTGATAAAAACAGTTCAATCTAATTAAAGAATGACTATCTTACCTAATTATTCTGTATATGCTGCAAAAATGATTTCTTAATGAGTTTTTAATTAGTCTTTTTTAACTTGCTTATCCATAAAAATATTTAAAAATCCTTCCGGGAAAACTACATAAGACATTAAAACTTACATTTATTTTTAATGAGTATTAAAGAGTTTTAAATCATTTATGTTTTAAAAAATAAATAAATCTGCTAGTGCATCATACACTTGTATTATCGGAAATCATATACTAATATCTTATGCAGTGTTGTCTCTCAAGTGATGTTATCTGGTTCAAGGATGTTTGGAAATTGTAACTGGAGCACAAGACAAAAACTAAATCAAACGAATTACTGTGCATACACTGTAAAACATCGTAGAGAATGTTTAATTATTCTACATATTTTCTGCTGATTTTCAAGTAATCTTGTTTCAAGGATTCTATGAGTCTAACTTTTCCCCCACAATTATTATTTTTTGACTTGCGTTTTAGTGAAATATTTGTCAAACCCTTAAAATATTTACCTGAGCAACATCACATAAGATATAAAAACTTGAATGTAATATTAGAGTATTTTGTCTGTTCATTAACTCTCCCAGTGCAGCAAGACATAATACACTCCAGTTCTCAAAAAAACAAAAAACAAACTAAAACTAACAAACAATGCTGTGTTGCTTCTCAAGTAATTTAATCTTGTTTCAAGGATTTTTATATATTTTAACTGTAAAACAAAACTGTATTTAATGTGTATTGGCATATCATCCTGTTAGCTTAGCAGCACGCTAATATCAAACTCAAAATAGTAAGTCAAGTTTTCATGCTTGTAGCACAACTTCTCTAATAAATCTGGTTAACCAGCATAATCTTGTCTGGGTAAGCTAGCTGATCCACCAGGGAACACCCGTGTCGTGAACCAGCGTTCAAAACATGCCCAGTTCTGGGACAGAGCTAGAGAGACGGATCCCACACTAAATTAACCATAACAGTTCTGTTGTTTGCTTGCGTGTGCCGCATTACAACCACGACTTGGCCCATACACAGATTTGCTTCATATGAGTCTTACATTTCCTCCGCATCCATCTGCGCCTGTGTAAACAAGAGAAACCTGCCACAGCGAAGGCTCTGCGCCGAGCGCTAGATTGCGGGGAGCAAGGACAGGAAAAGAGATAAACACACAATAAGGGATAAAGGGATGGAGAAAGTGGAGGAGAGAGAGCGAGAGTATGGGTTAGAGAAAAAAGCACCCCGGCGAGAGAGCTGCGAGCGTGATTGAGAGAGAAAGAGAGGAGCGGGAAGATTGCAGTAGAGAGAGAGAGAGGAGTTTACCCTGTAGGCTCATAGCTTTATTATTATAGTATGCGGACACTGATTTATTTGGCGGCTGCAGGCACCCGTACTGAAACTCATTTCAGTTGTACTGATCTTGATTCGCTCTCTCTGTCTCTCTCTCTTTCTCTCTCTCTCCTCTGGCTGTGCATTGTGAGCCCACTGGACTGTCCCACTGTTTGTCACCCCACAATGCATCATCAATTGCATGAAAATAATCACCACTGCTAATGATGTTCTAATGAAGATACCCAAAATAGTCTGTATTTAATCTTCTTTTATGGAGTGCACTTACGTTTTTTTTTCCACAGCACTGTATTTTCACTTTTAATGATGGCTTGACAGATTTATTTTGTCTTGTTTTGTAGTTCATTTTAATGAAACTCTCAACAATGAGCACTCTAGTCTTCTTAAACATTGCAGGCCCACGTGAAATCAGTGACTGGTTGCACAGGGATTGCGTAAATTGCTTTCAAACAGGTCGGCCGGAGACTAACAAAAAAAGCAATGATTTGAATGGGCAATCTTCAAATTTGCTTACGTATTGTTTTCTCTGTATATTCAGGTGAAACAGGAATGTATTTCAACATTGAAACAGCATTAAACTAAATTGTAGGTGAGTATCTATCCAACTCCAAATTTAAAGGTGCAGTCACACTTTAGGCTTTAATTGTGCTAATTAAGTATATGATTTGCTAAATCAGTTATTCTCTTTTGAAAATGTGCGTTCTGGGCCAGAATGTCGGTCTTTGTTTTGGTTTGTTAAACCCGACCACTGCCAGTTTACCCAAATGTATTTCGGCACTCCGGGTTGCCAGTTGGTGTAAAACACAGCGTCATGGTCAAGTGCGCTCGTTCCTGTTTGTGTAGTCAATCTGGCAACCTGCATGTGCGTCAAGTGTGAGAACGAGGGGTCAGTGGAAAAAAACCCTCTCCAATATTTTGAATTTGGACTGCAATACCTAGTTCAAACACTCGGTGTCAATCCTACATACAGTACCTTTAAACTACTATTTTATCACGATGCAGCTGTATTCTTTGTATTGAGATATGAGGTCAATAATGTTACATTTACATTTATCTGTATTGATTTACAAAGCAAAAAAGGATTTTCTAACCAAGTATTTTTTTGTCTTGTACTTTGGTAAATATCTAAACATTCTTAGATGAAGATTATACAAAATTATATAAGATATAAAGAGCAGTTTTCTGAATAAATGATCAAAATTAAAACACTTCACTTTGAATTAAGTTCTTTTTCACCCTATTGATTTTTTAAGTATAAACTCACTTCATTTTGATAAATATCTCAGAAAACAAGATTTTATACCTTAATTAACTTTGCTTCTCAAGTAAATGTATCTTAATTTAAGAATGTTTAGATATTTGTACTGTAAAACCAGTTAAAAATACTCATAAAAATCATTCTTTGTGGTGTAGCAGACGGTTTTAACCAGAGCGTCTCACAAATGAGGAATACAAAACAAGTAAACCATACATTTTTGGTGAAAAATCTTTTCACTTCACAAATTTGCAGGTCAGAGTTGACTAAATATGAGTTTTGTAATGGCAGAATCAACTAATCAACAAAGAATCAATGTTGAATAGAAGCGATTGGTGTAGCTTGACAACAACCTCACACATTTTACCATGCTTTTACCTCCAATCCAGTGCAGAAACGTGCGCTGATTCTGTCCGGCCTGATTATTTTCCTGAATGATGATTGTGTCAGTCATAACCCAGAATCATGCAGCCAGCCAATCAGAGCTCCCTCATTACTGCACATGCTCAGTCATGCTTAACGCTTCATGTGAAACTTCATGAACATTAAGGAACTGAAGTGGGAAGACACTTAAATAGCACACAAGATTAAGTTTGAAATAGTCATTATACTTGAAATACTTGCCATTCGGTGACTGGTTGAGTGGAGTTGTGGCGTGTGCTGTGGTTCGAGCATGTCTCTCTGTGCCATGTTGGACTTGCCTTTAACAAACCCCCTCCACACAAAGACACCTGAACCCTTCCTCGACCACTGCCCTCTGGGTCACTTTTCAGACCTGTTTAACTGTGCTGGTTCTTTCCTCTGCTCATCTTCTGTTAATGTGCCCTGTTTCCTATCAGGTGTAAAAATTAGAATTCACTGTTTCTGTGACCCATGATAATGTACCATCTCAAATAAAAGAAAGAAAACAAATCAACCGTGCTTGTCTAGATGTCATCTTCTCTGCCTGCGGTAGCTGAAAGACGCAGCGCGTGTCAGCATGAACACGCAAAAATGAGATTAAATGGAGCTCAAACTGAGACCTTTGCATAAGTCTGCTGTTCTCAGGGGTTTCTCTGGAGAAAAAAAACCTCAGCTATCTCACATGTGTCTCCACATGAAGTCTGCAATCAAAACAGATTCAACGCCAGCTCAAACGTTGCTCATTAAACTCTGTTCAAATGATCATATTCAAATGATATCCTTAGACTACTGTTTTTAAAAGTCTGTCATGCTCAAAAATACAGTAAAAACAGCAACATTGTGAAATATAATTACAATTTAAAAGAATAGTTTTGTATTCTATTATAAATTATGACATGAGCTACTTAATATTTTTGTGCAAACCATGATTCATGATACTTTGATGAATAGAAAATTCAAAAGAACAGCAGTGATTTTTAAAAATATATGGTAACATTATAAATGTCTGTACAGTCAAATGAATGCATTCTTTCTGAATCGTAGTATCTTTTTCTTCTAAATAAAATACATCCTGCAAAACAGTATAGTGTATATCACTCATGAATGATTTTGCTTGCAAAGGCAATCTGACATACTGTAACATGTTTACAATAAGTGACAGAAGAAAGAAAGTCATTCTGGTTTGAGTAAATGATGACAGAATTTTAATTTTTAGTGAACTTTCCGTTTTAATTGTGATCTGGGTGTGTGTTTAATGTTTTGCATATATTATCAGTGATTCATACTGGCTCTGAAGTGAGTTTGTGCCGTCGGTGACCTCCCCTGGGGCGTGTCATTGTTCTAATTGCATCTGGGTTAATCAGAGCATCATCACCTCTGATAAAGGCAGCCGAGGTGCTGGTGGAGTCTCTCCGGCATATGGAAGCCGCTGAGAAAGCGTTTATTTATTAATCAGATTTCTCTGTGTCCCACTGAGTTTAATCACACAGTCTGCGATCTCTGACTTTCCCCTCCCAGAATACATCTCTGTTAGCACAGGCATACGTGAACACTGCCCTCCGACGAGAACTACAGATCATAATTCTTCAAAGAGACATCAACTTTTACACCAGGGAATGTTTGGGTTTTGTGTTTGTGAGGATTTGTTTCTGCCCACAGCCGCCCTCCTCTGCTTCTCGTTGTTTCGCTCCATAATTGTGCGACGTCTCTTTCTCTGGCCAGAAGGCAGGCTTGATAGTTTTATCATTTAATAAGGCAATCGACTACATCAGTCAGACTCTCTCTCTCTCTGTTTTTCTTTAAAGAGATCCACAAATGAAAACACTGTCATTAACTACTCAACCTCACGTCTGACTTACTTTCTTCCATGGAAAACATATGGGGAACTTTTTAAGAATACACTGATGAATAATTTCAGTGTAACTTCATTGATTAAAGTAACATGAAAGCAGTCCATGAGAAGCTTTCAGGCCTGTCATCAAAGTTTTATTTTAGTATTATTTACAGCTTTTTGAATTTTGTTCTATTTTTCAGTTTTTGTTGTCATTGTTACATTTAGTTTTTAGATTTCATTTTTATTTTTAATTTGATTTGATTATAATTACTTTTAGTTTTGGTTTTAAATATTACTATTTGGGTTATTATGTATGTATATGTATTTATATATATATATATATATATATATATATATATATATATATATATATATATATATATATATATATATATATATATATATATATATATATATATATACACACACACACACACACAATCACACTTTATTAAAATTGACATTTTTTTATAGTTTGTTTTAAATAATATCTGTGGAAGTCGTATGATAGCTTTGTGTGAGGAACAGTCATTATTCACTGAAAGTCATTAGAGTTTTGTGAATAAATCATTCTTTTAGGTCAGATTTTTAATGAATCGATTGATCCAGTTCACACACAAAAAAAGAACTGATCCAGTCCTTAATTGCCATTAATAGCTTACCGGAGGTGAGATTAATGAATAATGACTTTAATTTCAGTTTGTTCCTCACACAAAGTTATCGTACGACTTCAGTAGACCTGAAACAGAGTGCACAAGTCGAGACTATTTTTTATGGGGCTTTTGCCATTTTGAAGCTTGAAAGATTCAGTCCCCATTCATTGTGACTCAAAAGAACGACCATTACATCATTCAAAAAATTTCCAGGAAATAATGGAAGTCATACAAGTTTGGAACAGCTTGAGGGTGAGTAAATGATGACAGAGTTTTCATCTTTGGCTGAACTATTCCTGTGTAAACATTGGGATGATTCAGTACTGAGATTCCTGCTGTAACCAGCCAGGTTCCCCGGGGAAGCTTTATTCTACTTCACTCCATCTACAGTCAATTAGAAATGGAGAAATGGAGGAGGGAGGTAGAGATGGAGAACACAAGGAGACAATGTAAAGCTTTTAATCTGTTAATGGAGGGATGGTCTGATTCATTTAATAGCTTAAGCACAGACAATGTTTGGGTTTGTATTAAACATTCATGTGGCTAATGCTGCAGAAGACAATAGTGCAAACTTGACATTAGTTGTATCAATTTGGACTTCAGACTGCAGGCTGATTCACTTTTAGATCCACAACGCAGGGCCCTGGGCCCCTTTAATGCTAGCCTGCATACATTAAACCAGTTATATAATGAATTAACTTTGCTGACTAACCTCTGCTCAAGTTTACTGTGAAACTGACCTATGACTGCTCACATTAGGGTTGGGTCAGATTTACAATTAAGTATTTGTTTTTTCAATTCAGAAGTGTGAATTAGATTTTAATTAACTACATTTCAATGGAAATACAAATTAAATTAAAATTAATTACATGTAATGCATTTTGGGAAATGAAATGTTCATCCACCAAAGACCACAAGAGTTAAATTATTAGGAAATATATGGTTCAAAAGTCTGGGGTCGGTATGACCTTTTTTTAGGATCATACCGCAGTCTTCAGTGTCATATGATCCAGAAACATTTCTTATTTGGAATTTTATTTTTATTTTTGCTACTTAATATTACTTTTTCAAGAAGAAAAAATAGCTCAACATCATAAATGTCTGTATTGTCACTTTTGATCAATGAATGATGTCTCACGCTTATATCCGGTCGCTTCACTCATTCACAGTTTACCCAGCAATCACAGCACACATTCCTTAGCCAACCGAATCTGACTTTATGTTAATAAATCAGGTTTTCAACTAGATTCGACACTCACTTTTGCATGACACAAACTTTTCTGTTACACTGAAAAAAAAGTCAATTTTCCCCTCAAGTCCACTTAATAACCCACAAAAATATCTCATTATTCTTCTTGAATATGTGATTTTATTCAATTTTTTCCCCGAGGACGTCGTCTTCACAAATGAATATTTTTAGAAAATGCTGAAACTGGAACAGCGGCACTGATACAGAAATGACTTGCTGACAAATTGGCACAGGCTTATGTAAGAAATTGACTTACATGCATTAGTTCCACGTCTATCAGAATCCTTCAGGGTCAAAAGGTCAAGCAGATTCTCATAAAACTAGCGCAGAAGTAATGCATTTACCTGTTTCAGGTGGAGGTCTCAGATGTTAGTGCTTACAGTAGAATTTTTTCATTGCTTTTTTTCACAAAATTAGCGTCCACATATCACATTTTTCGCGAGCTATCACATTAACCAAAGCTCTGCGAAATGTATCCGTTATCGCAAGCAAGGCTTTACCTTCTGCATCATGGCTTTGGTCTCAAGTGGTGGCCGTCTCTTGGGCAGAGGATTATGGGGTGGGAAGAAGCTCGGGATTGTTGAGTCATGCTTTTTGAGAGCAGGGCTGGAGGTGGCCGTGCATCTCCATGGCTCATAGATTTGAGTACACTGATAGGTTGTCACAGGAAACACAGAACACTGCACTGCAGAGAGAGAGAGAGAGAGAGAGAGAGAGAGAGAGAGAGAGAGAGAGAGATAGAGTTACGTTATCAATACTGTCTACTGAAGCGTGTCATAATGTGCTCTTTTAATGGTACTTTCTGTATTAAAACCCTTAATTGAATCACACACAATGAAAATGATCCAGAATTTTCCCTCTGACAGGGGTCAAAGTGAGCCATTTCACAGAACACAATGAGAACAAAGAAATACTGTGTCATATACTGATCGACCTGTAGTCACAGACCGAATCCATTTGTCTTTTGTCATTCTAGTTCTGTATAACCTGGTTCATTCGGGGCTGTTAGGTTTCTGTAGCGCTGTGTGAATTGGCCACAGACAGCATAAAGGTGAGATCACACCAAGGACAATAACTATAACATTAACAATAAAGTTGAAATCACTCTAATTCTATGAGAATATAGTAGATTTCACGCCAACTATGATGATAATGACACAGAGGAACAATATCGTTGGAATCTCAGAGCATTTTTTTTTCCAGCTAATACAAAATAAAAACACTGACAGTCAATCTGAATCCATGCAAACTTTAAAAGCGCTTGAGATGACAAAACATATAATAAACAATGTTATCAAGCATTGGTGTGAACGCTAATATAGATATTGTTAAAGTTTTCTTTACAGTTATGGTTTTTGGTGTGAACATGTCTTAAAGGTTTATTCATACTGACTTCAGCTATCTCGACTACACTATCTCCATACAAGATAAAATGAGCACAATTTTTTGTGTGTATTCAGATTTAAGGTGTTTTTTGAAAAGTGAAATATGAAAAGCAACAAACAAGGAGAAACAGAAGTACATTTTACAATTTTAAAACAAATGTACTATAATATAATTAAAATTATGCCTCTCTCTTTATGTGTGTGTGCAATGGTGAAATGTAAAATGCAGATTTAATGAATAATAAGTAAATATAATACACATATAATAACTATAATAATATAGTATTTATATATTTTTTTACCTATTATGGTGTGAAATAGCCCTTTATTTTTCTTTGTTCATGTCATAGCTTAGTTAAATGAAAATGGGAATGAATTGCTTGCTCTAGTTATATATACATCTCCAAGAGCTGAACCAACATTAAAAATAAAAATGATTTCCAAGACACCATTATTTGTTGTATTAATTAGAGATGTGATGCAAGCTAGGAAACATGATTGGAGGTCTCATCCTTTTCCCGTACAAACCTATACTCAGATGACAATAGCATAGCTGAGATGCTTTAGAGAGACTGTGGTTCAGCCCAGTGCAGCCTGTGAGAGGTTTGCTCTGTGAAGATCCCCGCTGGTGTCCAGAGTGCCAGGCATCATTCCAGAACATCTTTATTTCATTACAGCAGTAGCTCAGCAGTCGGTCTGTGTCTCTCGAAGGCTCCATCTGTTTCTGCTGCTCTTCCTACATCTGATTAAGAGACAGCACAACATCAATAGTCTGGATTCAGATCTAGTTTGACTGTTCTGCAATGGCTTTGCCAAAGCAATGGAATTTCTTAGTGCATAACACTGCCAATTAAATGTTGATAAATAAAACAAACAAACAGCAAATATAGACCAATTATAGTCACCAGAAAACACTGAAAAAAAATCAAAGTACCAGCATCGCAGTAACCCTAGTAACCACAGCAACAGTGTTCACTCTGAGAGGCAGGATACATAAGCAAAAGTTTGAAGTGTGCACTGGTCTTTTATTTCCATGCACTTTCAAACGAATGAAGAATGGAGCTTTCAGGATTCAAAATATATGCAAAATCACCAAAAACAATCAACTGCTTAATTATCAGAACTATCTTACTATCAAGATATTTTTTACTTGGGAAGTGCCTTAAGATCTTAAATCTTGTTTTCTGAAAAATGCATGAAAATGAAGTGGGTTTGTGCTTAAAAAAAAAATTCTGCCTGAGGGGTAAGAAAAATAAACTTAATTCAAAGGGAAGACTAGGTTTATTTTTCTAAGCCCATTAGGTATTTTTTCTCCCTGTTTTAGACATAAAGTCATTATTTTGATTGCATTTTTCAGAAAACAAAACTTCATATCTTGGGTGATTTTCTTGTTTTAAGAGTGTTTAAATAGACAAAAAGACAAAAATACTGAGATACAAGTGAAGGTATATAGACCTATATTTGAAACCGATAACCAAAGAAGTTTGACTCGTTTTTGTGACCTTAAAACAACTTTTCATTAAAAAGATCTGACACAAAAGAATGATACATTCACAAATCTGACAACTGAATGGGTTATTAACTCACTATGCAGCACTAGGGTCAACATTTTTTGGCCTGTTTATCACAAAAAGTTTTCACGCGATTCAAAATACTTTATATGAACCTCTTTATGGTGCTTTCATGAAGGTTTTGGGTAATTTTGAAGCTTGCGAGCACCAGTCCTCATTCACTGTCATTATATTGAAAATAACAGCCAAGAAAAAAGCTTTTTTGTGTGTAAACAATGTCAAAATGATTATTCTGGGGTCGAAACATTTATTTTCCCAGAGAAAAAAAAACCCTGACATATTAACGAGATCTCATTTGCGGACGGCTGGGTAAATTTGCCTGCTAATGCAGATATGAGACAATGATTTATTTGGATGTTAATTTTTTTTTTCCCAAACAGTATGACAATGTCCTACAATCTGATTTCTCTCTTTTTCTCCTCAGACTCTTGCACTCTTTCAGGGTGTGTGTGAGTGTGTGTTTTCAAACGGGTAGTTTGCTCTCTAATGGGGCCTGTGTTTTTAATGAGCACTAAGCTCTTGCCGTTTGCACACTCTCATATTCGGTCCCCTTCATTACTTCTTTATCACCCCTCTCTTTCTCCATCTCCATCCCTCCATCACCTGACCAGCACTTCTCCACTCCACTTCTTTCTTTTCTGTAGTTTAATTACTCTTGTTCTCTCGCGGTGCATTAGTATGGGTGTAGGGTGGTAACTGAAGTCTTTCTATACTTCACTGCTCTTGTGCTGCACTAATAACAGCCGCTGCAGTAATTTATAGTCTGTTGTCTGTTTTAAAGGCATCAGCATGTTTAATACACCTGCTCCACACAGTCACGCTCGTCTGGCCACTCTCTCTTTCTTCAGAGCGTCTCATCTCTTTCTCTCTCTCTCTCTCTCTCTGATGCTCGCTCATGCCATCACCTCAGGCGCTAAAATTCTGTCTTGCTGCTTTTATTTTTTCTCCTCTTCGTTCCATTCTCTTCTCTTCTCTTCTCTTCCCTTCCCATCCGCACCGTCCATCTGCAGAACCTTGTGCATATCTGAGCTTTTTATCTCTCCATCGCTCCATCCATCACTCTGTTTGTGCGCTGCTTCCATCCATTTTTCTCACTCTTTCCTTGTCATTAATTCAAGATGACATCAGATCTATCGCTCTCACTTCCTCTCGCTCTTCTCCTCTTTATTTTTTCCATCAGGGGGTCACCTCTCTCTCTGAGTACGTACCAATCGCCCGATATTGTGCCCTGTAAAGTGCTCTTTTCAAAGTGTTTATATGGAGTACAGTATGAAAGAGCAGACACATTTTGTCTATACAGTTGGCAGAAAATCAAACAGGTTTCCTTCTGCCATGAAAATGGTTGATTTATGCACATAATGCTATCAACTTCCTATAAATTTTAATGCTTAAGGAATGTTACACATTGAAACACATTTAAGATATTCACAAGTTCAACATTTTTATTAGGACTATATCATTTTTTTATGCATTTTATGATTTAGTTATTAAAAATAAATAATGAATTAATCTATTTTCTGCAATACGTCAAACGCAGTTGGAGATCTGACATTGTTTTCAGTTTATAAGTGAGATATTATTTAAAATAAAAGTATTAAAATACATTTGAAACCATATATATTTATAACTACTTTATATAAAACTATATATATAATGATAGCTATATATAAAACGTGTTTTATTTTTCATTTGGTTGGTATTAGGTTGGTTTCAGTTGGTCATTGGGGTGTTTTTATTGCACAGAGCTGGCAAACATGTTTCTTGTGAAAAGCCAAAGACAAATTTGCACAGTAGTGAACAATTACTGTGATATATTATCGAACCTAATCTAAATAACTGACACTTGCGGCTCGCATGCGACCACCAGCTGCGGCAAAATGACGCAGCCGCGAAAAGAAAGCTCACATGTAATGATCCAAACACATGCCTACAAGAAAAAATGAAAGAAAATGGAGAGAAAAGGCGACAAAGTCGTGACAGAAGTTTTTGTGTGTGTGTGTGAGAACTTCTCATTGTACAGAGGAGGTTTTGAAGTTTCTTTCTCTGCTCTTTCCCCATGAGAACTGGCCTCCCTCTTTCTTCCTGTCAGCCCTCCAGATTGTTCTCTTTTCTCTGCAGCATTCTTTCCCTCCATCCTGCACAAACGAGTGTCGGGTTGCACTCAGCACCTGTTGGGGGTTGAAAGCATGTGGGATTAGACTGTTCACAGCTAACGAGTTCAAGGACTCCATTACTGCATCCACAGAACAGCCAGACACAGCAGTAGTCACAGGGCCAGGTGTAGATGTGTGATAGAGAGAGTGTTCGCTGCTCCTTACATACTGGGATATATCTAGAAGTTCACTAGACAAAATACAATAAATGAAAACAATATTCTGCAAAGTTACCTCATTTCTACATGTATATTGCTTTTATTATTAATTATTTAATTATTTTCAATCTATTCTTTATTCTTTTCTATCCGTCTTTATTATATATAAGTGTTACAATGTCAAGGTCACAGACAGACGGGTTTTATTATTTACATAGAAGTAATAAAGCACCATACATGCACCGAAAGGCTAGAGGGGGTTGATTATATATATATATATATATATATATATATATATATATATATATATATATATATATATATATATATATATATATATATATATATATACAGTATATACACACACACACACACATGCACCCAGAACTGTGCTGCTTTTACTTTAAATGTACATTACCCATAGTTACCTTATTTCTGCTGACATGCTCTTTCATCTGTACATTCAATGTATTTAAATCATAACAGCAGTGGTCTGTCAGTTTCTATTAAATATAGTATCCGTCTGACCTGTTTTGACTGGCACAAGCAGGTTGTTGGAGATTATACATATTTTTATTTTATATATGAGATATTATTTTAAATAAAAAAAATATGAATAATAAATTTGAAACACAAAAAATAATTACATACACACACACACACACACACACACGCACACACACACACACACATAGTATAACATCTTAAAATTGAACAGTTTTTTTAATAATAAAGAAAATATTTGGTCACACTTTATTTTAAGGTCCAATTCTCACTATTAACTGACCAATAATTATGACTTTTGCCTCAATTAACTCCTAATTTGCTGCTTATTAATAGTTTATAAGGTAGTTGTTAAGTTTAGGTTACTGGGTAGGATTATGGATGTCATGCATTATATGTACTTTATAAGCACTAATAAACAGCCAATATGTTAATAATAGGCATGCTAATAAGAAACTAGTTATTAATGAGAATTGGACCCTATACTAAAATGTTACCAAATATTTATAGACAGATAGAAAAAAATAAAGAATAGATTGGAAAACAAATGTTTTTATTCTAATTTGTGCAATATGTAAAATCCAATTGGAAATCCTGCACAGAAATGTCAATGTCATTAATTATACAAGAAACATGGGTTAAAATAAGTGAAATTAAGAATGACAACACTCCTTTTTGTCTAATTGTAGGATAAAATAATTTCAGGCAACATTTAAAGCAATTCCAGT
Source organism: Carassius auratus (assembly GCF_003368295.1). NCBI lineage: Eukaryota > Metazoa > Chordata > Actinopteri > Cypriniformes > Cyprinidae > Carassius > Carassius auratus. The sequence goes on from NC_039256.1 coordinate 14,096,696, forward strand.
AACGTAGATCCTATAAAGCAGGTGTGTAAACTGTAATATTCTATGCTAGAATATAATAAAATCTGCAATATTTTTAGCTATTCTGAGGAAAGCACATGGCAAGCTGCAGCCAATTATTTTCCAGTCATTTTTACACAATCCGGGACAGTTTGAAAATTCAGATGTAATCTTTTAAAGGAGCAGATGCAATCAGAAGCAGTTTGTTCAAGAACCTGCGGATGACTCACATAATTCCTGGATGGGATGATGAGCTTTTCGGAGAACATGCTTTTCACTCTGACACAACAGGAGTCAATCTCCAGGCCTCTGCGAAACTTTAAGTGAAAAGATGGGAGTAGAGAGAGAAATGGAGGAACACGGCTCTCCTTAGATTCCTCTCCCGAGAAACAATCAGGACGGAGACGTTCACTGTTCTCCAGTACTTTAAGAGGTAAATGGACTGTCAATCATGGGCTTCTGAATAAAACACATTATCCATCTCTCATGTTCGGAAATTCTCCATCAGTTTCTATCTCTGTCTCTTTCTTGTCGTCACTTTTGCTCATATAAGCCTGATCATTGAGGAGATGAGACTTTATATAACCATAAAATTTGTGGGCACATACACATCACACAGGCTCTCAGCAAACCATTCCTCTTGTCAGAGAAGAGAGCCTGGGAAAATGACACAAACCCTGTCAAGAAAATGTCCCGGTCATACTTCACCCTATATATACACATAATATTACATTTCATATTTCTTTTGTAAATATTTAATCTTTCATTGTAATGTTATACTATATTTACTATTATATCCCTAGTAAAAAAGTAATATATTTCAAATACATTTATAGTTCCAATCTATTAACATAACTACAGACATATTCGCTCAAGACTTACTGATATAAAAATGATAATGAAACTTTATTTGGAGTTCTAGATTGTGCACAATGCACATCTCTTAATATTAAGCCTAAAATGTGTTTTAATGTCACTATTGATGAGGATTGTATGTACTGAATAGTATTGGACTTTAAATATTTAAAGAGTACCTTACGTATACTTGCAATAGTTCCACTTTAGCACAATCAAATATACTTCAGTATTTCTTTAGTTGGGCTTCAGTTCAATTAAAGTGCATTAAGTAGAAAATGAGTTGTTCCAATTTAGACTTTGACTATATCAGTTGAGTAACAATTGAATATCATTTTTATTAAGTACATAAATATGTAAATGTATTTGTAGTGTATTTAGCATGAAATGAATGTATTTCAAAAATATTTAAGTATTTTTATTTTTAACTATACGGACATACTATATTATTATTTTATAAATTGTTTATATTACATATATATATATATTTTTTACTTTATTACCGGCATAATATTTTGTATTTTATTTAGTGTGCACTTATATACAGTACAAATGTTTATTGACTTAAAGACCCATTCAATTAAGAAATTAATTGTATTTTGCACACTGGACAATAAAGCTTGACAAAATGTCTAAATAGGTTAATTTTCATTAATATTTCACATTAATAAAAAACTAAAGATAAATATAAACATAAGAGTAATGGGAGTTACAAATTGATTTAAAAGTACAAAATCTGGAAACATAACTCAAATTATGCCACTATACAAAAAATGTAAAACAGACCTTGAAATGAGCATCACCTGATTATATTCAGAAACTTTAGACAAAACATTACTCATGGACACAAGCACAAACACGTGTTCCCACAGCACACACGCACCCGTGACACACTGTCACATCACACAGATTGGCTCCCACACACACACACACACACACGAGTGCGAGGCTGTTTACCAGTAAGTCGTTCTGACGCACACCGCAGGGGTTAGAGGTCGATACTGAGAGCAGCTAACGTACAGCAAATCTCTCGGTGTGTTTTTACTGAGGTGAATAATTGATGCAGCCTGCTATCTCAAGGTCATGATTCTACTTCATCACTCTCTCATCTACGCCTCAAACTTCTGCTCTGATCTGAACAGAAATGCTGACTTCCTCTTCGTTCTACTATAACCAAATCCATTTGATCACTTCTGCTTTACTTTCTTTATTTCTTTCTTTCATTTCTCCTTACGGAGATGACAAGTGCCCTTAATATCTCAATGGCGTCTCTTGGTTAGATTAGGAGAGCACATGAGGACTATTTCTCCTGAGAAAAAGGACCCAGTAATCTCACATGGGTCTCTTTTAGAAACTGAGAAGATCCTAATGTCTCTCATTGATCTAAAGTCAGAGATCTCAATTTGAACTCAAATATCTCGTCAAATTCTCCCAAAACCAAATTATCTAATCTACACTATCCACATTCATCTGTATGCAACATATTTCAACAGAAATAAGATTTAAGTGTTCATATGTATAATTAAATTTAAATAATATTCATATTTATTTAATCCACAGTATATTAAAATTCTACTTATATTTTAAATTTTATACGAAACTGAGACCAAGTTTATACTTAATTCACACAAAAATTATTTTCATCATGAAATATTTGATGTCATATATGAACCAATAGTATTTTGTCGTTGATTTCAAAACAACTACGGCATCTTTATATTGGAATGGAAATGAGATTAAAGAATTAAAAAATAAATAAAATGTATATAATTAAACATATTTTAAAGTTAATATAGAATTTACTTTTTATTTAATAAATTTTATTTAATCTCTGCAATATTAAAATTGTACCTCTGTTATTTTTAAAGAAATACTTGCAACCAGAAAAGATATAAAGATCACAGAAATATTAAAATTATAATCATTTTATTATTATTTATTATTATATAAATAATAAACTATTATTATTATTATAGTTTTAATCTTAACTGTTTATGACATGAGAACCAATAGCATAGAATAAAAATTAGAACTGAAATTAAGATAATATATTTATAATATATATTTATATATTATTACATTTTTTACATTTTTAGTTTTTTTTTCATCAATATTAAAATTCTACTTATATGTCTTTTTTTTTTAAAGAAACATCTGAGACCAAGTTGATGATAAAAATCATTTAATCAAATCCTGTATATGTTACACTATGTTACTTGTATATGATACACTAGATCCAATAATGTTTTGGCGTTGATGTCAAATCTCTACAGAAATGAGATTTACGCAATTTTCTGCAAACAGCAAATAAAGTTCATAACTGAGCTATCTGTGAGAAAGCAACCTCAGGCCAACTGAATTTTCCTCTGGGTTGCGTCGAAACACTGGAGGAATAAACTCTAGCAAACACAGCTGATAGAATAATGTTGAGATACCAGACACCTACAATGTCAAGCAACACCAGCAATGCTGACCTTTAGCATGCTATCTGACTGTGTTATCTTCCTCCTGTTCCTTCTTCACCTGTTTTCCTCTCTCCATCAGATGGTGTGGTGTGTTAGAGCTGACAGCTCGAGATGGAGGTGTAGCTGCTGTCAGACCTGCAGCACTGAGGATTGATAAACAGCAGCCGATGGTTCAGTGTGTGTGTGTGAGATGTCCTTGGACCAAATATGCACTCCCGTATAGATTTTTTCAGAAATTTTAGGAAGGTTTGCATATGTGTTGCTTTGGATTATCCCTGCGGCAGAGATTTCGAGTAAGACCTGTGGATGAAATATGAAACATAGTGAAAACTAAATGAGAAAAATAGACAGAAAGAGAAAACAGCATCAGTGAGAAGAACAAGAGAAGAAAACCGAACCACATGATAAGTGAAAAGAGATAAAACTCTTGTCTTTTTAAATCAGAGTTGATCCTAATCAGCTGCAAACAGCCCTTTTCATATTCATATTTTGCTGAGGTTATATTCGTGCAGCATCACACTGGAAAGCTCCACCCACAGTCAAATGCCATTGGTCTAAAATCATGCTGCACATAACTGTATATTAAACAATAAATATCTCAGAAAGGGAAAAATACGAAAACTCCAAAAAAAAAAAAAAAAAGGAAAAAAAAAAGAAGAAAATTTAAATGAATCAAATGTAAATAAAGGAAATAGTTCTTATTATTCTACATAAATGTGTCTACATTAAAATACAATTTTAAATAAATGTGTAAATATATGAAAATGAATCATAACATTAAATTAAATATCATTATTATTATTTAACTGCTATGATTTTATATAAGTAATTACAGCAAATATATGATATTTGTTATTTAAAATATATTGCTAAATTTACATTTGCGCTCATAATTATGTGTATAAGGTGTATTAGATATTAATAATAATAATTCTATTTATTTTAAATCCTTTATGCCTCACATCACAACATGATGATGTACAGTATTTATATTAATTTCCAAGGAATTAAGAGTGCTACTAAAGTATTAATGTTTTGGAAGATTAACTTTAAGTGAGAATCTAAATGTTAGAATGAAGAAATGCATGCACAATTAAACATCCAAAATCAACTAATATATAACTAATAGTAGCACTATATATGATATATTTAATAATATATCTAGATAATATATATATTTATTATTAATATAAAAAAATTCTTAATATCAACTGGTTACCGATATGGTAGTCATTTTGTGCAACCCTAATTATTATACAGTTCTGTTTGGCAAAGCTAGTAAAACAGAAATTATACACATTACCATTAAAATAGCATCAGCTGCACTGATGTGTGTGTGTGTGTGTGTGTGTTTGCACGTGTAAGCTTTGGGTGGGTGGGTGTTTTCTTTAAAGAAAGAGCAAGAGCCAGAGAAAGAGGATGAGGAGAAATGTAGGCCATGAGAAATGTGCGCCCTGCAGAGGAATCCACACGATCGATTGTCATATTCATTTGATGTTGGGCACAATACAAAGTTAAAGGCCTGTATAAATAATCATAATTACAAAAAGCTCACAGATTGCTTTCCAATACACCGATCATTCGCTCTCTTCCGCCGGGGTCTGACGATTGATCTCTTCAGATTATTTGTGCGCTTTCTCTGTTTGTTTTATTTTCTTATGCTGTCGTACAGCGAGCTATATATTACGTTTCCTGCAATATTACAGAGCTGTGAGTAATGTGTAATGAGTAATGTGTGTGTGTGTGTGTGTGTGTTTAAATGAGAGCTGGTGTATCGCCAGGGGGTGTGAGTGAGAACAGGCCGCAGTAATTGAATCCCTGTCTCTGTGTCTGATCTAGCCATTATACAAGTGTCTCACACACACACACACACTTGCACATCTGCACAAGCCACACAAACACAGATTCAGCCTAATTAAATTTCTAGCGCACATCACTTGGTTTTGTTCTTTTTTTACTCTTCAAATGTAATTTTTCCCTGAGGATGATAAAATAAACATTAAACGCAACTAACACACACAAATTGCTCTATTTTATAGGACATTTTGTCTCCAAGGCTCCAAGGGAAGTTCAGACTGCGGCAGAAGACGGAAGAGAAGACGATGTAGCGGTGTAAAGTGTTTGCTTTCTTGATGTGTCTGTATGTGCGTACATTTCTACAGGTGTGTGTGTTCTGTCGGAGTGTGTAACAGGTAATTCCCTCAAGTGGGATTTGGCATATGCCTTAAAGCACTGGTTCTCAAACCTGTCATTTAGTACCCCCTGCCCTGCACAGTTTGTGTGTCTCCCTCAATTCTCACACCTGATTCAACTCATCAAGTCATCAGTGTAGACTGCGAGACCTGAAGTGGGTGTCAGATAGAGGGACACATACCAAACGTGCAGTTCTGGGGGTACTTCATGGGGAGGTTTGAGAACCCCTGCCTGAAAGGGATTATTCCCACAGAAAAAAAAAATTCTGTCAGCATTTCAGACTGGGTTCCAAGGCACCATTATATGTCATGTCTAATGATCTAGATCAAATTCAAGTGAGCTTCAATCAAAACCAAGTAAACATTTAGTGACCTCACTGCTGATTTCTCACTATATGGAGTCATAAGTTAACAGAAATGTTAAATAAATCTACTCCTGTTAACCGCCCCATCAAACGCCATTTCAATTATTTCCACCAAATGCAAATCCTCACTGTAAGGATTGTGGGATATCACAGTCAAATATCAAAATCCAAAATTGCTTCCTACCTCTACAAAGACAGCATTTTTCGGTTTCCAGACACAGAACTAAAACACATTGATACTCACCCTACACTCATTTTCATTCTGCAGCACACCAGCTCTAAACTTTGGCCTGGCAACCAATCACACAGCTTCAGAGTTCAGTCCTCCCGCTGTTCCCTCATCCAGCACAACAGTGTCCACCTCGCTTCGCTGTGAATAGAGCTCTTCCCCTGGGCCTCCGTCAACGCTGTGAACTTCACGCCAAACCGCAGCACAACTGTCTGCAACAAAACACCGCCTTTTATTCCAAACCATTTCCATTAAAGCACATTCTCACCTGTTTGAAAGAGAGTTTAATCAGCTGGAACACAAATCTGAGCTCATGCTGCTATCGAATGAGAGAAATAGCAAGGACTGATCTGAGATCCACCGATGGAGGCTCTTAGTGACGGGATTAGACACAGAGCAAAAGAAACCGATCTCCGGATCGGGATGGACTGTCAGACAGGTGTTAGTCATTAGCAGTCTCATTAGAGGGTGACACGAAGGGAAAAAAAGACTCACGCAGATGTGAATTAGGTTCAGAGCTCCAGGCAGGTGGCAGATACTGGACAATCGCTCAACGTCAACCTCAATCCTGCCACGTCTCAGACAGATCACATCACGTCTGAGAGTTTGACGAGCTCTGAAGACGAACCTCAGTCTGTTTCTGTTTATGCAGGTGACATTTATGCGATTATGAACGAGAGGTTTGTTGTGATATGGTAAGTGTCTGCAGAGGGCCATTCTAACACAGCAGGGATGTTGACACCAAGACTCTCATTAGATACAATGAGGCTTAATGAGAGAAATTAATGATGCCAGGATCCTGCAATGTTTAATGTGTGCGTCTGTGCTTTTGGTTTTTCCTGTAGGCATGACATTTCTGAAAACGTCTTTAGAAAAATAGAGACTAAAAATGGTTTGCAGGTCACTTTCACATTAGGAAAAAAAAGTAAGCAAAATAATGAACTAACTATATAACAAACCATATTTAGGATAAGAAAATAAATGCACTTATCAATGTTTAAAATAAAGGGCAAATGTTGGGTAGGATTTGCATTGAAACAAATGTTTTCCCGATGTCCTTGCTATGTTTTTGGAGCTGGGAACATTTCAGTTTCATTGCTGTCTATGGAGGTTCAGAAAAGTTTTTGGATTTCATCAAAATATCTTAATTTGTGTTCGGAAGATGAACAAAGGTAATACGGGTTTGGAATTACATGAGGGTGAGTAATTAATGACAGAATTTTCATTTTGGGTGAACTGGCCCTAGAAGCATTTTCTTGTAAAATGAACTCCAGTTATATTGCGTATTTCTTTTTACAACTTTGATAAAACACTATAAAGTTTAAAAAACATTTAGAAAACAACAGTGTTAATATGCTTGTTTTCAGTGTTGGGTGTTATATTACAAGTAATGCAAGTTACGTAATTAGATAACTTTATTTTCAAGTAACTGGAAAAGTAATGCACTACTCTTTAATTTACAAGAAAATATCTGAATTACTTTTTCAAATAAGTAACGCTAGTTACTTTGTTTATCTATTTATGGACTGACAGCTCTTTGTCCACATGTTGAGAGAAATCGGGAGTAAGTGCAGAGGCGTTGTGTGCGCTGTGTGAACATGTTACTGTAGTTCTAGACTAAACGTGGACATGTATTTATTCATCTTACTTGCACAAAGACAGATTCAGTATCCCTCAAAATGAATAAAAATAGTGAAATGAAAACTCAGAATATGACACAAACTTGCAATAATTATATATGTTGTAATGTAATACTAATACATTTCAATGTTTGGTTTTAAGTGAAATTTTAAGATTTCAATTTAATTTAATTAGAACAAATGCATAAAATGCATAAAAAGAAAACTGATTTTGCACCATGTCCCTAGGCATCATGTCATGTCTAATTATCTAGTGTCTAATTAGTGGTTCTCAACCCTGTTATTTGTGTCTAATGTAAAATCTGCATCCTTAAGCAAAGCCGGTTGAGAAGTGCTGATCCAGTTAAACTGAGCATCAGTTTATATTAAAAACAACAGATGTGACTGAGAGGTCTCCTCAAGGGTAGCTAAAGGGACTGGCCGCGTTTTCAGCAGTGATGTTTTTTTCCATTCATTTTCTCCATAAGCATTTTAAAATATCCTCAATAAATATTTGATTTGAGGCATAAAAGCTTTCTTGAAAATTTGGGAAATAGAATAAGGGTGCAAGACTTACAGGAATAGTTCCCCACAAAATTTAAATCTGCTTAAAACTTACTCAGGTCACCCAAGATGTATATGAGCTGGTTTCTTAATCAGATTTGGAATGAAGCATTATTATGGATTATGGACTCATATTTTGTCCAGAAACAAAGATCTGAAGTTAAAAATGTCTTGATGGGTTTGTTTATTACAAACACCAGCCTACATCTCACTTCACAAGATGTTAATTGATGGACTGGGGTCATGCGGATTATACTTGTAGATTATTGTGATGTGTTTACAAACTATTGACTATAAGTCATAAATAGATAAATAAATAAATATTCAAATGTATTCAAATATGCATCATTCACAAAGCTGCATTGGGAGCAAACAGTCACTGCTGAGCTTATTTACCGCAGCAACAACAACGTCTCTGATTGGTTGCTCTCTCTTCAGGTCTATAGAGATTGAGGATAGTGTATTTCTTTGAAAAATGAAGTTCAATTCACACTGATGTGGCTTCTTCAGAGATGTAGGCCTACTCCATCGATTAATAACCTTGGAGCTCATGGTAGGTCTGTCTGGAAAGGTTTATGTGTTATCACAAAAATCAATTTCTCTATGAAGAAAATGAATGGGATTTGTACTTCCGGTTTGCTGTTGTTTGCCCCAATCTACACCAATTGCTCAATAACCTTATCACATCCTCATCATCTCCACAACAACTTTACCCTAAAGAGTGTGTGCACAAGTGGGAATTTGAACTGTTATTGCTGTGAGGCTTGTGACAATAACGTTTTTGTGTAAATTTTTGTGTTATATAGTAAAAGTCAATATGTTTGTGTGTGTGTGTGTTTAGTCCTCGGGGGAATGTTGAGTCTCTTTTTATCACTCACCGAGCATCATTACTCCTCCCTTCTTCATGCTCTCTCTTTCTCTCTCTGGCTCCTCAGGACAGACATCTTCATATTATATCTCTGTGGGGCAAAATATTTAGACAGACCATAATCAGATTGAACTTGAACCAAAAGAGTCGTGGGTGTATGTGTGTGTGAAATGATGAGAGAGGGTATTTCATTATGCTCGGGGAGAGATTGATACCACTCATCGGCTGGATGGAAAGAGGGAGAGAGGAAAGGATGAAGCACTTTATTTATTCAACACATCAATCTGAAATAACAATTCTACTAAGAGCATCTCTCTATCAGCACATCTGCTCCTCCCTCCTTCAATACAGCTCAATGTGTGATATGTGTCCTCTCTCTCTTTCTCTCTCTCGCTCTCTCATGCTTTTTCAAGTCAGCAGTGATCGTGTGTAAAGGTGTGTGTAACATGATGCTTTCATGCACCTATTACACACCTGTCTGAGCACAAAACACCTCCCTACCACACACGCACTAATAAAAACACCCTCCCAACTCACACACAGTAGCACTGTAACCCAACACATCCCTACTTCAAACAAATACGCCGACGAACAAATGTTTACTTAGACTTCTTTACTTTTATATAAAGCTAAAGTAACTCAAGAGCCCTACCTCAAAAAGAAAACAGAATCAAGTAAAATTTGTAATAAATTACACTACAATTCAAATGTTTGGCTTATTAAAAAGTGTTTACATTTGAAATCTGAATGTTTATCTTACAAAAACACATGGATTTCAGGGGGACCTTTATTCATCCTCCAGAGCTTTGCGAGGAACATTTTATTACAGATTCGCGCACTTTATTTCAAATCTTTTGAGTGTTGACAACTAACACCCACTTACCCCCAGTGAAAGGCTTGGAAGAAAAAGAACAATATTTAATACAACTTCGATTGGATTATTCTGAAAGAGGAAAGTCACATACACCTAGGATGCTTTGAGGGTTAGCAGAATATGGACAAATGTCAATTTTGGGGTGAACTAACTCTTTAAGAAATTTGAGCATTATTTAAAAAAAAAAAAAAAAAAAAAAGTGACCCAAACATATGAATGGTAGTGTATATAAATATAACAAATAAACATTATTTAATATATATATATATATATAAACATTGTTTTTCCAAATTATGTCCCCAAAATGAGGATTATTAAGATTTAGTGCACATTTGGTTCGTTTTTCCCCAAAAAGGCAGGACACAGTAATTATGCAACACTTTAAAAAAAAAAAATAATAATTATAATGCCATTATGGTTTATTAATTAAATGTTTATTGTTTTGATATCAGTTTTTACACTTCATTGTGTAACACAAAGGCTTTAAAACATTTAGATTCCTAAATATGTAGTTTCTATTAAAGTGGTGCTGTTTTTCTACTTACCATTAAATTACTTAATACATAAAAAAACTTGAAGGGAAACATAAAATAATAATGTCATAGTATAAAACAACTTTGATTAATCTGATGATCTCAGGCTCTAGTCATTGAAAAAATCAAATAGCAATAATATCAAATACAATACATTTTAACATTATTATTATTATTACAACAACAGTAGTAATTGTTTTATTTTATTTTATTTCCTTGAACTTCTCAGTGGACCAACATCACTCTTTTGCAAACCCATTTGGAAAACCCTTGGTCTAAGAGACACATTTTCATTCATAATTCACAAAACTACATGAAATGTGCAGTTACTGCCTCTGTAGGGGAGTACAGCATAATGCAAAACATTTCCAAACAACTTCTCACAAATAAATACACAAACCTCTCTATCTGGAAAACACACACACAAGCAAACACACAAAACTAACACACTGTACCTCACGCACACAAAACTTCCCAAATAAATGTAAACCTTCCCTATCACACACAAACCCATCTCTCTAAAAACCAACAACCCCCCTGCACTCACACAATCACAAACCGTCTCTACCCCACACACACCTCCCAATGGGAGTAACACGACCGAAAACTGACATCGCTGATGACATCACCAGAGGTACACAAGTGCAAATGAAAGCTTTTGTACATGTTTAGGATGCAACATTTTCACTGTTTCACCCCCTGAAATCCCTTCAATGGCAGCATTCTGCTGTCATCCAGCAGAGAAGAGCTGTTGCATTCTGGGTACGTCTGGAGACGGAATAAAAGATGGAGACGTAGAGAGAGGGACAGAGATGCTGTGTGGTCGATAAGGATGAATAGAGAGGAGAAAGAAAGAATAGTTTGTGCGTTTGTGTTTTGTTCTGCAAAGACATATTTTGACCAACGTCCTGCTGTGAAAGAGTTTGTGTGTGTAGGAGTGTGAAAGATATGGGACGCATGGAAAATAAAGGTTAACTTGAGAATGTGTGTGTATGAGTGTAAGAGAGAGAGAAACAGAGAGTGATAAAAGAGAGGCCATAGAGGTAAATAGGGAGCAGTGGGGTCTCTAGAGGACTATAGAGAGAGAACTGAGGTCTCACAGGTCACAAAACAATAGCTCCTAATGTTTCCTACAGACCACACACACACACACACACACACAAACCATAAACACACTGTCACACAGTCTTTATAAATAAGTGTTGTGGTGATACTCCAATACAGGGATACTCAGTAGTAAAGCAATTTCCATTTTCATGTACTATGGTATTTATACTACTATAAACACCATATAGTAACATGATATATTTGGTAAATATATCATGTTCATACAGGTAAAAATGCTGAATTAGTATGGTACCATGTACAAAAACATGGTAATGCCTTGGAATACCTTTAATATACCATTAAATATCTCTAAAAAAGGATACTATGGAAACATACCATGGTAAGATATAAAAATTAACCAAAAAAAACTAACCATGGTATTATGTCTGAAAAACTATAGGATTATGATGATGCATGTCTGAAAATCATAGCATTACCATGGTCCTTTGTCATAAAAATGACGGTAATTCCATTGGACTGATTTATAAGTTATGGACACACAAATACACATACATTCAACACACAATCACACTTCAGACACACATTAACACGTTTATAAACACTTTCTCACACATATTCTCATGCTTTAACTTGTATCTAGATGCACACACACACACACACACACTGCATTTATCACTGTCACCCCCATCTGTTTATCTTTCACTGTACAATTAATAACACCATTTTAATGTGTCATTTTACAATTTTATTGTCCCACAACAAAAAAGGAGCTGACAACAACATTATATGCAGATACTTGCTCAAAAATCTATTTCTCTCTCACTCTCACTATCTCTCTTTCTCTCTCTCTCTCTCTCATACATACACACACACACACACAACACACAGACACACACACACACAGAGTTCTATTTTGGACTCCCCCATCAGCTGCTCTCTGCTCCCTGATCAATATTTTAATAAGCAGAAAGGATGAGGGTTTAATCTTAATCAATAAGGGCCATATGCAGCACTGAGAGATGAGAAGAGAGCAAATCATCTTCCCTGACACTTCATACATTATCCGTCTGACGTTATCAAATGCGCTCTTCACAATGCAGAATGCTGCGTTAACAGCCATTACCTTAACACACATTACCAGACGCTGCACTTCATGACATTTCCCAAAAACCAAGTCAGAGATGGTTTTTAACCAACACTGCCATTAGGGATGGGAAATCGTGAAGATTTTAACGATTCTGGTTGAGAATCCACTGAACAGTTCTGGATCCTTAATGATTACATTAATGATTCTTTTAGTATGTGAAGGATAATTGGTCATAACCATATACTTAAATACACTAAACAACAGCAGCACTTCTTTTTCATTCAGTTAATGCACTGCTCTGCATTGCATAAGTCTTAAGGATACATAACACAGTATACAGTAGTTTTTGAAACCAGCAAGAGAAATAGTGTTTAATTAATAACCTAATAAATGCATATATATATATATATATATATATATATATATATATATATATATATATATATATATATATATATATATATATATATATATATATATATATATATATTTTTTTTTTTATTTAATGAAAATAAATAAATAAATACAGTTAATTAATTAATAACAAGACTTATTAATAAATAAGTAAATAAATATTTTTTTAGTGACTAATAGAAAATTATGAAATTATTAATTAAAATGGGTGAAAACAGAAAATAAATGTTAATAGAAGCTAAAATAATAAAGAAAAACATTAATTATTTAAAATTTAAATAAATGTCAGTTACTTGATTAAAATGAATAAAAGTTTATTCATGAAAAATGATTGAAAAGTAAATAAAAGTTAATTAACTAATGAAAATAAAAGAAAACAGATAGTTTTACTAATAAAAAATGGAAATACATATATTTAATAAATGAAAATAAACAAAGTTTGCAAATAATTGAATGTATAAATAGATAAATAAATAAATAAATTCATTTATTCATTAATTCATGGGACAATGAAAATAAATAAATGAAAAAAAAAAAATTAATAATGAAAACCCTAATTAATAAAATAAAAATTAATGACAATAAATAAATGTGGCTTAACGTCCTAGTGGTAACCTAGTGCTATCCATTTCTGTTTTATGGAAAAGAGCAACTTTGACATTTCTAAGCACTCTATGTAATATAGCGGATTGCTTTTATTTAGTAGTCAATCCACATGCAGTATATTTGTGCTTTGCACAAAAAAAAATAAAAATACAAATAAAAAACAGGAAGTATAAAAGTACAACCAATAGAGTTCAAGAAAACTTCAAAAGGAAAATATGTAAAGCTCAAAAATATTTTATGTAAACAAGAATATTGTTCAAGCCCCTGCAACTGACGTGCCCTACAGTCTTTGTACCCATTTATTGTTTCGTTATTGCCATTAAACCCACTCTAATTAACATTCTGTTAGCAGGTTAACATTGTCATTGAGACTAACCCTAACTCGAGGTGTTGCAGTCTGCAGGTCAAAAGCACATTACTAATCAACATCTTGCAGCATGACAATATCCCTGACATTCGCATGACAGATGGTACTAATAGTTTTTTCCCGTTAATTAGGCCCTCGTTAGCTAATCGACAATTAAAACACTCTCAGCAACTGACGGCGTCACCGTCGACACGCTCAAATCGCGCTGTCTGTGTACAGATAATTAATGCTATTGTTTCTGTCATGTTTGTAGCAGCGGACAACAGCAGTAATTGGTGATGCGGGCGGGTGTGTGCGTGCGCACGCGATGCAGAACAAGCGCACACGTTCAAAATTCCATCCCGGAATGCTGCATTGGCAAGACGGGCTGAAGCGGTGCCAAAGCCATAATGAGATCTGTCACAGCCATACAAATGAACAGGTGACAGAAAGAGACATGAATATGAGATATGGCAGGCGTATAGGGCTCGGAAATCTCTCTCTCTCTCTATTTCTCTTTCTCTTTTATGCTCACAAATTCACACACCCCCAATCTGTGAGTGCCCCCTTCGACAGATGTGACCACAGAATGCTGACATATGGCTGGCGCTGTACAGCGGGCATAAACACACATAGGCAGCATATAACAGCTCCGTCTCTCTTCATTTGCTTTCTGTCGTTTGCACTGTAAAACGGCATTTTCTTATTCAGTATTTTGTCTTGTTTTCCAGTAATGCATCTGAACACCCTTACAACAAGACATATTTACTTGAGAAGCAAAACTGTGTCAGATGAAGCATTGAATTGTGAATCCAGTTTCATTTTTCTGCATGGTTTCTGCAGGTTTTATGATGGTAAATGTAAGACATTTTAAGACATTTATGAGACAAAGCAAAGAAAATGGAAGGAATACTTGGAAGGGGACAGAGGACATGTTTATCAAAACAACAACAAATATCTGCCATTAAGGTCAGAAAAATGACATTTTCAAAAGAATCTGTAATATCGGAAGATATTTGTTCTTGTTTTAATTTCATTTTATCTCAGGTATGTCTTGATTTAAAGATGAGATATTTGTACTTCAAAACAAGACAATAATACTGAAAAAGATAACTTTTTGCTATGCAACATTTAATGCCAAGACTTTATGCTCCAATGTAGGACTTTTTTTCAGGCCTTAATTTGTGGAAGGGCAAATTTATATGATTTAAATTTATCCTTTCTCTTTGGAGAAAAGCTATTGGTGCATAAAGAAGATCTGAAGTTGCAAAGACTAATGTTTTAAATCCAAAGAGATATTCTTTATAAAAGTTAAAGGTCCCGTTCTTCCTGATCCCATGTTTTAAACTGTGTGTAAGTTTAAAGTTTAAAAGTGTGTAATGTTGTTGTTAGAGTATAAATAATATCTGTAAAATTCTAAAGCTCAAAGTTCAATGCCAAGCGAGATATTGTATTTAACATAATTCGCCTACAAAAAATGACCCGTTTGGACTACATCCCTCTAGTACCTGCAGTAATGACGTCACTAAACTGTTTTTTGACTTACCTCCGCCCACATGAATACACAAAAAAGGGGGCGTGGTCTTGTTGCGCTCCAACGGAGAAGAGGAAGAGCTGCGTTTGTGTTTGTCGCCATGACGTCGAAACACTGTTATTTTCATCTCTGAGTCCAATCATGTTTGTTTGGGCTTCCCAGGGACGCTGTAGAGATCAATGGTTACAATTTATGTTTAACTCGGTTCCCGAAAATTATAATCTACATGTAAAACTATGTGCAGCACATTTTGCTGAGGACAGCGTCCTCAATCTCAATCAGTTTAATGCCGGATTTGTACAAAGATTATTCTTGTAAGATGGAGCAGTTCCCTCTTTGTCTGGAGAAGACGTTATTTATGGACCACAACTGGTAAGTGTATTTTATTATTTAAGTTGGTGCATTTAACAGTTTCTGTAACTTATCACACAAAGGGCAGTTTTGCTTTGTTAACTAGATGTTAGGGCTGTGCAAAAAAAAAAAAAATGAATGCGATTTTCATGCGGATCTCATCAGTAAAAACGCTCCTGTGATTATAAGTACATCTCCAGCACGTGCGTTCAGATCAGGATTGCCAGGTTTTCAAAACAAATCCTCCACTAGGGGGCCGCGGACCACAGGTTGAAAACCACTGGCCTAAGACATGAAACAAACGGTTTGTTTGAGTAAACAAACAGTATTTTATTTCATTTTTGGACTAAACCAGCTGCCGAATTCTGACAAATCGAAAAGCAGTTTAGGAAATACTTCATGGCCAATGAGTGTTGTGGATCTTGTCATGTGACTGCATTTTGGTTCGTTTCAACTGGTTCGGACCAAAGCAATCAGTGTGGTGTGAAAAGGAACCAAAAAAGCTGAAAAATGCTACAATGTATAATTGTTTGCCCTTGGTTCGGACCAAATGAACCGAACTAGAGATGTGAAAGAACCCGCGTTCTGGCTTATTCTGCACAAGTGCTGGAAGTGATCTCTCGCGCATGTACATCAATTATTGTTTACACAGAGATTTCGGAGGTGTTACCTTTCACTGTGAAGATCTAAACACATTTAGACGTACAGGAAAGCGCAATGGAAGACGATTTCGATGTATAAACCATTTTTTCCAAATTTTCACAACCATATTTATTCTAACCAGAATAACATTACACAGATCTAGAACTCAGAGCAATGGAGGAAGCATCCGCTCTGATAAAACCAGGCTCAAATTACTGATCCAAAAAGTGATTTTTGGCAGCGAGTGATCTGATTTCTCCTGTCTCATACTTTAATTAGAGTAGCAAAAAAACCTTGTAGCACAAAAACCCACGTCAAACAGAACTGCTGTTTCCTGTTGTGCATTTGATTGATAGTTGCTGGCTGATATTCTCTCTGGGGTCCACATCCATCACTGCCGTGAGGTTTTTACCGCAGGGCCGTGAGACTGTCACCCTTTCTGATCTATACATTTATGACTCGCACATGCAGGCCAGCCAGACAGACCGTCACATGATGTATTAGCACGGCTTTAGGAGTCCAGGGAGGTGACAGGACTATACAGACATCAGAGATGTTGAGGATTAGGTGGGAAGTCAGGGGCGTCTGATTGGTCAATGAAGGTGTCAGTCAAATCACAGGTGTGGTCATGTCATGTGATCATATTGGGATAATGTAGCCATCTGTGCAACTGTACCTGATGTTTAAGCATCCATGTTTATTTGTGCTAAAATGCACAAAGAAACCCAAACACAAATGAGATCTCTTTGATATTGATGTTTCAATTTCAATCTCTTATATAGAAAAAATTCTGTACATATATGTAAACATTCTTAATTTTAGATACTTGAAAAGCAAAATGACATAAGATATAAGTCTTGTTCTCTGATAAATGTATGAAAATTTAATTTTGCAAATGGTAAGAAAATGTTTTGTTTAGATGAAATAAAAATAATAATAATAAAAAAACTAACTTAGGAAATATTTTTTTGCTGTGTATCTCTCTACTCTTACTGTATGTCAGTTATTGTCACATTCACTGTTATTTGGATAACCATGAATAAGATAGTACTTAATTGAAACGCAACATGAACGTCTCTTTAAATAACACAGAGCAACTTCTGAGAACCCAATGGGCTCACACTGTGACATATTTATAAGAACGTCCTTTTAAGTGATTGCCATTGCACAACGCACAGGCAGCGTTTATGAAGGTAAGTTTGCGGTGAGTAAGTTGTGAGTCAGCCGCCATGTGGGTATGAAGCGTAGTAAATTACGTCTGCAGGCATCAGCAAATACACTCCTGCAGAGATGGAGGGATGCTATGACAGAATGATAGAGCACAGATGAAAAGAGATCAAGTTGTGTGTGTGTGTGTGTGTGTGTGTGTGTGCGTGCGTGCGTGTGTGCGTGTGTGTGTGTGTGTGTGTGAATGTATTAGCTGTGCCAAGACAGCATGTTTTCAATTGTTTATGCCATCATTTTTTTTCTTAAGTGTGCATGTAGTGGCATGTGAAAAGGTTTCCCAAGTTAAAAGCCTTTTCCCGGTCAGTTCAGTAGACTGGGTTCAGTTTTTCACTGGGGATTGCAGTACAGCAGTAATGGTTGAAAGGATCCTACAAAAACTGTTAAAGTCAGCATGAAACAGAAACTGTGATAGTCTTTTATGTTTTTTTTTCTCTTATGCTACCCAAGGCTGCATTTATTTGATCAAAAATACATTAAAACAGTAATATTTGTAAATATTATCACAAATGAAAATAACTTTTCTTTTTTTTCTACTTTTCTATTTTGGACACACCTTCTCATTCAAAGAGTTTTCTTTATTTTCATGACTATGAAAATTGTAGAGTCACACTGAAGGCATCAAGGGCTATTTGACCAAGAAGGAGAGTGATGGGTGCTGCGCCAGATGACCTGGCCTCCACAGTCACCGGACCTGAACACAATCGAGATGGTTTAGGGGTGAGCTGCACCGCAGACAGAAGGCAAAAGGGCCAACAAGTGCTAAGCATCTCTCGGGGAACTCCTTCAAGACTGTTGGAAGATCATTTCAGGTGACTAGCTCTTGAAGCTCATCAAGAGAAGGCCAAGAGTGTGCAAAGCAGTAATCAAAGCAAAAGGTGGCTACTTTGAAGAATTGTTTCACACTTTTTTGTTATGTATATAATTCCATATATAATTCCACATGTGTTAATTCGTAGTTTTGATGCCTTCAGTGTGAATCTACAATTTTTATAGTCATGAAAATAAAGAAAACTCTTTGAATGAGAAGGTGTGTCCAAACTTTTGGTCTGTACTGTATACACACACACACACACACACACATAGTCAGTTTTGATTTCAGGGGTTTTAAAAAAAAATTCAAGTTTGTCCACGCATATTTTATCCAAAATTAAAACAACTTCTTTTTTTCAAATTTTTATTTCAGGTCCACATCACAAAAAAAGAAAATAACTTAATAGTGCTGAAGCAGGCTTCATTTTGATTAAGCTTCACACAAAATATTATTTCAATCTTATTTTACTCTTTCAATATTGGGGTGCAATATGACCCAGATATTTTGTTGTGAGATTCACCTGTAAAGTCGGTTGGGGAGAACACTGAGTGGAGCTCCCAGAGATAGAAAACCTGAGAAGACTGTGAAAGAGAGGCAGGCAAGCATGGGACACCCTCTTAAAACTGAGAAAACAGGAAGACAAGAGCAAACGAGGGAGAAATTGGGTGAAAGATTAGAGGAGAGGAGCATGAAATGAAAGTATTGAGTGGGGAAGATAGGAGTGGATAATCGAAGAAAGTAATAAAGCGGAAAAAATAGAGGGAGGGGAGAGAAGAGAGAATTAGAGAAGATGATGGAGGTGGAGAGGAGGAATACAAATAGAAAGGGAAAAGAAGGTGGAAACGGAGGCGGGTCAAAATTGCAGACACAGAGAGAGAGAGTGAAAATGAGCAGGAAGATTGCACAAAAACATATCCAGATTACATTTAGGCCCAAAAGCAAAAGAAAAAATGCAAAACACATTTTGAATAAAGAAAATGACGCCTATTTTTAAGGACCATTAAGATTTTTAAGACATTATTTTCTTGACAATTAAGCACATTTTCCCACCAAAATCCCATTACTGTAATGGATACAGACATTTTACTTTAGATTTTTTGAACTCTCAAAAGTGTTACCCATTAGATTATATCATTAGAATAAATAATTACTGTAAAGGCCCGTAAAGGCACACACCAAGGATGATAACTATAAAATTAACGCCACACCAGTGGTTTATTATAAGCGCTCGCGCGTCAGCAGGATGGATTCTGATTGGCTATCAATGTTTGTATCATTCATCAGCTGAAAAAAACCTTTCTGAAAATGATTCCAATGACATTGTTTCTCTGTGCTTTTATCGTTATAGTTGTGGAGTTGGCTCTCTAATCTTTAATATTGAGAATGATTTTTAGAACTATATCTTTATCGTTATCTTTATAGTTACCTTCCTTGGTGTATGTAATCTCCTGTTTTTGGGGTGAAATGTGACTCTGACTTGTTCTTGACGGTTTTGTGAGATTCTCTCTGATATTGCAGATGGAATAAAGAATACATGAGCAAAGATGGAAAAATGTGGTGGTGAATGTATGAACAACTGAGAGAGAGAGAGAGAGAGAGAGAGAGAGAGAGAGAGACCACATGAGGAAGAAAGAGAGTAAAAGATGAAGTGATGAGCCAAAGGAGAGAAATGAAAGATGGAGGGTTAATAATGAAGGCCAGAAGACCAGGACAGGATGCTGAGCAAGAGAACCAGACATGAATGAGGGATGAGCGAGAGCAGAAAGGAAGGATATAGGTGAAGGAAATAAGGAGAATGTTGCCAAACCGAACCAGGCTGCAAATTAGGAATGAGGGGAACGCGAGCAAGAGAGAGCCGGAGACGGAGAGAGAGGAGAAGAAAGCCCTCAGCGATGAGACCATTACATTGGGGATAATGAAGAGGTTCCACTCTGTCACACTGAGCATTAGGCCTCTGTCAAACTGACCCCAAAGTGTCAACAAGTTAATAGCCTGAGTATCAGCTGTATTATGACATGCCACCATACATAGATGCTGACACACTCATCATTTACACGCACACGCACACACACACACACACACACACACACCGACAACCACATTCAAGACTCATTCAAACACACGTACACAAACAAACATGGACACACTTGGTTGAAACGCATGGGGAAAAGCAAACATAAATGAGGATGGAAAGACAAGTGAACACTGGTCTCGAGAGCGTGCATGAGATGAAAAATATTAGCTTCAGATGCTCTGAAGGTTGTACATTATTTAAGAGATGTTGTAGCTCTTTTGCACATTGTTAGCATATTGGCTTTGCGATCCACAGAGAGCGCCGGAGCTTTGTTGAATAAATAAAGTCTGAATCTACTGGGAAACACGAACTAGTGAAAGACCCCAGACACAGAACAGAACGCTGCGTTGATTGAACATTATTTCATTTTTTAGGCTGGAACAAATAAAGCTTTAAAGAAAACGTTGTCTGAAAAGTCTCTCTATCTCCTTGTTACTGCATCTTGTTCTCGCTTTCTGTCTGTTCTTTACTGTACAGAGTCCATACTGCTGACTGAGTTCAGAGAAAACCGTAGTATTAGTCGTAGAGTTTTAGTGTACAGTAAAAGTCCAAAGTTAGAGGTATAATAACAGACAGCTCCAGTGTAAAACTTAGTGAACCATATTCCAGTCAGGGCAACTTCAGCTCCAAGTCTAGCTGTGTCTGCTCCCTATAGACAAGCATTTTAATGTTAGGCAGCAAAAATGGTGTGCAACAAAATTAAACCTTTTAAGATCACTGTATCCAAATTCAAAGGCAACATCACATGCATCCTTCACGGATAAGCCAATCTCAGAATGCAATGCTACGAGACCAGTAAAAAAGATGATCTGAATGAGTATTTGATTAATTAATTGGTATATATTATAGTGCTGTCAATCGATTAATCATGATTAATCGTATCCAAAATAAAAGTTTTTGTTTAAATACTATATGTGTGTGTACTGTTTATATTTATTATGTGTATACAAATCTAATTCTTAATTCCCTAAGTTGGGACACTGTACAAATTGTGAATAAAAACAGAATGCAATGATGTGGAAGTTTCAAATTTCAATATTTTATTCAGAATACATCTGAATATGATGTAGAATACATCTACATAAGGAATTCAGAACATAGATGACATATCAAATGTTTAAACTGAGAAAATGTATAATTTTAAGAGAAAAATAAATTGATTTTAAATGTAATGGCATTAACACATCTCAAAAAAGTTGGGACAAGGCAATGTTTACCACTGTGTGGCATCCCTCTTCTTTTTATAACAGTCTGCAAATGTCTGGGGACTGAGGAGACAAGTTGCTCAAGTTTAGGAATGTTGTCCCATTCTTGTCTAATACAGGCTTCTAGTTGCTCAACTGTCTTAGGTCTTCTTTTTCGCATATTCCTCTTTATAAATGTTTTCTATGGGTGAAAGATCTGGACTGCAGGCTGGGCATTTCAGCACCCAGATCCTTCTTCTACACAGCCAGGATGTTGTTACTGATGCAGTATGTGGTCTAGCATTGTCATGTTGGAAAGTGCAAGGTCTTCCCTGAAAGAGACAATGTTTGGATGGGAGCATATGTTGTTCTAGAACTTGGATATACCTTTCAGCATTGATTGTGCCTTTCCAGATGTGTAAGCTGCCCATGCCACACACACTAGTCCGGATGGACATGGCGTCTCAGTTTTCCAAAAAGAACTTCAAATTTTGATTCGTCTGACCACAGAACAGTGTTCCACTTTGCCACAGTCCATTTTAAATGAGCCTTGGCCCAGAGAAAACCCCTGCGCTTCTGGATCATTTTTAGATGGCTTCTTTTTTGACCTATATATTTTCAGCCGGCAACAGCGAATGGCACGGTGGATTGTGTTCACCAACAATGTTTTCTGAAAGTATTCCTGAGCCCATGTTGTGATTTCCATTACAATAGCATTTCTCTATGTGATGCAGTGCTGTCTAAGGGCCCGAAGATCACGGGCATCCAGTATTGTTCTCCGGCCTTGACCCTTACACACAGAGATTGTTCCAGATTCTCTGAATCTTTGGATGATATTATGTACTGTAGATGATAATAACTTCAAACTCTTTGCAATTTTTCTCTGAGAAACTCCTTTCTGATATTGCTCCACTATTTTTCACCAACAGCATTGGGGGAATTGGTGATCCTCTGCCCTTCTTGACTTCTGAGAGACACTGGCACTCTGAGAGGCTCTTTTATACACAATCATGTTGCCAATTGACCTAATAAATTGCAAATTGGTCCTCCAGCTGTTCCTTATTTGTACATTTAACTTTTCCGGCCTCTTATTACTACCTGTCCCAACTTTTTGGGAATGTGTAGCTCTCATGAAATCCAAAATGAGCCAATCGGAATCGGGTTTGTACAAATACACACATATTCATGTATATATTTAAGAAAAAATATGATGTTTATACATTTAAATATTTTTATATAAATATCTGGTAGCACTTTATTTTACAGTCCTGTTCCCCATGTACATACTATGTACTTATTATAGTAATTACAATAACTATGTAATAACTAGGTACTAACCCTGAACCTACCCCTAAACCTAACCCTACCCATGTAGTTACCTTGTATTACCAGAACTTTCTTAGATAAATACACTGTAAGTACACTATAAGTACATGTAAGTACACGTACTGTGTAATAAAGTGCAACCAAATATCTTTTATATATATATATATATATATATATATATATATATATATATATACATGGGAATGCATGGAAATATTTTTAAGATATATACTATATGTATGTGAATTTATACATATATTTTGTAAACAAAACTTTTATTTTGCATGGGATTAATCCTGATTAATCATTTGACAGCATCATTTGGCTTTGCTTGTTGCACACACACACACACACACACATGTAAACAAAAACATAAAAAAAACTAAATAAATAATTAAATAAATAAATATGCTTGATAATTGAAGGGTACTTATTATAAAAATGTAAATATAAGAGATGTTTTAATGACTGAATTTTTCAGTTATATGTACTTTTAACATTAAACTGTACCAGAATCTGCTGTCAAGTCTCCTGTGTAGCAGAGCTTTTTGGGCCTGTGGAGATGCAAAACAAAATAAAGTCACTTATTATCAGTCAATTTCAGTTAGGAAGCTGTCTACGCAGCAGACAGCAAGGCAGCTCACTAGTTTCAGTAAAGACTTTATGAGTTCAGCAAACTCCCATCGTAATAATACAATTTCTCTTAAAACACTCCTGATTTGCACCAGGGGGCCATAAGCGTCCCGCACATCAAGTCTTCCCAGCCTCATATGTCTCTAGGTTTTTGTTTCAGCTCGGTCATCTTAGGTTGCCCTGCTGCATTTAATGTGCTGCATTGTTTTTCAGTTACTGGTCATTAAACATTTAGAAACGGCATATCAAAACTCTTAATCGAATCTAAAACCCCTCCCTCAGCGGCGACGGGCTCCTATCTGGACCAATTAGAGGCAGGCGAGGCTGACAGTAATGGGTGCTATCTGCAGGTCCCCCGGGGGCGGATGGAGGGAGATAGATAGCAGGAGGGCAGGTAGAGTGTACAGTACCCCCGCAGCAGTACCTCCCCCCTTCCACCCCATCCCAAGAGAGCTAATGCTCCCTAATGCACAAGACGAACAGAGATAATACCCCCCGATTACAAACGCATCCCTCTCTAATCCAATCAACTGTCTGCACACACACAAACACACATACACGTGTCCCTCTCCGTTGTCCCTT
This sequence comes from Carassius auratus, assembly GCF_003368295.1. Lineage (NCBI taxonomy): Eukaryota > Metazoa > Chordata > Actinopteri > Cypriniformes > Cyprinidae > Carassius > Carassius auratus. The sequence goes on from NC_039256.1 coordinate 14,121,142, forward strand.
ATACCTGACTCAGAATAGAGAAACACTGAGAAAGAGGGATGCGGAGAGAAAGGGAGAGGCATAGTGACAAGAACAAGGAAAAATGATTGACACCTGGAATGAATAGTTGCATTCTAAATGCATTCGAAAGTGGGCGGCTTTTATCCTTATGACATCGTTATGAGCGTTATGATGTCATTATAGAATTATGAGGGAAAACAAAACAACCGCAGCGCTTCAACAATGGCTCAGTCAGGCCAAACGCTTCCTCTCTTTTATTTCAGAACAAAACCCCATTCATTTCTGCCACTTAGCCACCAAAACCCTCAACTCTCGCTCCAATCAGCACAGAGATCAATGTGGCAGAGGGCACAGGGGTCAAAGGTAATGCCATTTGCTCCAAGGCATTCTGAGGTCAGATCTCAATGCCTCGTTTTATGCATTGGACAGGCCCACATAGAATCTGTATCCAGAGAAATCGCTGCAAATATGAATTGGAACGCTCGCTATTCCCAGAGTTCCCCTTGAGGGTTTGTTTATTAAATATCTGGGCTAATTTGATAATACTTTCAGATCCCAATAAGAACGTAGGTCTCTCTGCTCTGTTTCTTCACTGGAAATAATCACCTCACTGGGTTATGTGATCAATGATGAAACTTATGATGTTTGGCATCATGGATACATCAAATGTACAATATTTGAATTTACACAATCTTTCAAAATTAGGAGATGGAAAGATGCTTTTTTTAAATTATACATTTATTCAACAAGGACATACTGAATTGATAAAAAGTGACAGCAATGACCTTTATAATGTAACAAAAGATTTATATTTTAAATAATTGTTCTTTTGAACTTTCTAGTAACCAAATAATCCTGGAAAAAAGGTTTCCACAAAAAATATTATGCAGCACAACTGTTTTCAAGATTGATCATAATAAGAAATGTTTCTTGATCACCAAATCAGCATATTAGAATGATTTCTATAGTATCTTGTTACACTGAAGACTAGAGTAATGATGCTGAAAATCAGCTTTGACATCACAGGAGTAAATTACATTATAAACATGAAAAAACAGTTATTTTAAACATTAAGATTTTACAACACTCCTGTTCTTACGTGTTTTCGATTAAATAAATACAACCTTGGGAATCATAAGAGACTTCCTTCCAAAACATTTTTACATTTTAAAAATTCAACCTTTTGGACAGTTTATACATATGTGAATGAATTTCGAAAGCTGTGATAGAAGAATAACAAACTTTAAAGGATAGTTCACCCAAAAATTACAGTTCTGCCATCATTTACTCATTGTCATGAGTTTGTTTATTCTGTTGAACACATACACACACACACACACACACACACACAAACACACACACACACAAAGATATTTTGAAGAATGCTGGCAACCAATATGGAAGTCTTCTATGGCTTACAGCAAATTCATATAGATTTGGAACAACATGAGGGTGACAAAATGTTAATTTTTGAGTGAACACTCACTTTAATGGAGTTTTTAGTATTTTATAGTATCTTAATTTAGCAATTTTTAGAGCTTAACATCACTCAGCATGAACACTCTTATTTGTTAAGGTGTTCAACAACAACAACAAAAAAATTAAGGTTTAGAATGAATTAATTGCAACATAATATTAATTTGCATTAGTCTACAGGTAAAATACTCAAATAAAACCCCACAGCCTGAAAAGCCACCATGGCACTTTGCTTTGTTTTGATGTGTTTCTTTACAATCCGTTTTCTTGAGCACTTTGCTTATCCACTTACACCGTACATAACCCTATATTTATCTTGGGGAATTTTTCAAGTAATACAGCGCTCCTGCAGAGCAGTGCAACGTGGGTATTTTCAGGAAACACTCAGCTGTAGAAAAGAATTCGATCTGGCTCAGCTTAAAGAAAAAACAGCTTTCAATTATGACATTCACAAGATTGCACACCTGTCCTTGGAAAGAGCTGATGGAACGTCTCTCTAGTGCTTTCTGTTTCCCCCTCACCATCTTTCTACCTTTGGTTTCTTTTATAAAAAGGTGATGGACTGCCCAGTGACATCTCTCCTTTTTTCCATCTCTACTCTCTCTCTCTCTCTCTCTCTCTTGTGTGATGGAGTGTGGAATAGTGGTATGATTTATCATCAGCTGAAGGCTGAGGATGGCGTCACTCTAAGAAGTGTGTGTATGTGTGTGCGCGTCACTCCGTCAGGTCCATCTGTACAGTGAGTTAGGATGGACAGTTTCTGTGAGTGTTTGTGCAGGCGCACGTGTGTAAAACCAGCCGTGCAAAACAGCTTATCATCAGAGAACAATTCTCAGATGGCGCAGTCCCTGCTGACTGAGGTTAAATCTATTTTACACCCCACACACATATGTGCTAACATTAGTCAGCCCATGTTCCATATATCAGATTTTTACACACATTCGAACAAGCCAACACATCCAAACCCACACGACTCCCCCTCTTTGTTCATTCACACACACACACACAAATGGCTGCGTTGGTGATTTGTAGCTGTTACGAGCACGTGCGGGCCCATTGCCTCAGCGAAGTGTCATGCTGTGGTGTCACACAACACTGATAATGGTGAGGTCAAAGGTCGAGTGTGAGCAAGAGGGTGTTGGGGGCTGGGGAGCTCAGGCACTTTGGCAAATTGGCTAATGTCCCGAGGGAGAGAGGCGGGGCAGAGCGGGGTGACACAGAGACATGACATCATAGAATCCCCCTGAGAAGAGGCGGGAGGGGAAGGTGAGGACAGAGACACGCCACCTGGAATGCCATCCGAAATGGTTAATGCACTGCTTACTGCGCACTATATACTACCCTAGTATTTTTGTGGTGCATGCTAAGGCAAGAATCTCTATAGCACATATAGCATTAAGGTTAAAAATCATAAGTTCAGTCACTTAGAAAAGTAATAGTGCGCAAAAGTGAGTCTACTTTTTCAGCAGCCTCATTTCCTGGAATTATTTTTTTCCACAGAGATTTAAAAAAAGACTTTAAGAGTTATAAGCTGTGAACCAAACCAACCAGCTATGAGGTTAATCAAATTCCATACTTTGATTTGAAGCATTAAGGAATAGTATTTTGTCCATATTATGGAAGTGAGTGCGAACTAAAACCATTAGGTCACCAAGATTGATCAAACTATTTTCTTTTGGTCAGTCAAACAGCTTTAAACAAACACGAGAAGGAATAAATGACGTCATAATTAAAAAAAAATTTGGAGGGGGGGGGGTGAACTATCGCTTTAAATGTTTACAGTATATGTTATTATTCAAATCTGTTTCCATATAGAGGAAATAAATGGCATTTTTACTTCCAGAACCCAACTGTTGAACTCTGTAAAACACCTCTGCTCAACAATTTTAGGTATCATTCGTGTCTGTAGCACAAAGTGCAGTGGTACTAACTCTTAAATATGTGCAATAAAAGTAATAGAAATGTGTGCCTTAGTAAGTGCCCCTAATGAAGATATCTTGCTTTAACTCTGTAGTTAACTCTGTTTGTGTGTGTAATTCTGGGGCTCAGGTGGGTTCTGCCCTAATGAGCCAATTGAGGCCATCATGATGCATGCCCTGATTTCAGCCAGGAATACCAACACAATTTGGCCCAGAGGACACATGAAGAACACACGCACACACGCACACACATACTTCAGTGAGGTTTCTAACCTCAGCTAACACAAAAAGGGGTTGAGTTTAGGAAAGCGTAGACAGAAAATGTAGAGACAGAGAAAGAGAGAGGGGGGACAGATAAAAAGAGAAAGAGGTTGATGGAGTGGAGAGGGCCAGAGGCTGAGAGAGAAACTATCATCAGCCTGTGCACCGTTTCAGCTTTCTGTGCTTAATGGACTCGTGGGCAGAAAAGACAGCGGAGATGAACAGAGAGAGAGAGAAAGAGTTATTGAAAGTATGATGCATTAATGGCTCGTATTAATAACACAGCAGGACCAAACAAAATCATTTTGGCTCATGTCTAACTAACCACTCTCTATCCACAGTGACCAGGCCTTCCTGGGGGGAGTCCTCTTTTTTTTGGTCCCCGTCTGGAGCCGTCTTGTGTGTCTACAACCTAAAAAGTTAAATTATTTGTAATGGGCTAGATATTGCATGCAAACTATTAGCCCTTTATCACCGCAGCAAACAATCTGTAATTTCAATATCAACTGCTCACACAGTTTTAGGTGAAAATACTTGTTGAAATTAATACAATTAAAAACAGATTATTCAGTGTCCTGTAAAGAAAGTAGTTTACAATGCTATTACCATAAGTACCACAGTCAAAGTACACAAAACCGGAATTGTCCCCCATTTAATTATTTAATTCATAGTTTATATAATTGGAAATGTAAATTGATCGCTGAACTATAAATGTCCCCGGTTTTCAGTTCAGAAATCTTGTCACCTTAGAGAAAGAGAGAGTTTTAGAAGTCCAATTCAATTGAATTGCTGCACTGAAAGGGGAAAATGGGTCAATATTCAACCGTAGTTTCATTAGCTACTGAAAACAGGTCTTGTGTTTATGCCTCTGAGCTGTTGGTCTCCAACATCCCATTTCTTTATCTGTCACTCCTCTCTTTTGGTCTCAATATGACCTCCCTCTCTCTCTCTAGAAACAGCTGTTGTTTTGTAGCTGCTCCTTAAACCCCCTACGGGCAAGAGAAGTGAACGCAACCAACTCAACCCACACTACAAGGCTGGGCGCTTATCCTCACACATTCACCTCACATTCTTCTTTCGCCCCGGGTGTTTCTCAGCCCTTCGCTGAATAAGATGAGCCCATCAATTAAATGCAACAGCGATATTGATTCAAGTGAATGGTGTTATAACCGTGGATCCACCCGAGGACATCGTATTATGCCGATGCGTTCATTAATATTTGCTGTAGAACACAGAGAGAGCAGGTTCTCTGGTGGAGTGCTCAGAAATTCAACATGGATCTGTTAGTCTGATACTGCTGACGAATAAACTTACAGCTCAGTAGCGCAAATTGTGAAAATGCAGCAATTCAGGGATTATATTAATTAGTCATAATTCAGATAGATCTGAATATCAGTATTGTTTTGGACAATTACCGTTTCTGATTGGCATATTTGGCAGGTGTCCCGAAAAAAAGAGAACCTAGAAGGATGTTATCCACGCTCAGGCTTTAAAAAATGCAACACTTGTGGCAATTTACGTTTTGGAGAATTGGTGGATAATTCATGTTAAAGAAATGGTCCTCCCAAAAATGCAAATTTGCAGAAAATGCACTCACCCCTCAGGCTATGCAATATGAGTTTGCTTCCTCATTGGCACAGAATTGCAGAAATGTAGCATTAGTTACATAACCATATATTTAGTTAAATGGATCCTCTGCAGTGAATTGGTGCTGTCAGAAATAATGTTTAAACAGCTGATAAAAACAACACAATATACAGTTAATCCACACAACTCCACTCCATCGATTAACATTTTGTGCAGCCAAACGCTGCATGTTTATAAGAAACAAATCCATCATTAAGATGTTTTTAGCTTTCATTTGTTGCTTCCAACTAAAACATGAGTTCTACATCCAAAATACTACTTTCTCGAGTGAAAAAAGTCATCTTGTTTGAATCAGGAGAGAAATAAGTACACATCGAGCACTTTTTCACAGTTTTATCAGCTTTTTGGACTCTCATTCTGACGGCACCCATTCACGGCAAAGGATCCAATGGTGAGCAAGTGATGTGATGCTAAATTTCTCCAAATCTGTTCCAGTGAAGAAGCAAACTAATCTACATCTTGGATTGCCTGAGGGTGAGTATATTTTCAGCAAATGTTAATTTTTAGTTAAACAGTTCCTTTAACTTATACAATCGGTACTATTTGGTTTTACCTGCTTTACAGCCCACTGACAGCTAGGTTTGTGGTGGACATTCATTTTATGTTTCTTCAAAAAATCGTCAGTTAGCAAAACAATGTTGTTAACTGAAAATATATTTCTCATTTGTTGCCAAAAACATAGCTAACTGTCACTGCAGCTACTGCACTGCTCGCCAGTTTAGTGTTAGGGCTACAACAGTTTCTTTATGACAAAGGCACATTTACCACGGTACATCCTGATAAGAATATTCTGCTGACAAAATTTTCATATTGTAATGTTTAATGGTAACTCATCCTGGCAAACCACATTCTCTCAGACAAGTATGCATGCTTAAATTATTGGTAGATCATGGGTGGCTTGATCATTTAAGAATTATAGCTTTTTTTGATGTAGAGTTTGCTGTGAAGTCATGTTCTTATCGTTTAAAAAGAGTAATAGCTCTGATGGCCACAACATACTACTAGTAATGATTTCTCTTTTGAGCTTCTAAATATGCAATAGCTAAATTGCAATTTAGCTAAATATGCAATATTTCAATAAGCATAACAACACTGACTGTGAAAATCCTTATATAAGTATTATATATTTCAATAAATCACATCTTTACCATAAATCGAGTAGGAGCCTCTCATAAACGGGGATTTTGAGGCAGGCATCTTCAGGGGCCTCTTAAGTGTGAATGATAGATGCGTTCAAATGCTTTATTTCGCAGTGTGCTGTTGTCACCTGGTGGCTGCAATTGAAACTACACGATTCATTTGAGCTCTATGATGTATGAACACATTTAATAATAATGTTATCAGGGCTCTCAAGTTTTGAACTGAGTTCAGAGTGAGATTTTGCCCGCGGTCGCGATGTCGGCAGGGGTTTGATGGGGACGGGTGTCTGATCTCATAAATGACACATATTCTTACAAACAAAATAATATTTATTTAATTCAGCATTTATTTGTGTGTGTGTGTGAGAGAGAGAGAGAGAAAAAATGGTCAGTGCTGTTTATAGTAGGTGTTGGTAGCTGGTTTTGAGGCCAGGGGTTGGTGGCTCCCATTTGAATCACTGTGGTTCCAGGCCAGCCATTTTTCACAGTTCCATCAAGTGCTAAACTGTTCCTGGTTTTGGTCTTGTTTAATCCCACCATGGAGAAAACCCTCTCAGCATAGGTATTTGAATGAGCAAGCACTAACACTAATGCAGCTATTTTAGAAATCCTCCCTGCTTATGTCCCTCACACCTTGATGGACACAGGAGTTATCTTGTCTGCAGACTAAGCACCAGTAAAAAGAGCTGGTGGTTCCCATTGTGATGAATGGCGATCGGGTTGACCACTCCTTCTTAAAGGAACACCTACAGGTGGCTGCTCTACATAACCCTCTCTTTTTCCCTGTTTCCAGTGGGTTCTCCACTGTTTCCTCTATGGTCCTCCACAGTCTCTTCCATGCACCCATCCTCTACTGGCACCCTAACTCCCTCCCCTACTGTATTCTCCACAGCCTCCTCCTCTGACCTAGCCACCTTTTTAGGGAGCTGGGCCCGCATTCATAAAGATTCTAAGAATCCTCTCAGAAAACTCTTAATTTAGCTTAAAAACTTTTACGTAGGAGTCTTAGCTTAAAAGCGATTCGGGACCGATCTGAGAGCAACTCTGAGTAAGGAAAAGACAAAAACGTTTATCTTAGTGAGGAGGCGGGGTTGAACCGGTTGCTATGTATGACACAATCTTTTGAAGACTCTGATTGGCTGGTTGTCCAAGAAGGAAAAAAAAGAGTGATTTTAAGTATAGGGTCTATTCTAATCCTCACTTTAAATTTACATGCGTAATTTTTCCTATTTGACCGTTCTCTCTCTCTCTCTCTCTCACACACACACACACACACACACACACACACATTATATGTGTGTATATGAATTCTATTTTTTTATTTACCATGCTTTTAATTTCCTATAAGGTATTTGATTGGCTTAGAATGATAAAAATTGTTCCACTCTTTCCAATTACAGTGATTGCCGTCCTATGTAAGTGGCGGTTTGAGTGTTGGTTTTAATGTATCAAACATGGAATCAAAGCCAAGAAGAGCGAGAAAGCCAATCTGGACAGAGGAACAGTGTTTACTGTTAGCCCAGTTAGTGGATGAACACAAGGCCATTCTTAAAGGAAAATTCAGACACAGCAAGGGACAAGAAGCAGACATGGGAGCGTATAGGACAAACTATTAACGGTTCATTCCCCCTGCTTGTGTTCACCTATAAGCCTGCTATATTCATAAATGCAGTTTTTAGAGCCTGCAAGGTGGGAATCTCCAGTGGAAACTAAATGAACTGTGACACAATAAGATGTTCTGAAAGTGCTGTAATTGTTTGTGTGATCACTCTGCTTACAGAAGGTTGTGACAGACCCAAATCATCACTATTGCATTGTTGCATGTTCCCAGTTGCCAAATATCGTAATGTAGTGATTACTTTAATTTATATATTAAATTATATTATATTAAATTATTATATAATCTATACCGTCTTATTAACTCATTGTCATCCATTGTCTGCAACACATTTCTTCTGCCTCTTCATCTTTCTGCCATTTTCTCCTCTGCTAAAGAAACTCTTAAGCCTCTTAAAAGTCCTCGTCTGTGCTCATAACAAATTTTACCTTAAGACCTCTTTTAAGGGATAAGATGCTTTCTGAATTACTTTTTTCTTTACTAGGATTTTTTTCTTTAATTTTAAAAGTAAACGCCCACATTTCTAAGAATTTTCTTAGAATTTTGTCACTAGGAACTACTTTTTGCATTAAGATTCTTTATGAATACGGGCCCAGATCTTTTAGAACAAAGCATGAAAGATTGCTCCTTTGCCTCTTCCCTGACATCTTTGAAATAGACGAATGCAATAATCAATATTATACATTGGATAAAATATAATGAAATAGCCTAGGCAAAACGTTTTGAAAATGGGGACCAGGATGAGGTGCAGTAAAAATAAAAGGAAAGAAAATTTTTTTTTTTTTAAACTATTATGGATACTGCCATACAAGTATTATGGATAGGCCTATTATAGAAGTCTCTTATATAAAACTGTCAGAGTAGCCCCGCATCCTCTTCAACGTGTAACTTTGGCAATAAAAAAATAATAGTGGGCTAATAATAGGCACAAAAGCTACGGCCGACCACGTATAATGGCCAAAATTGCGTGCGTGTCGGGGTCATAATAACCATCAGACCAAAACATATCTTAGACTGTTTTTAAAAAATGTTAAATTAATATATTGATAAAAAAAAACATATAGTGAAAATCTGTGTCATTGTCTTGACAAGTCTGTAACCGTAACGTTACCTACTTCAGCGAGCGTCTGGATCTGTGTTGCACACGAGCCTGTAAAAATCTTACCCGGATACAGCAATGCTATTTTCTGATTGGCTGATCGGTAGCTATATATTTTTTATTCGATTAGCAGGTGCGTGTCAGGGCCTTCGGGGAACTCACTTGATTCCTCTACGTTACCTGTTTCACTGTTTAAAAAAATAGCGCCGCAACTTGGTGGGCGTTGTCCTCGTAATGTCTCTGCGTGAGAAATACAAGGTGTGGCGTGTGAGCGTGTGAACGGGTTGAAATGCGTGAGTCTCACGCCCAATGCGTGAGACTTGAGAGCCCTGTGTTATATAAGTTCAGTAAAGCAATAAGTGACTTATATTTTAGACATTACAATGCTTGTTTTTGCTAACGAAAGTAGTTCCAAGCACTGTTTTGCGTGTCTGAGCAATAAAAACGGTGTTCACTTATTGAATGAATCAGCTTTTTGAACGAATCGGTTGATTCGCTCATGAACAAGGTCAAATGCTTTGTTTCTGAATGAATCATCAATTTAAATGAATCGGTTGAATCTCACTGACTCACTCATTAACAGTCACTTGCTGTCACCTACTGGCGGTTTTAATTTCACATATCGACTTTTTTCTTGTTTTAAATTATTTAAATGTCAGTATTCAAAGTTTTATGTTAAAAACAAAACATTAGGCCTTTTTATACATTTTTATCTGCGGTTTAAATGCATCCATGTCCCCTCTGAGACACATTAACTGTGTAAATACATGCTATTTCAGGTGCAGGTTCCAGAAATGTTTTGTTTTGTTGAAATGAAAGAAACAAAATATTGGATAAACTGATTCTTATTCTTACCCAAAAATATTTAATGGAAGAAATAGTTAAAACTGAACACAATCGTGCTGCTCGAGCTGTGTATGAACATATTTAGATATTTATTTGCTTCTTTTCTTTTGCATTTACTTATACTTTTACTTTCAATACTTAAGTACGTTCAAGATTTAAAAAATAATTTTTATACTTAAGTACAATAAATATCACATACTTTAAGACTCATGTAATATTCTAAACGGTGACTTCAACTTCTACCAGTCATTTTCTGGTAAGATATGTACTTTATACACCACTGACTATTTTATTAAGTTATTAAAAGTAAAGCAATAAGTGGAGGATGCGGGCATCGATCCCGCTACCTCTCGCATGCTAAGCGAGCGCTCTACCATCTGAGCTAATCCCCCTCTGTTAGCATGGGTGTTTTGGCGGAAATATATTTATGTGACACCTGATAGTGTTCATACGGGTGTTACAATATAATAGTTCCGGCGGAAGTGAGTAGAACCATCCTGCTACATACACTCAAAATGTCAACCGGGGTGGGAAGTAAGTGTTATTTTATTTCCTCAACATATTCACAATACTGTCTAAAATCAAATCACGGTGTAAATTTGATTTTGAAGTATTTTATCCTGTTTAAACAGAGTAGCTAATGCTCTTAGTAACGCCGTGGCGAGCAATTTAAGTTAGTTGTTGACGATCAATGTTTACATTGTCAACACACATTATCTCAGTCCTTGAACAAAATAAGAAATTGTACGTTGTATATATGTAATATAAATAATTTAGTTTAACAAATGGTCTTGTGTTTAATAAATTTTGTTTTACCTAACGTCATACTACATTATAATCAGCCTTTTTATTTTACCATAATTTCCCCCCACTTTTTTGTGTAAAGATTTGCATTCAGTACAGCTTCGAATAAAACTCGTGTTTTCAACCCTAGAACACAAGATGCTGTCTGTGGGTCCGACTGAGCCCTGGTCGGTTCGGGAGAAGCTCTGTCTCGCCTCCTCTGTGATGAGAAGCGGCGATCAGAACTGGTGAGAATAGATAATTAGCGCTCATGATCACAGAACTGTGTTGAGATTGAAGGATGTTAATAATGCAAAGCTCTACTCCTAGCAATATCTGTTTTGTAGCTTTTCTTAAATGTATGAGTACATTGCTAATCATCCTTTATCAGACGTGGACTTAAAAAAGAGGATTGTGGTCATTAGTTATGATTAGGATGTAAGATGATACTTTTTGGAAGATGCGGGCATCGATCCTGCTCTCGCTTGCGTCCCAATGACTGAGCCAGAGTAAGCCTACATGAGCCAATCTCGTTTCGCTTGTGGCTTACTTTGGACCAATCGCATTTATCCTGTTGCTTACTTTGGACCAATCTCGTTTATCCTGTGGCTTACTTTGGACCAATCGCATTTATCCTGTGGCTTAATTTGGACCAATCGCATTTATCCTGTGGCTTACTTTGGACCAAACGCTTTTTTTACTTTTGGCCAAAAGCTTGACCGTCTGGTCTGAGCTAATTGTATTATTATTATTTTTTTTTTATTTACCAATAAGAAAATGTCTGATTTTTTTTATTTAATTGATACTGTTTTAGTACATAAAATAAGCTAGCGGTGCAGCACAACACATTAAAATAACAAAGTTCTAATATTACAATTCACTTATAAGTAATCAGCAAGCATTGCTAAACAGCGGTGCGTTTCACAAAAGCATTGTTAGCTAACTAAGGTAGTTAAAGTTAGTTCCACTGAAACGACGGAACTCGGGACCATAGTTGCTTTTGGGAAACTTAACGTTACGCCTGATCAGTTGTAGTTTGTGCAGTGAAATGACTGTTGGAAAATGCTTTCATTAATGTATAAAGCATGTTTCATTACAAATTACGTTATGAGCATAGAGAATAAGATTTGAAAATGTTCCAAATACAATTCTGTGCTTAAGAATTGGGGGAAAAAATCACATTTATGATTTTTAAATTGTAAATCATTGTTTTTATTTCCAAGTAATAGAGTTTGAATCTATAACCCAAGAAGTTGTGAATAAACAAAGATTACTGGAGTACATTTTACAAGAAAACTCTAGTCTTTTTACTTAAATTTTACATTTAATTTTGTGCTGTCAAACTATTAATCGCAATTAATTGCATCCAAAATAAAAGTTTTTGTTTACATAATAAATGTGTGTGTACTGTGTATATTTATTTATATATTAATACACACACACATAGATTATTATATATATATATATATATATATATTCTATTATCTATTATAGTATTATAAATATTATATTCTTAAAATTGTGATTATATAAGCAACATATTTTTCTTAAATATTACACACTTGTGTGTGTATTTATAAATATACATAATAAATATACACAGTACACACACATTTGTTCTGTAATCAATTTTAATTTTTTTGGGGATGCCATAAATCGCGATTAATATTTTGATAGCACTAATTTAATTCAACGCGTTTCTTGTTTCTTTGTAATTGTTTGTGAAGTTTACTAGCGATTGTCTGTACCAAATTATATTAAGTGCATGTAATTATTTATAAAGAATAAATATATATGAATATGTTATTTTTTTTTTTTTTGCTAGGGTGTCTGTAAGCCGAGCCATCAAGCCCTTCTCAGAGCCTGGACGACCCCCGGACTGGTTCTCCCAGAAGGTAATTTAAATAAAGAGTGACTGGGAGTGATTTTATTAGTATTAGTGATTTGCTTGGTGATTCATATTTTAATAAGTCAATACGATCTCTGCAGCATTGTGCCTCCCAATATTCTGAGCTGCTGGAAACCACAGAGGCCCCAAAGTAAGTAAATCCCTCTCTCTCTCATTCTCAAAACATTTGTGCTGAGCGTCTTTATTAAATATTTATTGTTCTTGCGAAACCCAAAAGAGGTAAATTTTACGACCTATTCTGTGTATACAATGAAAACTAATAATCAGCATAGAAGTTGTACTTTATATTTGTGCATGGAAAGCAGTAAATATGTGAAAAAGCATTTTATGATTTTTGCACAGACTTTGTGTAATTAAACCTCTGGCTATTATCTTAGCCAGTTAGCATGTTGTAGTAGTTTTGTTGTACTAAACCTAAACTATCTATATATAGTGCATATTCACAAGTTCACTGGTAAGTTTGACGTGTTCATTCCCTGCAGACGTAAACGGGGTGAGAAAGGGGAGGTGGTCGAGACCATTGAGGATGTGATCGTGCGTAGATTGACAGCAGAGAGGATCGAGGAGCTCAAGAGGCTGATCAAAGACACACAGGAGAAATACAGGTACATCTCCACCTGCTTCTTCATCTCACTGTCTGTATCTTTCACACATATGTGATACCTGTGTGCTGTCCCTTCAGGAAACTGAAGAGAGAGGTGGATTTGATTCAGGCAGGCCATCTGGACCCTACACTGGAAGAGCTGTGGGCAGATATAGAGCTGTAAGACAATTTTGTACCGGTTTTGCATTTCTGTTATTTGTCTTTCTTTTCTATTTTTTTTTCTATGTGGTCTAGTTTCAACCACCCTTGTACTGATTTCACTTTAACAAACATTATTTCACATTAGGTTAAACACCTTAAGAAATGGCTGGAGCCCTTTATTGTATAAAAACATGTTTTTATGAAATGAATGCACTCTGTCATAATGAGATTGTGTGTGTTCTCTTGTCAGAAAGAGGAGGCAGGATGAAGAGCAGGCAGAGCAGAAGAAGAGGGCGACTGAGGCAGCATATCAGGGTGAGATTTACATTCACTCAGCACTTTCAAAAGTGAATGCCTCCACAAAAGAAACAATTGTTTTAATTAAATTAACTTAGCAGAGTAACATATTGCTGATGCACTTGAAAATAATATTAGTTTACCATGCATCTTATTGAAAACATTGCATGTTTAATACTAGGAAATTTCAGTTTTTATTACTTTGGGCTTGTTTCTGGCAGTGAAATTTTTATTTTGCATAAATACATTAAACACATTTGTTTTGCATTAAAACAATAATACATTTTTCTCTTTCTTTCCAGTTCGTCAGGCAGCTAAAAATACACCCAAGAGAGTTCCCAGCGTGACCGTACGTTCTCCACCCAGTGCTAGTTTTCCAAGCCTGGACGTCTTGCAACCAGAAACACTGCAGCCAATGACAGATGAATCCTGTGCCAGTCCCATGGTGAATTCCTACCTCTGTTTTATTAACATTTAAACTTAAAGCTGATTCTAATGAGAGATCATACTCATGATTTCTTCGCCTAGGCTCAAGGACTGACCGTCTTCATGGCTATGTCTGAGGTCACGGGTCCAGGGCCTAAAGAGTCAGGTCTGGCCCCTATGGTAGATGACTCCCCGCAGAAGAAGCACCTCGTTTCAAAAGCCACACCACCTCCCTCCCCGCTGCTGTCTGAACTGCTGAAGAAGGGCAGTCTCATCGCTGCCAGCTCTAGACTTGTGAGTGTGGGATACTGTGAAGCAACGTTTAAGCTTTTGGATTTAAGGGGCATGTCACAGCAAGCAGGATTTTGCCTGTCCCAGAACCATTTTACATTTCTCGACTTTACATTCATGTTTACTTTATATTGTCTTATAAATAAAGTCACCAGAACCCCATGGTTCTAACCTTTACAGTGTAAAGCTCCCTCTTCAGGCCAACCCATTTGTACTAACTAAACTGCAGATATGGACAATCAGAAATCTTGATATTTATGTCACAAAGATTAGCACATTAACATTTAACAACAAAGGCTTACATTGAGTTTTCTGCATTTTGATGAGGGCCGAGCTTTAAGTACTCATTTCATGTGCAACACTGTTAGCTGGGCATAACAAAGTACATTTATTGTTTTTGGGGCCGTTTACACCAAACACTTTATTTAGATTGTGCTTTGCTGCTTTTAGGTCAGCATTTTGAGAGGTGCTGTGAAAAAAACGTGTGTTTACTAATAAGAATCAGAAAGCAGCTCGTACATCAAGTGTTGTTTTATGGTTATGTACTGTTATAGTTTTTATTAATGTTTTTGTTATATATATATATATATATATATATATATATATATATATATATATATATATATATGTTACTTGTTTTATTAGTAGTTTTCTCATATTAATTAGGCAAGATTTAGAATTTTTGTGCAAGGTTTTAATCATATTTAGGCTATTTTAATTTATTTCAGCCTAATTAAATTAACAAAATTAAATTAACAAAAATGTTTCATAAATGTTTTTAGTTAACGAAATAAACCCAGTGTAGAAGCTAAATACTGAAAGTTTTTGATGCAAGAAACCTTACCTAGCATTAAAAGTGGAGAGTGTGTTTGTAGATTTTGCGATTGGTTTCTCGTATTGCTCTGTGTGTGTCTGTTGGGCAGGTGGTTGAAGGTGATGTGGCCACATGTTTGAGTAATGGATCACACGGAGTGGAGCTTCACACTGCTGCAACCGCTCTGCCTGCTAATCAAGACATTACAGCTGGTAAACAAAGACACATTTTTCTTTCTGTATGTTTTAATTGTCTCTCTTCAACATTAAACATTTTCTGTGTCATTGAACAGACTGAATTTTGAGTCATGCTGTTTGTTTTGGTTTGATTTACTTTAGCACAATTCTTTTGCATTTATACAATGCGGCCTGCATGCAAGTTCTAGATTTCATGCTCTCTGTAGTACATTATTTCCATGTAGTTTGATTATTGTGAGAGTAGCTGTGTGCTTAAGTGTGTGTATGTTTGTAGCACTGTATGTGTGTGTCTCTGTGTCAGATGCTCCTACGTTATCTCGTCTGTTGGAAAGCGCCACCCCAGCGCAGCCACCTGTCATTGCTGATCCCCCTAAGCCCCCCACAGTGGTCCTCCCAGCCCCGGACCACCTCTCTGTGCCCAAAACAGGTCTCTGATTTCCTCTCTTCCGCACTCTCTCTGTAGAACTGTCTGTATGTTTTTGCTCTGGCAGTCTGTTTCCTGTTTGTGTAGTTCATTTTCATCCAATCATAAATCACTCCGAGTGCACTGACAGATATTCTAGAATAACAGTTAATACAAACAAAGTTTGTGGTCAACAAGATTTTGTATTTTTTTATGTTCTTGAAGAAAATCACTTATGCTTACCAAGGCTGCATTTATTTAATCAAAAATAAAGTAATATTGTGAAACTTTAGTACAATTAAAAATAACTGTTTTCCATGTTATTATATTTTTAAATGTAATCTATTCCTGTGATGCAAAGCTGAATTTTCAGCATCATTACTCCAGGTTTCAGTGTGACATATTCCTTCAGAAATCATTCTAATATGCTGATTTGCTGCTCAATAAATATTTCTTCTTATTAACAATGTTGAAAACCATTCATGTTAAAATTCCATAATATATATATTTTTTTCAGCATTCTTTGAATAAAAAAAAATATTTTTAAACATTCTAAATGTATTTGTCACTTTAGATCAATATAATGCATCCTTGCTGAATAAAAGTATTAATTTCTTTCAAAGTAATGGCACTGACGGCAAAGGCCAAATTCAGCCAATTTTGGGTTTGGAAGAAGGATAAGACTGAAAAAATTATGACAGAATTTCTGGGTAACCTAACCCCTTAAAAACGTTGTGTTTTTTCCTCTTAAAAAAAGGGCACACATGAAAGAAATGAACCATAGTAAGAGTACTCTAAGTGATGTGTTTCCTGTTGTGTGCAGGAGCTGCAGCCGTTGCTGAAGGTTCTAGTGCAGAAGCAGTAATGTCAGGGTCATCCACGCCGGCTGAGGTGGAGGGGAAGGAGGCAGAGCTGGTGGAGGAGGACACAGTGATGTCAGTGTCATACATGGCCCACGAACTGGACCTGGAGACAGTGGGAGACATCATTGCAATCATAGAGGAGAAGGTATATGCACACAAACACATGTGTATGGTTGGGATGTGCGATTGGTTGCTACTTCATGTCATGTCAAAGGGATAGTTTATCCAAAAGTTTAAGTTCTGTCATCATATACTTGCCCTCAAGTAAACCTGGACAAGTTTCTATTTTCTGTTGAGCACAAAAAATATATTTGGAAGAATGTTGCTAACCAACCAATTGACTTCCATAGTATTAAAAAAAAAAAAAATGGACGTCCGCGGGTACCATTCATCTCTCTGACCCAATTTATTACAGACTCCTAAAACAGAAAACAGTTCAAAAAGCTTTTCCTTTCTGTTGCCAAAAAGTAAACTAATATATCTGTCTTAGGTGGACGATCCTGTGGAGGCTTTGGACGCAGCCGCAGTGGAGGCAGCTCTCTCTCTCTGTGAGGACCCAGCGGTCAATGGCCACCCCCTCACCAGTCCTTGGGAGTCACAGACCTTTAAGGCAGCCGAACCAGAGCCCATCGTCCAGCAGAGTCCTGCCCCAGCGGTCACACAGAGCAGCCCTGAGCCTGCGGGTGTGCAAGGAGAAATGGAGGTTCTGGTAGAGAAGGCTACAGAAACCGAAGCAGTTGATGAAGTGACAGGGGACACTGTGGCACCTGCCGCCCCTGACACAGAGCAGAGCCAGGACTCTGAGGTTAAGACTGAGGGTGAGAGGGAAGGAGACGGAGAAGGAGGGAAGGAGGAAGCACAGCAGGAGAACAGAACCCTGAGTCCAGTCGTGAAGTGTGAGGGGGAGGACTGGGTTCAGCCAGACACCATGACGCCCTGTCTGGACTCAGAAGATAGCTCAGCCTCGGCGAAAGACACAAAGGTATTAGCAAAATGAAACCTGACTTATGCATATGCTGTTCTTTTTAACTTTCTATTCATCTTAGAATTATGAACAAAATGTTTCATTTTTTCCACAAAAATATGAAGCAGCACTGTTTTCATCATTGGTAATAAGAAGAAATAATGCTACTTCAGCAGCAAATCAGCATATTAGTATGTATTTCTGAAGGATCATGTGACACTGAAGACTGGAGTGATGATACTGAAAATTCAGCTTTGCCATCACTGGATTAAAATACATTTTAAAATATAAAAGTTATTTTAAATTGTAACAATAGTTCACAATATTAACATAAAAAACACTATAAAATACATTTATAGTGTCAGATAGAAAGCATAAAAACAACAAATGTCTTTTTCTAGAAAGGGAATCAACAAAGATACTGATGACCTCCAAAAATGTAAAAAAAAGGCACTTATGAAGTCATAAGATTGCTTTATTTGAGTAAAAGATCAAATGTAAGTTATTAATCACTAAAAATTATACCTTTTGAAACTCCCACTCTTATTTGCATTCAAGTATGTATGAAAGACACATTGGACATCAAACCTGGTCTGAAGCATGTTGACATGATTTATTTAAGAGACTGGGAATGCAAATGAGATTTGAGCTGTAGTGAATTGGAAGAAAACGATTCATTAACAACATAATTAGGAAATTCGGCAAAAACAAAGCTCTCTTTTTTTTCTGTAGAAAAGAAATTCAGAAGAATTAGAATGACCAAAATGGCACTTTTAACCCTTTTGACCTAACATAGGTACCTTTTGAGATTTTAATGTTAGTATTTTAATAATTAAAAAATAAATTAAAATGTTCTCGGTTCTCTGATGCTGGTTAATGGTCACATGACATAAAGGGAAAACAAGTAGTGTTTTTTAAACCATTAAAAACACTACTTTTTTTAATTGTTAAAAAAAAATGTAAACTTCATCAGCTCACAAGCCCCATGCATTTCCCTCACAGAATGACTTGAAGGATGAAGAAGTAACTGTTTATTATTCCTCCTTCAAATGCTGTAGGAGGTGAAGGAAGAGGATGGAGGCAGTGAGGTGGATGTGGATGAAGGGATGGAGATGAAAGAGTGTGGCGATGGGGACGGAGAGGGGCCGTATCTCTCAGAGGTTGATCCTCCTGCCAGTGAGAGTGAGGATGGATACGGCAGTCACTCTCAGCGCTACACTACAGCGGACTCCATCGCCAGCAGCCCTGCCTCATCTCAGTTGTGAGTGTGTGAGCTTGTATTCTGTGTGTTTCAATCTCTCATTTGCCTTTAACAACACCCTCTCTCAGCTCCATGTGCAGTGAAGATCAAGAGGCCTTGCAGGCTCAGAAGATCTGGAAGAAAGCCATCATGCTGGTGTGGCGGGCAGCAGCCAATCACCGGTGAGCTACCTCAGCTGCTGTTTTCTGATGAGCTCTCACTTGTAGACACAAATGTTGTATGCTTTTGTCAATTATTGTTTCAGGTATGCAAGTGTGTTTCTGCAGCCTGTGTCTGATGACATCGCCCCTGGTTATCACAATATTGTACACAGGTATCAAAATGAGACTCTCTTACTTTTTTGAGTGTCTAGGGCTCTGTAATTTTTGTGATACAGAAAACGTGACCATAATAATGGAATCCAGTCATAAAAACTCAATTTATTGTTTGACACCAAACGGCAAATTTTGGGTGAACAAATCTGTGAATAATTAACCAAATCAAGATAAGGATAAGTATCTTAAGTATGAATAATAATAATAATAAAGCTGTATTAAATCATAAATCCAACCAAATTAAAACAGATAACAGAATTTCCTGAATGAATTAATGAATGAAATGGTTCATAGGGCCCTATTATTATAAAAATTATGATAGATTATTAAATTAAAGTGTCATGTATTAATATAATATGATTTTTTTAATTAAAATATATTAAATTAATTTATTAAAATATTAAAATGTAAACATGGAATGTGCAACCAGTAAAACACAGTTTGGGAAAAAATAAAAGGTTTCATGGGATAGTAAAAATTTCATTTTGGTTAAACCTTTAATAAATTGGTTTAATAAATTGTTGAATAATAAACATTTTGTTACTTCAAGGCAATAGATATGCTTTTTAATCACTAAAATGGTTAATATTTAATTTAACCATAAAAAAAACATGATCCAGACAAATAAAAACCAAAAATAACTTTATCCAGAAAGGTATAAAATGAAATTTTTGTGAAGTGAGTGAAAGTGACATACAGCCAAGTATGGTGACCCATACTAGGAATTCGTGCTCTGCTTTTTAACCCATCCAAAGTGCACACACACACCAATGAACACACACCCAGAGCAGTGGGCAGCCGTTTATGCTGCGGTGCCCGGGGAGCAGTTGGGGGTTCAGTGCCTTGCTCAAGGGCACCTCAGTCATGGTATTGAGGGTGGAGAGAGCGCTGTACATTCACTCCTCCCACCTACAATTCCTGCCAGCCCGAGACTCAAATTCACAACCCTTCGATTGAGTGTCCGACTCTCTAACCATTAAGGCCATGACTTCCCCACTCAAGGTATTCAGGATAACTAAACTTCCAAGCAGGTGTGATTTGTAGCTGGTTGGAGCTAAACTCTGCAGAGCTGTGGCCCTCCAGGAATTAATGTATTGACTCATGTCAACTAAACAAACATTATAGTAAAGTATTAAAGGGAGGGTGAAATGCTCGTTTTCACTCAATATCCTGTTAATCTTGAGTACCTATAGAGTAGTACTGCATCCTTCATAACTCCAAAAAGTCTTTAGTTTTATTATATTTATAAGAGAAAGATAGTCTGTACTGATTTTTCCCTGAAAAACATGAGCGCCTGGAGGCGTGACGTGTGGGCGGAGCTAAAGAATCACGAGTGCGAGTAGGCTTTTGCGTTGGGAGCGTCTGTGACATTACCGTGAGGAAAAAAAACATCCAAAACAAACCATGGCTAACAGTCAGATTCAGCGTATATTTTATGATCCAGAATCAGATCCAGAGGCTGAAATTTAACAAGAGCATCAGCAACAACAGCGTCTCTATTTGGTATGTATTTAAACTGTATATATTTGCTTAGCGGTTTTGGAAAAGGACAATTCCACTGTATGTCGTCTTTTTTTTTTTTTTTTTTTTTTTTTTTAAGCTGTACATGTGGAAAGTGCAGTTTGATGACAACATCGCATGTTGTTTACTTGATGTGCTTACGGGCCGATAGCTAAGTTAACAATACAGAGATATTAGAAGCAGTTTTACTCACCGCATGTGGTTCCAACACACGATCGTGACCCTTTTTCGTTGGGACTGCATTATCCTTAAGAAATAAATGATGTGGAAATCCAGCATCAAACTGGGCCTTGTTTGTAAAACAAGCATCTTCGAAATGCAGGGAACAAACACAAACACTTGCACAACTCCGTTGATGCTCTGTAAAAATAAACTCCATCCACTGGTCCCTTAATGCTGTTTTTTTTTTTTTTTTTTTTGGTAATCTGTGCAGGGTTGTCTTGCCCTGGCAACCAAAAACACACTTCTTTTGTGACAATTCGGTCTCTCGCTCTGATCAGTGAATGTCTCGTCTCTGCTCCTCGGGAGCGCGCGCTCTTCCGGGAGAAGTGCCCTCAGGACCCATATAAGGAAATTCCGCTCCATCCAACGTCACACAGAGCCATAATCGAAAAACACTTCCCGAAACTTGTGGCAAACTGGAAAAGTAATTTTTGAAACTTTGTCCATGTTTAGCATGGGAATCCAACTCTTTAACAGTGTAAAAAACTCAGTATGCATGAAATAGCATTTCACCCTCCCTTTAACAATTTTTCTGTTGGCTAATTGTGTTCTTGTCCTTCCTGAAATCTCCACAATCTCAGACCGATGGACCTATCAGCCATCAAGAAGAACATCGAGTCTGGGCAGATCCGCACAACGGCGGAGTTCCAGCGTGACATCATGCTGATGTTCCAGAACGCGGTGATGTACAACAGCTCAGATCATGACGTCTACCACATGGCCCTAGAGATGCAGAGGGACGTTCTGGAACAGATCCAGCAGTTCTTGGCCACTCAGCTGATCATGCAAACATCAGAATCAGGCATCGGCACCAAGAGCCTACGCGGAAGGGAGGCCAACCGCAAACAAGACCCTAATGAAAAGGTTAGAGACAAACATACATAGTCACACACAATGAAACCAAAAGTGGAGGGAAAACGCTGTGGAGAAGATTGGAGGAATATCATCATGGTGCGCACACACACACACACACACATTTACACAGTGAGCACTATAGGGAGAAGTAATCACACAATGCTTTCACTGCTAATTATTTGGGCAGTGACACTTATCACTATTCAGTGAGACAAAAGAGCGATTAAAGCAGCAGGAAGACATTAAAAGCTATTTAAGGCTGTTATTTTAGTTTATTTACATGTGACTATAGTTATTAATATTTTGAATTGGTTGTTAATTTTAAAAATAATTTTAATATTTTGCTTATTTCAGTTGGTAACAAAGGCAGCAAGTTTTTTAATCTAATACTTATATTTAATTTTATTCCATCTATATTTCATTTCTCTAAAATGATTTTTAAAATCATTTTAGTTCAGAATAACAACACTGGACTGTTGAGAGAAAAGTGCAGTTATATATATATAAAAAAGCATCTCTAGAACAAATCAAGTTGCTTGATGCTTTTCCAGGATATAGTCTGAGCTGTTTTTCAGAGAGCAGGCTAGAACCTTCAAACGTCTCAAGGACAGGACATCAAAGTACATCAAAGAGTCTGCGGACATCTGAAGTGAAGTATTGCAGACAGTGAAACGGTTTAGGAAGCGCAAGCTCCGAGTCATAAAAGGAGAGTAAAAAACAGCGTTCTGTGCATCACAGCATGAAGCTTTATCTGTGAGGATGACGTTGGGGGATTGGCTCTTATTTCAGTCTCTGTTGAAGCAGCATTCATTCAAAAGTGTCCTGAAAACAACATTTTTAAAAAACCATTTGCCTCTAACTATCTGCTGGCAGTGGCACTGAGCAGCAAAAGTACCTACAAACTGACCTGATTTCAGTCCATCTGAGAATGAACGGGAAAGCACAAACTGAAGCATCATCAGGAAACATAACTCGTAATGTCTTTAGCCTGCAGACTTAATGGCTGTCAATACACACAAAATGGATTTGCGACCACAAACTGCACATGACGTTGTAATACTCACAGGTAATCTGCACAAATTGATTTTCTAGCTCTTAATGGGATGGCTACGCTCAAATTGTCATTTCAGCACTTAGGCCCTGAGCTAAGTTTTATTTAAAATCCAAAAGTGCTGAAGTGCAGGAAAAAGTGTCACTGCCCAAATACTTTCTGTACAACTCACAAATGCAACCTTGTTTGCATGGTGAAGCTCACAAAAATGGATCATATTTCACCCCAAGATAAGAAGCATAAAATAAGAACCACAAGTTTAATTTCCATAGTTATGATTTTTATGGCAAATACAGTGCATTCAGAAAGTATTCAGACCACTTAATTTTTTACATATTTATTGTGTGGCAGCCTTAAATTGCACATAATTTCATAGCAATCTAAAATCTATAGCCAGAATAACACATTTAAAACCAGACTTGTAAAGTTTTACAGCTTTATTAACTCATTCAAGTGTTGATAAAAAAA
Source organism: Carassius auratus (assembly GCF_003368295.1). Taxonomy (NCBI): domain Eukaryota; kingdom Metazoa; phylum Chordata; class Actinopteri; order Cypriniformes; family Cyprinidae; genus Carassius; species Carassius auratus. The sequence goes on from NC_039256.1 coordinate 14,144,531, forward strand.
AAAGAAAAAAAAAAGATTTCTTGAAGCTAGAATAAAATTGTTGTTGCTGTTGTCGTTTTAAAAGTAGAGGCTCTCTGTATTTTCATGTATTGCGTGGTCAGGCATTCATACAAGGGCCATGAATTTTAGCGAAATGTTTACTTTTTTTTTTTTAAACGCTGTCGGGGAAAGAGTTAAACAGAAAAGTATCATGCAACTGAAATAATATGCACAAAAAATGCAGCTTTATAGTGTATGGAGTGTAGATGGATGTGAGAAAAAAATAATAATAATCTGCAACACACAAAAAAAAGTGAGTTGAGTTTTTCTGAATGCACTGTGCCTTTTAGTTTGGGTAGAAATGGGGCTGGACATGTTTGTGTTAGATTGATCCGAAAGCAATTTGGTTTCCCCACGTTCCACATAGATGAAACCCCTTTTGATAGGACCCAAATAAAAGACTTTCTGTCCCTTACACACACTAATACACACACATGAACTGCTGAAGTCCCTGACAGTAAGGTTAGCGTTACTTGCATTAACACACAGTCTTGTATGTAGACCCTGAGTCCTGCACACAAAGACCCTCATTTAGAGCCAGAACCACCAGCCAGAAGGAAAAGGAACAACTCCAAACAAGACACTAATGAGAAGGTCAGTTCTGTACACACACACACTCACACTCACAGGTGAGAATCAAGGGCACTGCAGGTGAGAGGACTTCTGTACTAACCCATGCACAAACACCTTGAGTCTAACACTCGAGTTTCTCTTCCAGGTTTCCACATGGCACCATATTTGTGTCCTAGTTGTCCTGGAAATGATTGTATCATTGAGTAATCTAACGTTTTCTGAAATATGGGAGAATATCTGTTTATCTATGTCTGCTTATACACACAATACTGTTCAAAAGTTTAGGGGCAGTAAGAGTTTTTAAAATGTTAAAATTGTTTAATATTGTGAAATAGTGATAAAATTGTTTTGAAAAAATGTTTTCTATTTTAATATTATTTTTTTTATGTCATTTATTCCTGCAATGCAATGCTGATTTCCAGTCTTCAGTGTAACATGATCCTTCAGAAGTCATTCTAATATGCTAATTTGCTTCTCAATAAATATATATATTTTTATTATTATCAATGTTGAAAACACTTGCTTAATATTTTTCTGGAAAATTTGAGGTTTCCGGATTATTTGATGAACAAATTTCAAACAGCATTGTTTTAAATAGAATTTTAAACTTTTGCAGCGTTATTAATCTTTTTTTGCTGAATAAAAGTATTCATTAAAATTCTTACTGACCCCAAATTTTTTAACAGTAGTGTATTATTTTACTATAAACAGAATATAAATGTGATTATTGTAAGCATGTAAATAATATATTTCTGTATGTGGAGCAAGGGTTGGCTTAAACACCTACTTGATGGTTTCTTTGGTTGAATCCATGTGCCGTTTTTATTTTTAACACACACCAGACCAAAGTTAAACAAGTGTTTTTTTTTTGTTTTTTTTTTGCATGGTTATAGTCTCAGTGATGCTTTCACACTGAGCTGTTTACAGTGTGATTGAGGTCATTTAAATGACTAGACACTCATTTCATCATCTGTTTGAGTTATGTTGGAGTGCTGCAGTCATCATGCAAATGGTTACAACACACTCCCTCACACATGAACATCTGATGTCTTCATCTGACTAACACACATATATACACATCACTGCCACTCATCAACCCCTCAGATCCTCTCTTTAGTATCTGCAGGATTAAGATTAGGATTCTCTTTACCATTGTGCATCCTCCTTTTCTTTCTCAGCTGTGTGTGTCTGTATGTAGAGAAGCTTCTAGGGTGACCGTGAGAGAAAACGGAAACTTTAGAGTTCAGATCCATTCCACTGTAAAAGTTCATGTTTTTGTTTTAATGCACAACCATCTGTGAAAAAATTCCAGAGGAAAGCAAATGTTTTGTGGACCTGAAGTCATTATAAGATGTTTTTAAGAGGACTGGCGATGTAAAAGGTTTGCCAGAATAAAGAAAAGCGAGTCTGCTAAATGTGTATATGAAAATAATTCAACTATATCATGAGTAGGTTTGCTTTTATAAACAATTAGAAGATGATTTAATCTCTTTTTTCTGATTTTATTGTCCGAACAATAAAATTAGCATCTATTTCTCCTAAATATTTTGGCAATCAATTTGCACATGCATGATCTATATTTTCATCTTATCTCTTCATATTGTAAAGAGAAAGCAACGGATATCCCATCCACTTTTGTCATTTAAGGCTATATCAAATCATTACATAGAAATCAAATGTGAAAGTGAATGTTAGTCCATCAAGATATCAATTATATGGCTCATAAAATGTCTGGTCATTCTAGTCTCTTTGCATGTGTCTCTGATGTTTTCCGTCTCATGATCAGGGGTTAAGATTAGTATACCAGCCGTTTGCTCCCCTAACACCTGCTTTTGCTCTATTGTACATGTCTTCTAGAATAGGTTTTAAATAGTGAACTTTTTTTTCTCTCTGTCTCTCACTGTGCTGTTTGTCCTTCTACAGGACAGCCTCTCCATGGCCTCTCCCGCTTTCCTTCTCTCTCTCTTTGTAAGTATCCAGGCTCAAGATCACAAGATATTTCCCATCCCCTCTTACCAAACCCAATCACAATCACACACATTTATTCTCTGACACTGCTCTCTGATTGGTTAGAGCTGATCGCTCGCTTTCTTCCAGGTTTGTGTGTTAATAAGTTGTGAATAAATTTTCATTAGTTCTTAAATGTATTCTATTTTAAGGTTTGAACACTTATTCAGCAAGGATGTGATGAATTGATCGAAAGTGACAGTCAAGATATTTTAATGTAATACTTTTTTTTTCAATATAAATGATGACGATTATTATTATTATTATTATTATTATTATTATTATTCTGTTAACCCTTAAATACGTACCTCGGGTCTCTGTGACCAGGGACGTCATTTACTACCTTCTTCCTCCTCCATTTTTTTTAAGTTAGATGTCAACTTTCTTCATATTCCTCAGTCTATTCATTATAAACAATATAACAAGAAAAAAGTCAAATTTAAAATATTGTTTTCTGATTAAAAAAAAAGTGAGTATATTTTTTTCCTGAGCAACAATAATGTGATTGCACAATGATCACATTTATTCCTTAAGGTGGCGTTGTTTTACTCTTAATTACTTCAGGCATAAAACAAAAGAATATCTTCAGTAGTATTAAACCTGACTGAACTGCTAGAATGGCTTTTACTGCAGATCCATTACTGTAAGCAATTAAAACAAGTGTCATTGTCGTTTGATGGCGGATGTGGTGAATAAGCTACCAGCAATCACAATATTGATTTTTAAAGTAATTGACTTGAGATTTGAGAATATGGTTGAGATCGCTAATATGAGCCAGCTTATGAATGTAGTGGGAAAATGCGCTCTGATGATGACCGTGATGGAAAAAGCTTTTTTTTTGTCTTCAATAAATGACACAAAACCTCCACGAGCAACTTTAACTATTAACACATCCACACCTAAGCACTACATTTTAATGCGCTTATCACAAATGGTTTTTTTTTTTTTTTGCCTTGTAGGCCTACTCGCACAGTTCTGAAGTCACCCTCTCTTTAAGATGAAGTGCTTGTTCTATTAACACACACACACACACAACACACACACACACACACACACACTTCGTGTTCTCAGGTCAAACTAGTTAGTTTCTCACACTGATGGTCTGGTGTGTTAGGGCAGTGGATGACAGGCTGTCTGCACTTTCTCACGGCTGGCCTGCTTCTCTGCTCTTCCAGGATGGAGGCACCAGAGGGCGCCGCAGTGCCATTGAGGCCGATATGAAGATGAAAAAGTGAACGGAGATGTCGCACTGCTGCTGTTACGGAAGTTCATATAGGATTTATTTCCGTTTTGTTTAGAAGTTCTGGCTAAGCTTGACACAGCAATTCGACAGTCTAATTACAGAAGGACACAGAAAGAAGGGAAACTTTAAGGGCTTGACCCCCTTTCACAGAAACCCTTCAGTCCTAGACCTGAAAAACTGGCCAAATGTGCTCTGATTCTAGACTCACGGGACAGGACAAACTGACCTTGTGTTTGTTTGAGTTTAGGAGTTGCTTAAAAGATTTTAAATTGATGTCACAAATTCTAGCTGTCATCACTGGCCTTTAAAAAAAAAACTGAATGTACCACTGTCATGAATCAGAATGTTATTTTCTAGAGTCAAGAATGAAATCTTACAAGCCATTGTTCATGATGTGGAACCCTGAACGATGGAGAAGGGAGCAATAAAAGTAAGCTTTTTTCTTCTATAGGAATGAAGATGGATACAAAGCTTCTTTTAACTTGATTTTTTCCTAGTCAGGATTATGGATGCTTTGATTTACAGTTAAAGGTCTACTGTACTATGTTCAGTTTGTTTTTGTTCTTTAAGTGATAATTAATTTGACATCTGTATGTTTAGAAAGAACATAGTTTTGTACAGGGTATTTGTGTACAGTGTTTTTGTATATTGTGTCATTAAATGATTTAATAAATAAACGAAAGTCTGGAATTATAAGATATCGTTTTAGGAATAATTTATTCAACTTGTGCTTCAAAGCAAAAAATATTAGTACAAATGCTTAACTGGGAGGACAATACCAGCCTGTCCTTTTCAAAGTCTCACATACACCCAAAAAAAAAAAAAAACACTCAATATCCATTAAAGACATCAACATGTATCAGTGGCGTGATTCATACACCATGTGAACCTTCCTATATCCCTGAACATCAGTAAACAATAAATAGTGAGAACTGAAACTGAACATTCTGGAGTCTCTACACACCCATCATACTCACACAAACATGATCTGATCTCACGTGCCGCGTCACCTGACAATAGTGTTTGTCACAAACATCAAGATATGACAAGGTAAAATCCCGGGTTATACAGGAATCTACATTACTGTTCAAAAGCTCTGGGTCAGTGAGATTTTTTTTTTAATGAAAGAAATTATTACTTCTATTCATAAATGCTGTACTTTTGAACTTCCTGATCAACAAATGATGTAATATTAATGAAATGTTAAATTGTAAGCAATAACTGTTTACAACATTAATAATAATGCTAATGTTTCTTGAGCACCAAATCAACAGAATGATTTCTGAAGGTTGCAGACTGAAAATGCAGCTTTGCCAAAGTAACAAATATGTCTTAAAATATATAAAAACATTATTTTAATATTACTATATTTTTAATCTAATAAAACAAGATTGGTGAGCATAGAGGCTTGTTTAAAGAAAATGTATAAATCTTACAGACCCAAAACTTTTGAATGATTGTGTATATGCATATGTTAATGATATTTTAAGGAAACATAATGCAGTATTATAACAGCTGCTCGTACAGTATTAGAAATTTCAGTTGTACAATATCACATTCTTTCTTTGAACTGAACATTATTATCAACTATTCGGTGAACTGAAATACACTGATGTAACAGTTATAATCGTAATGTGCAAAATGAGCTTTTCCTAAAGTTGTCCTCTTTCTCGAAGACCTAAGGCATGGTCTTCTTCTCTTTACTCTTAATGGCAAACTTTTAGTAACACTCCAGTACAGTGGGAGTGGCAGACGAGTAGAGCTTCCGCTTGATCAGCCGATATTCCCGTCTGAGGCTCAAGACCTTCCCTCTTCCGAACAGGATCTTCAGTGGAGGCCATCCGCTCAGATCAGGCTGCAGCACCACGGAGACCTCAAAAGTGGGTGTGAGACTCCGATCGGGAATGACGGTGCCCAGTTTAAGTAGTGTACCCTTGCTTTCCATGAATAAATGGATCAGTGCACCTCGTATCCCACACGGCTCATCGGTGGATGAGCGCAGGATGTCTCCGGCCACACGTGCGGTCATGCGTCTGGGCAGGCGCAGCTCCTGGCAGCTCAGACTGGCTTCTTTGGCCTCATAGAGGCACTTCTCAATGCGTTTGGCCAGGTCGAATTGAAGACACGCATCTTCTCCTTCCTCTTCCAAACTGCACTCAGATCCCAGACCTGTGAATGAGTAAAGGGGAAGAATGTGTGAGGCTCAGCTGACCGGACAGGAACTTTACACCTCAGCAGTTTGAGAGTGACCAGTGGCTCATTAGATTAGGATCTTGAAACTAACACGGTCAGCCTCTGATACAGTGTCATCAGCTGATCTCAGCTGCCATCAGCTGACTTTAGTCTGCAGAATTAATATGTTGCAATTTTGAAAAACTGGAACAATGCTTCCCTGCTCATAAATAATCACGTGTCTGATCTAAAAGCTTTTGAACATAAAAAAAAAAAAAAGAGATTTAGATTTAGATAAAGATTTAATACACTATAAGGGCTAAGTTGTCACAATGGGGATATTCTGTAATTTTCAAAGTATATTAAAATCAAATCTAGGCCTACACAAAACACGACATCAATGTTCATTGGACTTTTAAGCTGACCTTTGCTTCGGTGTCATCCTGTTTTTTTTTTATTAAAATATTTCAATTTAACATTCGTGAGCTGGGTGATTTCAAATCAACGCTCAGAACCAAACCTTTTGGTTTTTGTTACTGAGATAGAGCGCCTAGTTGTGACAACTTGCCCCGGTTTCTCTTACAATTATAGATCATTTAGACAGCAATAGGTTACTTACTTGATGAGCTGTGTGCTTTCATGAGTCTGCCACAGTGTTTGAGTTTGTCTCTGTCTGGTCTGAAGTGCTGTAGAAAGCTCAGGTCCTCAGCTAACGTTAGGGTTTCCAGCTCGCTCCTGACGGACATCCCGTTACCGAACACGAGAGCTTGTGTATAGACCATGTTAAAGTGATTTCCTCCGAGATTTTCCCCGACAGCTCGCCCAGCTCTTCCACTGAGTGTTTCTTTGTTCCTTCCATGAATGCGAGAGGTTGAATGTGTAACTCTTCAGACTGCAGCCGGTTTTAAACTGAGTGTAATGTTGCATCAGCTGAAGTTTGTGGGCTGGGCTACATAACGCAATCCCGAGAGAGATGATGTCATCTGAGCAGACGCCGTGAGTACATGCAACCGAACCGGCTTCTTGCGTTTATATTATATTATATTATATTATATTATATTATATTATATTATATTATATTATATTATATTATATTATATTATATTATATTATATTATATTATATTATATTATATTATATTATATTAATATAGACATTATATTAAGCAAACAGTTGGCAAATAAATGTGGACATTTACTGAATGCAGTTTCTCAAATAATATGAGCTCATAAACATTACTAAACTACTTTCTGTAGTAGATAATTATGAGTATACTGTATAATTTCCCCCCATTTATTTATTTTATTTTATTTACTGCTTCTTTATCCACAATTTTTAATCAAACTTTAATGTTGATGAAATTCACTTAAGTAGTTCCGCAATGCTTATTCATTCATACATTTATTCATTAAATGATGTATTTGTTTGTTTACATGTAGTTTCTAAAATAATATGATACCCTAAACGTTACTAAACTACTTTCATCCATAGCTGCCATATATATATAATTTTTTTTTTTTTCACAATCTTAAATCTACCTTCCAATGCTTCCTAGCTTATTTATTTATTATTTTACATGTAGTTTCTCAAATAATAGCCTATTACAGACAATTATGGGAATATTACTTTTTAGACCCTTGGTTAAAAAAACAACTTAAAAACATATATTATCCTAATAATTTATCAATGCACATAAATGCTGATAGACAGAACAAGTGTGTGCTGTACTAAAAATGTATTTTCCAGAAAGTGATTCAGACAGTGTGAGATTAGATGTGATTATTCACAGGTGAGACTCACATGACCAGAAAGACAAACACATGGTCAGTAAAATCCAGTTCAGCAGCCTTCTCTTTGAACCAGGAAGCATGTTTACACTCTTACAATTACAATCACTCATTTTTTCAAATTGCATTGAATTCATAAACAAACAGAACCTTTTTACCTGTTTCTTTTACCGAAAATTTTCATTCATTAATGTCTTAATGAAGTAAATCCCACAATATAAACCAAAAGAAAGCAGATCTGTGATTTAAGTCTGTCTGATCTGCTGCAGGTTTGATCTAGAAAGTGCTTTTACAGTTTTACTGGCATCATTAGCAACGGTCTGTTTGCCGTCTGTCTGTCTCTGAGTCACGACGAGGGACTTTTCCTCGTGACCTCACCTTTGTTCTCTGTCATTAACTAACCGGTTGCACTGTGATGTCACATCGCCCCACTTCAAGCACACAGAAGTAGAGAATCATCTTAAGATAATTCACTGAGGAACTAGAAGAGACTTCTGTAGAAGATCCTTCCAGAACTTATGTTGTCTAAATTAAGGGAGAATAAATGAATCACAGATCTCGTATATGTTTCAATGAGTGGGTGAACGAGGAAGGAAGAATAAACTATCTAGAAACCTCTGACCATGGGGTGCTTTCCTAATGTGACATACAGAAAAAGATTGTGTGTATTCACTGAATCAGCTGCTAAAACAATACATTCATGTGACCTTAGACTAGACTTACTTAAACAATATGTTTTGAAATATTTTAGTTCTTTCCTCCTTTCCAGTTCACAGCTCCTCTTTGTTGATTTTGATCACAAACAGACAGTGAAACCCGTGATAGTTCATCCATCACTGTCAAATCAAAAGCTGATAGACAAGCTCTTTTAATCAGCTGCATATATGGACCACTACATAGGAAACCCCTCAGTCATTTTCAAACATAATTATTCACTATAAAAAGATGATCAAACCAGCCATAAACCTAAAAACTTCTAGTTTTCATTTATCATTTGAGTGCCGAATTACATCAGCTCAGCTGCAGGAACCTGATGGACTAGTATATTACTTCATAAAAAATATTACTCGGCTAAATTGCTCAGCTTCAGAGTAAGCACTTAATAGATCTTTTTAAATTACCTATCTAGACTGGATTAGACATTAGATATGTGGATAAATGTTAGATTCATAGATTTATAGTGAGTGTAGTGATTCAGCTTAAAGGATGTGTTATGCATCACCTCCGTCATCATGACTTGTTCACACTTGTTTCTCTCATTCAGTGTAATTGTTCTGCCACAGGACATGGAAAGTAAAACAGTCAGTCAGAAGAGAGCTGTTTCACTGGAAGAAGCAAGGAATTTTTCAACAGCATTTATTGAGAATACGTAGTTCTTCAGTACGGGAAAAAGCATACACAGGAATATATGAAGACAATAATTTTTCAATAGAAAAAAAAAATCATTTTATTTTCTTGTAAAATCTAAAACAATTTCACCATCTTTAAGTAGAAGTCCTGTGTTTTGCAATATCTTTCAACATATTCAAAGATCCATATGGCTCTGATGATTGAAAAAAAAGGGTTTTAAAGGATGAATTTTGAGATTTTAAGTCTTCAGTCAATATATAATTTCTGATGATTTCTAAAATGTGATTTAGAAAAAATGAGTATTTTTTTAAACAAAGGTCAAAACTCCTGTTATAATTTAGATTTTTGAGGGTGCACTCTTGTCATAAATTAATCTATTACTTTTCCTGTATAATTTTTAACAAAAAACATTGGTAAAATATATATTTGGGAGTCTTAGACCTTTCCAATATAGTTTGTCGAGATTAGATTAGATTTCATTGTAATATATGTTGAACTAAATGTAGGTGTCCCGTATACGGGACGGGTTGACAGTTAAAGGGTTAACAAAAACATAAAACTAAATAATAAAATGCCAGTGTTATTAAAATAATAAAGTAAATACTAAAACAAAAATAATACTAAAAGTAAAATATCACTAGAAGTGTGAATGTGTCATGAGCATATATTTGAGTGCTGGTAGATCATTTTTCATATTTACAGAACAAGACACGACAGAGAGGAAACAGAGAAAATGAGGCTGGTAATGAACAGCTGATTTAATGGATTCTTAAATATTATTATTACATCAAGGTCTGTTGAATAATTCTAGGACTGAACACAAGCAACCATGATCTCATGCAGAGCACTGTATGATTCAGCCTCATCTCTTTGCATTATTAGGTTGGTTAAAATAATCAGTGGTCTCCACTGGTTCAGATCTTAAGGAATGTGGCTGGCTAAACATGAGGGTGGGGTCATTGCTTATTGGGTCTTCTGGATGATGCGCACCATTCAAATTCCTAATCGGACCCTCTTCTGGAACAGGATGGACTTCATTCGGTAGCTCTTGGATGGGATTCATGTGAATCTCTCTGTCCTGCTGTTTCAGGTGCTGGATGATCTCTCTGGAGAGGTAATGAGGGTCACCTGTGTGCTCATCTGAAATAGAAATAAAATAGAAATATAATAGAAATAAACAACCATAAGAGAAAACCACAGAATTATATCCAGATACCATTTTAAAGTCTATGTCAAACTCTAATTTGAATGAAATTCTGACCATTGAGCAGGATGAGACGGTAACGGTTCCGGCACTCGAGAGAATCTTCCAGAATTTGGCTGAGCGTTCTGTAGAACAACAGGACCTGCTGCTTTCGTTCGTTTTCTCCAAACCCTGCACTGCTCTCATGGGACATCTGATACAGCGTCAGCAGTGGTGTGGCGTATTCCAGAACACAGCTAAAAGTCTACAGCAGCACAAAGAGAAGGTATGACCTTGGATTTATTTCCAGTGCCACTGCAGCTTTTAGCCACAAGGAGATGTTTGTGTTGCTGCATCCTAATTTGCATATTATGCATCCAACCCTGCTATTTCAATGCACCTCATTGAAAACAGTATGCAGCATGGTGTCTAGTATTTCAGGTGGGTCGTCAAAGTATATTTCTACTACAGTAAAGAAACAAAAAAGAACTATATATTTAATGACGTGCAAACCTCTGCATCAGTTCTGGCATATAACCTTACCACATAGCCTACTTAAAACTATGGAATTACTGACCACCAGAGAAGTCCAGACTAGAAGCATGCATTAGCATTAGCAGGCACATCTATCTCTCAATCAGTGGATACACTGGTGCTAGTTTGAATTCTCTGTATATCATATTTTTGCAATGATTTCTTTTTTTCTTTATAAACATCAATTATAAGCAATCAGCATTAGCCCACCTCTCTGTCCTGAGTGATCTTGTAGACACTATTCTTGTAGCTACGTTTCCGCACCCCTGCTGTGTCCCGCTCCAGTTCGGGGAGGTTCTCGCTGAAGATCACATTAGTGTCCTCATCTTCAGGTTTGGTTGGAACCCTGGCGTTGAGGGGCAGAAGGATATGTAGACGTGGAGAGCTCAGTTTCCCCTTGGTGGAGGAGTACTGAATCGCCTTGTTCTGTAAATCTGCAGGTGAAAGAACAGAAGCGTGAAAATAGAAAGTGAGCAGAATCTTTCAAATGATCAGATGGTTTTAAAGCTCAGGGTCATAATTTAATTACACATTTGAAACATGACTTTGAAATTATGATGACTGTGTACACTTCCATCTTAAAGGATAAAGTGATCAGGGACTACCATGACCCGAAACCAACATAAAATTAGTTTGTGCACTAAATGTAGAATTTTCTGAAGTTACAACTAGGCATGATTAATTCATCCAGCTGTTTAGTGAGCAGCCTTTGAGTGAACCGTGTGTCATTACTGTCCCCTAGAGGCCTCAACAAGTATCGTCTCACAGGTAAAGTGCAGACGAATGTACCTGGAAGGAGAAATCTGAGGTAGCCAAGATAGAAAGACCAGGCCAAACCATGTGCCACATTCATCTTCTTCATTTCACAAATTTCTGAGATCTCAACCGGAGCAGGGCCCTGCAAAAGCACAGAAATATACAATTTTGATATATGGCCTTCTTGTTCAATTTGTACTTTTTTTTTCCTTTTTCTTTTTTGATCATCCACAGCTATGTTTCCATACAAACACAAGAAGGGAAATTGAGATAAAGGTATGGCTGGAATGGGAATTTTAGCTTCCACAGTAACCCTGTATGTATGAACAAGTAATGAACCAAGGTGTCGTGGAGGATGACATTGTTTAATATTTAATATTAATAGCAATTTATAAATATAAAAAATGAGATGTGGTTTTAGTTGGAAATCTGAACTGAAGAGAGAAACTGCAATCAGAAAACCACAGGGGTATTCTGAACATCTCTGAGCTATTTATATCAGTATTACAAATCAGAATCAGGTGTCCTGATAAATCCCACCAGTCTCTGTGAAGGCAAACGTGAAGCTGAGATTATACAGCACCTTAAGCTGATCATTATATAATGCAGTGTACCCTGAATGATTTTCTTGTGTTAAATGAGTACTGGGTGTGTTTTATCTTTAAAGTGGAGCTTTTCAAATCAAGACCGAATGTCTTTTAGCTTCCAAACTGTGCTTTATGAGTGTGACGATCTGATATTTTTGAGCATCCGAATAGACTCAACTGTGTAGACCACTTGAAAACCACTGAGAATGCAAAGGGCTGTGCCACAATGCATATTGTTCCTTTAGCATGTAACTGAACCAGTTGAACAAGTATATACTGAATATTATTCATATAATCATCTGATGTAAACATTGCTTTCCTGGCATGTGATGAATCTTACCAGAAACCCCGAGCTTTTGAGTAACAGGGAAACGGCACACATGAGGGCAATGGTGCTCTTCTGTTCTCCAGAGAATGAAATTTTCCACAACACTAGCAGGCATATTGGACACATTCCGAGAACGACATGCCTTCTAAAGCAAGCCTGAAAGATCTTATTTATTTTGCCATGATACCTAGGAAAAAAAGCATATTATAAATTGAAACAATACATTTTTGAATAAACTTTTCATTTATTTATTTTTTGGCGCCTGTTTCCATGATGAACTTAAAGTCTTATGGGCTTGATGTTTATGGGCTGCAGTCTAACATGTGTTCATGCTTTGTTTCTTTGAGGAATCAAAACTGGTTCTTCTGTGCCATTGCTGGACAAAAAAACCTTTTATAATATTTACTTTTAAGAGTGAAGATAACGTGTCTTCACATTCTGCAATTAAATTGCATAAAATAAGGACATACATGGTATAGAAATTGTTTTCTAACCTTTGCTTTGAATGGAAGAGCCACTCCTCTGCAAGCAAGCACATACTGTGAATGAACGTTTCAACTGTGATGCAAAAAATGATAATTCCAGCTCGATCACTGAACCTGGCAGGGTCCAGCAGCCAAGCGACCAGCAGCATGAAAAGCCCCAGTCCAGCAGAACACACCACCGGCAGCCTGCTGCGCGCTCTGGGGACCAGACCGTCCTCTCCCATCACACCAGACATCTGAACACATCACATTCACACCCACTCCTTAACTCCACTCATATACTGCACTTTCATTCCACAGAGGTTTTGAGAGAGATTTTTCTCAAAACTAACAGGCCTTCATTATTTACTGTAGGCCTATATATTTTTTATAAATATAATTTCTTAGATTTTGATGTGATTGTTTTTTATGTTATTATTATTAAGGACATCTAAAATGAAATTATCATGTTATCATTATTACATTTTATTTATTTATTTATTTTTCATTTATATATTATTAAACTATCGTTATTTAGCAAGACAGTTCGCCGTTGGTCGTTTTATTCCGAAAATGTAATTTGCATCACTAATATTTCCACTACAGAATACTGTTAGAAAAAATAAATGTTAATGAATTCCCCTGTGATTTCTATTAATGTGAAGAGAATAAAACTATACTTATACTTCTAAATTTCAGAGAAATCCTTCTTTTACTTTCAGTTCTGAATTGGTTCTTGTTTTGAACGTGGTGTAGGCTATATAGCTACTGTACAGCTGTAAAAATGTATTTAATCATAAAGATGACCTGGGCTTACGGGAACTACAAGTTTTTAAATTACCATTATGAATGCCACTCCTTGTTATGCCACTGTCGTCTCTAAAGCTTCATTTGGTTATACAAACATAATTTAGCGGAGCTTGTTTGCATTTCAGATATGATAGATGGAGAACTGCAGACAACACAAATCATAAGTGAGGGGGAAAACACCCACTGCAGTTGTGTGAGAGATTCTCAGCACCTGTTGCTTTATTTCAGAAATTACTCGATCTAACCCTGATATGTGCAAACAAAACGGCTTTATCTGTGTTCACTATCAGTATCTATCAGTCATTACCCAGTGCCATTATCTTACAGATAATGTGGCGTGAGTTTTGGGGGTTGAATCTAGCTATTAATTCTAGTGCATCAGATAAAAAGTTTTAAAGTAGCCTATGCCTGTTCTTTCCTTCACCTATTCTGCTTGATTTTGATATTTGAAATGATCAGAATATTGATAAGAAATTGAATTGAACACATGTTCAAAGCTTACCTTCTCTCTCTTCCGTGTAATCTTCTGATCTCTCTTTCTCTCTCGCTCTGTCTTTATTGGGTTAGTTAAGCACACCTTATTTTTTTTCATTTACTTTCACTTTTCAGTAAGTTGCCTATATAGTCCTTGTCCAAACATGTTTGAAGTTTTGTGAGTGTTTCAAATTATTTTTTAAAGCACACTCCAGACTTAAACCTGCATATGTATGAAAAAAACAAAACAAAAAAAAAACAATGATTTGCACTTTAAGTGAATAATAAAATATTTCAATTCATGATACTGACAATGTAAACTGTACAGAGGATCAGATGTCCTTCCAGTGAGGACATATTGTATTATATTTCATGTAGCTCCAGAGATTCATTTTTGTGGTAGGAGACAGACTCGTGTTTTGCTTTGAAAGACTTGAAGTGGTTCATACAGCTCTGTATGTTCACAGTGGAGCGGTTCAAGAGTTTTATTTTGAACTTGGACTCAAGAATCAGGGGCGTCGCTAGGCCCTTTTTAGGGGGGCTTCAGCCCCCCTAAACTTATGCCCAGCCCCCCTAAAAATTATTTGATTAATTAATTAGTGATCGCTTCAGTCCCCTTTAAAAACTCATTTGAGACGGTGGCAAGCTGCATCAAGTTCCGGCTCCTCCCCTTATCTGAGTCTGCATGGATTCAGCGCGTTTTTCAATCCACAGGGGCGCTGAGCAGAGCGAACATCAGAGAGTACAAGGTGTGTGTGTGCGTGTGCGTGTGCGTGTGCGCGTGTGCGTGTGGTGTGTGCGTGTGCGTGTGTGTGTTCTCGCATCCAATACCAATACGTCTTCGCTGCGTTCACTTTCAGCCTTTATCACAGTGTGACAGATTTTTTTTTTCTTCCAACAAAAAATGAAGCGATTAACACCCATGAAAACATACTTTAGAAAACGATCATGATTTATTTTAATTTACTTTTTGAAATTGAAAACATATTATTGTGTATTTCGGCATTACATTATGCAGCCATGCAAAATAAATTATTAATGACACACATCATTGTCTGAAAGTACTAAATGGCACAGAGAGAGAAACATCATGTGGAGTTATTTTGTTTTCTATCATTAAACATAATTTTGTATTAAGTAATAATTAATCATTAGTGTATCATGATACATATATTAGAGTAAGAGTAGGCTAAAGGGATCTGTGATTTTTTTTTTTTTTTAAGTAATTGATTTATAGAAGTGGCAAATTGATAATGATGTTATTTTTAATAAATATAAATAAATATAGAACAGATTAAACATATTGCCAATAGACAATTACATTAATACATGTTTTGTCTATATTCTTAATGAATATTAGCTGGTTAGTTAAATGATTTGAAATGAAATAAATGTTCATGGGCTGACTTGATGTATAACCAACCGTATTGTTGATTATAAAGGCTAAAAAGCTAAAAATTAATAATAATAATAATAAAAATAAAATATAATAATTTATATTTCATTGTAGATGGATATACAACATTTTTTTTTGTCGTGCGGGAGTAGGTCTGCAAATGAGCAACAGTCAGGTGAGAATAGAACAGACAGCCTCACACACACACACACAATACCACTGTGTTCCCAAGATTCATTGCAGTCATTGAACCCTTATGTTGTTTTAATTTTCTGCCAATTTCCACGTACATTTCATAAGAAAAAGCAGTGGTATCATCAAAGGATAAACATGAATGTCCTAATACTGAATCAGGAAGTCTTTATTGTAAAAAAAATAAAAAATAAAATAAAAAAATCTACATTCCCAATTCAAAATTTTCCAGTGACTGGTCACATGTAAAAAACTGTATTAGTTTTTTTTACAGTGTTATATATGGCTCAGTCAGTACTCCTACTCCCATATATGAAATACAGGGAATACAATGGAATAGTGGATTGCAATAAGGTTAGTAGTATACAACCCTACCCTAATAGTAAAATAATATTTTCTAATCATACCCTTTTTGGGGGCTGAGCCCCCCTAAAATCAAAATCTTAGAATCGCCCCTGTCAAGAATAAAGAAAAACAGTCAGTGCTTGGTTCAAGGAATAGTGTTGGGACATTCTAAAACGCTTCATGTTTTAAAACAGTGACACTGGAGGACAAAAAGTTTTGGAAAGGAACACAAATATATTTGTGAGAGAATGCAACAATGTTGCGAGGGATCTCAAATATTTTGCGAGAAAACACTAAACAGTTAAAAAATGTTTTTTCCACCATGTCCCTTTACAGGCTCCTTAGAAGTATGCATTTTTGGATGCAGACACTGCCCTTAAAAGAGTCACTGAATCATTCAACGATTCAATCTACGAATGCTGCTACATTCAGAAACAAGAGTCATTTAATCAAACATTTAGCAGATTCATTCAAAACATTACTGGTGCATTCAAGAAACAAACAAGCAACTGTTCTTATAAGTCCTGAATCATTCATTCAACTAATTTGATCTAGAAAGGTGATTTCTAGCATGAATGAAAGCAACTGTCTGAATGACTTTCTTTGGAATGGTTTTCATTTACAATAGCAAAATATATAAAAATGTGTATAGAAGTTCCAGATCTATACTTGTGCTCTTATTATTTGAATTATCTTGCCTTTTATGTAAATAAATGTGCAAACAATATACTTGCTCTTGTGAATTTATTTTGATGTAAATCACAATTTTAATACCACCAAACAAGATAAAACACATCTCGAATCCCATTGCACAATGTTGCACACCATTTCCAGGAAACATGTTGTTCAAACCGGAGCCTGTAGCAAAATGGTGCACACCGGTTTGAGTTTGAACTTGCCCCTGTACTGGGTGTTTCAGACAAAGGAGAGATGTAAAATGTGCAGTGTTGGAGGGCCTCCAGGAATGTGGTGGGGATCCACTGATTTATGCAACGTGACCTTGTCATTTCTTCATGATTTCACTCACTAATGCAGCATATGTTACACTTTTTTTGGTTTTATGGAGATCAGAGTGTGGGAGCGGAGAGTGGAGTGGAGCGGTGTGACTTTGACAGGAGCGAGGAGCGGATTTTTTAAAAGTCGGAGCGTTGTGGTTTTCACTCGCTCCAAGAGCACTCCACCACCGCTCCATCACGAGTACAATTCATGCCAACGGCCAGTAAAATCGCAAGTATTCACGTTAAACATATTTAACTATAGCTTGATAGAGATGGATCTCTCAAATCAGAAGGTTACAATGACGACAATAGCCGAGCGGGAAGTTATAGGTTAGTTCTCAAGGAGTTTGTCTGTTCCTTTTACTGAATATTTTCGGGTCAAAGCATGATTTAAACAGTTACAGCACATTCACACGCAGTCGCTTTCGCAATAATGCATTCAAACAAATGTAATCTTACAGTGTTACTTCATCTGATTTTGAATGAGCATAAATCTGTAAGAAATGCATTGATCTGTAGATAAAATAAAAATGTACTGTTATTTTCATCACAAACAAAATTTGCACAGCAGAATACAGTAATTATACCTTTTAATGCTGACATCCATGTTATTAGTTTGGCATGTGGTAGGAAAAAAAAGTTTGCACACAACAGTCTAAGCCACTTTGAAACTCTATTTTAATATAGGCTACGCTATGAACATAACGTTTCAAACATACTGAAATACTTTAGCCACGGAGCGAAGGCGGAGTGGTGTTTCTGGTATCACTGAGCGCGGAGTGGAGCGGGAGCGGGAAATTGTGAACCCGGAGCGGAGCTGGAGCGGAGTGATTATTAAATGTTCTGAGCGCGGAGGGGAAATTGTTGCCGCTCCACTCCGCTCACATACTCTGATGGAGATGCTGATGTCCTTGCTAATTTATCGTTTACTGTTTGTGAGACACGCTGGCAATGCGAGTTGAATAAATCAGAAAAATCCAAAAGGTTCATGCATATTTTATTCAAGAGTAAAAAAGAGATTTGACCCATAGGGCATGCTCACACTGTCCGTACTGTAGGTCAGGAAATCATGATGCTCAGAATGAAGCTCCAGAGAAAAATACAAGATATAGAATCACAAATAACTCATGAACGTTTTCATTATTCATAAAGTAAAGCACAATGAGCAACCAAAACAAGGATGAGGCAAAGTGGAATCAACCAGCAGAACTCTTAATAATAATCATAAGTAACCAGAATATTGTTTAGAATAATGATCAGAATATATTTCTCCTTAAAAATGTGAGACACGTTAAGGTGTGTCCATATTCGATTTACATTTGAAATAACCATGCAGTCATGCTTTGGCAGCCCGGATGTCTTTTCACAGAATTATATGTTCCTTCACACTACTGGATAATTTCTGTACATCGATAAAGAAACGCAAAAGGTTTAACACTTCATCTGAGCTTAATTAACTGTACAGCAATGTAAACAAACAAAAAAGAACCCAACAGACAATAAATAAATAAACAGCTTGGATACAAAATAAAATGACATGAAAATAAGCGATAACAAAACCGTCCTTAAAAATATACGCCATTTATATACAAAATAAACTCCCATGAATTATGTGTGGCTGGGAATCCGTTCTGTCTAGTGCGCCGGCACAAGACAAGGACCTGTTTGAAACCACTCATAACAGCCAGATGCAATCCCTCAGCTCAAATCACTCCCCTGTTTCTCGCATTCACTCTCTCTCTCTCATACACACACACACACAGACACACACACACACAGAGCTGACTGAATGCTTCCCCCCGCTCAGCTCCGGAGCACCAGAGGAGGCGGGAAAGTGTCAGACTGCCATAGCAACCGCAGCAGGACGTGACAACGGCGGATTTACTCAACACAGCGAGCACACAGCATGAGGGGCATTGCAGCGACTCCAAACCTCTCTATTATTTGCAGGTTAATCGTGATAACCAGTGTAAAGTTATTCTGTGTAATATTAGTTATTCCATAGATATAGTGATTACTAGTAGCAAAATATAGAACTGCAAGAGAAGTGTGAAAGTAAATGGTTACAAGCTTCTTGCACACGTACATACGCAAACGTGTGCTCCGACGCTTTCGAATAAATAGTGCGTCGGCCTTGTGTTTTATGTTTCACGTCAGGCCAAGAAAAGAAAAAGTAAGCTTTTGTGAAAACCTACTTATCATCATAATCATCATCATCATCGTATAGTAATTATATATCTCATGTCGCCCACGCACGCACACAAACACGCACGCAAAGTGCAAACACGCATAAATAAACATCTCTTCGGACAAAGGAACAGGAAATGCACTCCGTGTTCGTATTTCCATTTCATAGCCCCATATCAATAAAACTACATATCCCATCATGCAACTTTCACGCATGATCATCTTCGCGCAGCCCGTCTCGTGTTTGTCGTTGAGGCCGTTGAACGTCAAGCAGGGAGTTCTGTCTAAATATACCACATAATCCATCTGCTACATAGACAGTAGCAGTGAAATTGAGGGGAGGGGGAGAATTGCATTATGGGAGGAGGAGCAGGGGCGAGCGAGGGATGGGTGGAGGAGGAGGAGGAGGAGATGAATCACTGGATATTGCTGTTGTCATCCGTGCCATTGGATTCGGCCATGTTCATCTTGCCCATCGACTGCCCCACGCTGTTGACCACGTCTCGGCGAGGCGGCATGCGCTCATTTATGCGGTCCAGACCCTTCGCCTCCTCAAAACTGGTGATCTTGTGCTGTGGAGAAAAGCCACGGATAGCTACGAGAGAAAAAGAGAGAGAGAATAAGAGCAGTCACCAATTGTGAATAGGCAAAATCTAAACCAGACAAGCAGACAAATCACAAATGATCACATACTGTTGGACAGATGAGTGGATTATTCTACAAATTGGATACAGTCACCGAGTGTTCTCTTGACATGATGATATATCTTTATCCAGAGATACACACATACACATGTCTGGGTCATATTTCACTTCAAAATCATTTTTAGCGTTTTCTTTTTAGGCGAAAAAATATTTTTACTTTAATATGAAAAAAAGATCAAAAATAAAATATATAGCCAGCAATATTAAAAAATATACTATTTATTTTAAATAAATAAATGCATGTATTTATGTATAAATACAAATTTCCTCACAATATGATTACTGTAATGTCATTTTTTATTCTTCGAATTTTATTCATTGTTTTATAATATTGGACAAATGATATGAATTAATATTTCAGGGGCATTATATTGCAACATAAATAATGTGAATAATACTGCAAAAATATCCATTTATTTAATATTTTGCATACACTAATATTTTCTCTATGAAAACGTATTTCTTTTGATTATTGGAGTGAAATGTGATCTGGTATGATTTAAAATTTCACTCATACACAGATATCTCTTCAAACACTCGACGGTTTCACTCTGCCATGTAATAGTCACATTATAAGCACAAATTCACAACTGCACATATTTCACAACCAGTAACACACACAATATATGGTCAGTGTTGGGAAGCTTATTTTGGAAATGTAATAGATTAGTTCAAACTATTTGAATAGCTTTATTAAAAGTAATGTAGGTGATCACATTTGATTGCTTTTCTAAATGTATACATTTTTAAATCATTTTCAGACATTTAAACCAGGCAGGTTAACCTTACAGTAGAACTCAACACTGATCACTTTCAAAATCGCTCGTCACTTAAATTAAGATTATAATAATTTTATTTGAAAGCACAACCACCACAATCAGCACTTATTTTTACTTTGAGATTGTGGAGGTTTACTTTGAGGTTAAAAACAGATGGAGTAATAGTTTAATAGCTATAATACTGTTTCTGAAATTAAATCACTGCATAGCAATGACAGGAAACACTGGCATGTAACAATGCCAAGACAATGTCCTATGTCCTACACTCCTGAAATTCAGAACAATCAAAAACTAGTTACTCCCCAACACTGTATGTGATGTACAAGGGAACAGCTGTGGCAATGATAATGGATGTTACATCTTATCACTTTCACTCCCAGTTTAACTGGAAAACCTCACAAGGACCAATAGCACAGTCAATGTTTCCATTAGAAAACAAACTCATTTCACCGGCATCAAAAACATTTTTTTTGTAATGTCAATTTTTTATGTACTTTGATCCATTCTGATGGAAACATAGTGCATTATATCACAGTCAGAGATGATGTGAGACTCTCTCTTGGGTTTGTTCTCAGACAACAGAGATGCTTTTCGGTTTCAAATATAATTGAAGCTCTTCTCATCTCACCCTGTGTGTTGAGAGAAAAAAAGATTTTTGGGAGTATTTTTGCTGCTGATTTTCTCCACAGGTATTTTTTGATAAGTATCTGTAAACCTTGAAGTTAACCAACTCACTTTGATATGAATAATGATGCTAAAACATTAATAACTATTTGACTGTTATATAAAAAAACAGACAGTGCACTATTGTTATTAACTAGAAACTTTACTAATTATAAAAATAATTTCAATTCATTCAAACAAAGCTGAAATAAATTAGAAAACATTAAAAAAAAAAACGTTATAAAAATAAAACATTTTGCCTAGGAAACTAACTGAAATAAGTTGAATTTGAAGTACTTAAAAATAACAAAAGCATAACACCAAATTACTAAAAACTAAAATGAAAATGATTATTATCATTATAATGCTACATTAGAAGTAAAATAATATTAAAATAATTGCTGTTTACTTAACATCTTTCCACACACACACACACACACACACACACACACACACATACATATATATATATATATATATATATATATATATATATATATATATATATATATATATTTCTGAAGAACAATATATTTTGTATATATTTATTTTTACTGTTCCTAAAACAATTCTTAATAAATGTTCCCATTTCATTATATTTTTTTTTAAATAAAAGCTCTACACAGAAATTAATTCAACTTGTTTTGTATTATATTGTCATCATGAATACAACATAATGAAGGGATTTCAGATGTGAAACTTTTGGTTTCAAGTAAGAGTCACTTCTAAAAAAAAAAAAAGTGTATTTCATTGTTTCACAACCTTGGAGCTTGAGGTCAGTCTCACAAGGCTATGGTATTGATTTAAAGCTAGTTTTGCTGTATGGAGATTTTAAATGGCATTTAATATCAGTCAATGTTTACCAGATATAACCAGAGACCATTTAGAACGAGCCTTAAAAACAAACCCTATCATAGAGAGGTCACATGATCCCTGCAGATCACATGGTCATAACAGACCAAACCCAGAGTGAGTGCACGAGGAGCGGCGCTGGGGTGATCAGTGTTTGCTGTAAGAATACTGGCTCATTAGTGAGAGGCAGGGGCGCCTGCCCTCACCTACCCATGGCCCAGATTCTTGTCGTCTGCTGAGTCATTCTGTAACTTTGCTGATTAGGTACATAAGAATGTGTGCCGTTGGAAAAAAGGTGGAGAACAGCAGAGCAGAGTCCAGCATTTGCATAAGCAGGAAGGCACAGGTGTTTGTGTGGTTATGTGTATTTCTATAAAACACTATTCAGACTAGCTTTTTAAACAACCTCTGAGTTACAGTTATCAACAGAGGACATATTTTATAATACTGATTTAAACAAGAATGGGATCTAGTTTTTACTGGAATGGGATTCTCTGTTGGCTGGATGTCATTACAATGTTTAAGAATTATATCCATGCTGAAAAAACAGCTTAAACTGTGCTGGTTTTGGCTGGTTTATGCAGGTCTAGTTGTTCTCCCTGCCTCTCAAGTGCCCCAAACCACTCTAAAACTAGCAAAACAGATCAGCTTGGCTGGCATGGGAGAGGTGAAAAGCTATTTAGGGTGATTTAATAGGTTTCTTTTAGTGGGGACACGATTATGACATTATGTATATTATTATGGGAAGGAATTATTTAAAATGATAATCAAACTTGATGCTACATAATCTTATTTGGACTTATTAGTTGAAAATAGTAGACAATTTAGCCATAACTTTTAACAGAGATGACTACAGTATAGTAAAATTGGAGAAAACATAAATCTATGAAATCGTTCCTGAACCTCCATTAGGAATGCCCTCAGCAGTAAAAATAAACAAATAGGATCATTAAATAAAGCATGTTTCTTTTTTTTCTTTTTTATCTAGAAATTAAATTTTTCATTTCTAGTCTGTAGTCTTTGTAATTAACATCAATGTAGCTTAAAAACAATATAAGCTTATGGTTAATGTTTTTAAAAGAGGACTCTTATGCTTCCCAAGGTTACATTCATTTGGATAAAAATTCAGTAAAAACAGTCAAATTGTTAAATATTATTACAATTTAAAATAAGTGTTTTCTATTTGAATTAGTTTTAAAATGTAATTTATTCCTGCGATGAAAAGCTGAATTTTTAGCATCATTACTCCAGTGATCTGATGCTCAAAAATATTTCTGATTATTATCATTGTCGAAAACAAGTGTGCAGCTTCAAATTTTTTGTGGAAACCATGATATATTTATTTTTTCAGGATCATTTGATGAATATTAAGTTCAAACGAGCAGTATTTTTTGAAACAGAAATCTTCTGTAACATTGTTTTTATTGTCATTTTTGATCAGTTTAATGAATCCTTGCTTAATAAATGTATTCATTTCGTTTAAATGGTGTATGTTCCCATTTACACATCTAGCTAAATGTGTCTTTGTGTGTGTGTCTGTGAAAAATAAACAATCCCTGACCAGTCATAGCACCCCACACGCTCCGTTAGCTAGGCTCGCTGTCTAGCTAGCTAGCATGTTACAGCGGTCGCTATGAAACCTCTGAGCAGCACAGAGAGATAGAGGCCGGCCAGTTTACCTTCTCCATCCTCAACCGTCTCCACGGCTTCAATGGCCTCGATGGTAGCTGAGGAGGCACAGAAAGACAGACGGAGAGAGAGGGAGAGAGGGAGAGGATGGATGGGGAGTTTATTCTGACAGTCATGCACGCAGCACAGTTCCCCAGCATTAGCTGCCAAGTAGCTGCCTCGGACAGTTAGCAGTTAGCATTAGCCGGTTAGTGTCTCTGTATGTGTGTGCACATTTCTGATGGTTTAATTAGTGAAGAGAATAAACGGAAATGTCTGACTAAAAGAGAGGGGTTAGCAAACATGTCCATGAGTTTGTAAGTCATTGTCTTAGTGACCTTGAAAGAGAAAAGAGGCTGTGATGGGAGAGAAAAAAAGAGTGATGTTTTGTTTTTGTAACTCACCACTCTGCAAGGTCTGTTTTCCTCCAGACAGTACGCCGCTCGGCAGCATGCCGGTGGGGGTCAGACCTTTCAGGGTTAACACATTCTCACTCTCCTCTCTGTCGATATACAACCACACGTTTGCGATTTAAACACTCATATACTGTACACCACACAAACATTGTTAGGAGCATAATTAAAAGGTTAATGACATTAATTGGACAAGCTCAGCATGCAACCGCTTGTCCATTTGTGGAAATGTGTCTTCTGAAAAGTACTACAATAATACAAAACATGAATATTTAATGATGCAATAATTGTTTAGTTTGTGATTGGTCACTTTTGGGACTGCATTAGACATGTGAGTTAAAATCAGTGTTAACCAATGTTAAAAGTGGCTTTAACTCATGATTTAAAAAGTAGTCAAACCTGTCCCAATAATTTTGTCCATATAATGTATTTCAGTTGGTAGCCAAGGCAACATTTCTAATCTTTATTTGAGATTAAAGTTTTTCATTTAATGAAAATGATTTTAATGGTAGCAATGACAACACTGTCTCACACTGCACAAACACACACATATGGCTGTATATGTATATATATATATATATATATATATATATATATATATATATATATATATTTTTTTTTTTTTTTTTTTAAATGTCCTACAAATCAAAAACACAAACATGTGTTCACAACCCCTTCCAGACTCACCGCAGGACTGAGAACATTTTGGCCATTTTGCCGATGGCACGGATCTTGTTTCTGATGACCTCTTTACGAGCGGCCGCAGCATTAGCTAAGAGGAACCAGGAAACAAACAGATTTCATAAACAACATACTGAAGCTGAATATTCTGCATAAGATTTTAAAAACGAAGCACTGTTCCTCTATGAATTTGGGATGGCTAAATCTTATTTTTAAAACTACAGTACATCAATGTTTATTGTCCAGTTGCTAAACAATTTAAGTTGTTAGAGAACTACATCTTAAGTTTAATAAGTTTATAGGTGTAATAATTGAAATGATCTAGTCATGTGTGTTTTAGAAAACATTAGAGGAAAAACTTATGAGTAATGTGCAGTCCTCACCATCAAAGATCTCATCTCCATCGTTCATAAGCTCATCATCAGAGCAGATACTGAGGACATTCACCAACATTTCTGTCACTGTAGAGGAGTCAAAGGTAAAAAAAAAGAGGCAAGATCTTTTGACATTTTTGCATAAACAATGATAATTTTGAACAAATACATTCACAACAACACCGAAACAAGAAATGCTAGGGTAATATTGATATCCTGGATAAACCTGATCTACATCTCTATCTAGTCAAATATTTTTGGATGGGTCAATTGCTTCATCCTAGTTTGACTTGTTGGGACAGAATAGATCTATTCCATCTGCTTTGTTTTAACAAGTCAACAGAAGAGCGCATCCACTTTTCTCACACACCCAGAATGAAGAAAACGTAAGGCATTTGTGCAGTCACAAAGCCTGGCTGTCTCCAAGCGGTTTAGCAACACTGTTCAAGAACATGTTTCCTATAATTTTCCCACCTTTCTCTCCAACGAATGGAAGAGACCAGGTGAAGACGTCCATGAAGTTGGGCAGCCAGTACGGATGTGGCGAGCAGTTGAACTGTCGTATGTTCATTACGTTGTTCTCGTATTTAAGCACAGCCGCTGCAGAGAGGCATTAAAGCAGTTATATTCACACAAAACAAACATATTTACATAAGTATCTTCTGTAATGAGCATCTGTAATTTACTTTCTGTGTAATGATTGTTACACAGTGAAAACACAAAGCCTTGCAACCTTGAATTACATACAATGGCCACTGACATACTTGAGTGTTTATAAATGTTAAAAAACAGGTTTATTTAGGAGAGATTTATAAACAACTGTTATCTCTCTCTCTCTCTCTCTCTCTCTCTCTTTCTCTCTCTCTCTCTCTCTCTCTATATATATATATATATATATATATATAATTCCTAATTATATTATATCATACGCTATGGTGATATGACACAGAGGAGATAAAGTGATTATTTCTGTTTTCTTCGCATACAAAAAGTATTCTCCTCACTTCATAACGCTGCGGTTGAACCACTGATGGCAGATGGACTATTCTGACAACGCCTTTCATACTTTTTTGGACTTTGACAGTGTATTTTACTCGGCAGTTAATTGGACAGTCACAAGCCTCCCAGTTCTCATCCAAAATATTGTTCTTAAGACGAACAAAGCATTTACAGGTTTGGAACGACATGGAGGTAAGTGATTAATGACAAAATTTTGGGGTGGATTTTCCCTTTAAGGGCTGCTTAACAATAAATGATCTTGACTCACTGAACCTAGATCGAATTAGTGAGATTGTGTGAACTTAAATTGTCATTTATGAAACCGCTTTAGTCCCGACTGATTTCTTAGATAATTTCAAGTCAGGTTTTGGACTTTAATTCCCACTTTTCTTAGCATCTTTTATGAAATAGCCCCATGAATTCAGACCTTTGTTGTTGTAAACGTCCAGGTAGTTTGGAGCTGAGAAGATGGTGATGAGAGAAGGGAAACCTGTAGTCTGGCTCTTCCTGTACATACGGTAACTGAGAGAGTAAGAAAACAAAGAAGAGAAGGAACATAATTAGAGTATGGCAATCAGAATCACAACAAGAAATAAGTGAGGGAAAAATAATCTTCTTCCTCAGATTTTGCTAGACATTAAGTACTTATTTGTGGTGGACCCCGTTTAAAACCCCCAAAAGTTTTGTTTCTCAAAGCATAGTGTCATAATAATACATGATTGTTCGGAAGCCTTTATTCACTGTTTATTTTAAAGAACTTGGACTTTAATGTGCAAAGGTGTGCAATACAACAAACATAAAATGCTTTAAATTTGATTAAAGAACATTAATATTATTAGTCTGTGTAAAATGAATGTACTCATCTAACATGCTGTCTGTTGTTGCCTTCTGTTGTACTAAACAATTTTTTGACTGAAATTTTATCCTCATCCAAACCCCATTATACAGTCATACCTGTCATACACCCAGTTTAAATGGGTCATATGATGCGATTTTAATTTTTCCTTTCTCTTTGAAGTGTTACAAGCTCTTGGTGCATAAAGAATAACTGTAAAGTTGCAAAGATTAAAGTCTCAAATCCAAAGAGATATTCTTTATAAAAGTTAAGGCTCGTCCACGCTCCCCTTAAACGTCTCGTTTTAAAACGCCCCCACATCTCTACATCACTATGTGGGAAGATTTGCATAACTCCGCCCAAATGTTCACGCAAAGAAAGAAAGCATAACTTTTATCCTCGCTGTTGTGGAGTTTCATTGTGAAAGCGAAAATACTTTGTTTGGCCTTCCAAAAGAGGACACAATTAGAAATCAGTGGTTAAGTTGTATCCACAACACTGTTCCAGAACAGTTCAACCCAAATATTCAGATGTGTGCAGCGCATTTTATTGAAGACTGTTTCCTGATCCTGGGAGAGAATACTACATTGCCGGCTGTTCTGACTCACAGTCTGTAAGTATTTTTACATATGTAAAGGATTTGCCACTGATGATTTAAACACAAGTTTTGAGCAGTTCGTTCTATTCGAAAGTAAGTGCCCTGCAAAGTGGACACCACAGGGTATTCCGTCATGATTCCAGTTCGGAGCGAACGTATATGTTCAATTCAAAGTTCATTGAAGTATGTGAGACCTGAATTTAAATTGTATAATAATTTTTGAACCTTAAACCACATAAACACATTTCATTACACCAAATAATGTTCTTTTTAGCAACATCATATGACCCCTTTCTTCTTGGGAAGTCATGGCCTAGTGGTTAGAGAGTTTGAGGTAGAAGGAGGTTTATTTAGGCTGCTGTCTCTTTAAGACCTCATGCACTAATATAATATTCTATTACACATGGCTCTATGCTTAATTTTCTTTTTAGGAGTGCTTGTCCTCATAATTAACATTTTTTAGGAGAACCTTCTGATCAATAATCAAAAATTATGATCAAAAATTATCCTTTTTAATATGAGGTGACGTTTGACTCCTTAAAGTGACTTACAGGGGTATTTTCTTTTTACCTTTGTAAAGGCATAATTTTCATCTGTCAAATTCAAAAAATTATGTTTATAAGCTTCTTTTTTTATTTAAAACAATATAATAAGAACTAGAATTGGTAACAAATAAGTTACCAATCATATGATAGTATTAATAAAAAAATGATTTGTACTAAAGAGGGGCAGAAGAACACAAAAGTGGCTTGTAGGTACATCTTGAGACGTTTAATGAGGCTCAGAGGTGGCATGAGTGCAATTAAATTCATCCATTCATGTGGAGATTAATGTTTTAAATATAAAAGTTTGAATACAGAAATATTAAAGGGTTTAAATAACTGAAATTATACACTAAAAATTGAAACTAAATCCACCAGCAGGTAGAGGCAAATTAACTGATTTTATCACCGAATCATGCATTCAATTGATTCGTTGTAATGGCTGATACATTCAGGAATGAAGCAAGTGACTGTCTTTATGAATGGGTAATCATGAATCACTGACTGTTCAAAAATGCACTTTCCTTGAATGAATGAAACTCTGCTGTGTTTGCTTTTAGAGATGAGCAGTGGCTGAGCTGTTACTACAGGTGCATCTCAATAAATTAGAATGTCGTGGAAAATGTAATTTATTTCAGTAATTCAACTTAATTGTGAATCTTGTGTATTAAATAAATTCAATGAACACAGACTGAAGTAGATTAAGTCTTTGGTTCTTTTAATTGTGATTATTTTGGCTAACATTCAATAAAAACCCACCAATTCACGATCTCAACAAATTAGAATATGGGGACATGCCAATCAGCTAATCAACTCAAAACACCCACAAATAAACTTACTGAAATAAATTATCTTTTACACAATATTCTAATTTATTGAGATGCACCTGTATATTTAGAACTATTTTCGTTGAAGACAGAGCAAAATCAGGCAGTACTTGTTTATTGATCTGTTGTATTAAATCAATATCACATTTGCAAACTCCCTTGTTTGCAAAAGTTGTCACTCTCCTTATCGTGATCTGTGGGCGCACAAAAAAAAATGAGAGTGTGCAAGTGAGTTCTTAAGACTTAAAAGCACATGTAAATGATACATTTCGTCATCTGTCGTCCCGTTATAAACACGGAACCTGTGGGAATGAGTAGAATTGTTATTAACAGCCGCAATCACACGTAGAAATTCAAATTCTGCTCCGTGTTGTCTACACTACACTGTCACTAAGAAGCTGCAGCCATGGCGAGATGATTTTGGTGCAGGCAGAACAATCCACATGGAAATAACCTATATAAACATATGTTTTAATATAGGTTTTTAAAATATGTGACAATTTATAAAATTGGCAGTTTTCCTATATGATATGTACATGTACAACTGAAGAGCTGTCTTCTTCTTTTGAACTGAATCAGGAGAGCAGTAATACAGTATTGCGCTACAGCGCCACACTGGTCAAACCATATTATTGCAGGCTCTCACATTAGGTAGATACAAGATCAAACCACTACTCAAAAACATTTGCCGACAATTTGTTTTATCGTCGACGTGGTCAATAATGTCGACTTATCTTTTTTGCCCTAGTATATTTATACTAAAGTCAATATGTTACAGAGAGTCATGCGCTTTTACATCTCCCAATCTATTAACGGCGCAATAAACCGATTACACAATACTAGAATGCAAAACAAAAGCACCCTTAAACTTTGACTTAACACAAGGAAAACTTTAGATTTTCTTACCTGACTGGTACTTCTTGCTCTAACTGACACCATTATGTGGCATATATACGCATATATGCAGCATATATATGCATATAAACGGCACATAGGTTTCATATATGCGCATATATCCTCATATAGGTTCTTTCCATGTGGGTTAACAACAACAACAATACACTGCATGTTTCTTTTCCAATAATTTTTTCCAAATGACTCGTTGCAATTAACGGAAATCCACCATAGCGACGGATAACTTTAATCCCTGTGTACTGAATATTGTAGATGCATTACTGACATTTGTTTAGCTGTAGTTCACTATTGTGGAGTACTGTAGAGTATCTTTGCACATTCAAAGCTTCACTGACCGATAAGTGGGCATGGGGCTGAGGTGATGAATCACAGGAATCTCAGATCAATAAACAGTACTGTACTGTAATGTATGTGGATTATGGAGAATCAATGGCTCTATGCGTCTGTCTGTCTCGATCATCCATCAATACAAACTCCACCAGCCTGTCAATATACTGTACACATACTGCTTTTTTGTGGGTGTTTCATCAGGCATATCTGTAGGAGGTGAGGAAGGTGAAGAAAAAAGCCACATAGAAAGAGACAAGAGGTCAGAAGTGAAGTTGGTTTCTCACCCCGCATCCTGTGCCTCATGTGCCCTGATGACAGACAGTAAGTTGTTGGTCTGTAAAAACTCACACACTGCAGGATAGCTGTAAAAAAAAGAAAAAAGAAGATAAAACCAACATTAATGAGGCTTGATAAACACTATTTACAGTCCTTGACTAATAACACAACTCATTTGACTAAATAACTAGCTAAATACATACTTAGCCAGGCTAACAGACCATCTAAAACCAGCTAAGCCCAGCAAACCAACAAAGACTGCTTTTTCCAGCAGAATGTTAGTGTGTCATTACTAATAGTCCAGTTAGCACTTGTGATTTAGATCTAGCATATCTGTTGAAACCTCATTGCCAGTTCATTAGGTTTTATTTGATTACACAGCCTTCTGATATTTATGATAGAGGACTTCACCCGTTAGCGTGTTTATTATTGTCTTTCCGCTATCATCCACCAGGGGGGAGCAGTGATGAAAATGTGCAGCTTACAGTGAAATCAGCATCATTTTCTGCTCAAAATACCTGAAGGGTCTAACTGTGATACCAGTAAAGAGAAGAGCACTCAGACTCGGTGGTGTTTGATTGCATGTTGAAAAATAGTCCTGCATGTTATTTGTTAGTTTAACTTAGCAGTCTATTATTTTCTTATTTTATACTGATATATTAAATGTAAGAGACCTAAAGCGCATACAGACACACACACTCTGTGTTTCATTGATTTCAGAAGGTTTCATAAGAAGTGAAAACAATGAGGATTGTGGGTAATAATCTTCACCCCCATGGCTCTCATTCACATTCTGCACAATGTTATCTGTGGTATACCTCCTCTTTCACTCGCTCTTTTTCTGTGTATATTTTTAAGTAAGTCTGAATCTAAAAGTAATTTAAAAGTAAAAATACTATCTGTTTTTTATTTGATTCCTCTAGATTTGCTGTGACTCCTTGTAATTTAGCCAAAATATTAATATAAATGACTAAACAACAATAATAATAATTGTTATTAGTAGTATTATTCATATATAATAGTATTTTTAAATACTATTTTATAGTAAAAAATATAATAGGAATGTATTTCATATTTTGTTTAATATTTATTTCATTAACTATTTTTATATATATTTTTATTATTATTTAAAAAATAAACTAAAATAAGAAATACATACATTCTACATTATTACTAATTTATTGTAAAATATAACAGAAAAATAATAATATTATATGTAATAATATTATATACATATATATATATAGACTATTACACTGTAAAAAATATAAAGAAAAAACATAAGATTAAAGTAAAATATCTTAAATGAAATAAAGTGCAAAAACAATCATTTTACAGAAATTTTTATTAAAGGTTTTACAGGAAAAAAAATATTTTTATTTTTATTTTTACAGATTTTTCCTTGTTTCAATTAAGATATTTACTTTAATTTAACGTTTTTAATTTGGCAGCCTTAGCCGCCAGTCGTTTAACTTTTTTTTACGGGTCTTTTTTTTTTTAACAGTGTATATTATATACAAATGTATGTCCAAATGTCTTTATTTTCAAATGTTAAACCATTGTTCAGTCATCATGTGGAAAACTGCTTCTCCTTTGTTGGCTACAGGTTTAAAAATGCTTCTCATTACAAAATGTTTTACTACTTGTTTAATTAAATAGGAGCCTTTGTGATTTGATAATCGCACTAAGCCATATCACGATTTCAGTTTCATTTCGATTAATCGCTTGGCCCTCTTTTCTATCTTCTCTTCCTTTTGCTCCATCATTTCTGTCTTTATCTCAGGTTCTCACAATATCTCTGTATCTTCATATCTCAGCGGATCTGGCAGTAGTAGCCAGTTGTCATGGTAACGGCAGAGCGCAGATTCCCGTGGGATTGTGGGGATTCTGTGTTGTGCTGAGGTTGGTCACTGTTTGGACTGCTTTACCATTCCAGTTAAACTCGTGCAGCACTTCAGGCGCTGGACTTTCATCTGCACCTTTATTTGACTGTACAAACGGTCCCTGAGGAACATCGGTTTGCTCAGTGGTTGCTCGTTCATAGTGCAGAAGATTTACAATTTAAGATGGCTCTCCTAAAATTCCCAAGAGGTAATGTAAAGATGCGTAAATGACACTAAGAGTATAGCCTGATAAAATAAATGTAGATCATCAGAGTCATTGTTGAGAATGAGATTTCAGGTTACTGGGGTTTTCTGAGGAGAAATGTGAGAACAGGAGAGTCTCAGTTTGCTGTCTAGGAGAAATCCCTGAGATGCCGGAGGAGGCTGTGTGTTCACCTGTAGAAGTAGGAGCATCCGCGCACCGTGTTGTGGCCGAAGTAATCTTGATTCTTTTCATTGCCGAAGTCCTCCAGCGGGTCGGCCCAGAGTAGATCACACATGGGGCCAAATGCTGGCGGTTCCTTGAATCTGTCCAGCTGAGAGACAAACAGAGAGACAGTTTAGTATAAGTAGTATAAGAAATGTGCTCTGTTTCGAGAATCAATACTGCATAACAATGAGTGCATGTTTATTATTTTATTCTAAATGCAAAAGAGTGGCACTATATTAGTTAACAATTAAAATCTGAAAAAGTTTTTACATTAATACAGTGAGTCATATGCTCAGTGTCAACATCACTAAAATTCAATATTATTTAAATTTGTTAATAATAATACTAAGAAATTAAAAACATTATTAATATTTAACCATATTTTTCTGTATTATTATCTTATTTTACATCACAATATTGTTTTAATTTGTTAATACTACTTTTTTACTCCATTTACATTTATTTACATTCGCATTCCTTTTTTTGCATTAAAAATAAAAATATACTGTATAAAGTAACGAAGACAAGAATAATAATAATAATAATAATAATAATAATAATAATAATAATAATAATAATAATAAACAGTGTTATGTGCTGTGTTTGTGCACAGCCTGTTTATTGCTAAAGAGTTAGAGCTCAGTCTTAACACGTAAAACATTTGAAATAATCTAGGACTGCTTGTTAGGGAATTTCTGGGGAACAGGAACTGGATTAACCGTTCAAAAGTTTGGGGTGGGTAAGATTTTTAGTGGTTTAGTCTCTTATGCACCAAGGCTGCATTTCTATGCTAAAAAATACAGTAAAAAAAACAAATATTGATAAATAGTATTACAATTTAAGATAGCTTTTATTTTGTATTATATTTTAAAATGTAATTTATTCCTGTTATTCCTGTGAATTTTCAGAATCATTACTCCAGTCTTTAGTGTGACATGATCCTTAAGGAATTCAGAAATGGTTCTAACATGATGATTTACTACAAAATAAATTTTTTTATTTTTCTTGAAAACAGTCATGCTGCTTAATATTTTTGTGAAAACCATGACACATTTTTATTCTTTGAGTAGAAAGTTCAAAAGAACAAGCATAAAATATATACAAACTCACACTCACCCTCTTAATGTCATCTAATGTGTGTATCTCTGGAGACAGGCCGCCATGAACACACAAAAACTGCTGATTCATCAGAGCAGCCAGAGGCAGACAGTCAAACGCATCCATGCACGCGTCATACACCTGCTCCGAGTATTTGATTTTACCTGAAAGGAAGAGAGACAGAGATCACACACACCTGCACGGAACATCTGATTTCTCCCAAGAGACAGAGAGAGACAAACAAAGAGAGCGCAGAAGAGATACGGATGAGAAGTAATGTCATTCCAGAGCTCAGATATGAAGTGAGCTTCTTCTGAAGAGTTTATTTTCTCTGTATGAAACTAATTAGTACATTAAGCTCTTGCATTCATTTACACTTTCAGAGGACACTAAACCTGAGATGTGCGTGCGTGTGTGTGCATGTGTGAGAGACAGTCTGTGCTGTGTCAATCTCACTGCTCCAAATCTACCAATCTGTTCAGCCACATCACCACAGCACTCTGCATTTTCTCTCCAGCTCTCCCTCCGTCAAGTCAATCTCCTGAACTCCAAACTGAATGTCAGAATGAGAAAGAAAGGTGATTTAAGCAATTTTGAGCGTGGCATGGTTGTTGGTCTGAGTATTTCACAATCTGCTCAGTTACTGGGATTTTCACGCACAACCATTTCTAGGGTTTACAAAGAATGGTGTGAAAAATGAAAAACATCCAGTATGCGGCAGTCCTGTGGGCGAAAATGCCTTGTTGATGCTAGAGGTCAGAGGAGATTGGGCTGATTGATTCTAGTTGACAGAAGAGCAACTTTGACTGAAATAACCACTCGTTACAACCGAGGTATGCAGCAAAGCATTTGTGAAGCCACGACACGAACAACCTTGAGGCGGATGGGCTAAAACAGCAGAAGACCCCACCGGGTACCACTCATCTCCACTATAAATAGGAAAAAGAGGCTACAATTGGCACAAGCTCAGCAAAATTGGACAGTTGAAGACTGGAAAAATGTTGTCTGGTCTGATAAGGCTCGATTTCTGTTGAGACATTCAGATGGTAGAGTCAGAATTTGGTGTAAACAGAATAAGAACATGGATCCATCATGCCTTGTTGCCACTGTGTAGACTGGTGGTGGTGTAATGTTTTATTGGCACACTTTAGGCCCCTTAGTGCCAATTGGGCATCGTTTAAATGCCACGGCCTACCTGAGCATTGTTTCTGACCATGTCCATCCCTTTATGACCACCATGTACCCATCCTCTGATGACTACTTCCAGCAGGACAATGCACCATGTCACAAGGCTCGACTCATTTCAAATTGGTTTCTTGAACATGACAATGAGTTAACTGTCCTAAAATGGCCCCCACAGTTACCAAATCTCAACCCAATAGAGCATCTTTGGGATGTGGTGGAACGGGAGCTTCGTGCCCTGGATGTGCATCCCACAGATCTCCATCAACTGCAAGATGCTATCCTATCAATATGGGCCAACATCTCTAAAGAATGCTTTCAGCACCTTGTTGTATCAGTGCCACGTAGAATTAAGGCAGTTCTGAAGGCGAAAAGGGGGTCAAACACAGTATTAGTATGGTGTTCCTAATAATCCTTTAGGTGAGTGTATATATATATATCAGTATATATCATTAATTCAGCTGGACCTAATTCAAATTAATAATTTTAATATTCATTTTTTTTTATCATGCTAATGACACTTCAGACTCCATGTAGAGAGGAAGATAATTATTGAATAATGACTTTCAATCGCAAACATGATGATGAGTAAATAATGACAAATGTAATTTTTATTTTATTTTATAAAATAATACATTAATTGTTTTTTTTATGATTATTTTAAATGATACTTTATTAGCAGAAGTAGAAGTAGTAGTATTTAGTTTTATTTTAAACTAATTTTGGGTGTATGGTGTGTCCCAATTTAGAAAGCACAGTAAACATTTGTTTACAAGTTTGAGCATATTAATGTGTGTGTGTGTGTGTGTGTGTTTGTGTGTGTTCTGTCAGTCAGCAGATGGTAAAGGAGGGCACCCACTCCTCCTCACTCCCCTCATCAGGGAAATCACACTCACAGGCTCCCTGGGCCTAGCATTAACAGGCAAATTAATTTTCTGCTAATCATACTCCCTCTTTCTCTCACTGCATCTCTCTTTCAATCTGACAAGAGACTGCTCCAGAAAAGACCTCCATCAGAGGAGAGAGGAAGGGAAATGTTGTGTTTATAAGAACTGAATAGTTTCACACCTTAAATGTAAGTGTAGAGACACCATGAATGACAAGGAAGAGTTTTCCTCGTGTCAGTACTCACATTCTTGTTTGAAAGTGAAATATTCAGTCAAATGTCTACATTCATGGTTTCCCCGCAGCAGAAACAGCGTCTTTGGGTAGAGGATTTTCAGCGACCAGAGGTAAAGGACACACTGAAGAACAGAATACAGACAGAAAGAAAGATGCTTTCACAGAGCAAATCAAGATATTTAGACAGAGGTGGTGTGTCCTACAAACTAGGGTCCCTAAGCAGCGATGAAAAGAACCTTAGGATGTACTCACCTCAATACTGAAATACCCTCGGTCCACATAGTCCCCTAGAAACAGGTACCTCGTTGTCGCAGGAGACCCGCCAACCTCAAATAACTTCATCAGGTCGAAGAACTGCCCGTGAATATCCCCGCATACTGCAACAACACAAAAAAAGATTGCCAATAGCCGAAGGAAACAGTAGTGCTTGCAAAAGAGTAAAAGAATAGAGGTAGAATAGTAGGAAGAATTTAGCAGAATTGCTGTTTGTGACGGTTTAAAAAGAGAACGACTCTAATTGAGGCCTCTTAACTGTAGTTGAGTTTCCATTAAATAAACTAGAATAGAAACCTTACAAATATTTATTATTTTAGGATTAGATGTATTTATTAATTTATACAATTTTCTAATAATTTTAGCCCATTTAATCCCATTTTTTTCACAGACATGAAAATATCCAAATGATGTTTCATTAGTAACCCTTTGAAATAATCAGTAATTATTTTTTTTACATTTTGGAAAAGTGTGTGAAAAAGTGTGTTTTATGTTTTATGTGATAATGAGTGTACTGAAATAAAATATTTCTACAGTCATAAAAATGGTTAGATATCTTAACCCAGCTATTTTGAACTGTTTGATCACATTCTACGGTTACTGTTATGCATAAAATACTTATGCAACATTCGTATGAACACTAAGATAAAAAATATATATATATATATATATATATATATATATATATATATATATATATATATATATATATATATATATTTTTTTTTTTTTTTTTTTTTTACTTTTTTGTACTTTTTTTCTTTCTTTTTTGTAAACTATAACATATTATATTTATGTTATATATTATATATATATTTATATATTTATATAACATACTTATATTAATGCTTAGAGTATTACAACATGATTATTGTAAATTTTTTGTAACATTTGAATTTTTAATTTAGCGTTATATTTTGTCACTGAAACATTTTATTGTCATTTTCACTAGCAACTGCAATTAGATTAATATTGTATATCTAAGTTCACTGTTATCCCACTGGTCACTATTGTGACCATCAGCGTATTTACTCATTCTATAACCGCACTCAACAAAATGAAATATATTTGAATGCAAATATTTATATTAGACACCCTAAAGATCATGTGAACCAAACATCTTTGTCATATATTTATGTTAAGACACTTTACTAGCCTTTAGTTTTGGAGCTTTGATGCAGCCTTCATCTTCTCAAGGTACAAACAAGAAGTAAACTGCTCTGGTCATGTGATGATTTGCATTAATCACGTGAAACTGCACATATTTAATTGAGACCCTTTATTTTTTTTCATATTTGCAGGAAGTACACTTACACATGTGTCAGTAAGGTTTTTAGAGATTTATAAATGAAAACCTTTTTTACGGTCACAGTGGGATTAATAGGGTTTTAAACACAAACGTATATTAAATAAATAAATAATATCTGATTGTTATACAGTTATTTGCCACACAATAAGTATTTGAGCTTACATTTTCAGTGACGAACATGTAAACATATATTTTGGAGAAATTATATATATATTTTTTTAATAATTAAACCTCATTTTTAGAACACAAGTACATATTAGAACATCAAAATGCCTCTTGCGATTATTCTGTGATATACAAAGTCTGGTTGTTTTGTCACCATTGTAAGATCTTGTATAGCTGATCACCATCCTGACAGAAATGTGTGTATTTGAGAAAAAGAGTAAGCGACTGAAGAGTCGTTTTAGATTTAATGAAGACGTCTAATTGGAACTATTCACATGTGAGTGTGTGTTCCCAATGGGAGGTCAAAGGGTGAAAGGCCATGAGGTCTGAACGACTGAAAGCACACATAGCTAACAATCTCTCTCTGTAATGGGTTCCAGGGAATTAAATCAGTTAATGTTTAATGACTCCTGTGTGTGAAATTCACCAGGCCACCAGCTGATGAGGGTTCAGAAATGCATGCTGGGACAGAGGGAGGAGTTCGGTCTCAGGTGTGAGGACAGCGAGAGCAGGGAAATGTGCTCGTTCCTGCTAAATGATGGTATCTTCATTCTGCGTCAGACCTGCTGTCTATGTTAAACAACGCTTTGACTCATGGGAAATTAAGTTCAGGAGGAGCAGTTCATTATCTGACCTCTCCTAACAATGTCATTTATTCCATAACGTCTTCTCAGCCTGTCTTTTCAAAAGTTTTCTACTTTATTAGGGTAAAAAAAAAAAAAAAATGAGTATGCAGTGTAATTGCATAAATACATGCACATGCATATCTTAAACTCCCTGTCTCTAGAGATATATTTCATATTCATATTATGTATATTTATGTATTTGTGTATGTATCTTTTTATAATCTGACACATGTCTAAATTGAATCACAAAATACAAAATGTCTCTTATTTTTCTCTAGAACATGAATATAATAAATCCTTTTGTTCAAGATTATGGGTATATAAAGGTAAATATTCAGCAATGTTCATTTCTGTTGTCATAAATAAAAAAACATATGACACGATGCTGTTTGAAAATTTGAGGTTGGGAAGAATTTTGAATGTTTTTTGAAAGAAGTATCTTATGCTCACCAAGGCTGCATTTATGTGATTGAAAATACAGTAAAAACAGTAATATTGTGAAATATTATTACAATTTAAATTATTCGTTTTATATTTAAATATATATAAAAATGTCATTTATTCTTGTGATGCAAAGCTGAATTTTCAGCATCATTACTCCAGTCTTCACTGCCACATGATCCTTCAGAAATCATTTTAATATGCTGATTTTCTGCTCAAGAACCATTTTTATTATCAATGTTAAAAACAGATTCATTAAAGAAATTCAAAAGAACAGCATTTATTTAACATACAAATCTTTTGTATCATTATAAATATATTTACTTAAATATTTCTTAAAATTGCACCAACCTAGTGCAACTGTAAACTTTACATTAAATATTGCATATATTAATATTTTCAGTAATTAATCAAATGTGTATATTAAATTCAACATTTTATTTCAAGGACCTCTGCCGAATTTTCACAGAGTGCAACACAATGCATTCTGGGATTATCAGCTCAGTAGATTTTGCAATAGAGCTAACAGAGCAGTGAATATAATCAAATAACATCAAATAATTATACATGGATGCCTTATTTTGGACAATTTTAATGCAGTGTCGCACATATTCTTTGTGAAGGCTATCCCTGAATGCATTGTCTTTAGCTCAGAGTAAATACAAGATGGCTTTTTATATTTAATTTAATA
This sequence comes from Carassius auratus, assembly GCF_003368295.1. Lineage (NCBI taxonomy): Eukaryota > Metazoa > Chordata > Actinopteri > Cypriniformes > Cyprinidae > Carassius > Carassius auratus. The sequence continues at coordinate 14,184,632 of NC_039256.1, forward strand.
ATGACAAATAAAAATGTACTATTACACTGTGTTCTTATGCATGCAATATTTTATTGCAATTAGAATAACAAGTTGCAAGCTTAGCGTCATGCTCACATCAAACTCTAGGCCTATTGTAATCTATTACGAGTGGAGTCTCCTGTGTGGAGAGCTATTTGTATGATGCATTGATTGTAGTGATCCAAATATGTCACTTGTGAGTTTACATCTCACTTAGGATGTAATACCCATATTAAGCTGTGTTTGGGAACAATAACTGTTTCTGTTTGTGTCTATTGATTCTTGTCAGAGATGTCTATATCAGTAACCTGTGACAGGGGCCTCTATGTCCAGCATGGTCTTCTCCTGGCGGAGGATGGCGGCCCCCTCGTTGATGATGCGCAGAGCGACGGGCTCCTCCACGCGGCCCTCTTTAGTGAGGTGAGCCTTCAGCAGGTCCACACGTGGTTTCCCCTCGCAGTCGAACACCTCTCGCATGCTTAACCTGTGGCTCAGCGGAAATGGCACCGCTGCAGAGAGAGTAAGAGAAGGACAGAGAAAAGAACTGAGTTCAAGATAACCAAAAGGGAACCCGATTACAGAATAAATAAATAAAATATCCATTGTACAGTGACACATCCAGAATGCTGAGTGAAGCTAGAACACATAAAACATACACAATGAAAAACCTCCAGATGACTTTGTGAGGAACATGAGGATGAGAGACCAGACTGACTATACTGTTTAAATCTCAGTAATATCCACCAATCTGCAAAATATTATTGATAAAACATATTCTACTATTGATTCTAATTGACAAAGGAAACAAAACAAGTAAAAAAATCCAATATAATTCCAACAAAGGAAGGATCGAATCATAAAATCTGGGCATACTGAGACACGCATACCAGTAAAAGTTACTGTACTGATTACACATTAAAACACACACTGACCAAAATATCTATACGGATTACTTATACATTGGGAAAATAAATGGTGTAGAATTTACTTTTGAAACTCAATTAATAATTGAAACAAATAATTACAAAGAAATGGCAAGTAACAAAATGAATGGAACATGAAATTGAAGTAGAATGATTCAAATAGTATTTTCTTTTAAAACAAAGCATTAATCTTTATTTAAAATTTTGAAAAATACTTTTTAGAGCACTGTAAGTAAAAAAAAACGTGTAGTAAACTACCCAAGCTGTTACTATAACAGTACATTTTTAAGTAATATTTTAAGGCAGCAGTAGAAACAGCACTTTTTTTTTACACTGAGCATATGTTTTAACAGTCTAATTCAACTGGGATTTTACCATAAAAGACACTTACTTCAAACAAATTTGCTCAGAAACAAATCCAAACATACATATAATGATTTTATGCATTTATTTACAAATATTTTTTTAATAGACTTGGAAAAACTCCTCTAAGTAAATCTCCTCTCATCTCTCAAATTTTACTCCTCAGACAGAAATCAGATGAAATCAGATCATATTATCTCATGTTTGTTTCCTCCAGAGTTTCAAAAGAGAACTCAACAATGTCTCAAAATTTGCTCAGATATGCTGCAATGCAAGACAAGACATAGATCTTCAAGATTTTAAAAAAAGAAACAAAATTGTTTAGGGAAATACTGTATATTTTAGGAAAGTATGTAATAAATACTTTCTAAAACCGCACACAAACTCTAGAGTTTGATGATTAAAAAGAGAGAAAAGGTCAGGACAGGCAAGTAATCCCAGTAAAACAACAGTGATATTGGTTTATTATAATTTCAGCATTACATAACATGCTGGAAATGATGATGAAATGGGAAAAAATAGATACACCGAGAAAAAGACAAAAAAGTCTGTAAAAAGGTGAAATGAGAGCAAAACTGTGGCAAAGTGTTACCGGGCAACAGCAGCCAGAGGTTGGCATGCCACCAGTGAAGCGTATCACACACACACACTGAGTCATAGCAGCCCACATGCTAACCCATTTCCACATCCAAAAAATGTGTTTTTAGAAACTTAATTTCAGTCAGATAACATTTACATATTTCAGAAACAAAGGAATGGAGTCACTTCCATGATGCAGAACATCAGATCATACACAGAGAAAAGTTGTATTGCCCAAAAGTTTCTCTTTTGCTGCTCGGATGACTTAATTGAGTTCTCAAGCATGTTAAATTGTCAACTTTGTTTTAGGGGATTCTTAAATTCCTTGCAAGCAATAAAACGAGACTCAAATGAGACAGAGAAACACTGACAGAGAAAATATAGAGCTATAAAAACCAATGGAAATAGGTGAATTTGTTGAGAAAGTTTGAGTTCATATTTAAATATCTGACTACTGATTGTAGCAATGTCTCAATGAGTTAAGATTTATATCTGAACTGAAGCATTTTACATGAAATTCATCTAAGACCCATTAAGTTATAAAGGTGATATATATTGTGCAAATCTGACTTTTTCCATGTTTAAATGCTATATAAGTGGGTCCTTAGTGCATTTACCAGGAATTGTGAAAAAGAACAACCTAGTAAATTTGTGGTGATCCTTTCTCCGTAAGCTTGTGAAAAAACAAGTACGCGTGCTTCAGATGTGTGCACTCAGAAAACCGTATATCAGAAGTTTCAACTAATATGGTTTAAAATGCATTTCAGCATGGCAGACATGATAATCAGAACCAAACAGATGTTTTATGTCAGAGTATCTGAGGTAAGAGCTGTAAAGACAGCCCTACTCTAGAAAAAGGGGTGGGGAGCAGCAGCTCATTTGCATTTAAAGAGACATGCACAAAAACAGTGTGTTTCTGCTTCCACTCAAAACAGGCATTTTTAAAAATGATATAATAAATTTAATAATAGATTTGTGAGGTATTTTGAGCTGAAACTGAAAACTAAAAAAGGGGCATATTAGGTCTCCTTTAAGTACTATGAAAGGGCAACCTTTGAGTATGACTTTCTCTGAGTTCGCATCTGAGCCTGATTCTGCTCAAATATTAGCATAGTCTGAGAAACAGTTAAGATGTCTTCTAAAACCCTCAGAGGAGATATTAGGGTCTTTTACTCAGAAGAAACTGAGAAGCAGGAAAGTCTGCATCTCTCCAGTCTAGGAGAAACACTTGAGATATCAAAGAGATGTCATGTGTGATTTTTCTTTCCTGCTGATAAGAACACTATGGCATTTTACTAGGCTCAGTTTGTTAGGACAAGCTCTACAGTGAATGTGTGCGTGTCTTTATTTAGCAGTTTGGGTATATTATTGAAGTGCAGTATGCTGCAAAGATAACTTACATAACACTGACTCCTCAGGCAAATGCACTGAACTCACACACAAACACACACTGCCAACTTCACAAACATTCACTTGCACATAATAAATGCACACTCACACACACATGCTCACGAAAAAAGAAATATGCATGACTCGTGCAAAGCCAGACATGTGCATGCAATTATTTTGTGCATGCATTTGCACATATTTTTCAAAAAGACTCGAAAATAGGAAAATAAAAAGACCTCAGTAATCTCTCGTTTCCTTTAAAGATTCAAGAGATCTCAACAATGTCTCAAACTTATTGCAGACCCTAAAGTCTGCAATCAAAGGAGATTCAATATCAACTCGCATGATGTTTCTCTTCAAATTCTGCTGCTATTCTCAATAATTTAAACCCAGTAATCTTACCCCAAGCCAATTGTCCTATTTGTGTTGATTTTGATTTTTTACAGAAAAAACATCTTAAAACTTGAAAGAAATTATCATATGAGATTAAGTGATCTCTGAGCAATAACCTTTTTCTTTTGGTTACCTAAAACACTAGCGAAAACAAACACACAATTTTACAGTACAGATATTTGCATATGTTCCTTCTGAATAAGCACATACTGTATGCTGTCCTCTTTCTGAACATGAGCATAATTATTATTCTCGTACACAGTCATAGAGCGACGGGCTTCACACACCCTCTCATGTCAATAAACACACGTGTGGTGCTTCTTTTCACAGGCATTTAAATGTAAATAAACATGTTGGATTATGAACCACAACAATGAATTGAAACTCCATGAATCATTAATCAGAGAGCGGAACGAACCCGCACAAAACAATGTGAGCTAAATATAAACATGAGTGTTGCAGAAATACAGCACAAGCCTAAAAAATAAACACACGAGTATACCTGACATGTGTCTATGAACCTGTCACTATGTATAGAATTAACATTTGTGATACACTTTTTATTTAAAATCAAAACACACATTTTATATCAACCACTTTAAAAGCTGAATTTAGTGCTGTTTTGGCATCACATCATTATAATGTATAGAATTAAAATGACTTAATTCTATTAATGACTATTAATCCATTAACGATTTTAAGTATTAACTTTAGCATTTTAAATTTGAATTAAAAGCTGGACAATAAATTATAAATAGATTATATTAAAATTCTTTATTATAATATTTAACACAGTTTAAAGTCAACCATATTAAATGCTGAATTTAGTCAAATCCAAACATCCTAATGTGCAGAATATAAAACGTAAATTCTTTTTAAACGTTTAAAAATATATAAAGTTGGACTTTAAGGTTATACACTTTCACTATTATTGTTTTTAGCAGTTTATTGTAAAAAGTTCTGAAATTAAAAAAAAATTATAAAAATCTAATATTCCAACTAGTGGAAAACTAGTCAAAAAAGTTATATAAAGATAAACCAAGCAAAACAATTAGTAAAAAAAATAATTAATTATAAAATTATTATAAAAGTAAGCAAAACACTGCCTAAAATATGAAACATATTTCATGTCAGCTATACCACATACACAAGTTTTGCATATTTTGATCAGCAATGCCAATACGGAGCTGCCATCTGCTCTGTGTCAACAGTGGTGTTGACCTTTTGACCTCTGGCATGGAAATGTAATATCAGCATTTCATGAATACTCGCTGCGCTTTTTTTTCTTCTTCTCTCTGTCGAACTTCCTTAGCCCTTTCACAGCCTGTACGCTTTCTGCATGTGTGTTTGTGTGTGTGTGTGATAGAGCAGGTCAAGGCAGGACAAGCAGCGGCAGTGTGAGGTCAGGATAACTGACCTACGTTTGAGAGCGTGTGTGTGTGTGTGTGTGTGCGTGTGAGACACCCTCCAGCTGCTGAGACAGATGCTGAGACTCCTTCTGCATCTACTAGAGACTGAAAAACAAGCAGCAGACCAAACACACTCACACAAACACTCTGATCCCTCTCTCTCACTCAAATGCACTCACAAAAGCCTCAAACGCATCCACAAAAATTGAAAAATGAAAAAACCTCTGACTGTTCACATCTAATTTCTGACCGATACTTTGCAGAATTTCATATCTTTGCACAACCAAACTGTCATGACTTACTCACTTTCCTGTATGACTTTCTTTCTTCCACTGAATAGAGAAGGAGACATTTTGTTGAGTGTTTATGTTGCTCTTTTCTATACAATGAAAACATACAATCAACAGCGGCTGTAAAGCTTTTAAAAAGAAAAGAAAGAAAAGAAAAGCACCATATGGTTCAATTTGAGCTATTGTTGTCTGAAGCTTAATTAAAAATTCATCTAACTATTTTGCTAAAGGAAATGGAGATCAAAAACTTGAAAAACGTTAAATCTGTCAAACGGTAGAAATAGTTTGTGCATTATAGACAGTGCCACTTGGTACTCCCAGTTTTATGCGGAAGATGTAACTCTTTGATTGTGTTTGCTGTTTACCATTTTTCATCCTGTCAGCACAATTTTCATCTGGAAACCAAAATGTATTTTATTTTTGTTATTATTATTATTTTATTTTTATCGAGTTGCTGCTGTTGTTCCTGCATCCTGTTTTAATTTGTATAGATATAACTGCTTTGATAATAACAGAAAATATTCTTTTCTAAATTAATCTGGATTAGAATTGTGGTTGTCAAGCCTTAGTGGAACGTGTCGATAGTTAAACTGATTGACTATTGTTTGATATTTTGGATTCAGTAGGATTTATTTTTTATTTTTTATGAAATTCATACTCTTGTTCAGCAAGGATGTATTAAATGGATCAACAGTGACAGAAATCTTTTGCAGCATTATAAATGTTTTTACTTTTTCAAATAAATGCTGTTTTTTGTGACACTGACTGGAGTGATGGCTCCTGAAAATTCAACTTTGCAATACAGGATTAAATTACATTTGACAATATATTAACAATATTGTGACATAAAAATGTTAATATTTCACAACTGAGTGAACGAGTCATTATCAGTGTTCATCTTCAGTTCTCTATTCACAGCAGTTCAGTCAGTGTACTGTTCGAGTAAATGAATTACTCCGGGATATTGGTTTGTTTGAACTCAGAGGGAGTGTCAGCCACATTAAAAAAGTTAACAGCTTAAGTCATTTGTGGATTAATGTGTATTGGAGACGCAAACCGTTTGAAACGATTCAGGTCGATTTGGTGAACTGGTTCAAGAAGATCCGGTTACATCAAATGATTAGTTCATGAACCGGATATGACAAACTGCTTTGCTATTTTTAGACGAAAATGTATTTTCGATGCTTCAACAAATTTTAACTGACCCTCTGATGTCACATGGACTACTTTAAAGATGTTTTTCTTTACATTCTGGACATGGACAGTATACCGTTCACACAGCTTCAATGGAGGGACTGAGAGCTCTCGGACTAAATCTAAAATATCTTAAAGGGGGGGTGAAATGCTCGTTTTCACTCAATATCCTGTTAATCTTGAGTACCTATAGAGTAGTACTGCATCCTTCATAACTCCAAAAAGTCTTTAGTTTTATTATATTCATAAGAGAAAGATAGTCTGTACCAATTTCACAGAAAAACACGAGCGGCTGGAGGCGTGAGGTGTGGGCGGAGCTAAAGAATCACGAGCGCCAGTAGGCTTTTGCGTTGAGAGCGTTTGGAAGCTGTGACATTACGTGAGGACAAAACCAACCAAAACAAACCATGGCTAACAGTCAGATTCAGCGTATATTTATGATCCAGAATCAGATCCAAAGGCTGAAATTTAACAAGAGCAGCAGCAACAACAGCGTCTCTATGTGGTATGTACTGAAACTGTATATATTTGCTTAGCGGTTTTGGAAAAGTTCCACTTTGTCAAACTGGGCCTTGTTTGTAAAACAAGCATCTTCGAAATGCAGGGAACAAACACAAACACTTGCACAACTCTGTTGATGCTCTGTAAAAATAAACTCCACCCACTGGTCCCTTAATGCTGTTTCTCTTTAGGAAATCTGTGCAGGGTTGTCTTGCCCTGGCAACCAAAAACACACTCCTTTTGTGACATTTCACGACGCTCTCGCTCTGATCAGTGAATGTCTGTGCTCTACTATACGGGAGCGCGCGCTCTTCCGGCAGAAGTGCCCTTAGGACCCAAATAAGGAAATTCCGCTCCATCTAACGTCACACAGAGCCATACTCGAAAAAACTTTCCGAAACTTGTGACAAACCGGAAGGAGTATTTTTGGAACAGAAATACTCCTTCAAACGTACAACTTAATTTTTGAAACTTTGTCCATGTTTAGCATGGGAATCCAACTCTTTAACAGTGTAAAAAACTCAGTATGCATGAAATAGCATTTCACCCCCCCTTTAAACTGCGTCCTGAAGATGAACGGAGGTCTTACGGGTTTGGAACGACATGAGGGTGAGTTAATAATTACATCATTTTCATTTTTGGGTGAACTAACGCTTTAACCTCATGTCATTCCAAATGACTTTCTTTCATTTGTGGAACACAAAGGTAATTACAAAAATATACATATATTGTATACACTGTTGTTGAGATCCAATTTATTTTCAAAACATTTTGTGTGTTTCAAAGAACAAAGTATGTATTTATAGACTCGGGTCAAACTTGTATGCATGAATAAATTTATTTGCATTATATAAAATAATATCAGTGAACAGCAGTCTAATCACAATGTGCAGTAGTTGGGTGATAATCTCTCTCCTTTTATTTCTCTGCTATTTTTTCTGTCTCTTTCTCTATCCTCCTGTCCTGATCTCAGTAGTCGACCTCACCTTGACTCCCTCCTGTAAGATACGTTCCTCTCAGAGTAACACTTCCAAACGGCTGGCCCTCCTTCATGTGTTCAGGGCAATGAAAAGGATTGTTCTGTGGATCCGTTGGGCCCACTGGAGCCCCACCAGTGGTAACACAGATAACGGCCTAGAATCATACTTTGGGAAAGTAGGCCGCTGACTGGCTCGCGCTTGTTCCCGGACCCTAGAGGTACGATGGGAGGGACTCATTCAGGTCACAGCTGTGCTAGAGCCTCTCTCACTCTCTCTATCTCAGTCTTTCCTTCCCTCTCCTTCCTGACCATTCACTCATGCCCTCGCCCCATCCTGACCCCCACTTACAGGAAACACTCGCAAAGGTTTGCCTTTGATTCTGGAGTCTTCGACCCCTGCTGTGGAGGAGAAACTATGGGTACACTAGTACCAATAATTTTTAATGATGTAGAAAAAAAAACGTAAATTCAGTTTATTTTTTATATTTATTTAATGGCACCTTTTTAATGATTGAAGGTGAGTGACACTGATACTAATACTACTTTTCCATGTCTCTAGAAAATGGTTCTTTTTATCCCAATATTTAACCACTGACTAGCCATTCAACATTACAAGAGCTATCAACTTCAACATTTATTAGATAAAAAAAAAAATCTAATTTAAGTGAACTTAAAACAATCTTCACATAAAACCATTATAATAAATATCGACCTGTACCCCTCAGCAAGAAATATACAGAAATTGAATAAAGTTATCAAATACTAAATTCTAAACTGAATATAGATGAATCCTTAAAGCTACAAAACTTACTGCTTTCCTCTTTTATCTTTTCTTTGAATAACAGACATCACAGCAGCAGCTGGGTCTTAAAGTACAGAGCCAGCAGATGTAAGAAAAAAATAAATATATTGTGTGCACAATTTACTAATTTTGTTCCCTTGATTTGCTAAATCATCTGCACATTTTACTAATTCGTTCTTTCGATTTATAAAATCATGTGCAGGATTTAGCCAATCGAGGGAACGAATTAGTAAATTGTGCGCACAATTTTTAAATTGAGGAGACTTTTAGCCTCCTATTTTTCTCCTGCATGCCATGTGTGGGGCTCTGTAATAAGGTTATTTGGCTGCTATTACTTTAACACCTGCCTCTGCTGTGATGTGATGTGGATCTGACATGTATGCTCATAGTTTCATTCACACGTTAATATGAAATGATACAGGCTACAGCACACACCACCGGATTTTTGTATGCAATTGAAGAGCACATGCTACGAGCACAGTATAATGGCTGATTGCACAGGAAAATTAGTTTTTACTGACATATGGCTGGACAGCATCTCATCTCACTGCAATTCACTGTTGCTGTCTTGAAGCTCCTCATCACCTGTACCATTTGACTAATGCCTGGCACTGAGACAAAGTGGAGTGTGCATCTAAATATGACCTGTTTAATATGGTCATAAAGATGTTCCGCATTTAAATAAATCCAATTGTTGACAGGGAAAAAAAGAAAGAAGCAGCAGTTTTGAGTGAACTGGCCAACTCTAGCTCCAACCCTGCGTTAACTGCATTAAATATTTTCAACACTGTTAAACTTCCTGCATTAACACACTAATTCTGGCAGCACTAGTTGAAACATACTCTAATGTACATGAATACAGACACTTCTGGCTACACTAAGCTTAATTTCACATGTGTCAGTGTGTAATTCACAACTCAAGTGAATGGTGTATTCTCAGTGTTGCCACTAGGAGTGCTATAGCAGACATTTGTGTAAGCTGTCTTCTTTTACAATTGGTTTTTCTCTTTTAAAGGCAGGGTAGGTGATTTGGTTAAAACACATTTTTTGTTAAATTCTATTCACATCCTGATAGCAATCAAAATGTTAAGTGGTCTAAATGTATTTATATCATCTGTTGAAGGTGTAGGACCATAAGTTGTTTGTCTGTCCAAGGGATACAATAGCTGTCCTACCTGCCTATCAACCGAGCGGCAACCTCCCGCTCTCTCTCGTGAGGCCAATAAGGAAGTGACTAAAACTGAAAAATGATTTTGGTCTATATTGTTAATTTTGCCCTTCATGACAACTGTGAGGGGGGTGAATTTTTTTAAAACTCATCCGTTTAAATTATATTAAGACTTAAAGTTCTGCATAATTAAGGGCGTGGCCACTTGAGTGACAGGTGGATTGCCGCTGCTGACAATGCCGTCGCACTAGGTGGGCGTGGCTTCAGCAATCAGCTCCCGCCTTTTTGCCCATTTTCGTTTATCCGGTAGAGTCGCGCGGTGACGCGCTGCCAAGATGGCGACGGCCTGCTCTGCACACTTTAGGGTTCAAAACTAATGAGGAGTCTATGGGTGACGTCACGGACACTACGTCCATATTTTTTTACAGTCTATGCTATCAACATATGCATCTGCATACCTCCACACACCCTGTTCACGCAGACAGCACATTCCATTACACTATATGAAGACAAAGTAAGAATGGAAGGTGTTATTACTGTAATATTATGTACTTTGCTCTGTTATGTTTTCTTCTCATTGTGCCGCTGGTTAGCCTCTGATTTGCTTGTGTGCTTTCAATAGTATGGGGAACCAAAGATGCAAGGCAGCTTAAAAAAAAATAATAATAATAAATCCAACATTTGAAATCAAGTAAACGTTGTCATTTGAGCCAAAGGCCAACTACAACCAACTGAGACTGAGACCCTTATTAACATCTCTACATGTTCCTGCAGAGCTCTTGTCCTTTCCTTTTGGCCCTAAAATAAGTAAGCTACAAACTCTTTGTCTATGCTGCGGCACCTGGGGAGCAGTTGGGGGTGCGATGCCTTGCTCAAGGGCACCTAAGTTGTGGTATTGCTGGCCCGAGACTCAAACCCACAACCCTAGGGTTAGGAGTCTAACTCTATAACCACTAGGCCACGACTTCCCACATGAAGCACACTGCATTTAAAAATTTATGTGATTTTGATTTCATTGGATAGAGAAAACTCACTTAAATGATAAATTCAGCCTTTGGACTACTCATTCACAGGTACATGAGGTATGATTCAGGCACATTAACTTATGCAGAAGCAGAAGTTTCCTGTAATGAGGTTGTACTGAAGCCATACTGGATTATTAGAGAACCCATTGTACAATACAACACTGCTGCTGAAGATGTTGTCAGTGGGAAGCTAATTTCTAGCTTAGGTGGGGAGGAAGTAGGACAAAGAATTTCTGAGATTTGTAATTTCGGACAACAAACTTGTGCAATCTGAAGTGGCTGTAACTGCAGCAAGCGAAGACCATCAGACACCCACGGTGCCATTCCAGAAGCGCTTCCAGTGTGCAAGCTGCAACATCCTGTAATTAAACTGTTGACAATCTGAAATACATCATCCTGTGATCACACAACTATAGGATGGCTCTGTTTCAGCCCGAGACCTAATAGCGATGGAACACACATTTTGCTGTGTGTCAGACAGAAGCGTTGTATTGTTACTACAAAATTGTTCAAAAATACAGCTGCCACATCCTTTGACAACCCAGAATTCTGTATAGAGATGAGACAAAGAGAAAGAAAATGTACTGTCGGAATGAGAATGGAGAAAATTGACTAAAGGGATGGATAAGAGGGAGAGACGCGCCTGACCCAGATCTGGAGAAGGTTACAACATCATGTGCCTTTGACGGAGGGATTTTTACAAGCGCCGTTTGATGTTGCACAATTAATGCATGCTTCACACATGAAGGGGCCATCTGCATGTGCATAAAAGCAGGAGGCGGGATTTAAGATGACAAAAACACCAATGAACCAATCAGCAGAGTGAGCTGGGTTGACTGACAGGCTAGAAATGATGAAGTCATCCACTCAGGCAGCAGTAAATACAGGATAAAGATCCGTTCTACTGGATTTCTGGATCACAGAAGCGTTCCTGCTTTCGCGTGGCCTCATTAGGTCTCAGCTCTGCGCTATCCACTGTGTCCTCTGTGCTCCAAACTCACACTCAAAGTATTTATGTTAAAGAGGCTAAATTTAGTCTCACTCATTCTTTCTCTTTTCCTCTTCCACTCTTCCTCCTAGTTTCACCTTTAGTCTGTTTTTGAACCAGATCTGCGTATGTGGCGGCATGTTATTTTTACCCTGGTCCACATCCTGTGTTGTGCACTAATGATTTCGAATATCCTACAATTTCCTGGCAGTCACCCTGCTGCATTCTCATCCAGGTCTAGTGTCAGTTTAAAGCAGCAGTTCTGCCAAAAATGAACAATCTGGCGTTATTTACTCACCCTCATGTTGAGACAAACCTGTATGTTGTGTTATATTTTCTTCGTCAAACACAAAAGGAGATATTCTCATGCTGCTTTATAATTAATATTAAACATTTTAGAATATAAATATTTTTAATATTATAGTATTACAAATATGGTAATTTCACTGACAAATAAAAAAAAAAAGTATTTAAAACATACTATAATAATTTTATTTTACATTACAAATGACAATACTAATATTTATGTATATCGTAATTTATTTATTTTCTATTTTATTTTGGTGGAAGCCCTCAAAGGTTTTCTTTTGTTGACAACAGCTGGTGCAGGTGCACTGGGCAATTTCTGGGTCATGATTTTTGTTTTATTTCAATGAATTATGCAGCCATAGCATACAGGTTTGAAAATAAATAAACAATGTCAGAATTGTACTATTCCTTTAAAGGAAGATATGGCTTATAGAAAGTAATGAATGACAGACTAGGGGGTGAATGGGATTTTAGCTGGAAGTCCCACCCAAGGCACAGATGACTGCATTTTGTTTTCCATGATGCGTGTGTGTGAGACACAGATTGTGGTGTGTGAAGGTGGTCAAGCGTGTGAGCGTTCTCCATTACACACATCTGTATGTATCAGTGTGTGTGTGTGCTCAAGTTAACGTCTCTAGTGACCTGTAACATATGTGTGTGTGTGTGTCTTGTGTGTGTTTGTGCATCTGTGTGGGAGGAAACAGTTTTCATCATTTTCCTGCAGTCCTGTATCACCGCATTTGATGCGAGATTGCCTCTCTCTCGCTCTCTCTCCATTGGATCATTCAGGTGGGCGATGAAGTTGATTAGCTCAGTATCTGGTTAGATGGGCAGCACTTTAGTCCTTAATAACAGCATTCTCACATGCTTGAAAGCAGAACTGAAATGTGTGACACTATCTACTTTTGGAATAGCATACTACATACTTCATATTACAGTACAAGTCTTAATATTTCTGCAGTATGCAGGGTGTACACTGCAGCATGCAACTCTTCTGTATGCATGAACTACCTGGATGAACTACGACATTTCCAAAAATGTGCAGTATACCAACGAGTACTGCAGTACGCAATGCACTGAGCACTATATCCCACAATACAGTGTACTTGACCTTCCATTTCCAGTGTAGCAAATCAAGCTACTATTATCAGCTGAAATGCTTTACATCTTTTTCTGGCCTCACTATTAGAACAGACTGCCAAGAGTTAAAACGACTTTATAGAAAATTATATTAAAAATGCAAAAATCTGAAACTTGACTCCACTTACTGTCATATGCTAATTTACTGCAAATGGAAACCGCTACATTTTGTGATTACCAGCAAGAGAGTCTACATTTCTAAGTTGGCGAATGTAAATTTGAAAATAATGGTGGAAACAAATTGATATTGTTTATGAATAAATGGGCCTAACTGTGAATATTTTTGTACAATTTTCATTTGTACACATTTTGTGAGATCTGAAGCAACAGGTTTGTTTGACAAAATATTTCCCATCATTTTCTGTGGCAGAAAAAGAATGTTAAATACACTGACAATGCATCAGTTACACACTTAATGTGCATTTTCTTTTTTTCTTTAAATAGTTTTTTTCAATAGTAAAATTTTGAATTTTAAAACTGGCCAATGCATTCATTTAAAAAAAAAGAACACTATTACACCATAATTATGACTTTCAAACTCATAAGCAGGAACATCCCAAGAGGATCAAACATGCATGTAATGAGGTCATGTGACAAAGTTAATGAATAGGAGAAACCGCAATGCGCAATATGACGGCTCCAGTCCTGCCTTCTAAATAAAAGAGTCACTGCCATTAGAAGCTTTGGTTCCCATAGAAACCTGAGACTCGCATACACTCAGGACTACACATGCGCATTGGTGGTACCGACCTGAAAAATACACTTTCTTAAAGCTATTTATGCCATGTCTGTCTAAGGTTTTTGTTAATGTTTCGTGTTTCAGTTCAGGTCTATCAAGTCTTTTATGTCCTTTCTTTTAGTTTGGTATCAGTTATGTTTCCTGATCCATGTCATGTGAACTCCAGCTTGTTTCTTATGCCTTGTTTTCATTGCATTTTTCATTATTAGTTCTGTTCTCTCACTGGTTCGTGTCCATTTGTCTTGTTATCTTGTTTAGCAGTTCTGTCTTGTCATTGATTATGTTATGTGATTAACACAGTCTTGCATTTAAGTCCTCATGCTGGACATTTTTCCTTGTTGTCAGGTCATTGTTTTGTCTAGTCAAACTATAGTTCCTCATCTGAGATTAAGTTCAGAGTTTATGTTTTGGATAAAATCTATTCCATCTTCCCAACATTAGACACTGGACCAAAGCATTACACTGGTTATTATGTTTACAAGTAGCATGGTAATACTATGGTATTCTTTGAAGTGTCTTTCAGTAATATGTAAAAAATATATTATGCCCTTTTAGGTTTAATGTTTTGTTATTATCATGTTTTTTTTTTTCTGAACATGGTACTATGGTAATACTATGTTGTTTTGGATATGATACCATGGTAAAATCATAATATCTTGGAGAAACATACAATTAATTATGCCATGTTTGCAATCTTTCCAACATTGGAAAATAATTATAAAAAGCACACAATCTTCTTCACTAAAAGCACCATGGTATTATAATGCTTTTTTTTGAAGTACATTGTAATGGTACTAGTTTTTCTGGACACAATACTATAGTAAAAAGTCAAGAAACATCTACATAATTATGCCAAGCACACTATTTGATGCTACTGGCTTGCATTTATTTTATTGCTTATGGTTTTAATGCCTTTTTAATGCTATTTCAGCATTTATCTGACAAGCCAGAATTTATTGCTTATTTGAAATATGCCATTTAAATGAGCTTGGTCTGAGATTTCAGTATTTCTCCTTTCAGATACATAAGAGGTGATGCATGCATGCCTAATGTAGCTGCATCGTAAATATGGCCATCAAGTACACTAATGTTCCTTAAAAAGTACTTTTATACTACATTGTGCAACATAGATTTGGCTAGTTAGCATAGTTCAGTTAACTACACCATTCAGACAGTCATTCAAAAGTATCCATGGGATTTACAGATCAGGTTATTGGCTGATAAAATCCACTACAAAATGCTTTGAAATAAACTGGAATGTTAAAATTATAATTTTCTTCAAGTGTGATATAATAAACACCATTGGTTTGATTAGAATTGCATAATGTCCACATACTATTTTTTAAACACAATTAGCAATATTCAGTATAGTGTGCAGTATGCAGTACCTTAGAATTCCATTCCAAACACTGCCTGTGCATTTCCCCCTGTGTGTAAGAGAAAGAGATTGCTGGGACACAAGTGCATGCACATCCATCCGTCCATCCATCCATCCATCCATCCATCGGATGTCAAGTGCCTGATTCCCCATCTCTCCCACTTCTCATCCTCCACACTTTTCACACTTCCCCCTCTCTTTTCTTTCACCTGCTCTCGTTTCATTTATCGCCAGGCTCATGTCAACACTCTTACTTCGTTTCAGTGTTCAGGGCTTTAACATCCCGTTCATGTTGCATGTCGCACTCGGCAGGAGGCATGCATGAATTAACACAGGCACAAAATCAGGAGAAAAATTTCAATCTTTGAAGCGGTTTCGATAATGCCATGAAAGTGTGTGTTTATGATTGCATGCAAATAATTTATTCCTGTTTCAAAACATCTCCATTCCTAGGGGCCAAGAACACCTATTAGTACCAATCATAAAAAATACACTATGATGCAGTTAGAATAATCTAGTCATTATTGTTGCATTACTACATTCCTTGAGGAGACAGATGGCAGTGAGGCGCATTCTGTCTCACGGAGAATGCAGCACATAATAACTTGTGGAAATGAGCAAATTCAT
Organism: Carassius auratus; assembly: GCF_003368295.1. Taxonomy (NCBI): domain Eukaryota; kingdom Metazoa; phylum Chordata; class Actinopteri; order Cypriniformes; family Cyprinidae; genus Carassius; species Carassius auratus. The sequence goes on from NC_039256.1 coordinate 14,200,828, forward strand.
CTTAAGCAATCTACTCTCTTACTCATTTGTGTTTGTCTCAAGCATGCCTTCTTCTATGCACCAATTTTACTCTCTGTTACGCCCTAGAAAAATCTGCAGAAAGTACTACAGTACTGCCATGGACATGGTACAATAGTGATCCTTTTAGCTATCATGGTCCCATGGTAAGATATCTTGGAGCAATATCTAATATGGAATCTCATTCCATCTTCCCAACAATGGACATTGGTACCATAGTATAACCATTGTTTCTAGAATAGAACATCTATACAAGCATAATGGTAATACCATGGTATTCTTTGAAGTTTCTTTGAGTAGTATGTGAATAATTATCCCAAGCAAACCATTTTCTAGACTAAAAAACACCATGGTATAAAGGTTCCTATGAACCATCAGGCAGTTTTTTACTTCTGCTGTGTCCTCTTCATACCTTTATCACCTTCATACTGGCTGCTTTGCCTTCCTCGTCCACCAGCTATATCTGGACACGCTCTCACACAGACCTTCCCTAAAGCTTAGTACCCAAGATACCTAACGGTTAATATTACATAAATGTGACACATATGCTGCACTATGATTATTTAATGCAGAATGGCATATGTTGCTAAATAATTACAGGCGGCCACACTCCAGGGTTGAAGGAATACCCCTTACAGTACACAACACCTCTCTCTCTGCCCAAACCACACTTGCTCACACACTACGGTGGCCCAAAACGTGCCTCCCCATCCGCCTTTATTGTTTTCCATAATCCAAACAAACTGATCATATATACACAGGGGATAGATGCTTTTGGGTAGCTTTTCAGTATGCACAGGCATTGCTGAAGACTAATTAACCCCTCTCTCCACTGACCGCCCACACTATACATCCACATCCACATATCTCATCATTCAGTGATGCTGTAGTGCCCACATCTTCACTACTTGACATTCTAATGTTGTTGTTGTTTATTATTATTATATACTTAATGTGTATTGCAAAAACTGGAAATATAAATATAGCTTTAAATTTCGCTAAGCTTATAGTAGCTACGTGCATGCGTGCATTGGTATAGGCTAGTTATGATGGGTTTGCATAGTCTCTTAATGTATTTATGCATCATATCAGATGAAACATATAGTTCTGCAATGTAACTTGTTTTTCTGCAATAACAATTCGATTTAATGCCACTGGGATTTCTGGATCCAGCACATCCTCTATGTGCAAGCCTTGTTTACAGTGTGTAACGATGTACCAACGAATCGATAAACTGCTACGGATAGATACACTAAAATACCCTCATAGGCCGTCTATGCAAGGATGTGTAAGTCAGTGTACGAACTGACTGCGAGGAACTCAACGCATTTTCCCTGCATGACAAGAGTGTACTCGTGCAGGGTCTCGAGGCATTACACATTTCACATCATTACACGCACAATCGATATGGTAACTCACGAGATCACCTCGTTATCCGAGCGCTGGTAGCTACCCGACAAGCGCGCGCACTGACATTAGAGTAAAAGATGCGAATGGGAAAGCGCAAGGAGATGCATGAACCAATACAGGAATGCAATGCAATAGCCACGCTACCTTTAAGTCGTCCTTTCGCTGTCATCCTCAAACTGCAAAAAATATTTCATTGGATCGAGATGTTTATCTCTCTCTTTTTCTCTCCTCCCCCCTTTATCTCTCTCCCTCTCTCTCTCTCTCTCTCTCTCTCTCTCTCTCTCTCTCTCTCTCTCTCTCTCTCTCTCTCTCTCGGGTAACCTGCCACTGTATAACAGTTCGTCCATCCGCCAGCAGGCGCGCAGCCGTCGATGCGCTCCACAGATGTGGCAAGCCGTTTCACTTTTGTTCTTTACAACTGTCTTAGATTTATGTGACGACTATTTAGTTTTAATTACTACATGTATACATTTAATAAAGATTCTAGTCCCTATTCCAATAGTGACTAGCCTTTATCTACAAAAAAAGTGTAAAAACAATGTTCGATCAGAAATTGCTAGCAAATATTTACAAAGAAATGCAAGTAACACATTAAATTAAATGTGTCATTTTGAAGTAGAAACAGTTTAAAAATAGTATTTTCTTTTAAAAATGTCCTACAAATTTATAGTGTATTTCAGTTTTATAGCACTTATTAGACACTAGTACTAATTTAGTTACTACCTCGGTTATATGATACCTGCATTTGGAATCACATCACACCGAACAATTTTGGATGAAATGCGCAGTTTGTCCTGTAAACTATATATATAGGCAATATATATATATATATATATATATATATATATATATATATATATATATATATATATATAAAACATCACCAGCTGCTAAATTCAAATCTGCATTTGCTGCCTGGCACAGAGCAAGGGATGCACACATTTTTAAAGCACTGCACATTATTACCAATCTCATATGATTCTGTTGAGTTTATGAATGCAAGGGCCAATCACAGCCGTTCAGATGAGTCATTGCTGAAACATGCTGTTTCGCTCGTTGACCGAATTCTCTGGCTAGTTCTCTCATCAAAACAGAGTGAAGATGTACAAATGTAAGTAAGATGTTTATTTCACAGTGTAAACAGCTTTAGAGATTATTATGGAACATTTTGTGTGCTTGAACCCACTGGACTGAAGTGAAAACGTTCTTTGATAATATAAACATTCTTTACTCTCTTTTTGTACAATGAAAGTGTTATAGGCTAATTAGTAACTTACAGTGTGTGTATTAAATTCACATTAAATACAAATTATTACAATATTTTGTACTTAAGTTAAAAAAACTTATGCAAAGTTAATAGATTACACTATTAGGATACATTAACCATCACCCATTATATTGGTTGCTTCTTAAAACCAATAAATCCTAATGGAATTAGAGCTGGGACAATAAATCGATGCATCGCAAATCGAGAAATGATTCTGCAGCGATTCTGAGATTTTCCAAATGCATCATGATTCTCTCTTAAATCGATTCTGAGCTTCGTTTTTAACAGAAGAAGGCACTGCGTGCTTTAGAAATAGCTGTAATTTGCTAACTTCCTGTTCCTTACACACACACTATTTGAACCATTGAAGGATGTTCACAGTGGGCTGTGTTTACATTAATCTTGCATCATAAAAGCCTATGTGCAAGTACATATATATTACTCAGCCGAATGCACAAGCGCTCCTCTTCGTGAGCATGTGATTTGAAATTGTTATAGATTACTTGTAGATTGCAGTGATATATGACGTTGAAAAATTACCAAATGGAAAATAAAGTAGGTTAAGATGAATTTTAAAATTGTGCCCCCCTAAAAGCACAGGTAGCCCCTGTCTGCCCCAAGTAAATAGAAAATAATAATAAATAAGCACTTGTTACTAATTTGCTAACATAAAAAAATAAAGTTTGGGGTAAAACATGTTAAAATGGCTTGCCATACCTCTCCTGCATCAGCATCGCTATGGGTTGCCATTCTCGATTAATGGAAATAGTTTTTTGGATGCAAACACACCATCTGAAGCATCCATTGATCACTGATCAATCATTGATGTATGACGTATTATTTTTTTTTAAATATATTTTTAAAAAATATAGTTTTCTTATAGCGCATCATCACAGAAACAGAATCATCGCGAAACATGCACAATCGCACCTAACGCTGCATGCTTAAAAATGCTGAGTACGATTAAAAAGGTACAAAACACAATCCACTTACATTTGATCACGCGGTCGGTAGGGTTTAAACCCATGATGTCTGCGCTGGACATTCTCATGGGTTGTTGAGGATAACGGGGAAAGTGCGCCTACTCCTAACGGGTGAGCGTGCGGTCTTCGGTGCTGCGGGATTCGCGGGCTGCAGAAGCCGCATCACTTGGTGCGTCTCTCCTCCGTCCACCGTCGGTCAGGGGGGAAGATGTGTCGCAGTTGATCCAGGGAAACTGTTATGCTGGAGATGCTGGACTCTGCCTGGTGCCGTGTGGGGGCGGATAGATAGACAGATAGATGGATGGATGGATGGATGGAGAAGCAGGAGGGGGCTGAGAGACTTCTGCTCGGTTCAGGGTATCCTCAGCGCGTTGCAGCACCACCCCGACATGGCGAAGACAGGAACTCCCACGCTCTGGCTTGCAGGGACTGCCTCATACTGCCATCACGTGGAGGCTGATTCGGGGTTTCCCTGCGAACGAGATGAGAGAGAGCGCGCGCACCGAGGCCTTGTTGCTGCTTTATTGACGTCAGTCTTTTTAATGCTTCATGGCATAGAAAGTCAGATAAGGCCGCGTATTATCTTACTGTATTTTGAACGTTGTAAGAACAACCCAGCTTCTGTTTTCTGACTTCTCTGATCTTATCCTATCTATCTATCTATCTATCTATCTATCTATCTATCTATCTATCTATCTATCAAAATTTTGAACAAAAACCATTTTGGAATTGAACATAAGTACAAAACAATTCTTGTTTTCATTGTTTTTGGGCACTCCACCATGGACTTCTGAACATGAACCATATAATACAATGTATTTCTTTTAATTTCCACATTTTATGCTTTCATCACTTTCAATTTTGTACTAGAATCGGAATTATTGTGTGCTGTACCATTGACAATTTCCTTTGAACCCATTGTGTCAGTACTGTTCTGTTCTATTCCTTTTTTCTTTTTTTGCAATTAATGTGATTGTCTGAATGGGGTAGAGGGCATAAACCTGTGCAATGGGATTAAGATATCACAATGAAACAAGGTATTTCAGGAATATAGGACGATAGTTTGATCTGTTTGGATTTGTGTAATCATAATTATATGAGGATCAGACAAAAGCAGCCTAAAAATATTTGCTATTAATTGTTTAAACAATCAAATATTACAAATGAGAACAAAAACAGCTAAGGAAATAAATAATTACAATGCATCAGATTAAGTCGACTCGTATATTTAGAGAGAGGGAGAGCAGTGGTTCTTCTCTCAATGGACGATAGTCTCGTATTTTGCCGCGATAAACCATTAATTTGTCAAATATCACTCCGCAGTGGTGAAACTTACTTTGAAAGAGGTTAACTGTGATATGTGTTACTGCTGCCAGTCATGTTAAAATTGAATAAACTGTTTTGCTCATATGAATATAAGTCGCATGAACACAACTAACAATAAACTTCTCGACATATATTTTTATCCTCCTTATTCTCTCCATTCTGTTACCGAGCGGATCATCAAGCTCGTTTGTCGGCTCGAAATGGAAGCGTTCAGACACATGCTTTCATTTGGGCTCATTAAGCGTTGAAGTCGTTTAGCGCAATCCGCCATTTTGGCACCGCTAGTACATCAGTTTCGTGATTCACTACCGCACTAGCTAGCAACTGGCGTCGGCGCGCAATCTGTCTCCTGCGACTGCGACAATTGGCGGAAGGATCTGATTAGAGCAGCGCAGTGTGCGTGATGCGGTAGCTGCTCTCTGCCGCTGCTGCAGGAGGAAGACCGAACCGCTACCAGCACCACCTTTCAGTTTCGCCTTCAAATTACACCAACCGGCTCCGTCACACACTGAACACCGACTGAATTATTACCCCAAGGCGTCCCTTATTAAGACACCGGCGGGGTTGGTCGCGTTGAAATTGAAGAAGCGCTGTTTTAATCGAATACAAGGCGGGTTTTGTGTGTTTTTGACAGCAGTAACAGCACAACAATGGCTCTGAAAAGAATCCACAAGGTAAGAGAAGGAAGTCACGGGCGCCATTGCCCTATTCCGCATTGAAAACGCACCATCCTTCCTCATTTACGCCGGAAAGGCGATTTAAGCGATGTTATTGAGAAGTTAAAGTGTATAGTGTTGCACTAGTGGAATGACAAGTGTAGTAAAGTAGCCCGGTTCGACGGTTCGGCCCGGGCTAACGGTTAGCATGATAGCTAGCGACCCTCCGTCGAACTGTGTGTGAATGATAAATAAATATGTATCCGGTCATTGTTTTTGTATTTCGTTTTCTCGTTTTAGTATTAAACGGATATAAACAGTCATTTGAAATGTAAGTAGGGTTGAAATGGTTCGCTTGACTATTAATGTAAGATCATGATAACGTCTTAGCATGCTAACCCCTCGTTGCCACCAATGCTAAAGGCCCATTTGGAAACCTTGAACAAAGATCGTTTATATCCACCACAACTTCAACAGTTTACTGTATTTTTTTACTGTTAATATACTAGGGTACGGTGCTATTAAATTATACTTCTTTATTTTGTGTTGGTTTGGGTTGTTAGCTGGCTAACTGCTCTGGTAGGGCATCTAGTCTCAGTTTGCCATCGCGTTAATGTTTAAAATCAATTTTAGGATGTCTTTGTGTTCTTTATATTGTATATCCGTTTCTCTTCACAAATATCTAAAGATTTGGTCCTTTAGTGCATCTGTTTAATTTTTATAGGCAAGCTGGCACATTATGTTGTTGGAGATTTGAGGTTAGCTCGTGGCGCAAGCAAATCTGTGTTATGAGCGTGGTCCAAAGCATTCATATTCACATTTCAGACCCCTTATTGTGCTTTTCTGACAATTTTGAACGTTTCGATACTCTTGGGTTTCAGTAGAACAGACTAACCCGGAAAAATCTGAGTTACATAAGCTGTGGTCACCTCTCATGTCATTACAGCAGCAATAACTCCATTACACAGACTGTTGTGTGTCTGTTTTGAGATTGACCTCTTTAATCTCTTAATTATCCATCCACTGTGATTGTTCTGCTTATTTTACTGTAACTTAATCAAATGCACAGATATTTGTAGTGTTAAGTTTCAGTGTCAGTTTCTAAGTTTCATTTTGGTGCTTCACTGTCAGCAGCATGCAATGCAGGTGTTTCAGGAAGGGATCAGGACAGGTGATGCAGAGCTTTTTAAAGTCATGATAGATGAACTGCTTTAAAAACGCAGTTTTGATTCTGTTGTGTTGCAGGAGCTGCATGATTTGGGCCGTGATCCACCTGCTCAGTGTTCAGCGGGCCCAGTAGGAGATGACAGTAAGTAACTCCTTTGGCCCAACAATAAATTTGATAAACTATTGAGTTTATTTTTCAAATTAAAGTTAGTAAATCTAGGATTTAATGATATAGTCATCTGGTTTTCTTTCAATTGGCAATTTTTTTTGGGTGGGGGGGGGGGGTGATTGGTTGTAGGCTTCACTGATCTGATCTCACGCACATCAGTTTTTGGATAAATATTTTCAAAATTAATCACAAATCATGTTTTTTCCCCACTCAAATTGAAGTACGTAAGCTCTAATCAGTGTTTTCTATGATCAGTCCGTTCCAAAAGCAAACACAAAACCTGCACTGATTGAAAGAAAACAAGTTAATGAAAAGATTGTGTCCCAGGTAATAATATATTATGAATTTATAAGCAATATTATATTGGCAGGTAATTTTTGACTGGGGAGCACCCAGTGAGTAACGAGGTGGAGAAACGTTACAAAATTTAGCAATATTTTTAATTTTTATTTATTACTTTTTTTTGGTGGGTTACACTAAGGGAATTCAGTAAGTTTTTTTGAACAGTGCAATAACAAACAAATCAAATTTATATATATATATATATATATTAGGGGTGTAACGATACGCGTATTCGTATTGAACCGTTCGGTACGAGGCTTTCGGTTCGGTACGCGGTACGCATTATGTACCGAACGGTTCGTTGGACTAATTAATTATATTTGCAAAAAATATAAATAAATTGTGAAATATAATGATATGCGTTCAACAAGGTAGCCCAATAACCCAAACGGCGTAACAGGCAATGCCCCTGACACCCCCGAAGAAGAAAAAAACACCAACTTATATGTTTATGTTAGGCTACTCAGTCAGGTGCTCGCTCACTCAGTAAGCGCTGAAGGCTCGTTGCAAAATGGCCAATGCGTTTAACAGACCAGAAATAGAAGATCCTCCAATAACCAACAGGTCTGGTGTTTGGGTGCACTTTACCAATCGATCGGGGCATCCAAACAAGCACGGAAATCAAAATGGACTAGTACTGTACTGTGTCGGAATTTTCTGAGCAGTACGATACAATTAACAGGCCTGCACGTTATTAGATAGAAGATCTGTTATAAATAGAACGTATGCACGGGCACTTTTGAAAACTCCACCTACTTTGCTCTTGGCATAGTGCAGCGCAAATCGCGTTGCAATGCTGAGCCCAGGGTCCAGCGCCGTGTGTACCGTGTCCTGTGTGAAAGACCCTTTAGCCATTTTGCAACGAGCCTTCAGCGCATACTGAGTGAGCGAGCGCCTTACTCTGTAGAGAAAACGCAGATTTTAGGAACATGCTTAATGTAATTGAGCCCCGTTACAATATTTATATATATATATAAAATACTAGAACAAGTTCTCTTGGACTTGAAAACAATCTGTTACTACTTTTCTGCTGAGATTTTTTGTTATTATTATTGCATTGCTTAATAGAATCAGCTCTTCAAGATGTCTTATGTATACAGCACTAATAGGAACTGAATGTCATAGTAGCTTCATACTCCTTGTCAGAAGTGCTTTTTCCTGTGTGATCATGTTTTCTGTGTGTACTGTAATAGACTGTGCTCATCATTATTTAGCGTGAAGCTCAGCCACAAGACGACGGATTGTTTGAAGCAACAAACAGCATATACAGCTTCCCTCGAAAGAGTCACTATTTTATTAAATTGACTCATACAACCATCTGACCCACTTAGTGCCTCAGAGATTTGACTGAAATGTGACAACATAATTGTACGCAAATTTATTTTATACTGTACTCTCAGTGGGCTCTTTTAATTCTGACAAGACTGATTCTAAGCTGGCAAGCAGACATGTGTACCTCTTTGAGTTTTGTAAAGACATGATGAACATGGTGTGACTGATATAGGCTTTCCCTGACAATCTTTATTTTTGGTCTTGTTTCAGTGTTTCATTGGCAGGCCACAATAATGGGACCAGTAAGTATTTATTGTGATGGCAATATTACAAGAATCCCTTGGAGCATGATATTGTTCTCTTGAGATATTGAGTAAATATAGATCATGTTTCAGTTTCCTAAATGCGATGTGTGTTTATATATATAAAAAAATGCGTGTATACAATTTTCACAGTAATTAAATGTTTACCCTACAGAATGACAGTCCTTACCAGGGCGGAGTGTTCTTCTTGACCATACACTTTCCCACAGATTACCCCTTTAAACCGCCAAAGGTCAGTAACATCCACGCCTGTTTGACTCAGGCACAGCTTCTCAGATGTTTTGGTTATTCTCAGGAGCTGCTTAATTATTTGTCACTTTGTATCCTCAGTGTACCAACTTGTACTTTCTTTGTTGTGACACAAGGAAATGTTTTCCCTCCCACCATATATTCAAATAATTCATCTTATCATGACTGTGTCATATGCTGTTGTAGAATGCAGGGAATCTTGTTGATGAATTTAAGGAATGTGTTCGAAGGAAGCCAGTGCTTGTGTTTGGATTATAATCTTCAGTAATTAGGAACTGGTCTAGAGTTGGCTGTCATTTTATTGTTTAGCCTGTAAAGGTTGTGATTTGCATGCTTATTTTTGTCTGGCTCCTTTCTAAGGTTGCATTTACCACAAGAATCTATCACCCAAATATCAACAGCAATGGCAGCATTTGTCTGGATATTCTGAGGTCACAGTGGTCACCGGCACTTACCATCTCCAAAGGTACAACTCCGTTTTTAAAGAATGTTTTACATCAGTTCATTCTGGAAATGTTTGATTGTTTCTTAGCCCAAGTCTTTATCTTCCCATGGTCTAGCATGTAGGGGGTTTTAGTATGATTTTTGTTACCCACAAAATTTAGCATGTAGACCAAATATTAAAATGTGACTAGGGCTGTGACGGTAGCAAATTTGTACCACTGCGGTGGAGGTGGACCAACTACCGGCCATGGCACGGTGTTGATATGCATAATATATTTTAGCAAAACACACAAAAAATCAAATAAATAACACATTTAAACAAGAAAGTAGCCTAAATAAGAAAGTTAAATGCACCCTGTCTACAGGACGTGAGCGGACTCGTTATAATCAATCAGTGATGCTACACTGGATGCTGTAGGACACAACATGACAAATCCCTGACAGTAAACTGGCTTGTCCTATTTATGAGGTACTGACACAGTTCAAATGTCCGGTGAAGACACTAGACAAACCTGTTGTGATGGTTCACCGAAAAAAGCCTTGTCCAGTTCTGGCGAAGGTGTGCGTGCAGTCAGCGGAGGCTCGTGAAGTGGAGCCAGGTGAAAGTATAAATCCCGCTTTAAGCAAGTATAATAATTTGGTCCCCCAACAAGGTCCATCACCCAACACAAAATTAATTTGCTGAATGAATAAACAGTTTTCCTGGGCTCAAACCTGCCAATCTAAAGGAAAAGCTGTTTATGGTGTTTGAGCAAATTTCTAAATAACCATAGACTTGTAGTCTAAATACAACAATTTGCAATTATTACTGTTATAACACTTGTATACAAAACAAGTGTGCATGAGGTCACCGTCAGTGATGTCAGTTTGTGCAGTTGTCATGGGGACCGTCACAGCCCTAAATGTGACGTTTGAATGCTCAAGTGCTGTGAGAACTGCTTTAAATAATGTAGCACCCAGAATCCTATTTTGTATTCAGATTCATTCAAAGTTAAACTAAAAATCTTTTGTAGCCTTATCATGCAGAATTGTTACCTTTTAAATATATGAAATTTTACTTTAGTCGTTTGTCTGTGTGTACCATGAAGTAGTCTTTGGCAATAAATTGAAATATGTTATGCTTTTACACCGGAGGAGAGTGTAAGATGCTGCTGGTTTCTCATTGACATTTTCTGCATAAGAATTTTCTAATAATAATCTCATTCTTTAGTTTCAAACTCAATCACAAACAAAATGATAAAGAGATACTGGAGAATATTGCTCAAGTATATTGTTCTTTTAAAGTTTTTCTTTTAATGTTTTAATCATGCCCACTAGTTCTCCTGTCCATCTGCTCCCTGCTGTGTGACCCCAATCCGGACGACCCCTTAGTACCTGAGATCGCCCGCATTTACAAGACTGACAGGGAAAAGTGAGTGTCCTCTTCTGCACACTGTTTGCCCTAATGCTCTTCTCCATAGGGGCTGTCGTGCAGTCATTTGCATTATTAGCTACGTTATTGTTTATGCAGTTTCCTGTTTTGACACTTGTCACCTTTCTTCCCTGGGGATGTTGTTTATACGCTGACATTCCGAAGTCCTGTTTTGTGAATAATTTACTTTTACTGTTGTTGAGCTTTGAAGTTGACTAAAGTAAAAACATAGCAAAAGTGATAATGTTTTCAGCTTGCTGTAATTCCAAGAGGCAGGCTTCAATAGCTCAACAAGCAACAGTGTTTTATTTTATCTAAGCCAGACTGAGCTGGGTGTAATAATTTGAACTGGAGGATGATTCTAATCAAATTCAACAGAAAAGGTCATTAAATCCCAGCAGACTCCCATTAGATCCTTATTGTGCAAATGTGGGTGGAAGTTGGGCGAAGTTCTTTATTGGCATCTATGGTAGAGCTGTAATCGGGCCTTAAAAGTTAGGCCCGACAGGACCCGAGCCCGACAGGTTTCAGCCCGAGCCCGACAAGTACATTTTGATTGACAGCTTTTTTAAAGCCCGAACCCGTTTACAGCACGACATTATTCAAATGTGCGCACGCACACAGCTCTTTTGCCTCAACAATGAGTAATTTATTCATGTTTTAACATAATTTACTCATAACTAACGTAGACTAGACCACTTGGAAGTTGGAATAAAGAAATAAAATAAGTCCTCTGTGACATCGTAACATCTCAGCATTCTAGACATATGGGCTCATTTAACCTATAAATAGACCAACGCACCAATAAAAACTAGTTATTTAAAAAAAAAAAAAATTAAGATAAATTTTAAATTAAGATGGGTATTTGGCAATAACGAAATTAAGATAAAGGCTCCGCCGGATTTGCTTTATTTTATAAAAGAATAATGCCAACATTAGCGTAAATACGCTGTCAACATTATGCATTTAAGACTCAATGAATATTTAGTTATCATTTGTAAAACCTTTACTCGCAGAGATTAGGCTAGGTCTACATGTTTTTATGGAGCAAAATGATTTAATCCACTGTAGATGTCTTCAGCGCGTTCCTGCGCTCACTGATGGTGCGTCATTATTCACTCATTATTCTTATTATAGACATGGTCCAAACTTTTCCACTTCTCGCTCATGAGTTTGCTTTAGTTGCTGGTGCCTGCTCGGGTCCCGTCGGGTTCGGGCAAAGATCTTCAGCTCTAATCTATGGTTCCATGAACAAACTTTAGTATCAATGGCATCCTTCTATTGTACAAAAGCTTTTTTATGTAGCAAAAAAAGATATAGATATTTAAAATCTTCACACTAGGAAAATAATGGTTCTTTTAATAACTTAACTGAAAGGTTCTTTGGGAAACCAAAATGTTTTTTTTATTTGCTTTTGGAGTGTTAATTTTAAGAGCTTATGTTTCATGCAAATGCCTTGCTGACAAGCGATGGTAATGTGTTTGCTCTTGTGTTTTTTTTTTTTCTCCTCATAGGTACAACAGAATAGCTCGGGAATGGACACAAAAGTATGCAATGTAGTTTTGGGGTTAAAATCATGATGGGAGAAAATTACACCTCTCCATCTTAAGGTTGGGGGAGATTTTGAACGTTCAAAAGATAAAAAAAGAAAAAAGCTTAAGAAAAAAAACAGATCTTGTGGGTTTCCATTTGGAGTGCTTTAAGCCACGCCTCCCCTCAGCAGAGCACCTCCTCCCAACTCTTAGCCCTCTGGCAGCCATGGTGTACATACTCAAACTACAACTGTAGCCCCTTTTCCTCCCCAAATGCAAACCTCCACTCCACAGCTCCTGCTTTACCTTCTCTGTTGCTATTGCGACGTACCCGCTGCTTAGGATCAGTCCGTATCAATTTTGCTGTAGAAGATGTTTATGGCTCTAAAAGCATTCCTTGTTGTTTTTAAGAACTGGGAAGGGAAGGCTATATTATTATCATTTTGTTTTCTCCCTGCAATTTGTGATAGTCTGGACATAGAGGGATATGTTTTTTACAGTTTACCTTTTCATTTCCTGGGCTTCCAACTGTACATTGGATCAGGAAGTTGTTGTTGTTTTCTTTATTGCAGAGAAAGGAGGGGTATGCTGGCTATCTTTTTTGTATAAAATCTATAAGGAATTCTTTTAAAATCATAGCAGTTAAATAAATGAAAATGACCTCCTGTCCTCTCCTCTGGAGTATTCTAATGGACTTGAAAACAATGAATATATATATTTTGTTTCCATTTGTCATTGCAAAGACTGTCTCTACCCCTTTCCTTAGTTATGACCAACTTCACAAACATTCACCACATGGAGGGTTTCGGGCCAGTTATTTAAAGCAGTCTCTATAACATGCGTCTTTTTTTGTTGTTGAATTTTTTTTTCCTCTCTCTCTCTCCCCCAAACCACCCTTGTAAACTCCTAGGTTGCTTTTTTTTTTTTTTTCTGGTCTTGTTAAATTAGATGCTAACATGGTTCAGCCAGACTCGATTGGGTTCATGGGTGAGAGGACAAAAACTCGTCACAGACAAACTTCTGTATATTTAATTTCCTGACAGGCTCGTTGAGCTTTGTGTGTTGATTAAAACTGTGTAATAAAATGATTACTAAAGTCTGAAATGCTTTGTGTCTGCATGGTTTTTCCTGATGTGTTTGTTAAACAGGTGATTCAGGTCTTGTTGTAAACCCTGCATGTGAGGAACTTTGTCCTTTTAGGGTTTTAAGTCTTGAAAGTTCTGTTGAAAAAGGAAAATTTCTCTGATCCCTTCTGTTTGTCCATTCGGTGGTTCTTTTGATAGAAAACAAATGTGCAATGATAGTTTAATATGTGCCTCGTGACAGCCACTGTCACAGTTACTGTACTATAGTAAAAGTTGCAAGGGACTTTTGAGGATTAAGTTTTACATAAACCTTTTATAGGAGCCTTTTCCCCAATTGGTGTGGAGGGCCAAAGCACTTGAAATGTCTAAAACAATTGAATGCACAAAGTGCAATTTTCTTTTTCGTAAAGTCAACATTTCCAGATCGCACCTAATGGATGATTTATAATGAAAACAAAGCTTTTTTTTTATAATCTGCAGTGGCATACAAAAATATTATGGAAATAAATTAAGTATAGTTTTGTTCAAATGGGTAGCATGAAATGCTTTGTGTTAAATTGGTTATTACAAAATTAATTTATTTGTATTCTATACCAAGTTATTTAATAGTGTCTGTCCATAGTTCAGGGACAAATTCATTTAAATCTTTTCAGTCAGGCTCAAGTGAACGTTCTGTTAAAGGTTTCTTATTTATTTAACATTTTATATTATGAAACATTTACAAGTGTGTAATAAACAAACTCTCGCTGCCAAACTGACAGTTGAGGTATTTGGGATCCATGTTTACAGTAATCTGAGCTAGCAGTACGAGTGAGTCACGCTTTGCAGCCATTGGTCAGATATCCAATTACGCAATCACGCAGAGCTTCCGCAGTGACGGCGCCACTCGGGTTCAGCGTCTCTTAGACCTTGTGGTGCCCTTAAACTCGAAGTCTAAACAACTCTACCGTCATGGCATCTCAAGTGCCAGGGCTCTCAACTCTGACTAAACCTGGGTTAATACCGGGTTTTAGGGTTTCTAAAGGTAAGAGTAGTGTTTGATTTAATATAGTGCATATTGCAGCAATTCCATAAAGAATCAAACACCTATTTGTCAGCATGTTCGATTCTAAATTTTGTTTTGGAAAACTGTTCATTCAGATTCTACTTTATTAGGTTATGGTGTCTAACATACAGATGAGTTTTATGATGCTTAATTCACGCACGCGTTATTAGGTCACAGGTTTGCAGATATTTCTTTTTGGATTGAGAATTTTGGATATTTAAATGAATGCCCTGTTTCAGTAGAAAATAAAGCTGCATCCTGTTGTCATCATGTCTCTCTGCAGCGATTGTTATGCGGCAGGTCAGGAGCTTTACAAACTCGACTGTTTTGATATCTCGGTAAACGTACAGCGATGAATGAATCGTTATTTTAAGTGAATCATTTGAACCGACTCTGTACAATTCGTCAACATTCACAAATAAAAAAACAGTGTAAATATACGTTTACAACTTAAGTGTAAGACAGTTTAGACTACATTTATAATATGTCACGTCGAGATGTCAGTATTCACTCGATGACGTTGAAGAATTGTGAAACGATTCGTTCTCAAGAACCGATTCGCGGAATCAGTAATGACTGCCAATAGTAGAATCAGAGTGAATCCTTCTCACCTGACCAGGATTTACAGTCTGAGTTTAGAGACTCTTTAGATTTAGCCAGTCTGTATCGGTGTTGATATTCAGTAAGTCGTGGCTATATTTTAGTGCTGATTAAGTTTCACGGGTTTAGCTCATATGCAGTGAAGTAAAGAGTACAGATCCTCATTCAGAAACGTATTGAAGTAAAGAGTAAAAGTTGCTAATACCTTTGATACTCAGTACAACTACAAAGTACCTGAAAAGATACTCAAGTACAGTAACTAATTACATTTACTTCAATACTTTACACCTCTAGTTTACTGATATCAAATTGTAAAGTTTTGTCTGAAGTAGTTTGTTCCAAAGGGCAGTTTTGCTTTGGTTGTATAGCTGTTAATTAATAACTACCAGGTGTGTTTCAGTGAAATTTAAAGACGTGTATTTTCTTAAGTCAAGAAAATAATATAGACATTTTATGGCGCTGTTGGATCAGGCTATATGAAGTAGAAATATACAAATGAGTGATACTGAAGATAGAATATCATAGGTTTGAAAAAATGACTTGGAACCAGGGAAATTAGAATATGACCACAAACTAGTATTCAGAGCTGACGATTCACTTATTTCTAATAAGAGGTAATGCGGTATACATGCGGTATTCAGACCTGTGAAACAAGTTCTTAATATGATTGTGAAATTAATGATTGTTTAATATAAGCTGCATGAGGGCCACTGTCAAATTTACTTTACTATAAGTTATGGTTAGGGGTGTGACGGTTCATATATAACCGTGAGAAGGGCGGTTATAGTTGAACACCGTCATTAGAACTCTAGAACCGCCAAAACCGTGTCATAAAAATGTTTGTAAAAAATATTTTATAGATAGGATCATAAGATGCGCAATATATCGGGAGACATGGTTTTTACCACTTAATGAAGTTTTATAAATCGTCAGACATGATATTTACCACTTCATTAAATTTTGCTTTGTAGAAAACCTCTCTTAAAAACGAATTTCGTTTTGTACAAATTTTGTCTTAATTTTAATAAATGTTTCATCAACCAATTGCATGTATTTTAATAAATAAAAAGCAAATATAGCAGACAATGATAATCGTGACATGGAAGCACCAGCGCGCCGCGTTCACTTTCACTGCACTGTGAACTAGAGCGCATCTCATCGTAAATGAAACTCAGCGTAGGCCTATGCCTCATACATTAGCATTAAATATCTTTGCTTCATCCTTTCTAGAACAGACAATGGCATTTTTTTTGCGGCTCGCATCAGCAAAGCATTGCATGGCCATAGACCGCAAAACAATCAGCGGATGGCGGGCGGGTGCGGCTTTGAAATTTGCTCAAAAAACGTTGCCGCGGATGATGAGTTTTGTGTCAGATCTCCTTAATAAACGGAGGTCTGAAATCTCTGCCCCTTTACCGATCAGAGCGCGCGCTGACACAGAGTTAACCCGCTATCTCCAAGAACAACCAATTGACTCTATGGCAGATCCACTAACCTACCTCCCCCCCCCCCCCCCCCCCCGACGGTTATGTTATGAACCATCACATTTGACTCACGTCATAACCGTCATCACCAATTCTGAAACCGGCACACCCCTAGTTATGGTTATAACATTGAAGGTGTGTAGGACCAAATTTAAATTTTAAACTTTTCATAAAGGCATAATTTCCAAATTTCCATTTTAACAAATGAATTTTTGGGCAAGTGGATATTGTGAAATGTTTTAAGTTATGTTTTTGTAGGCTATACAGACCAGAGTCCTTAATATGACTTTTTATAGATGTCAAATTCAAGGTAACTCTTCTCTGAACTAGGAAGTTCAAGTTCATATAGGAAAAGCACTATTACTTTAAATATTCTAATAAATTACTGAAAAACAGAAAACGGGAAGCATGGAATTTGTGGAAAATCAAACAAAAACAGATTCCATGGGGCCATAAATGAAGTTTTGGTTACATTTGTTATAAATTGTTAATACGTTTGCACACATTTCATAATTTCAAATAGTTAGACATGCTTTAACCATTAAAATGGAATTGAGAAAAATTCCAAAATGGAGTTCGATAGAAAAACTAATTTAGGGAAAATGTTTAGGGCACCATCTAGGTTATCATGTCCAAAGTCCAGCTTCAACATGGCTGGGCTTGACCCAAAGATAAAACTAAATCTTTTCTAGAAAAAAGTAATGCTCATAGAATAGTGTGCAGGAAGCTGTCAAAAACGAGCGCCTCCTCATGTGTACATTTACAGATCAGCTGACCACCATCGTTCCCGTTGCAGTGGCTGCGGCTCTGAGCACCTTCCTGCTGACACGCTACTTCAGTTCAAAGAGCAGCCCCAAAGGCAGGGTCAACATGTCAGTCAACAAAGACAGCCCCAAAGTAGTGCACAGCTTCGACATGGAGGACATCGGCAACAAGGCTGTCTACTGCCGCTGCTGGAGGTCCAAGAAGGTGAGTGAAGCCTCCTCTGAGATCATAATAATAGGATGGTGTGGCTATTCTTCATCTCCATGCATTTTAAGGCCTCTAAAATCAGAATCAGAATCAGAATCAGAAAGAGCTTTATTGCCAAGTATGCTTACGCATACAAGGAATTTGTTTTAGTGACATAAGCTTCCAGTTCACAGAGACAACAACACACAGAAAAAAAAAAAAAAAAAGAGATTTACAAATTGACAAATAAATAAGTGTATAAACAATTGTGCTATAAATGATAAATTTATCATGTAAATTTAACACCATTAAAATAAATAAAATAAACACCATTATAGCTTCTATATTGTTAGAAATATTTCAAGATGAACGTTTGATGGACTAAAACAATTATCCATTCAAAATCATGTTAAAATGTGACTATCAAATAGCAGGTGAGGAACGTTTATTTGTTCATCTCTTAATCATCATTCTATTGCATTTGATTGAATGTTTTAAACCAACAATTAAAAACTACAAGGTTGATCATAAAATTAAGCATTTAAATATCATCTTACTAAGAAATATTATTAGGAATGACAAATTATATTAATAAGCCCAAGACAAATAAATCTAATTCAAAGGAAAAAACTAACCCCATTGGCAGACTTATTAAAGATAGAGATAAAAATAATTTTTTGCAGTTATGGCTTCTGAATAACATGGTGTGTTTTTTTTTCTTCTTCCTTGAGTGAGAGCTCATTAATCTCACTATATCATATTATATTAGCCATATAAATCCTGATGTATCAAATATGATATTCAACTAAAAAAAACAATACATGTGCAGACTTTTCTCTAAAGGTTCAATACATTGTTCCATAAAAAAAAGGTGCCTTTTTTTTTTGGCTATTATTCCATATGTAAGGCCCCTAGAATTGTGTTTTCTGTCATGTATGCACCCCCATGTCACTGTTTGTCATATCCTGAAGAACCACAGTGATCTAGAAGAGCTTCCTGCAGATTAAAACATTAAAACGATACAGATAATGTATTTGTTTGTTCCCTGGACAGTTTCCATACTGTGACGGCGCACACACCAAACACAATGAAGAAACTGGCGATAATGTCGGACCTTTGATCATTAAGAAGAAAACCCCCTAAATACTCAGTGAGTTGAGTGTGTTTGCATCAGTGTTTTCCATCCACTGGCGATAAGAGGAACTGGATGAGCATTTAATATTACAATTACTGTAATTCTTAATGTTAATGCATCTCATTTACATGAGGACTTCCTGTAGCGCTGCAGACATGCATCAGCAAACATACTGTATTTCCTGTAAACATGCGGTTCTACACTTGGTCTTCCTCTCTGCCAACACAAACTATATAATCTAAATGTGATTTAAGTGTACTCAAAACTGACTTTGTACTACAGCGCAGATGAATGTGGATGAGAGGAGGTCAGAACTACTACGCACAGTTTGATGAACATTTTGGTAATTATGACTTGAACAATTGTGTAGTTTTTACCATATTAGGTGTAAAACTAAACCAGGTTCAATTTAAAAACGGCATATCCTGGTGTGTAATTCAGAGGCCATGTGTATTTTGCTGTATGATGAAGATGTGCAATTTTAATAAATGTAACTTGAAAGGTTTACTCTTGTGTCATTTTGTCAGGATTGGGTTTTCACTCTGTATATTCAGTAAGCAGGGTTATCACAGCCAGCGTTTTAAAACAGGATGTGGGAGATAATGTGTTCTACTTCCTGTACTGCTGCAAAACACAGGAAATTAGAGATCGCCCTGCTGCAGTTCCGCTTACTGCCACCAGATGGAGCCACTGTATCAGTTAAACGCGCTTGAGTTTATTTTGAAGGGATTTTGAGTCAGCGTCACCTCTTTGGCTCTGCAGGAAGTTTGTGGTTTAGAAATATATAGATTTTTAAATGCTGGATACCCCAATCTTGCACGTTTACTAAAAGGTTCTACTGTGTTTTTGAAATATTTATAGTTATTTGTTAAAAGTATATAGTCCCACGAACTGTTATTTATTGGGTTTATGTTGATATGTTTTATATTTAGCTGTTTTATGTAGCTTAAAGGTGCTGTGCATTTACTTTCTACAGTGTAGAGGTGTGGTCAGGTTAGTTTATTTTTATTTTTTTTTAAATCACTATTGTTACTGTATTGATGTATGAAGCACATTTTATACAAAAGTGACTTTCAAACCAACCAGCTTTTTGTTGGTCAGCAGTGAACAGCTTAATGGTTTACTCCACCCCAAAATTATTTTTTTGTTATTAATCACTTCCAAACCTGTAAAAGATTCTTTCGTCTTCGGAAAACAATTTAAGATATTTTGGATAAAAACCTGTAGGCTTGAGACTGCCAAAATAAATAACAGTGTCAAGGTCCAAAAAAGTATGAAAAGCATCATCAGAAGAGTCCATCTGCCATCAGTGATTCAACCGTGACGTTATGCAGTGAACGAGAGTACAATTTGTATGCGAAGAAACAAAAATAGGGGGCGATGAATTGTTGAATAAAGTTGTTATTATTATTTTCTTTGTATACAAAAAGTATACTAGTTGCTTCATGAAATTCTGTTTGAACCACTGATGACAATGTCTTTCATCCTTTTCTGGGCCTTGACAGTGTTATTTACTTGACAGTCTATAGGACAGTCGCACGCCTCCCAGTTTTCAAGTAAAACATTTCACCCATTCAGATTTTGCACTGCATTCAAATTTGTAAAAATGTTAACATGCATATTCACAAAATTTCCCCATAAATTTTAGCTGACTGGTTTATAATTGACAATTGAGTAAGCAATGTTTCTCTATTGATTAAAGGCCTTCTTGACTCATCCACACGAAGCCTTTTCCGATCTTTTTTTCTTTGTTCTAAAAAGGCAATGATGTCTTTTTCAGTTTTATCCACTCCAAGCCTGGTTTAAAAAAATAGTGATGTCAGATGCGTCCAGACGCAGATACAATAAAGATGTTAATGTATACGGCTAAATGCGTCTCCATGTGTATGGGCTCTTTAGCCTGCAAAATAGAGCAAAACTGTTGTTAATGTGACCAGGACTTAAAGCGATATTTCCCGCAAAATTGAAAATCCTGTCATTAATTACTCACCTTCATGTCATTCCAAACCCGTAATTCCAAATTAAGCATTAGAGAGCTTTCTGAACTATCTGATCCAAAAGTGTAGTAAGAACATAATTAAAAAAGTCCATGTGACATCTGTGGTTCAACTGTAATTTAATAAGTTACGAGAATACTTTTTGCGTGCAAAAAAAACAAAAATGAGACTTTATTTGACAATTCTTCTCTTCCTGCATCACTCACCTCTGCCATCATCGAGAGTAGTGACGCATTCCTCTGCTCTTAAACAAGGTGCAGCGCATGTGTGTTCTACATACAGGAACCAAGGTCTACGAGTTTGGAAAGAAATTAGGGTTTGTAATGACAGAATTTTCATTTTGGGGTGAACTATCCCTCTGGGTGTGTAAGGGGATGTTTGTATTGCACTGCAGTATTTTTTTAATATTTTTGTTTTCTATGAAAACATGCA
Organism: Carassius auratus; assembly: GCF_003368295.1. Classification (NCBI taxonomy): domain Eukaryota; kingdom Metazoa; phylum Chordata; class Actinopteri; order Cypriniformes; family Cyprinidae; genus Carassius; species Carassius auratus. The sequence goes on from NC_039256.1 coordinate 14,222,126, forward strand.
CTAGATGGATTTGTTTGGCCATAGCACTTGTTGTTTTTGCAGTGTTTTGTGCATGATGCAGCATTATTAAAGTGTGATGCTAAAGTTAGTTTCTAGTTTAAAGCTTTTCTCGTTTTCAGTGCTCTACTTTTCCAAGTGTTTTTCAATGAAAATGTTAAAAGGATGTTTTTGACCACTGCATCTCGTGCGGCACTCAATGTTTGACTTGTTAAAATGTATAAATGCATCTCAAGACCTTTTTAAAAAAAAAAAAACTGCTACAAAACTCTGCACAGTGATCCTGAAGCACTGAAATGGGGTTAAACAGTGTTCTAAGTTGTTGAAAGCTTGTTATCGGTGGTTGTTAGGGTGTTGCTAGGTGGTCAAAACAGCCTTTAAGTCTTGAATTTTGACAGTTCTATGGCCGTATTACAGAAACCTGTTACGATTATCAAAGGATGGTAATCAGTGAGATATATTTTTGCAGGTGCCTATTTCAATGCAAATCTACAAAATGTTCACGTTTTTCATCTGCTAGGTAAAATTGCATGTCTAATTGCTTAGAAAAATACCAGCATAACTCTCCTGAAATACGTGCACAATTTTAGTTAAAATTAATCTCTGAAGCACAACTGGCATGGGACGAGTAAAGTTTTTAAACAAATCTCTTAAAAATAAATTGCTTATGAAAGAGAGACCAATAATTTATTATTGACAAATTTCATTGACAGTTATTCATTGACTAATAGATATTTTTGAAATAGTATGTGGATGGGGGGCTGGAGATGTTAGTCATTGAAAAACAGGAAGCTCTGACAACATGGTGCCCAAAACCACGGGTAACTCAGAGGAGTGAGAAACAGAGAGAGCAGAAGAAATAGGGAAAGTATCTCATGGGGGAATGAGTCTACTGCATTTCTATGTTCGAGAAGCAGGCTGATGGCATTCCTCAGCGTCTGAGAAAACCGGACGTTTGCTCCATTTCTTTCTCCCTTTTTTTTCCCTCCTCTCCCTCGGTCTCTTTGCCGTCGTCTTTCAAGTGGGTTTTATCCCCTCCTGTGGAGCGGGTCATGTGTCTGGCTGCCAGAGAGAACCATGTGACGTTAATCCAACGTCCTCATCCACCCCCCTCTTCCCATTCACCACCACACAATCCCCCCCAGCTGAGAGAGGAGGGGGGCTGAGGTCTCAAAGTTATCTGGGAATTATGTGGCCGCAAGGATAGGCATGTGTTTGTTTATTTATTGGCCCATTTTAATGATCTATCATGTGGCTTCGTTTGGAGACGATCTGTTATCTGTCACATAGCAGGGACGTCTTGTCACGCTCCAGTGATATACCAGCTCAATACTACAGGAACGTCCTCCATGCAGGGTGAACTCAGGGTATGATGCAACTCAAGATCCAAAGGTCTGATCAATGAGCTCACAAACAAACCTGGCTCAAGTCAAGCATCCGGGAATAGTTCTCTGAATAGTCCACTTACACACTGATTGGTACAAAATGCTAAAGAAAAGAAAACCTATAATATTGATATTTATGTTTAAAAATATTATTATAAGTGTATTATAGTTTATCATTTTTATTTATATATCCTATTTTATATTTATGTATAAATATTATTGCACAAATCTCAATTCAAGTTTATTTGTATAGCGCTTTTCACAATACAAATCATTACAGAACAACTTTACAGAAAATTTAGTTTCTACAATATTTAGTAGTAGCTTCTCAGTGGTGACTGTTAATGTACATATGGCAGAAATGTACGGGAAAAAATCTTTTACATACATAATCAATCAGATGAACACTATGAACAGCAATTATTATATGATGCAATCAAATTTATAGCAAAATGTTATGGTTCTGTATGTTGTAGGGTTCTATTCAGTTCTAATCTATTAATTTTTTTTATATCTGGAAAACTGAAGAATCTGCAGGACCTTCAAGATTTTTCTGAAGAACGCAGCTCAGTTTAACTGTTCAGAACAAACAAGGGACTCATGCACAACCATCACAAAACAGAAAGACAGTCGAGGATCATCAGGTGACAGAACACAGTATTAAGAACCAAGGGTTCCCAAACTTTTGAGTAGGGCTATTTTAATAATTTCAGCATTTTTTTTTGTCTTGTGGAATAAATGTTAAAATATTTTATGTACAATATCTTACTCAGGACAGTACTAAATAAAATATAACATGCATTTAGTATGATCTCTCTTATCTTTTGAAAATTACTCATATTTTCACAGATTCTGCAAGGGGTGCCCAAACTTTCGAGCCCCACTGTGTATGTATGTATATATATATATATATATATATATATATATATATATATATATATATATATATATATATATATATAAGTTATATTTGTAAATGATAATGAAAATTTATGTATTAATTATATAAAACATTTGAGGTACTTTCAAGTGTGTATAATATGATATGTGAAAATGATATTCACGTACTGTGGTATACACCAAATTATCAAAGTACCATGTTTTTGGACTCAGCTATGAAATAATACCATGGTATTCGTTTAAATATATAATTTTGAGTGCCATTCCCTAAAAAAAGTACTGTAGCTGTACCATGGTATGAGTTCCACCAGCTATATTATACTTCCAAGAATACAGTGGTATTACCATGGTACTGTTTTGTTGGTGTTTCATACAATATTGTATTTTAATATAGTAATATAAGTATGATATGAGACCATGTTTTAGGAAACTACCGTGGTATTTATTAAAAGTAGCCTATTTATAAGTGCCTTGAAGAGACATGTAGTCTAAAAACCATGGTATATTAATCTGTTCATACAGTACTACCATGGTATAGCCTACACAACATCTTGTAAGTGAAAACCTTTCCCCATACGCTTAGAGTAGCTATAGTTCAGCCTTTTGTGAATACAGATGAATGAAAAAGAAAGAAAAAAAAACAAGATGGGAAGTAAAGCCGTAAAATAGTGTCACTTTACTCAAGCCTAAACTTTCCCGTCAATGCAATTGTGGAGGACTGTATCACGCAGCCCCCTCAAACCCGCAGCCAGCAGCAGCGCCGCGCTGATCGATCCGCATTGATCGTCCCTGACGAGCTGCTCCACTTTCCAGCCAATGCACGCTCGCCCGCCTGCGACTGGGAAGAAGCCCGAAACGGAGGAAAATTTCTGCCGCCCTGGCGGTGTCACTTCCCCACACTTCAGCTGGCCGCCTGCCAGACACACAGGACGCTCACAAGAGGTGGAGTGGACTCCAAGCGACCAGGAGGAGCGTCTGCGAGCGACTGGACGGACGGACAAATGGACCCACAGCACAACGGCTCCTCGGTCACAGAGGAGTCACCAAACACGGAGAAACACGACGACTTTGGTAACGAGTCCAGTCCCTCTGATTTCTACACAGAAATTAATGACTCTATGTACGCTGACTGTTTCAGAAACTGAAATTAATGTATTTTAGGGGTAGTTTATGGGCGTATTACATTCATTAAAAAATGAACTATTAATTAAGCTATTATTTATTCAAATAATTAATTTAAAATTATAATTCATATATAAACAAAATTCAGTTGCATTAAGTTGCTTTGAAATTAATTAGGCTAGTTATAAAACAGATAATAAAAAGTTAATATAATAAAACTAAGAAAAATAAAGTGTTGATTTTAAACGCATTCATAAAAATACATGAATTATATTAAAATACGAAAAACGAATGTTTGATTTAATTTGTTGATTTAATAATTAATGCATAAATGATTAATAATATGGATTAAATATTAATTTGTATTTAAATATTCTACAAACAATAAAGAATTATAAAAATACATCAACAACAATAATAATTGTTGTTATTATTATTTAGTTTTTATGAACGTGCATTTATTATTTACAATTTCCATTTTATTTTCATTAACAGAGCAGCCAACGGGGTTATATTTCAAATGAGTGAATGGTGGAGCCTTGTTTTGTATATTAAAATATCAATCAGCCCCAAGTTCCTGGAAAGCGTGAATGTGGAAAAGTTCTGATATAATAAATCAATCCCGAGCGAAGCTAACAGCCATTAAGAATGGAGTCAACATTGGGCTGCGTGTCCAGCCCTCGCAAAACTATACTTCATTCATTATTCCGCTCTCACGTGCACAGAGAGACAGACAGCCTCACCGCAGACAGCCCTCGCGCTCATCCACACCTCTTTAAGGTTTATTTATTTTTTCCCCGACGGAAAGTCCACTTCGGTTTTTGTGTGAAGCTCCAAAAATCTATGAAATGTGTTTGCATGTTCTTCTCCGGGCGCGAGGATGTGGAGGTGGGATAGAGAGACGCGAGAGGCTGGAGGAGCGCACGCGCTCGCTCTCGGACAAAGTGCGTTCTGCGTGTATCTGCCGGTGTTTGGGCTTTATTGAAGGAAACAACGAGAAGAATTCACTTCGGGTGAGCATTAGCTATCGTTTTCCTCTTTTACCTTTTATTCTCTCTCTCTCTCTCTCTCTTTTATATAAATCTCCGCAGCGCGTGAGAGCACCGGACCGCTCGGACAGTCGGAACGCTCCCCTCGGCTCACGAGCGGCGCGAATGAAAAGACGCCTGTGTTTGCAAATATGCAGATACCATATGTTTATCAAAGAGAGGCCAATGAGACTTTGTTGAGGACTGTTCAAAGTTACGATGACACCCAGCCAAGACGAATAAGTTGGCAGTGAAATAACAAGGGAATGTGCTTAACCAACGCGACGTGTTGGCGCATACCGCGCGCTGTCACCATAGACACATCGGTCGAGATGAGACAAAAGGGATTTTGTTTTACTTTCTAAATGATCGGCGTTACATCTGCTTGACAATTTGCCCATATGCATTAGATGCATTCGTGCAACTTTGCCACGCGTAACCAAATAGGCGCACGGAATAGTTGCATTTACGGGTAGCCTGTTTGTTTGTTTGTTGTTTGGCTGTAAAAAATAATATTGTGACATTTTCTGTTTTTATTTGTTTGTCTGGATTAAAATATGATGGATTTACCGAGCGGGAACGTCGGAATTATTCAGAATTCCTCTTGGAGAGAGGTATGAATGCAAGTTATATGTGCTGTTTATTATTAATCCATTATGAGTAACATGCAAACTTTTTTGTGTGTGGCGCATTTGCATTCATATTCTTTAAATATATAACCTGAATAATCCAGTTCTGTGTTTGGGATTGATCTGGGAAGGGTTTAATTGGGGTGATTGTGTGACAGAACATGTAGATCTTGATAAGCAGGTCATCTTGTTTAGCCACAGTTGGGCTATTTGTGCAGGTTTGGCTATTGTTCCCTGGTGATGTCCAGACCTCTCTACGTTGCGCTATTGTCCCTCTGGCTCGCCGCAATACTGGACACAGCAATTTCCATGTGCATGTGAGCCTCGTATGTTTGACATGCATTAGACATCAGGAAATTGCTGAATGGTCATTTTAACTGTTGCTAGGAACTTATTTATCTGTAAGCTGGGTAAATAATTTACTGAAACCCTCAGTAGATGCAGCTTTTGTCCTGGTTTACCTCCAGGTGAGGGCTACCTCTCTCCAGTAAGTTTTGATGTGACTCCTTGATGTGGATGTGATGTAATTGTAATTGATATGGTCGTGTTTTGCTAACGGATAGAGTGCTATGTAAAAGTGTTTTGGCAGATAACTTACAGTAAAAGCCTGCCTTACATGGTTTTAATCAGGTCAGATATATTATTTAATGTAACTGAATTAACCTTTAGACAATATGATTAACCAATTATTGGAAATTATTATTATTATTATTATTATTTAGATTAGCAAAAAATAGCCTAACGGAATGACCAGGGATAGTTAGCAATGTGTTGAATATGTTTATTTTTGAATAGACAAGAACTTTATTACAAAAAAAAAAAGAAGAAAAAAAACCAGCTAAGTTTCCTCTGTTGTCAGCTGATATTATCATCATTATTGTGACAGCATGCTCCTGTATTGTTGTCTCACTATGGGGTAGGTTGTCACAATCAAATCTACCATTAAATAACAAAAGTCACACAGTAAAACAATTATGAATCCAAAATTAGTGAAAAATCAAAATGGAAATGTTCAGCAGTATTAAACCATTGTTTAGCCAACACGACTATAAGTTATACCATTTAAAACGTGACAATTTACACCAACCCATTTTTTATGAAAATATATTTAACTAGATATTTGAAACCAACATTTAACACCTTATAGTTACTGAGACAACTTCCCTGTGTGATAACCAGCTCAACTCTCCCTTACATGCATTATTTATTTATTCATTCATTCATGCATGCATGTTAGTATGAATGAATGGCCAGTTACCAAATCTTCATGGGCAGTCAGTCACAACCTAAACTATTTTTCTCTCTAATTATTACCAATAATATGATCTACTGTGGCTTGTCAGTTAATTGAAATGTTAAGTCGTTGATGAGCGTGTGTACGTGCGTCAGTGCGGCTGAGCTTGCACCTAGACATCCTGATTTCACTGTCGGCTCACCCCAGGGGCTTTGCGCTTGAGCTCACGATTCCGGTTTCGTGATAGAACAGACCGCCTGTGGACCCTGATAGACGTCTCTCACTGAAGGGGAATTGCTGTCACAAGGAACGGGCTTTTGCACGTAAAGGTTATGAAATATAACAATTTAACAGACTCAAACCGTCCAATTCAATATCCACACAAAATCTTCTCTCTTTTTTTGCCATGAGCATCACAGTCGGTTTCAGTTCCTTGGATGAACACCGAACAAAGTTTCATTGTCACTAATCAGATATTTAGGACAAATGTTATGTATGAAACATAAATGTTGGCTAAGGAATCAAAATGGGTCAGATGAGGCCACAGCGAGCAATAAACTATTTGTCACCCTGAACTTGTGCTTATTTCAGCAGGGGAAAACAATAAATAAATAAAATGGGATTTGTTTATAGGCATGATTATGTCGGAAGAATTAGATATGTTAAAATGGTTTTTAGCAGTTAGGGATGAAGTGTGATGCTGTACCGTGAGGAATCACACAGATATTCATTTTGCGGATGATGGGTGAGGTCGGTGTAATGTGTTATACATGTTCTTTAGGTTTGGATATACACTACTGATTGATAGTTCGGAATAATTTTTCGTAACACTTTATTTTAAGGTGTCCTTGTTAAACGTTATATGTACTTATTATTAAATAACAATAAATTATGCATAATTACATGTAAGTAACCCTAAATCAAACCTTAATCTTAACCCTAACCATATAGAAAAAAAAAGTTTTATAGTGGTCTCCTATGCTCACCAAAGCTGAATTTATTTAATCAAGAATACAGTAAAAACAGATATATTTTGAAATATTATTACAAATCATAAGAATTGTTTTCTATTTTAGTATATTTTAAAATTATATTTATTCTGTGATAGCAAAGCTGAATTTTCAGCATCATTACTCCAGTCTTCAGTATCACATGATCCTTCAGAAATTAATATGCTTATTTGATAATCAAGAAATATTTCTGAAAACAGCTGCTGCTTAATATTTTTGTGGAAACTAATGAACTACCTTTCAAAAGTTTGTGGTTGATAAAAAAAATAACAAAAGATTTGTATTTCAAGATCTTTTGAATGTTTTATTAATCAAAAGATTCAGAGACAAACATACAGGAAAATAGTTTTCAACACTGATAATATTAAGACCCATTAAGAACAATTTAACAAAAATAATAATTGAGCACCTAATCAGAATCATGTCTGTATAACACTGAGAATGGACATTTCAGCTTTGCATCACAGAAACAAATAACATTTTGAAATATATTAAAATAGAAAACAGTAATTTCAGAATTATTCCTCTTTGCATGTATCATACATCTATTCAAACCACTCTGGCTTTAACCTCTATGTGCATTATCTTCCCTTCTAGGACTCTCAGGCCTTAGTGAACGGATCCGTGAGATGTTCTTGAGACTTGACTAGTGTGGACCGCCGCTTCAGTGGTCTGACTTTCCAGCTGTGTATGCGTCAATCTCATCTTGGCTTCGGTCTTTGTAGGAACTTTGCAACTCTATCTCTGGTTCATCGTCAACTCCCTGATCTCCCTCTCCCTCCCCCTCACGCCGTGGCCCATGTCTGCCAGCGGAGGGTCCATGGAGGGAAGTCGAGCAATAGAGGAAGAGGAGGCGCAGGACAGCTGCTGCGGGGACGAAGACTCATCCCCGGTGGTGGAAAGGAGAAACCGCAGCGGCATCATCAGCGCTCCACTCAGCAAAAGCCTGAAGCGATCACGAGCTCTTTCGCAGTACATTGCAACCTGCTCAGCTGCCGCTGTGGCCAGTGTCGCAAATGCTAACAGACTTGCCCAGAGCCCCATGGTGGCACCGGGAGTCAAAGCTCACCCTACTGCCAGCCAGCACAGGTCACAAATCGGGTATGCCAAACTGGACCGGGGTGCGTTAGTCTCCGGCCTTCTGGACTCTCCGAGCGGCCTGCATCTTGCCCAGGCCGCCGAGCTCCTGCGACGGGCGGGGATGCTGCTTCCTGTCAGTGACCCATCCAGTGTCAGTGTGGGCGGGGACATGGAGACTGTCTCGGCTTCTGATTCGCTGGGCAGTGTGATGGACTTCCCGTTGCTTGGCAATGGCGGAGTGGGTGTGAGTTTTCCATATCACCCAGGGCTGTTCATAATGACGCCAGCAGGAGTGTTCCTCGCCGATGGGGCACTCTCTCACATGACGGGCGCGTCGGAACACCAGCAGACACAGAGCGAGATTTCCTCGGCCATCAGTGCCAACGGGAAGAAAAAGCGGAAGCGATGCGGCCTGTGTCCACCCTGCCGACGCAGGATTAACTGCGAACAATGCAGCAGTTGCCGCAACCGCAAAACCGGCCATCAGATCTGCAAGTTCCGCAAGTGCGAAGAGCTCAAAAAGAAACCTGCTGGTGGGCTGGAGGTAAGATGGTGAGCAATGCATAGTAAATTCATAAATATTATCACTGAATGCTAGCCAGATGCAAGATAGCATCATCTGCATGGGCACCACAGCATAATGCTTGTGCTAAATCAGTAGGCTACACTTCTGATTTGTTGTGCTGTGATGCTCATGCAGGTGGTGCATGCAGGTGGTGCAAGTTTGCATAATTTCTTGATTCTCATCCCTCATCTCCTTATTGTTTCCTGTTTGCTCTACTAATCCTTTGGATAAAAGCAGCAAAAGTTGAAAATAAAAGTTGTGAAATACTAGAAGAGAAAATTTCTTTTTGAATAATTATCAGCTTTGGAACCAGTTTTGTGTTCAGTGCAATCCTTTACGTAATGGATGGAAAATTATGGATTTACTTAAGTTTTTTATATATATATTTTTTTAAATAACAGATTTCACTATAATTTAATGTGTTATTTTAGTGCAGTTAAATGAAAGAAGAAAAATAAGACTATAAAACTGTAAACACTGTAAAAATCATGAGCTCTGACACATATGTCAAATTTCTTTTGTAAAAATCATGAGCTCTGACACATATGTCAAATCTTTAAGAAAGTATTTTCTACCTTCTGAAAAATGTACACTACTATTTAAATGTTTGAGGTCTTCTTTAGAAGAAATTAAAACTATATTTAGCGTGAATGCATTAAATTGATTTAAAGTGACAGTAAAGGCTTCATTTTTTAATAATTAACTTTTAAACATGCTGTTCTTTCCACAAAAAATATTAAGTAATAATGATTACAGCAATGATGCTGAAAATTTAGCTTTGCATCACTGGGATCAATTACATAAAAAATATATTAAGGTAGAAAGCAGTTTTTATTTTGTTTTTGTTTTTTCGTGACAATAATTCACAATATTGCCTTTAAAAAAAAAAGCAGACTTGTTGAGAATAAGAGACTTCAAAAAGAAAACATTATGATCTGTACAGTACATGACTTCTTAATCTTTTATGTTTGCCACAATGGCTTTACATTTTTCAGCATATATTGTGATTAATTCAGTTAATTAATCAGTGTATTTTGTAATTAATTTGATTAAAATGTTTAATCAATTGACAAGCCCTACTTTTTACAAACATTCCACATAGAAATTAATGCTGCTTGTGTTTCATAAATCTTTCGCATAGGAACATTACTCATCCTGACGAATGGCAAGCTGAATGCAGTTTCCCATCTCTCATGCAGCGTAACTTGAGATGTTTCTGCCTTGTTTACAAGCAGGTTCAGGTGTGGGAAAATTAGCTCTGAGTCTGTGCTGATGCAAGCTAGTTAGGGTCTAACTTTGTGAGAGTGGTGTCATGGTAAGATTGGTCTAGTTGGTTGCTTATTTTTTTCTTGCAAGGAAAATGTTAAGGCATCATGCTGTTCCACAGCTAAGGTTCCCCTTCACTGTTTGCTATGATGAGATGATTCAGAGTTTCAGCTATCACATTTAATGAATTTGAATGAATGTGATGAATATAAAATGTTGAAATAACACCATGTTCCAACCAGGCACAACGCACAAGTTTCCAGCATTAAAGTGTTCTGTCTTTACTCAAAGTACTGAATGTGGAACTTTGGACCAATGAGATGTCATAGTGGGCGGGGCTACACAACATATCAAGACAATAGAATATGGTGCTTTCAAGTCATGTCAGAAAGATTGTATTTACAAACTCAGTGAACATGTCAGTGAGAAAACATGTCTCACACAATGTATGCAGCATCTTTATTAATGGTAAATTCCTTTTTAATTATACATTTTAATTACAATTAATTGTAATGCATTTTTATATAATTTTTATATATAATAAATCAAACAAACAAAAAACATTGATCACTGCCTTGCTGTGACCGAAGTGATTTGAACACACTTGACATCATGATTACAAATTTCCCAGGAGGACTTGAACACTCCAAAGCCATTTATAAAGCTGACTTTGGAAATAGCATTCTAGCATTACATTTCGAAATGGAAAACTATCAAACTATTTACTGAAAACTGTAGACATTATTTCACAATAAACAGTTAAAGGGTTAGTCCAAAAAGGAAAATTATGTCATTAATAACTCACCCTCATGTTGTTCCAAACCCGTGAGACCTCTGTTTATCTTTGGAACACAGTTTAAGATATTTTAAATTTAGTCCGAGAGCTCTCAGTCCCTGTGTGTATGGTATACTGTCCATGTCCAGAAAGCTAATAAAAACATCATCAAAGTAGTCCATGTGACATCAGAGGGTCAGTTAGAATATTTTGAAGCATTGAAAATACATTTTGGTCCAAAAGTATCAAAAACTACGACTTTATTCGGCATTGTCTTCTCTTCCGGGTCTGTTGTGAGTGCGTTTACTGCAGTGTAGTGATATCCGGTTCGCGAACAAATCACTCGATGTAACCGGATCTTCTTGAACCAGTTCACCAGATCGAACTGAATAGTTTTAAACAGTTCGCGTCTCCAATACGCATTAATCAACTAATGACTTAAGCTGTTAACTTTTTTAATGTGGCTGACACTCCCTCTGAGTTAAAACAAACCAATATCCCGGAGTAATTCATTTACTCAAACACAAACACTGACTGAACTGCTGTGAAGAGAGAACTGAAGATGAACACTGAGCGAACCAGATAACGAACGAAAGATTGACTCGTTCTCGACATTAATGACATAATTTTAATATATGGGTGAACTAATCCTTTAAAAAAGTAGTAAGATAAACAGTTGTCACATTGCATATAACTGGAAATAAAAAGGTAATTTTGTCTTTTTAATTAAATTTATGATTAAAAAAAAAGTTCCTTCACACTTGATATAGAAGGTCAAGTACATTGCATTGTGGGATGCTATAATCTGTACTTTAATAGGTGTAGTATTGTAGGAAACTGTACTTAGTATACATACTATATACTAAATGGCCCCGCCCACGAGAGAAATCTAATTTTCTCAAAATCCTGCTCCTTATTTCTGTATGCTAAATATTAAATAGGTTCTGATATTGTTGCATGCGACCATGTTTTTTACTTAATGCTGCAAACTTGTTCTGAATGTTTCAGGCAACGTTAACAAAAATAATTTGTAAATGTACACGTGGGGCCTTTCATACATGTTGTGAGACTGTTTTTTGCCGCATGGCAGTTTTTATTTGTGAATATGAGTTTGTCTTTATGCATGTTCACGTACATGCATGTGCATGTGTGCGTCTCTGTGTGCGTGTGGCAGCCTAGCTCATATGGTCCATCTGGCCTTTGCGTCTGTCATCTGGAGGGCCAGGTGTCAATGTGTCCCAGAACCCCTCTCTTTCTTGTCCTCCAGAGGCCCTGAACCGCATGTGTGTGTTTGTCTATTTGTGTGTATAGCGTTGCAGGAAAAGGCAAACACAGGCCTGGTTTATATCATTATGAACTTCGTGTGTTTGAGAGGGGTTGTGTTTAAGTGCATGTACTGACCACTGACCAGGTTTCTTTGAGAATTACAGCAGTGAGGAGGCAGAGATTGAGGTATTGGTGTGCACCAGAGCTTAGAGGGCTCAGTTTGTGTGTATTCGTGTTTATGGGTCTCTATGAAGTCTAAGCCTCAAAAAACATGCAGTTTGTGCATACAAATGTTTCTAGCTGTTTTCATTCTTTGTAGAATTCGTAATATATAATGTAAAACAAATATGTTGCCACAAGGGCAATAGAGCATTAGCATAAATCTGTAGTGAGTTATCAGGTCAACTACTGTCATGGCTGGCAACAGTTTCAAGATAATCTCACTAAACAATTTAAAGTTAGTCAAACTGGACCAATGTTTATTAATAGGTAATTCTTAAGAGGTCATTCATACAGATTTATTTATTTTTTTACATGGGAATCAGGGCAAAAAAAGAAGCATTTTTAAAGCTACTCTGTAAAACACACAAACACACTCAACGTCCAAGAGTCTGCGTTTGAACATTCATGAGTAAATACTTAAACTAATAACAAAACATACTTACAGTATTTCCACATAGTGACGTAGACGTGGGGGCGTGTTTGAATGAGCCATTTTAGGGGTGTGTGGCAGAGTCTTAACTCTGATAAAGAATATCTCTTTGGATTTGAGACTTTGCAACTTTACAGATCTTCTTTATGCACCAAGAGCTTGTAACACTCCAAAGAGAAAGGACAAATTTAAATCGCTCCATATGACCCCTTTAACAAAATTTAGTAAGCATAATAAAACCGTTTTACCTTTGCACTAAATCACTATGATCAGACTTTGTTAACTTATATTTTACAAGTCGTTGGGATGGATTTCCTGGGAAACTACATACTTTTGTCATTCTCCTGTGGTTATTTTTTGTCATATTTATAAATAAATAAGTTCAGGCTTCTACTATATGCAGTGGAAGTAGCTTGAATCTACAACAAAGTTGAATCCGGGACCAAAACGAGTTTGCAAGCTGAAAGTCAAAGCAATAATATCCGTAATAAAACATGAATCAACATCGCTGTGCACTTGGTTCACAAAGCAATGTTTGTTAGTAACATTGCCATCTCTTTAAACCATTTTCTATTTTGGTTTGTTTGCCTATATGGACAATATATTTTGCCTGAATAGGAATATATAGGCCTATATTTTTCCCATACTGATAAGGTGATCATCTGTAACCATGAGCACAGTGGAGCGTCAAACCCATCAGATTAATCCATGCAGAGCTGAAGCACAACTCAGATAATGACCAAGATAATGTTTCTCTGTAAGTTAGTAGGTTTGTGCTTCCAAATTGCTGAAGGGCCAAAAGTTATACTGTGTAGCTTTAATCTCAGTGTCACATTTTAGAATGCTGTGTTATGCGCAAGTGCTTTGGGACAGTGTGCTTGTGATGCATTTGCATACTCGTGTAGTGTATACTTTTTGCCTAAAACCCTTTTTACATGCTCAGTGATTGTCCCTGCATGTTGCTAGTTCCTGGTTGGTCACTAGCTGGTGTTGAGTTCTTGTAGCTCTAACAGTAGACCATGGCACTAGCAGCATCAAGGTCATTGGTTCAATTCTCAGGGAATGCATGAACTGTTATCATGTGTGTCTTGAATGCAATGTAAATCGCACTGGATAAAAGCAACTGCCTAGTTTATAAATGTAAATGCAATTACCCTAATAACACATATTAGCATCACTACCATTAAGATGACATTTCATGATGTCATTTAATCAGTTTTTTTAGTTCTAAAAATGAATATTCTGGAGAAAGCAAATGCAGAAAATTGCATATATTTCTGTGTGTGTGTGTGTATTGTGTGCTTTTTATTGACAGTGGGGTTGGTCTGGTTGAATAAAGCATAGAGAACTTATAGAGTTTAAAGAGCCGTTATTGACAGGTCACAGTCAGTGGTGCGAGGGTCTATTGACTTCTTGATGCACGTTTGTGTGTATGTGTGTGTTTGGGATGGATAGATGTGTTTTCATACATAGGGCACTTTTATGTGTTTTGAGCCAGGTTAGGCGTGTTTTTTTGTGTGAATCCCATTAGATTTCTGGCCATTGATCTTAACTTGCATGCCATTGCTTGAAAATTTTGTTGATGTGTGTGGAGTCCATGATGACACATCTCACTGCGTCCGTGTGGCAGCCAGTATCTCGGAAAGTCCCTGATATAGCTGGAAGCAGAAGGAGATTGAGTGGGCGGGGCCTTAGACATTGCCCGCCAGGCCCCACCCCTTCCTCATGTAGAGGAATCTCAGTCTCACAGCCGGACGGCTAAAGTATTTTAGGAACAGCGTGTGTGTCGGTGTCTGTGTGACAGAGACAAAAACAGGCAGACACACAATATATCAACATATACCTGTTTACATTTACATACATATACTCTTTGGACACTTTGGTGGCGTTTGCTTAAGCACATATCACTGTTAATATTGCTCATACTGTTTGTGCTACAGACATATCTGTTGTCTTAAATCAAGACTTTTTGAGTGAAAAACATATAAAAATGCTAGCAAGTCCTTTGCACTCCACAGCAACACCCTAGTAACTACCCATAACCCTAACCTAACCCTAACTCTAACCCTTGATAAATTGAAATAATTAGAATTGCATTAAAATAATAATAATAATAATTTGTTTTATTATTATTATTGCTGTTGATGTTTTATTTTGTATTACAATAGTCGTTTAATTATTATTGTCAAAAATCTGAAATAAACAATAATTATGACTGCAGAAATGATTTAGTTGTTGTGTTAAAAAGTGTAAATAAAACAGAAATCAGAGCTGTTTATAGATTAAAATCAACGGTATTAGTCTCTGCCAGTTAAAAAAAATTCTGTGTAAAGTTTATGGTGCTCTTGATCCTCTATTCTTACTGCCATTCTTGTGTATTGTTTATGTGTTTGAACGTGATGTAGAGATTAGATGATGGGTAAAAAATAGCCTTCTAAATTAATCTGGTGAGTGTTTGTGTGTGAGTGTGTGGCTGTCCATGCACTCATGCTCTGTCTGATTGGCCATGTGCATGGGCCGACAGCCCATCTGTGTTGGCTTGTCTATGGGGTCGATGAGGGAAAAGGGGGTCTGGATGCGTGTGTGTGCGCATACAAACGCCAAAGCCCTGTCAGAGAGTAATGAGAGAGTGAGAGCGTGTGTTTGGGAAACAGAGAGAGGGACTAGGTCATGTAAGGTGAAATCATTGCCTGTGCATGTTACTTCATGATGAAGGGAACGCTCCCCTCCCTCTTTTTCTCCCTCGGTCCTTCGTTCTTTCGTTCTGGACGTCTTCCCAGGAAACGCTGCCGTTGTCTCCACTCTCCCAAAGTCCCACAGCCATAGACTACCCCTGCCCAGTCCCAAAGCAAGCTGGGAAAAAATCTGCCATTTGCACCACTGCGGTATTTCAGCCCTTAACGGTCTTAGCAAGTCTGGCTACGCAGAAAGAGAGGGATTTGAGACGTAAAATGAAAAAGGTCTGGAGATGAGGCTTGAGAATCCAGTTTAGTGAGACATTTCCCATTTTCTTACTGCTCCATTGTTTGTGTTTATGTTATATTATCAATGACTCACAGTGTTTTCTTTTCTTGTTTCCTTCCTCTGTCTTTCCAAGAAGGTGATGCTGCCAACCGGAGCTCCTTTCCGATGGTTTCCGTAGGGCAGCTGGACCCTCCTCCCATGACTTCCATCCCATAATGAAGGACTCCCAATGGACAGCGACGCCACTCCCACTAGGAAAGCTGTGGCACTTGTAAACACTGGGTGCAAACAAACAAATAAAACAAATGAAGAGTGGAATGAAAGCACTATTTGAGAATGAACATGTCCTGAACCAAAAATAAACAGTGAATGGCAGAATGTCATTCCATTTTTCTTTTTTCCTGTGTTCCATTTTGGAACCATCTGAGTTCTACTTCGGAATCTTGCCCTTTATTGGATGCTCTGGAACTATTAACCGCCAAATGGAAAACGGACAATCATTTTTATTTGTGTGTTTAGTGGTTTTGTTTGTCCATGTGTGGAGAAATGCCGCAATTTTGTTTAGAGAATGTAATCCCAAGGCTCTGTTTTTAAGCTTGTGATAATTAAGGAGCACTATTGTAATTTAGCACAGTGGTTCTTACCGACTGCCTCAATGTTACGATTGCCTTTTTATGTTGGGGTTGGGGGGGGGGTTGTTTTTTTGATTTTTTCATTCAAGTTTTCAAGTTGCTCAATATTTGATACAAAGATAAACATTAAAAACACTCTAATGTAGCATCCCTTACTACAGACATGCCTGAAAGGTCCTTTTGGGTTTGATGTTCTGTTTATTTGTTTTTAAATGCTGTAGGCCTGCTGATATTGGATGGAAGGCGAAGCTGATGGAACTACACTATGTAGACCAGCTATGCGTAAGACCTGCCTCTTTTTTCTTGTAGCCTCTTGGAATTGGTCAGATGGGAGACAGCAGACCAGGACCTCCAAAATTCAGGAAATTATTGATGTTTAATGATACTATTTCTACGATTAGAATCTTTAATTGCTGAATTGCCCTAAGACCTGATCTCCAGTACTCCTTTAAGTCCTTTTCACATGGTTTGCATCATTGAACATGTACAATTGTTGTTCTATGATGCTTAAAATTTATACTGTTTCAACTTAAACTCCATTTGTCATTGAGTTTTCATAATATAGACAAGGATTACCAGACAAAACCCCATTGTGACACCTTGAGCTGTTTGACACAACATCTGTCTAAAGCATTATGAGGAAACTTTCATAAACTCTTGTTCGACAAGTGATTTCCTTTCTGTTTTAAGCCTACAAACATGTTAGCACTTTCATTTTCATTGTGAATGGTTCTCTGGTTTCTTTCTGCCCAGCAACCATGTAAACTCACCCTTCTGTAAGCTATCTGTAACGCTTTGCACATGAGCGTCAAAGCGCGAGATGCTTTTGTTGAGACACGCATTGACGCTATTCATGTGAAAGGGGCTTAAGGGCATCCACGTAACATGGACACCAAGATGTATAAGTGATTTTTTTTTTTTTAGATGTAATTGTCGTTTTGGTGTTTTTTCCCTTCTTCTTCATGCTTGAATCCTACTAAACAGGTTCGCCCCAATACTGATCTAGATTGAGTGAAATGCACAATACCAAAATGATTTCAAGTCAAAATCCAACAGCACGCCGTTCCCATGCCATATGGGGCCAAAATTAACGGTCTGCGTAAATGAATGCATGTATATGTGTCCAAAGCCAACCATTCTGAGGTCTTGGCAGTTCTCAATTTAATAAAAAGGTGCAAACCAAACATTTCTATAGTCGTTGTCAAAATATATGTCAATTCAAGTCAAAACCACTTAATGAATGATTACAACTTGACTTGAGCTTCAGTAATGATGCTCTTTGAAACATGCTTATTTGATATTTTGGTTTCATTTTGGGTTTGCGTTCACAAAGAAAGTCATGGACGGAGGAAGTCATGTGAGGTGAAATCAATGAGCACTCATAATTTTCTTCTGACTGAACCGAGTGTGAGAGTGAGTGTGTGTTTGTGTTGTGGGTGGGTTAAACCAGTGAACTGAGCGTGATATTTTTGTCCGTGGTGTAGGAGTGAATGAGAGTGTGAAAGCTTTTTTTCTCTCTGCAGGCCGCGTCTGTCTGTCTCACTCCTCGTGGCCATCAATCCGATGAGAGTGAGCGAGCCAGAGGGCCGCATGGGGAGAGAGCAAACGCAGTGTGTGGGGGGGTTGCCTAGAGAGGGGGCCAAGCATGTTTTGTTCTCCTCCAGGTGTACGGCCATCAGAAACGATTTGAACGCCGCCCTACCCCACATGCAACATCAAATCTGTATATCCCAGCAAATCAGATTCTTTAGCATGCAATTTAGGGTGCATGTGCACATTTGAAATGATGGCCCACGATCACAGAGCGGGTGAGGGACGCTGCAAAGGCTCCTTCAGTCTTATCAACATCACCCAGACCCTTCTGTGCTCACGTCTGCAGCTCTGTCCAAAACACACACATTTGCAGCTAGGGCGCCTGCTCTGGCCTCTCACTCAAGCGACGGGGCGCGTGTTGAGAGAGAGCGCGGTAACCAGGGCGATGGTTGATAAGATATTCGCTCCCCCACGGTTCATTCGTTCCAGGGGAACAGGAGCACGGCGCTACTATGGTAACGGCAGAGCGAGATGTTGCGCTATAATTGGTGCAGTGCTGCGAGCAGCATAGCGGCACTTCCAGGTGCGCGTGTCAGCGCGCAGAAGCCACGATATTACACTCCCGCTGGGAGACGGCGGAAAAGCACAACGTGTCCGGTTCTCATCTCCTCTATCCTCCTCCTCCTACTCCCCTATGTTGCTCTGTCCTCTTTATTTTAGTCACAAAATAATATCAGCAGGCTTGAGGTTGTTTAAACAGTATTCATAATTTTACCAATAACCAAGTTATTGAGGAAGGTCTTTTAAACGTAGCCTAACGGGGAAAAGCGTACCATTTTAAAATTCATATAAGTAAAACATAAGAGTAAACATTTTTTCCCCCTTTGAAATAGGACTATTCATAACATTTTAAACTTTTTAATTATCCTAAGCCTCCTTTACAGTCAATTTTAGAGCACAATTAAACTGTAGTGTATTTAAAAAAATCTTCTTCAAAAAGAAAGACGGACCGAGTCAGTCAGACCGAGTCCCTAAACACACTTGCAGCCAATCAGCAGTAAGGGGCGCGTCTTGTAATGATAAAAGAGAGTGCTTAATTATTTTTGATGCACAGGATGGATAGTAAATAGACTATAGATAGAAAGATGGCAGATAAAAAAAGAGGAAAATATCAGAAGAAACAAAACATTAAAGGGGTGTTTTATTGGTTTAAAAAAAAACGTATTATATTTCACATAACATACCTGATTTCACACCGTTCTGTCCCTTCTCTGAGAAACACCCAGGCGGGAAGGAAGTCGACTGGAAGTTGAAGTCGGCCGCGTGCCGCCATCTTGTAGCAGAACTTCACTTGTGTTAGCATCCCATTGACTCCCATTCATTTTGGCGTCACTTTGACAGCGAATAACTTTACATCTGAGGCGTTTAAAGACTCCATTTGTTCATTATTTATTTCTAAAGATACACGACAATGTATAAAGGGCTCCATTACCTTCTATGTTACATTATGGCCCCGTAGAAACAGTTTTTGTAAAAATAGGCTAACGATTGCGTCATAGCCACTCGACTCTCTGTCGCACAGTAGAGAAATTACCGTACAGACAGGAGGAGAAGCTCGAAATAGTATGCATTAACTTAATATGGCGTACTGGCGTTACATTTTAAAATACTATACAAAAAAATTAATCAGAATACTTACTCCTGCTCACTCACGCCAAATAACTCCCCGCTAAAGCTCGCCATCTCTGCAAGATTAACGATGGCAGTTTGCACGCATAGCTACTAGAAGATCTGTCAGACAGGTTGCTGACGTCATCAAGCTTAGTTTGAGTCTGCGCGTCAGAAACGGAAGCGCTAAAAATTGCTAAAAATGGGCTTCACTTGTCTCAATTGAGTTCCAATGGGGTCGATGTGTCCATTTCTTTTACTGTCTATGGAAACACCACAATTTATTTCCTGTTATTATGAAGCCCTTCCCATACAAATACGCGATTGGCTGAGATTGGTTAGCTGGCTCAGTGTGTTGTGATTCGCTAAACTGCCTGGAGTGCTTTGGTTGTATGGTAAACAATGACATATCAATCTGAGCCAGAGAATGTTAATTACTAGAATAACATAGAGAATATGAAGAGGATCACGCAGCACCTGTGCAAGCATGGCTCTTAATGGTTTGTTTGTTTGTTATTGTGACGTGACATTCAGCCAAGTATGGTGACCCATACTCAGAATTCGTGCTCTGAATTTAACCCATCCAAAGGGCACACACACAGAGCAGTGAACACACACCCAGAGCAGTGGGCAGCCATTTTTGCTGCGACAACCAGGGAGCAGTTGGGGGTTCGATGCCTTGCTCAAGGGCACCTAAGTCGTGGTATTACCCGAGATTCGAACCCACAACCCTAGGGCTGAGTCAAACTCTCTAACCACTAGGCCACGACTTCCCCTCATACTTTTAGATATGCTGTTGTTTGTAAATTCTACTGCTTCTGTAAAGCAACACAGCACAGCAACCATACGCGCGTCAATGTATAATGCTTATCATTGCTTTGTGAAAATAAGTGTATAAATTGAACAGTTTGTTAGAGCTGATCAGATGATCTGTATTAGTTTTTAAAAGATGATATCTTCTTTTGCATTAAACTTTCAGCACTGCAACTTTGCAGATATTGTTTATGTTCAAACAACAACATTACAAGGTAACTAATGTTAAAAAAGTGAAATCACAATCAACCACCCCTTTGAAAAGAAGGGTTATGATCAGGTAAGAGGTAAATATCAGAGCAGCTTTCCAGCGGTGAAGAGAACTCAAGGAGCAGGAAGGCCTGGAATCAGATGCAGAGGTTGCATAGTTTTTTGTTTTTGATAGGTGAGTAACGTTGATTTTGCTTTGTTTTACACAACTTATCCATGTTGGCTTTTGTTTGAATATGCATTATTCAATATGCATAACATGTTGTGACAGATCACTGTGCCTCTGTGTCTGTTTCTGAACGGCATGTGGACCGATCATCTCTTCCACTTTACTAGTAACAGAAAATAATCTTGAACGAACATAAGAAGGTATCTTGTTTTAAGTGCGAATTCAACTCGAGTCAATGCACACAATTTTTCAAGTTTAGGTCCACCAATGTTAATTTACTCCTCCGTCGTCTTCTTCTTTTGTTTAACTGGTGGGCATCAAAAGCACGTTTCCACCTACTATTCAGTTTAATATACTATAATCTACTTCTTAATGCGTTTAACCGAAGCTTAACTCCATCAGGACTCAGATTGTCAGCTCTTCCTTCTTTTACTCCCCAGTCTGGTTTGTTTGTCAGACAAAAATGGTGAATTCGATGTTATGATTGGTCAAATCACCTGTTGTCTTTAAACTCCAAACTCCAAACTCCCTGTGAAGAGTCAATTGGAATTTAAGAAAAAACATATTTGGACATAAACATTAATCATGTGCTCTCTTGCTCCACATATGAATGAAGTATAGCTTCTTCCTGAAAATACAGTTGAACAGTTACGTTTGTTTATGATTGCATACAAACAAGAGGTTCTTCTTTATGATAAAAATAATACCAATGTTCAAGTAAAGTAATACATACAATAAACAATTATTTTACAAATAATATAGTTTTATTGAGCATGAGAACAAGATAAGTTTATCTTACTTAACTGATTTTGCTATGAACATTTTAAATAAGTTAAAGTATCTAATCCTGCTGGATTTTGGCCAATAATCAACCAGATATTTATGCATTATTTTTAGTAAACATGCATTTGGTCTGGCTCTGTTCTTTCTCGTCAAATATCCTGTTTCATTTAGAAATACATCACATTTCAGAAGAACTAGTTGCACCACACTTGGATGACTGTTTCCAAACAGGTTTCCCTAGAGCAAGCTGTGTTAGCAGTACCATTTCAAAGATACAGGCAGTGCATCTTCTTTATCAAAGATCGAATAGATCCATCGTGACATCATGGTAAAACAACAAAATTATCAGCAACTTCAAAAATTTCTACTAAAGCTAATTATGTATTCATTTCTATTTTATATGCCATTGTGTTGTATTCAGTATTATTTGGTGTACTTTCATTGCTAAATGCAAGAGCTTACAGGTCAGTTTAATTCAGTAATGACTTTACTGTAAACAACAGCAACAAAGTTGCACATGGATCCATGTTGGTGTTAGTTGCCATGGTATCAAATCATTTAGAGTCTAAGGACATAAACAGCCCTCAGCAGTATATCTAAGTTCTCATTTTCCAGTAATTACAGTAATTCCAACAGTGACGTGAATGCAACATAATTTTGGCTATTTACAATGTCTCGTCCAATCGAAATATAGAGCCATTTTATGAATTTGAAGAATCAACCACTAATTCAGAGAAAAGGAAACACGCTGTCATTTGAGTTCTTTTTAAGCACACATTGGAAACACTATGTCTTTTTAAACGGACGTGTAATTTTTTCTCTATCCAAAAAAATACAGATCTTTTTAAGTGAAACCTCACATGGTGACAGTGCTTTCAAAGGGCCAATCTACCAGAACTGATGCTCGGGAGAGGACTATCAGCACAGACGGAAAGAAAAAATTATTTTTGCTCTCCTTGAGATTGCCGGTCCCTCCAACCCCCCTTTGTCCAGGCAGTGTCTGGCTTTAATTGCGTACGGTGACAGAGAAACTCTGACTTACCACGGTCAGGTCTCTTTTGGTGAGGAAGCCATCTAATCCACCCCCCCACTTTCCGTGCCGCAAACACACAAGTCGGGCAGCTGACACTGAGCTGAATCTCCTGCGACCTTTTCTCTATATTCTAACTCCTTTGTCAAACATGCACAATACACAATACAACATCTTCCATGTTGGCACAAACAAAATATGAAATCACACACAAAATGTCAACATAGTATACTTTTATATTCCTCTCTGGCCTAGTGGGCATTTGTTCAGAGATGCCCTTTTATTTTTTTTGGTGTATCAACTTGGTGTATCAGCAAATGGCCTTTTTAACCCTGTGAGTGACAAATAGATCCAAATACAACTAAGTCCCCTTATAATCAACAATGTGACATTGATTGACATTGTTGTACATTTGTATTTGTTTATTTATAATAGGAGCTTTGTTGATTATAACAGGAGCAAGTTTTATTGCCTCATGACCTTTGCTCTTGGTGTTGAAATGGCTCTCATCGATTGATTTTTCCTAATCATATGGCTTTAGTATCATAATGAGGCATTAAAGGGATAGTTCATTTAAAACGACAACATTATTCATCCCCAAGTCATTCCAATTTTCTGTTATTTTAAGCATGCATTCAAGCTCTTCAAAGCCAGATGGATGGATAGATTAGATGTCAATATTTTTATTTTTCATTAGCTGAAAAAAATAGTTCTTAAAGGGATTTTGCACGTTTGCATGTTATATTCATGTCCCGTCGAAGCCCCACAAGTTCTGCATCCTGTTCCTGGGTCTCGTCCATATGGATGCAGCACCCACCGGGTCGGCCTGCCCACACTGTGAGGAATTGTCAGTGTGGGTGCTAGGGCCTAGTGGAACATCAGCCATTATGATTTCTCTCTGCAATGTCCCACTACCGACAGCAAGCTGCAGGGTGGGACTGCAGCCGCACATGGGGGACCACGTAGAAAGGGCCGATTCACCACACCCCATTACAGTCATCCACGGCAGGGACCGATGAGGGTTCACCAGACCACACGAACATAGGGGGTTGATAGCCAAGGATTTACAGGAAGGGAGTCAGACCTGTTGATGACGGAGTCAGTGAGTTTTGGGCATACTCTACCCATGGGAGGAATTCAGACCATCAGTGGTTGTGGGTTGACACCAGACGTTAGACTGACATTAATGTCAGGGTGCTTACAGAATGCCATCAACACTTGGGACATGAACTGGGTGCCCCTGTCACTGACAATATCCCCTGGGAAGCCATAATTCCTGATGAAATATTGTCTGTGCGGTTTCCATGGCGGTTACCAAACGACATGACTTAGAGAATCGGTCTATGATAACTAGGATGGTAGTGAAACCATTGGACAAAGGTAAGTCAGTGACAAAGTCAATGTGGAATGGGCAGTGGTTGGAGGAGTCCTGAGGGTAATTCCTTGGGAGTCTTGGGCACAGAGTTGACAGGTTTTAACATAGGCAGTGATATCGTTAGACATTGAAGGCCATCAGAATGAGTTCTGTAGTAGGTGCAGTGTGCGGGAGATTCCAGGATGGCCAGAGCCGACCGAGGTGTGGACCCATTGCATTACCTGTTGACGTAGACTCTGTGGAACGTAGTGTTTATTGGGCGGGCAGTTAGCAGGGGCTGCTTCTAGAAGCTGTTTGCGCTGTATTTCTTCCATGATATCCCAGGTTTTTGGGGCAATGACTACAGATGATGGGAGTATGCTTTCTGGAGAGAGCATGTGCCTTACTGTTCTTGCTGCCTGGACAATAGGTCACAGTGCACTGGAATCGAGTGAAGAAGAGGGACCAGCGAGCTTGACATGGTTGAGTCTTTTAGCTCCTTTGATATATTCCAAGTTCTTGTGGTCAGTTATCATCTGAAAGGGATGGACTGTTCCCTCGAGCCAGTGTCTCCATTGATCAGGTTAAATGTACTCTGTAGATCGAGTTTAGTGTATATTGTAGCCTTATGGAGCTGTTCTAGGGCTGATGGAACTAGTGGCCGGGGCATTATTCAGTCCTCTATAATCAATACATGACCTCGGTCCTCCATCCTTTTTTTCTACAAAGAAGAACCCTGCTGCAGCTGGTGACGTAGAAGGCTGAATGAATCCTGAATTTAAGGCTTCCTCAATATATTCCTCCATGGCTTGGGTCTCAGTTCTGGATAATGGGTAAATTCTACTTTTGGGAGGCATAGCTTTGGGGAGTAAATCAATAGTACAGTCCCAGGGGCGGTGAGGTGGTAATTGTGTAGCCTTGGTTTTACTGAAGACTTCTGCCAAGTCGTCATATCAAGGGGGAATATTAACTGCCTTGGTACTTGTGGGATTTTCTATGCTGGTTGTATAACATGGTTGGGGAACTGAGGAAAAACAATGACTCTCACAGAAAGCAGACTACTTGGTCAACTCACTCGATGATATAGAGGGATATGGATTCCTGGTGAAATAAACCAACTTGAAGGGTTAATGACTTGGTCTGATTAAATATTCCATCCCCAATGTAAGTATTATTGATGGCTTTAATCTTGATGGGTGGTTTGCAGGGCTGATTAGGTATATGATATTTCTTGACGAGATCCTTGTGGATGAGGTTTACTGCAGCTCCAGAGTCAATCACTGCTGTTAATGAAATGGACATGTCTTCAGTTTTCATAGTGAGAGGGAGTTTGAGAAACTGGTTACTTGGCCGAGAGAAGTGTTTCATATTTACCAGAATGGGGTTTTGGGCCTTGTGTGGGCATCCCTGACAGCGATGGCCTGGTTCACTGCAGTAAAAACTCAAACTTACTTGACGTCGCCTAGCTATTTCATTCTCAGAGAGTTTGGAAAATCCTTCTTGCCTGGATTCATCACTCAGCTTGGCGGTAGATGACGTTATGATTTGATTAACATTTGGAGAAATAGGCAGAATCTCTCTAGTAATGCTTCTTCATAGGGCTTGTCTCATCAAATTACCGATCTTAATGGTGAGCGTTACAAAGTCAGAGAATGATAAGCTCTCCCCTTTACACATCAGTTCTGCCTGTAGATCAGAGTTGAGGCTTCTCTGAAACACAGCTTTAAGAGAGACATCATTCCATCCACTTTGAGCAGCAAGCATTCTAAACAAAATGGCGAACTCAGCGGCTGTACTGGTGCCTTGCGATAATTGCAGAAGCTGGGTTGATATGTCCTTGCCCCTTGCAGGATATTCAAACACTTCTTGCAGTTGTAGGATGCTTGCAATTGTTGGATGCTGTAATCGAACGTTCTTCTGAATTGCATATCAGAATCCCAAACAGCTGCAGACCAGTCGATCGCCTTGCCAGATAAAAATGACATCATGACAGCACACTTCTTATTGTCAGTATTACATTTATCTTCTTGGTAGAGAAGTAGATTCTTACTTGCTGAACAAAGCCTCTACATCGATCAGCAGAACTATCAAATTTATCAGATAGCGCGAAACACACCACCTTAGGCATGGTTGATGGGAGAGACTGGATGTAGTGCCCGTTGACTACCTGAAGTTTGGTCAGCTGATCTTGGTACCCCTTTAGTACTTCACATTGATAAGCAAACGCTGCTTGCAGGTTTGTAACTTCCGCTGGATTAAGTTGAGGCAAAGTATTCTGAAACGAGGAGGCTGAGGCGGTATTAGAATCCATTTGCAGAAGTTTATTAGGGAAAGATCGTTAAACCAGGCAGAGAGACAGTACCGTAATAGCAGTCCGATATTTCAACATACACAAGAGGAATCCACAAGGCAGAGATGAGTAGGCAGGCGAATGGGTCAAACACAAACATCAGTCCAAGCAGGCTTTAAAGCCAATAGGGCAATCCAAGAATCAAGATCGTGAAGAAAGGCAGAATCATACACAAACAGGCAGTCAAAATAACAATGGGATAACGCTTGGTAAGGCAGGTTAACTGGCAATACTTCGCAATGAGTAAACACGCTGATTCTTGTTAAATAATGTCAAAGAGGAAATTACTGTAGAAGCAGAGGGAGCAGTGAACAGTCAGTACGCAGGCGAGGGCTCCCTCTGCTGGTGCGGCGTTACAATAAAGTGTTGTAAATTTTATTTTCTACATTTATTTATAGGAAACCACACAAACACATAAATACCTGTCAAATGTGCTACACCCTCCTCACATGCAGCAAGTGCAGCTACCGGCATTAGCGCAATTCTGTCAGAGCCAACTAGATACTCAAACCACATACTATTAGCCACCACCTCAGAGATTCTTCTCACAAGTTCTGCAACCTCACTCATTTTACTTCTTTTCACAGTATGCTCCATTACAAGCAATTGGCAGTCCAGCTCCAATTCAAACAGCTGTCCTGAGTAACTACCCAAACCTGCCTACAACCCAGACAGCTGGTCCAAAGCTCAAGGAAATCCTCAATGCTGTGAAAACAGGTGATGCTCAAGGATTTGAAGACATTGCTGCTCCAGTGAACACTTTAGTTGGTATGTTGAGCACATCAGATGGTCCTGCTTGACCTGAACTGCAAAGCAGTGTCAATTACAGAGATTCCATCATTGAACATCATCTTGCCCAAGGAATTTTTATGAGTGGTACTACTTGACTTCCACACGACACAACTTCGCTCAGTGGTTTGAGAAAAGGTCTCAAGCTATACAAATCTCCCTCTGAGTTTCAGAGACAGTGTTGACACCAAAGTGGATCCATAATCCAGTGACATTTCTCCTTCTGCTTCATCCACAGTCATGACCAAAATAAGATAAATATTTAAGCTATTCTGCCCCTACTGTAAGAACTAGGACCATTATCTCAGTGCTTGTGCCGAATTTACCGGATTTGGTATCTGGATAAATGAGAAAGAACGGTGTTGGTGGTGTGGTCATGAACACAAGTCTAACAAGTGCACTCTGAAGAAACCTTGTTCATGCTGTGGTGGCCAACATCTTGACATTCTACACAACATTGCAACTACCAAAACTCCAAGTGTTCTCACACTCAGTAAATCCCCTTATACAATCTATAAGGATAAAGCCATTCAGGAAATGTCATGTTAAAAGTAGTCCCCATCCAGCTTCATAATGGTAAAATATAACTTAATACATTCACTGTATTGTATGATGGTTCAGAATGGACAGTCATACTGGAAGCAGCAGTGAAGCATCTTGGTCTGAAAGGTACAGATGAAATCTTAACGCTGAGAACAATCAGACAGGATATTGTCCATCTTCAGGGGACTGCTGTATCGTTTGAAGTGTCTGCTCTCTCAAACCCAAAGGTTAAGTTCCAGATTGTACATGCCTTCTCAGCTAGTGAATTTAACCTGACTCAACAGCCATGCCCAGCAGACATTTTAAAATGGAAGTATGGACATCTGAAAGGAATCCCAGTAAAGGCATTCAGGGATAAACAGCCTATGGTGCTCATCGGATCTGATAATCCACATTTGATAATGCCTGTTAGTCCCGTTTGTTTGGGCCCATCAGGAACTCCCATTGCAACTCATACTCTGCTGCGATGGACAGATCAAGGTCCCGTAACCTTTCTGTACCACCCACAAGGTGAAAGCTCCTGTTTGCACACAATGTTTATTTCCCCTGCTCAAGCCCTAAATCAGCATGTGGATAAACTTTGGCAGTAAGATACCTTGCCATTCCAGAGTGCCAGAGAAGCGACCCATTCTAAACAAGACCCATAGACTATGGAAATGCTTGAAATTAAAACTGTGTATGTCCTAGTAGATGGAGTTAGCAACTCCATTATGCAACTCCTGTTGAATTATGCAACTGCTCTTCTCCATCAAAAGAATACTGCTCCTCCCACTGCAGTAATGGCTCTCCTCAGATCTACTGAAGACAGACTGAGCCGTAATCCTGAACAAGCTGCATTGTACAATGCTGAAGTAGACTAGAGAATGTTGATTATGCAGTGAGAATCACAGTTGATGAAGCCAACAAATCTTCATCTTGGTATATACCACATCACATGGTATATCATAATGGTAAGGCCAGAGTAGTTTTTAACAGTTCATATTGCCATCAGCAAGACTGTCTGAATGACAGTCTACTGCCAGAACCTACTCTGGGTCCAGCTTTACACTGTGTACTACTACGGTTTAGAGAGCATGCAGTAGTGATAAGTGGCAACATCAAGTCTATGTTTCATCAGGTGAGGCTTCTCCCTAAAGACCAGCACTTGCTTCGTTTCCTGAGGAGGAATATGGAGAGAGAGCTCAGTCCAGAGGTTTTGCCATTTGGGACAACTTGCAGCCCATGCTGCACAGTCTACACTCTCCAAAGATAAGTCAGAGACCATATAGCCGGCATTAAAGATGTGATGGAGTCTGTACTGTGTGCTTTCTATGTGGACAATTGACAAATGATTAATTGATAAGCTCCATGATTTTCTCTCTGCTGGAGGTTTTGAACTACAGCAATGGGCAAGCAACATCCCAGATGTCTCACCTTCCAGCTGAAGCAAGATCACAGGATTGTGAACTCTGGCTGACTGAAGACTAAGTGGACCCCTTAAGATTCTACTCTTGGGCTAAAGTAGCACTGTGTCTCTGATACCATCAGGTATAAGCAACAAGTCATGCCTAACAAAGCACCCACCATGAGAAATGTGTATAAAACACTTGCTAGCCAAAAAGTTCCTCTAGGGTTTATTATTCCATACACCACCCGGACCAAAGTCCTTATTCATGCACTTTGGAAGAAGGATAGAGGATGCGATAATCCTATTGAAGGCAAGCTACTTTCCCTAATGTGCTTACTCCCTCTCTGCAGCTGTTGATCTCCACATATTTTGTGATGCATGTGAGCAAGCCTATGGGTCTGTGTCCTACCTTAGAGTGGAGGATATGCTGTGCCACATTCAGGTGTCCTTTGTCATGGCAGGGTCCCTCGTTGAACCAAAGAGCAGCTTTTAATGCCTCACTTAGAACTTTGTGCATCATCGACTGGAGCCCAACTAGCTCAAGTCCTACAGACAGAACTTAGATTCAATCTCAGACAAACTACAATGTGGTCAGACTCTACAATAGTAGCTGGAAAAAAAATCAGCCATGCCAGTATAAAGTGTTTGAACAGAGATTCAAGATCTAGTAGGAGTAGGCAACTGGAGGTATGTTGTTTCCAACCACAATCCTGCAGATAACATAATGAGGGGAAGAAAGTTGTTGGAATTGTCTGTTCCATGCAGATGGAGAGGTGGCCCCTCATTCCTGCTTCAATCTCCAAGTCAGTGGCCTACATGCCCATCACTAAACTTTGTAGGACAGGAGGAATTGCATAAAACTACCTTCTGTGGCACTATGTCAGTCATTGACAATCTAGTGCTCGATCTAGCTGATTATGATTCTTGGGAAAAGCTAGTAGAGGCTGCATAAAAAACTACTCATGGGGCGGCTGCACCATCCATGTCTGCTGAAGCATGCATTTAGACTGAAATTGCACTCCTACGTAGGGCACAAACAGACATCTTTCCTGAAGAATTCAAAGCATTACAAATACAGAAACAAGTGCCAACCAGTAGTCACCTAAGAACACTTTTTTTCGTTTACGACCAATCCCTGGGTGTGATTTGGCTGGTGGTTGACTCTGAAAAGCAGAGGTACTAGAGGAGGATGAAATCCACCCAATAGTGCTTTATCCTAATCATCGAGTGACAAAGTTAATAATCAAAGACTTTGACCATTGGCTTCTCCATCCTGGACCTCATTGAATTTTCTCTGAACTGAGGAGGACCTACTGGATCCTAAAGGGTAGACAAGCTGTCAAGAAGCATCAGCAGAAGTATGTCATTTGCATCTACTTGACCTCTGTAATTTCACAGTGCTTAATTTGTGTCAGTAAGTGGGAATTATGATGTTTATATACAATACACATTAATGACACCATTTTTGAACAGCACAGTTTATTGTAACTGCGTCATCATTTCCAATTTGTACTTCCATCCACCGGATTAAAGTTGATTACTTAGAAATTTGGACTATTGAGCCTCTTTTTAATGGCAGAGCATGGCTAGAAGGCAGAAGCCAGTGTAATGCACACAGTATCAGTCACATGGATTATTTTACGTGTATTGGCAAGAACTGTTCATATTAGCTCCGCTAAGGCTGAGGTTTTTTCTTTGCTGTTCCCATGCCGTTGTTCTATACACTCCCCATCAGCTTCTGACACCATGTCGAGTGAATCGTTCTTGAGAAGGAACGTCTCCGGTTACTGCCATAACCTCAGTTCCCTGAGAGACAGGAATGAGACATGGTGTAAGCTGCCATGTTCTCAGCTCAGGTCTGCTGCGCTGTTGGTTCACTCGGAAGTTTCTGAGCTTATGCCGCATAGATGGCACATTATATAACAGCGGGGGCCCTGCCCCTAATCGCTGTCTTGGCTGGCATTGGCCAGTGGAGTTGCAACTTCACTGACATTGTGCAATAAGATTTCAGGTAGGTTTAGTAAGAAGGGTGTCCCTAAAGCATCAGCTTCTGAGGCTATGTCTCATTCCTGTCTCTCAAGGAAAACCAAGGATATGACAGTAACCAGAGACATTTTCACCATGGTTGCAATAAAGATTGTTTGAATGTAGAAAGAGCTTTATTGCTTTATTGCCAAGTATGATTGCGCATACAAGGAATTTGTTTTAGTGACATAAGCTTCCAGTGCACAGCAAAAACATTTTTGGGGTATAAATTTATCAAATTCAATCAAAATCCATTTTTTTTATTCCACAGAAGTCAGTCAGAGAGGCTTGGAATGACATAGGGGAGAGTAATGGTTGAAGTGATGTCTGTGATTATGATTTATTATTATGAAGTTTTTTGATGTAAAATCTTGATAACATTATAAGGGGACCTCAGAAAACAGTACAAAATGGCAGTTCATGACCCCTTTACAAATATACACTCCAGTTATTGGTGATGTTGTTAAATAAACTTTTATGTGCTCAGATTTGAAATCACAAATCTCGCGGACCCTTCACACATGATGATGTCATGTTTCTTAGCTGCGCGAACTGTGAGAGTTCCATCTCGCTCCTAATTGGACTTGACCACTATCCAACAATCTCCTCCAAACCAATCAATACACCACATTTACCAACGGGAATTATGGCCCATTCGACAGTTATATCCTAATACAGCCAGATACGCATACACACACAATTTGACATTAGTGTTGCACTGCTTGACCGCTGCATATATGTCAAAACTGGAGTGAAACCTATTTCATGTTCACATTAACGTGAACTTAAAAAAGTTTTTTTCTTCAGTCTGGATTTGTGAGGTTACATTTGCTGGTGTTGTAATACGACATGAGCGTTCTTTCTCACTCACTCTAATTGTATGGTGCAGGGCAATGGGAGGTGAGATGGGTGGTCAGGCACTTCCCAATTCTGGGGGATGGGTGGTTGTGTGTATGTGTGTGTGTGTATACACAGTTTTCACCTCACTGCTCAAGTCACCAACAGAGCCTATTAAAGCCAGCGGCCTTCTCCAACAAAGAATGACTGCCAATTACAGCCGCCTGTCCTCTCTCTCTCTCTCTCTCTCTCTCTCTCTCTCACTCTCTCTCTCTCTCTCTCACTCATTCACTCTCTCACTCTTCCCTTCCTCTCTGCCAGTTTCTTGCTTTTCTGCTCAGAGACCATCATGCTTCTCTCTGTCTATCTGTCTTTAACATTTATATGCTACAACCCATCAATGTGATTCCTACATGCCTCTCTGCTGTCTGTGGCAGCAAGAAACAGCTTTCCACTTAAAACTAGATTTTAGAGTGCTGCTTTCCGATTCAAAACCCTGACACAGTACTGGGATTTGTTTTAAGCATATTGCTATGTGGTTGTTAGGTAGTTGCCATGTGGTTTTCTGTGTTACTATGATATTCATCCTATTTTGATGTTCTTATTGCCAGGGTACTGCTATGCAGATGCTAAGGTGTTCTGAATGGTTTTAGTATGTTGCTATGTGGTTACTAGGGCATTGCTATGTGGCTCCCACTGTATCTCTATCCCCTTTCACACTGCATGTTGGCCCCAGAAAATTGACCGATTGCCTTCCCTATGTACGTAAACACGTCCCGGGATTTATTCCGGGATCAATCCCAGGTTGGGGATCTAACATTGACGGTTCAGTCCTGGAACGAGCTCTGATGAACAAAAGCCAGAACCAATACCGTAAACTATGTGTCGTCGTCATAACGCACATTATTGTGCAATATTTTTACAAGGGGTTTTGAAGGTAGATGAACGTTCATGACGGGACCTTTACGGTTTGTGTGTGAACACACACAGGTTCCAGGAACAATTGCCAGGACACATTACCCGTATATTATCTGGAATCTCAGTGTGTAAGGGGCTTATTATATATTCCACCCAGAAATTTAATAGTTCCAAAGAACACTGTCCATGTGTTTAAATGGGTTTAGGTAGAATAGGTAGCAGTTTCACTATATTTGCATCAATTTCTGGTAATTATTAACACATAACTTCCATTGTCTGTGTATGGTTGATATTTTGAGGAGATTTTTGGTAATAAATCATATGTGTAATAATTATGATCCATGAATGACCAATTAAAATATAACACTTTCTTGCTTATTGTTTATATTACAATTAGTCTAGTATTTAGAGTTAAAATACAGAAAAACATTTAAATGTAAGGCAAATTAGAGGTGTTTGGTGGTCAGACAAATAATATTCCTATGTAATGCCAAGGTTTCACCACTAGATAACCATATGGCGGTTTAATATATATGTAGCTCTGAACTAGTTGCTCAAAAGAGTTTTGCCGGTCATAATTGCTTACTCATTTTTTTTTCTTTTCGGTTTTGCATTTTAATTTATATTTAGACAACAACATATTTATGAATATTTATGAACAAAACACTTGATTTTTGTATGTTGTGATTTTTAAATGTTACATTTAAAAAGGCTAACTACTCACATACAAGCATACAACACAAGTTAATATTACAAAAAACAAGCAAATATGGAATTTAACCTAATAAAAAATTTTAAATAATGTGTAAAAACACAAGGCAACCAATTGCATTCAGCAAAATTCTTTATTGTATTCCTTGAATGGGCATGTCTTCACTGAAACTCATTCAAACTCCTACAGGGAGAGAAAGATTGCAGAAAGTCTTAAAAATATGACAGTTAGCATCTGGTTATTGTTGCTATTGCGGTGTTTGTCAAAAATGTTTGTAATTTCTTCAATTTTCTGGTAAGTGTGCTTGAGAAATCACTGAAACGGATAGACTTCAATGCTGGACTGGTTGTTTGGAACTATACAGGGTCTGCACAACATCACTGTCAGCTACAGTGACTGCAGTTCTGTCAACTGTGGTGCCGAATTCTGCACCCCTACCAGAGTATACACCCCCTTGTTCTAGTAGATTTTGGGTTAGGTGTGGGGAAGGG
The DNA here is from genome assembly GCF_003368295.1 of Carassius auratus. Taxonomy (NCBI): domain Eukaryota; kingdom Metazoa; phylum Chordata; class Actinopteri; order Cypriniformes; family Cyprinidae; genus Carassius; species Carassius auratus. Next base: position 14,256,243 of record NC_039256.1, read on the forward strand.
ATTAGGATTGGGGTGGAGTTAGGATTACGCAATCAGGTAGACACTTCTACGAGGGGGTACATAATCTGGTGGGGTGCAGAATTTGGCACAACACCTCCCACTGAGTGGCAAAAAGACTGAATGGCAGCATCGGTTTACAGTGTGAATGCTGTGACAGAACAAGCAAAACACATCTAAAAAGAGAAAGAGCTTTGTGAATGACTGTACAAATAGATTTGACAAGAAATTTGAGGTATATTTTTACAGACTGACGAAAGCTTCTGAAAGGTGAAGCAAATGGATCTCTGCCATTCAAAGAAGCAAACGGACTCCAGGCAGTGAAACATAGATTTGTAGTTATCATATGTTCAATTTTGCATTAAAATTGTACGCTATATATTTTACTGTTACATATCGTATTAATTGACCATTCATCAATTAAATATTTACCATATCATATATTCTGCTAGATGCTTTTCAATAAACAATGACAAAAACTATATAAGTTTTTCACTGGACGATATGACGATATATAACATTGATATAAGTGATCAGTTAACTGGCGAATTTGCTTTATGTATTTACCTGGCATTGAAATCAGACACATACATTTCAGGGAACACGATTCCTGGCTGCATTTCAATTCTGGACCACTGGATCTTTGATAAGTTGGAAACACTAGAAAGGAACATGATATGGAGTCCAACAACCTTTAGTTTAAACTGATTATCAATTGTTTTACTCGCATTTTCACAGCTTCCCTGTTAAATCATGAAGCAGGCTCTTTTGCCACTTAGTTTGGCTGAGGGGCGTGTTCGGTTGGGAAAGTGACATCAATGAATACCCTCTATTAGCTGCTCCATGACATGTTTTACTTCCACATTCCTCAGTTCCTATGGAAGCCTATGGGAGTGTCGCAACTCTGTTTCTCAACGGCTCTGATTCCACCTATTCTGGTGTTGCTGTCTGGTTGAAATGAAATTGCTATGCTGCTGCTAAATAGTCTGAAATATAGTTCCTAGAGCATTGCTTGGTGGTTTACTTAGCTTAAGTGAAAAACCAAACCAAGTCTCAGTAAATTTCCCCTAATTCTGCCTGGTTGCCAATGCAAACTGCCTGGTTTCAAATTTGTTTTTTTGTTTGTTTGTTTGAGTTGCTATTTGCTCTTTACTATGTGGTTGCAAATGGTTCTTTAAACGAGTCATATGATGCGATTCCATGTCTTCCTTTCTCTTTGGATTGTTACAAGCTGTTTGTGAATAGATAAGATCCCTAAAGTTGCTAAGACTGAAGTCTCAAACCCAAAGAGATATTCTATTTAAAAGTTAAGATTCATCCACGGCCTCCTAAAACGCCTCATTTAAACTCCCCCACATGTCCACTTCACTGTGTGGGAAGATTTGCAACACCGGCGAAATGTTCACGCAAAGAAAGAAGGTGTAGCTTTAAATCTCACTGAAGTATTGTTGTCGCTGCCACCATTTCATGGAGATGCTATGTGTTTTGTTGCGAAAGCAAAAATACTTTTGTTTGAACATCCAAAAGAGGACAAAACAAGTTCTGTTCGAGAAAAGTTCAAACCAAATATTTGTGTGTGTGTGCAACACATTTTATGGAGGACTGTTTCCTGAATGTGCGAAAAGTATCGATTGTGTTCCCCCATTCTGATGTTCTTGCTGGTTGCCAGGTTTTTTGCTATGTTAAGGTGTTCTGAGTGTGTGGTTAATGAAAGTATATCTTCATGGAGTAATACAACATAACACAGCATAACATTCATCATTATACACAAATAAACCTGCCTGTGCTATATTACGTCACATTAAGAATCTTTTCCTCGGCTTGAAATTGATAAACCAATGAGTTTAAGCTTGCATGAGTTGCTGCAGGTCAGGTTTACACCTTGCTTGAGGGCCAAAATCTAACTGAGGATGTTTTATGCAGCTGTGCAACTCTGAAGCAGAAGCTAAAGTAGAGATCAGGTTGTGAGGGGTGAAGGAAGGTTAGCCGAGTCGTTGCCTATGGCTGTGAATCTATACAGTACACAAACAGAACACCCCCCACCACCCCTTTCTGGCCACCCTTCCCTCTGTCTATCTCACTCTGGATATTTCTCCCACTCTCTCTTATATTCTGTTAGCTCTGCTGATGTGACAGGACCCTGACAGCACAGGGAATTCACCCGGAGTCCAGAGAGAGAGAGAGCTGCCACTGCATGGTGATAAGATGGTGGACATAAACCCTCAGGCACTGTCTCTCTCTCTCTCTGTGTGTGTGTGTGTGTGTGTGTGTGTGTGTTTGGAAGATGGTAGCGAGGGTATTTGACAAAGGAAGCAGTACCCTGGGGAATTGACCACTGCAGGCTACACGACACTTCCCAGTATCCTGTTCAATCTTTTTTTCGCTCCCTTTTCAGTGTCACTGGAACATATTTTACCTTCCTGTTGTGATCTCCTCCCCTGAATTTTTAAAACCACATATTTTCAATTGGTTTCATCTTTCATTATTATTATTTTTTTTATTTTATTTTACATAAAGCTAGTTGTCTTTTTTTATGCGATTTTGAAATAATAATTACCTTTTGAAAAGCCTCAGGCAACATGCCCACAGACCGCCCACAGTCTGTTCACTGACCGTCTGATGCATACTGCACACAATGGCTGTTCAGAATAGCATACCATACTACCATACTACTCTTACTGTTTCTGCTTTGTACAGTATGCACACTAAGAACAGTATGCAAATGTTCATGCAACCTATTACATATACGCTGTATTCAAAACAGGATATTTCTGCCTCCGAAGTTTGCTCTGGAGTGAGAACAATCATGGCTGCCATAGTGAAGCGTTGTTCCAAACCAAAATGCTCAAAACTGGCAACTTGAAGGGGGCCTTCCGAATTAAGGATTTCACAGGGAACATTTAACAGACTTTGCACCCATGATTCTTTGCACAGGTTTAATTCTTGATTGGCTCAGCAAGATGACGCAAATTTGGGTTCCAAGGATGAGCCCTTCAGAATGGAATGCAACCGTAGAGTACACAAAAGAGCGCACTGCATGGAAAACTTTTTTTTTCCCACAATGCAGTGTGTTTAATTGGAAGTAGTATTATTATTTGATCAGACTATAAATGCTTATAAATTGTTACACAAAATTGGATAAAAAAAATCCCAATACATTTCTGAATATAATCCAATCTGCAGTTATACATTGAAAATATGTTGTGTCACCATTTGTATAATAATTTATTAAATTGTTCCATCGTGTACTAAAACTATACTAAACTGTACTAAAAACTGTACTAAAGCGTGCACATTATTATTTCGTTCCCTCGATTTGATAAATCGTTCCCTCGATTTAATAAACTGTGCACACAATCTACTAATTTATTTTCTCTTGATTTGTTCAATCGTTCTCTCGGTTTCCTAAATTGTGCACAAAATCGACTAATTTGTTCCCTCGATTTGCTCAATTGTGCTCACAATCTACTAATTTGATCTCTTGTTTTGCTAAATTGTTCCCTCAATTTGGTAAATTGTGCAAACAATCTACTAATTTGTTCTCTTGATTTATAAATCGTGTGCACAATTTAGCAAATCGAGGGAACAAATTAATAAATCGTGCACATATTTTATAAATTGAGGGAACGAAATTGTGGGGCTCCATACTTGCACTATTCTGTGCTGTTTTATAGTATAAATTGTTCAAGTAGTGTGTTCACACTAGTGTATTGGATTGTGTAAATGGATCACAAATGAACATAACTTTTTTGTATTTTGATAGCTAAATACAATCGTTAGAAGTGAAAAGTTAAACATAGGGATAAACAAATTATACCACAGTCACATGACTTCAACGTCACCACATTACACTCCCAACAACTCTTTCAGTCTTTATAAAAATAAAATAATTTAAAAAAAGAAAAAAATTGTTTTGCAAGAGCATGTTTATAAATTAAACAAGGCTTTAAAATTGGACTAGTGAATAGATGAGTTTAACTGTTCATCATAGGGTTTAATGACCCTGAAAACCTGTGTAGCAGTCCCATTTAGATTGTTTTTAAATCACATGACATATTACTGATGTATTTTATGTACAGAATAAAACATAAAAATATTTTGGGCTTGTTTTTAGGCATTTAACCAAATACCTAGTCAAAAAAAAAAAAACACTTGACTTCAGGACAATGAGAATGGAAGTGCTAAATTGCTAACTTGTTTCTGGGTTTTGGCCTACAAAAATATATCATTCATGCAGCATTCTGTGTGGACAATGGTCAGAAGACAAAACTACACAAAATTATTTACGCAAGGTTGATTCTGTTTTAGAGCTTTGGAGGTTTGTTGTTTTCCGTTGTTTCCATTTAATTAATTTTATTTTAAATTCTTTATTTTATTTCTTAACATCATCAAATTTAGGAATCAGGTTCTGCAGTAGCTTCATTAAATCAGTTTTAACTTTTAAGTGTTCCTTTTTTCCCCTTATTTCCTGACTTCCCATTTTCCACGTGAGTGCTCCCCCTTGGTGGGTCCCGCACCTCTAATTCTCCTTTTCCGCAAATCTGTGTCACCTGCTGTCCTCGCTGGCTCGTGCACGTCGCGACACCAGCTTGCCAACGTGCCAGTGGGCACTGCTGCCCGGCAGGATGGCAGGATGAGCGAGGGAGAGGGAGGAGGAGAAGGGGAAGGAGAGAGTGCTACTGATTTGTGGAGGAGGATGGACTGATATAGAAAGCAGTATAGTGATGAAATATAACATAAGGAAGGAGAGAGACAATTTACTACTGAAAAACTAAAGTAATAGAGATGCGCCTGGTAGTTAGGAAAGTTTTAGGAAAGAGGAAAGAGAAACACATGCTTGTGAGGATGAGAAATGGTTAGTTACTGGCCATGGCAACAGAACCAAGGACACGTTTTCATACAGGAGAGAGTCCATTCAAAGTGTATGTAAGCGGAATACTGTATGAGCAGAGCTCAGAAGGCCAGAAACATACTTTAGAGGTAACGAACTTCAGCGCTCAAGGGGGCGATAGAGTTTTCTTCAATGTCTGTGACATTAAACCAGATGTGCTCTTATTCAGGTAGTTATAGCTTCAAAAATGTCAACAGTTTACCTAACCATAACAATAGTTGACCTGACAGATAAAAATGACCATAAAAATTGATGCTAAGTTTATGTTAACATCCCTTTAGCAGTGCTCACTTGCAGCATGCCACATAGTAGTGCACCAATGTCTTTGGCTGGGTCTAAATATGTATACTTATATATTGTATAGTAAGTGAAAAGAGTAGCAAGTGCAAATTCATAGTATTTGGAAAACTATAGTCAAAAACTAACTGGATAACCCATTAAGTGAAATATGGTAGAAGTAAAAAGGCAGAAGTTTTACTACCCATATTCATACTAAATAAAACACACTTTTTCATAATTTGCAAAGTAATAAGTAATCAAACCAAATGCAATACCTACTAGACAGTGTATGATTTCATGCACAGCATCTGACCATTGTGTGAGAATGCATTCCTTGCACATGACACTACGTTCTAAAAACGTAAAAACTACCCAAGTTAAATTAGGTTAAACTTAAGCTTGTTTTTTTCTTGACTCCATTGTTCATGTTTCATGACAAAAGTCTGCCATCATTAATCTACTCTTCTACTAAAGTGGTAGATTCTTCATTATGTTTGGTCAGATCGCCTGCCAGTCAAACTCCCTGCGAAGGGTCAATTGCAATGCATCGGCTAAGCATTTAACCCTTTGTTTGCTGCATAAACTTATCAGGACAACAACCATAAACAATGTCCTGGCCCACTAAGTTTATCTTATATGGTATAGCCGACTCCTACTCCTGTAATAAACTATTATCCTGGGCCCCATGAATGTATGCGACGGCCCTGTGGGAGGTGTGTTTTAGGTCTACAACTGTCAAAATAGACTATAAGTACAGTAAACTTTGTTGATCTGAGAACTGCATGTTTGTGTTTATGTGAGTGTGTTGTGAGAGGAAAAGGAACAATAAAAGAGAGCGTGACAGGAAGTAGAAAGCAAGCAGACTGGAGCAGGCAGATAATGTGTAAGTGAGTAAACGAGAGAGAGAGTGTGTGTGTGTGTGTGTGTTACAGTGAGACAGAGACGGCGAGATGGAGACAGGCAGATCCAGTCTAGGAGAGATAAAATGGATTTGTCTCGGGAGATGCAGTCGAACCGGGCTGAGTATGTCACAGACAGCGAGTGTCGCTCTCTCTCTCTCTCTCTCTGTGTGTGTGTGTTCAATGAAGATGGGGCGGGAGAATGCACTGCCGCAGTAGAAACCTGATGTTAATGATTAAATAGTTTGTGAAGGTTTGCTTCATTAACACACCACCATGTGACTAATTCACTGAGCGCCACTGACCCCAGTGTATGTGTGTGTGTGTGATCCTGCCATGCTGGATTTCAAGACGTCATGCTCTGTGCATGTTTGCGAAAGTCTTTCCTACAGGGAGCAAAAGATTTCACCATCTATTGGTCTTTAGAGTTGCAATATACTAAAGGGATAGTTCGCCCAATAATGAACATCCTGTCATCATTTACTAACTCTCATGACATTTCCTCTTAGGAAAATTGGGCTTTTAATGTTTTAAATGGCTAAAAAGCACTGTATTTCTTATGTGTGGATGCAAAAAGCAGTCTAAACATCTATAAAACAAGGTAAATTTACTTTATCTTGTTTTGGTAGCCACACTGCATAATAAATTAAGACTTGTTTTCAGATAATGTGCCTTTAATAAATGTGTTTTGTTATGTTTTGGCACATTTTTTAAACTTGTTTTAGCTTGTTAATACTCAGTACTATCATACTGATAATAAACACTCATTACATTTCGAACAACAATTCTTACAATGTTATGCAATGTTGCTTACCAAGCCAGTTTTAATGATTTTAGACTTTTTAAATACAAACAAGATAAAAATGATATTTTTGCAGTTTGTTTCATAAAGAAAACAGCATGTGAGAGGCATGATGATGACAGAAACAATGACAGAATTAGACCATGTCCTTATAAACATACAATGAAGCCCACAAGCAGAGAGTCCACACAACAGCATGACAAAGTCCTAAAATGCAGGATTGATTCTCTGTACTCATTCTGCATGCGCTCTAACTAAGCTAGCGTGACTCTGATCTCTGTCAGCATGGCATCAGGCCTGTGGGATGGGCTGGGATAGCGTCAGTCGTTGGTAGCATTGTGTAGACTGGGCTGTGAGGAGCCATTGTTCTTCTTACCACAGTCCAGTGTGTTGCCGTGCCGTCTGACGGTACATAAGAGCCCGGCTTTATTGAATTGGCCTAAAGGCGAGCAGGAGAGATAGGGAGAGAGAAAGAGATGGGAGGAGGAGGTTTTCTGATCTAGTGTGTCTGACGCTGTCACCTCTGCAAGCTAACAAAGTTTACAGCTTTATCTCTAATCAGATTTACGTCACATACTCATCAAACACACACACACACACACACACACACAAACTGTTGTTGGTTGCTGATGGCGCTGGTTTCATTAAAAAGAGAACAAAACATCAGACAGACACCAATACTATCAAACACCTATTAAAATGAAGCCCCCCCCCCCATAAATGTCAAACTGGGGCAAGTTGTCACATGTATTTTTAATATTAGAATATTATACATTTTATTAATTGGCCACAACATTTTTTATACATATTTTTGTAATAATTTAAATAAAAGATTTAAAGAGTGCAGACCAACCTTTGTAATATTTTTGAATAATACCTTATATTTACCTTTTTTTTGTGCTTCATAAGGAAAAGTCTGTAATACATTAGATGAATGAAATGCTCATAAATGTCAATATGAAGCAAGTTGTCAGATATTTATTTATTTATTGTTTGTTTGTTTGTATGTCATTCAAAATTGTTGTTGTTCTTTATTGTTGTTTTACTATTACATTTTTTTATATATTAAATAATACATAATACATTTATATATAAATACAAATATTTATACAAATCGGGGCAAGTACTTGTAAAGTTAGAATATTATTTTTTTTGCTGTTTTTGCACACCATTTTACTGTCATAGTTTTCCTCGAAACGTTAAATAGCCATTTTATATAATATTAAATAAATAATACATAGGGTGATAGATATAATACATTTAACTGTAAATAGAAATACTGAAATATTGTGGAAGATTGGTTTTGTGTTAGCTTAAATTGAGTTTAGTTTAGAAAACTGAATTCTTCTCAAATCAGTTATTATTAGTGTCAGCAGCTTTATATTGTGACAACATGCCCCGCGGTTGAATCAGCGTGGCCAATGAACTAAAAAATTTTTCTTGGTCAATACTATTTCAAATGTTAAAAAGGGTGTTTGTAGCCTCAACTACAAAGTTTGTGTCTACAGAAATTGCCTTTCAAAAATAAGTTTTTTTTTTTACTATTTTTTTTTAAGTTGTTATATGACATCTCTGATTAAAAAAAATGTACATCCTATTATACGTTCTTAAAGGAGGGGTGAAATGTCACAAATGAAGTGTGTTTTTGGTTGCCAGGGCAAGACAACCCTGCACAGATTACCAAAAAAAAAAACAGCATTAAGGGACCAGTGGGTGGAGTTTATTTTTACAGAGCATCAACGGAGTTGTGCAAGTGATTTTCTTTTTGTTCCCTGCATTTTGAAGATGCTTGTTTTACAAACAAGGCCCAGTTTGACGCTGGATTTGCACATCGTTTATTTCTTAAGGATAATGCATTCCCAACGAAAAAGGGTCACGATCGTGTGTTGGAACTGCATGCGGTGAGTAAAACTGCTTCAAATATCTCTGTGTTGTTAACTTAGCAATCGGCGCGTAAGCACATCAAGTAAACAACATGCGATGTTGTCATCAAACTGCACTTTCCACATGTACAGCTTAAAAAAAAAAAAAAAAGACGACATAAAGTGGAACTTAGTCATTTTCCAAAACCGCTAAGCAAATATATACAATTTCAGTACATACCACATAGAGACGTCGTTGCTGATGCTGCTCTTGTTTAATTTCAGCCTCTGGATCTGTGTCACAGCTTCCAAACGCTCTCAACGCAAAAGCCTACTGGCGCTCGTGATTCTTTAGCTCTGCCCACACGTCACGCCTCTAGGCGCTCGTGTTTTTACGGGAAAAATTGGTACAGACTATCTTTCTCTTATAAATATAATAAAACTAAAGACTTTTTGGAGTTATGAAGGATGCAGTACTACTCTATAGGTACTCAAGATTAACAGGATATTGAGTGAAAACGAGCATTTCACCCCCCCCCCCTTTAAAATAATCTAAAATGTAAATAAAAGCTGGTTTCTGGGTTCAAGCATTAGTATATTGATGGATTTCTAAAGTCTTTTTTAGAACTTCTTGTAGTTCTTCTTGGAACATTTTATTTTTTAGAATGTTCAGTCAAATTCAGGTTCTGGTTCAGCTTTGAATCTGCGATGCGGTTAGAATCTGTAATACTATTGAATCAGTGATATACTATGTTGTATTCAGACCAGTATCTCTCTATATTTTGCACCATCCATCCTTCCTTCTATCTTAACAAGATGTCCAGTCCCTGGTGATAAAATGCAGCCTTACAATATGATGCAACTCCAACTATATTTCACTCTTGGCATGGTGCTTTTTTGTGCGGTGAGTTTAGATTTACACCACATAAATTGCTTTGAATTTTCACTAAAACGCTCTATATCTTGTTCTCATCTGACCACAGAATAATTTCCCACATTGTAACCAGGCCATTATTAAGCTTTTTGGCAAACTCCGGACGTGCTTTCACATGGTTCCTTTGAGTAATGGCTTCTTTTGTGCCACTCTCCCATACAGGCTAGTGTCAGAGCGTTTGATATGCTTGACTGGTGCACCTTCACTCTGTTCTCAGCTGCTGAACTCTGTAGCCCCTTCAAAGTGATCGTTGGCTCCTCTGCGGTTTCTCTCACATGTGCCGTTCTTGTTCGCACAGGGGCGTCTTTTTTTTTTTTTTTAAAAGATGGCAACTCAGTTGTTTTGATCTGCTTGATAATTGAACAACAGCACCCACTGGGACATCCAACAGTTGGGTATTGTTGGGTAGCCTTTTCCTAATTTATGCATTTGTTTTACTTCAGCGTCTTCAAGGCTTTTAGTCTTCGTTTTCACAACCGGCCTTCAGATTTGCAACCTAAATAATGACTGCTTAACTGTGGGGTTTTTGTCCAGAAAATGTGGTAGCTATTTTAATGATTCTCAGGTAGACTGCATTTGTGAGGCTGTTGTTTCCTTGTTAGGGAAATTGTTTTTCATCGATGTAAACTTAGAGCTGATGCAATGCAGGGACTGAAAACTTAAACAGTTTGTTTTTTTACTTTTACTGATTAAATACCAAATTTTTTACACTTTTTTTTAAAGAAAGTGCAAAAGTTACTGCCGCACTGCTGAAATGTTGTGGGTGCTATCCAAGGTGTTGCTATGCGGTTGCTGGTTGAAAGGTTACTTACTAACCTAGATCCAAAATCCCACCCTTTACTCTTTGAGATATTCTGATAATTACATACAGCTGATTTCTTCACTGTTTTATTGTCCCTCAGCAAAAAAAAAAACAAAAATGTACCTCTCCTGGGCATATGATGTGATTTAAACATTTGATGTGATTTTAAACAAAATGTGAGCAAAAGCACTTTATTTGGCCTTCTGAAAGTGGATGCATTTAGGAATCTTTAAGATTACTTACAACAGAACACCAACGCATTTTATGGACAACCGTTTCGTGAACCTACGAGAGGAAGTAATTCTGACTTTGCTATGACAATTTGTCACTTCTGAATCAGCTACTGTTAGGATGTTTTATTATTAGTTTAAGTATTTGCTTTTGAATGTTCAAATGCTGAGTTTTGCACGTGGTGTGTGTGTGTGTGTGAGAGAGAGAGAGAGAGAGAGAGAGAGACCGTCACAGAGTGGAGTCAGCTGTCTTAACCGTCCGTGTCTTGTGTACTGTAAACACTTCATCACTGTGTCTGTCATTTGACTCTGTTCTCCTTTCGGGCTTGAACTGATGGTAAAACTAAGGACATTATTAACTGTCTTTAAATTTGTTTTGAAAAAAGAAGCTCATGATTATGGAAAGGGGCGTTACATTTCTGACGAGTGCTTGCGGTGTTCGGCCAATCACAATGCACTGGTTCAGTCTGCCAATCAGAGTGCTGAGTGATATTAATTATGGACTTACTATATGGTTAGGGTAGGATTAGAGTTTGGTTTAGTTTAGGGTTACTTGCATGTAATTATGCGTAATTAAGTGTTAATATAAGTGCATGTAACAAGGACACCTTAAAATAAAGTGTTACCTCAGTTTAATTTATACATGAATTAAGTACTTTATTGTCAAGTTTACACTGTGACAGCATGCCCCGCTATTGGGTCAACGTGTTTAATGAACTTCAGACTTTTTTCTGGACAGAACTGGTGCAAATACGACACATACTGATACATTTATAAAGTGACCAGTTATTGCATGTGTTTTACTCTAAGAATATGTAGAATGCGTCCTATTCTTAAAATGTTTAATATTATAGCCGTATTTTATGTACTTGACGACTGCCCTAAACCCATACCTTTTACATTTTTATAATTAACATTCTAGATTTTTGTTCTCTGCTGAAAATCTTGTCAAAACAGTTTTCATCAAACATTAGGTTTACATTTTTTGGCACCATTTGTGACCAAAAGCCCTGCTATTAGGTTAGTGTGTGCTACTTCTTCCATCCTGGCTAATATCTGTAGGAAATGTTCAGCTTTTTCCAAGATTGAAAAATAACATATGGCTTCTTTTAATGGGCATCTATGAAATTTCTTCACCTGTTTTATCATTCACAATAAATAAATAAATCTGAACACTTTGATGCATCATTCGTGTCTTTAGCGCCAACTGTTCAGGACGATTTACGCACCGAGACGTAATACTTGGCATTGATTAGTTAAAACCTCACCTTTTACTATGAGAAATAGTTATAAACAGTTCCATCACAGAGAGCTAAACTGCAATAAACAAATTGTAATTCTGTAAAAAGAAAGAATTAGTTAAAGGATCAGATTTGCAAGGCAATCAAACGTTTGATGGTGAGATTTTGCACGTATCACATTGAAACCTTGTGCTCAACCCTGACTAATGCCGTGAGATTTGATACTCCAGCACTCTCCCACAGAGTGAAAACGTGTTTGGACGAACAAAAACCGCTCTGATGTACGGCGCCGAGAAAGACGTAGTTTCTGCCTGTGCTTCTCTTGCCTCCTGTGCAAACATCCCAGCATGCACCAGGCCTGGCTGTCTGCTCTAGGGACTGCGTGACCACCATCAGTCACGGTTCTGCGTTGTGCGCAAACACACACACACACACACACACATCTAAGCTCCTCTCTGTGAAATCCTACTCCCCTGAGCAAGGGTGAAATACAGGTCTAGCTTGCAGTGACCTCTCGGGTTTCTATGGATACGGTGCACTATAAATAAAACAGGGTTTTTCTTCTAGCGGTTTGGCAGATCTGTAGGGGCCTGCTGGTGGTACAGTTCCTTTCCTCTCCCCTTCTCTTTCTTTATCCGTTCACTTGCACGTAGATGTCTCTTGTATTTCATTTCCTTAGTGTCTGGCCAGCGTCGTCCTCTCTTTCTCTTAAGTGGACATCCTTCCCTTCGTGACAGGATATTCCCATCAAAACAACTGTGGCGTAATGAGAAACAAAGAGTGCTTATCGACAAGGCAGCCGGTTGTGTGTGCAGCAGCAGTTGTAGTCATAGTTGATGGGAGTCTTACGTAGCGACTCAAGATGATGTTGTTTGAGTGTGTGTATTCGTATAGCCTTTCAGTAGATATAACAGCATTTGTCTGTTTAGAGGTCAGAATTTGTTGTCAAAATTACAACCAATTAGTGAAATGCAGACGAATAATTTGCAGTATTAAGAAAGAGCCAAACCAGGGTTATTACAGGCTAGAGAGCTAACACTAAAACTAAAACCAGAAAACATTTTTTGTTATTTGAAATAAACATTGACTGAAATCAAATATGTAAAAAATTTAATTTGTTTTATTTTATCTAGTTGCCATGGTGGCATTTCTCATTTTTATTTAGTTTATTGTGATGACTAAAAATAAAACTGAAATAAAAATTAACTGAACTATTTTAAAAAACTATAACTAATAAAATGACAACAATCAAACAAAATTACTAAAAATTAAAAAAAATTAAAACAACTCAAAAGTAAAATATAAATATCCCTGAACCCAGTGGCAAATGTTTATATATATATATATATATATATATATATATATATATATATATATATATATATATATATATATATATATATATATATATTATTATACATTAACAAACTTAATGGTCACAGTGTTTGTTAATAATTACCAATTCTTCTATTTGTGATAATTGAATTGTGAACCTATACAATATAAATTGAGTGCATGAAGCAATTATTTTTTTTTTTAGCTCTGATGACGTGTTTCTAGTTGAACTGACCCCAATGGAGAATCTATTGAATATAGTGAGCACTGCAGTGAATACAGCAACATTCACAAAGCAGCAGTGCTGAATAAACTTTACTTCTGTTAGCAGAGAGAAATCTGATGGCGTTCACACACACTTCAGCTATTAAAGAGTGAAAATTGCTTTATATAACCAAAGTAACCACCTGGTATTTTCAAAACTCATTTTTTACAATATTTTTTTATATATATTTTATAAAAACTGCATAATACCCCACATAAAATGTTTAGCGTTATAATTTTAAGAATTTATAATAAAAATATATCATATTAAAGGACACATGACTACATGATTATATCTTTAGAGCAAAATGGCTGCATGAACAAATCCGTATGCAGTATGCCGAAAAAGCTTTTTAAATGTTAGGAAATATACATACAAAAAGTCAGCTGAAAAAAAAAAAATCACAGAAAATATTTTATATATATATATATATATATATATATATATATATATATATATATATATAAACTTCAAAAGAACAGAATTTATTTGAGATACAAACATTACAATTTTTTTTACTGTCACTTTTGATCAAATTATGCATTTTTGTTGAATAAAAGTATGAATTCTAAAATAATAATAATAATAATAATAATAATAATAAATTAAAAAAACATCTTACTGGTAAAGTATATAAGATGTAGACTAAAAGACACAGCATCCCAATTTTGAAGTTAAATTAAAAAGGCGGGATTATGTATGATTGTCAGGTGCACACCATTTGAATTGAATTTTCATTGCACGCCTTTGTGGGCTTCTGATTGGTTTCCAGCATGATAGACATGTGATGTTGTGTTTGAAATGGTCTTTTCTTATTGCTGTATAGGGTTTTCTGGGTTTTGCTGCATTGATGGTGTTGTCAGGTTCGGTTTTCACATCACTATCACTACATTAGGCAACAGTGTTTTTGTCATTTAGTGGTTTTACATATAAAATATTAGTATGTCAAACAGTTTGTGGTTTTTTTTTTTTTTTCATGAAAAGTTTGTAATGTCACTTTAATTTAGGACTGTTTGTTGAACAATTGTCAAAAATCCAAATGGTAAAACCCTGTTGCACCCATTAACCTAATCACTAATGGTGTTTGTGCTTCAACCCCAAAAGTCCCAGCTAATTACTTAGCGATCGGTTCGGTGTTTGTGATATTACAGATCGTGTTTAGTGTGGATCTCCAGTCCATGTGCGCGTGGGCAGTAAAGGGTTAAGCGCGTTGTAGCTGTCGCAGTCCCTTCGGCCCTCGGCCTCCTGCCCTCGCTCTGATTAATCATGGAGGAAAAAACGCAGTAGAGCGTTCACTGCAAGACACGCACGCACGGACACGCACACGCAGCCTCACGTATAGACACACACACACTCACTCACACACACACACACACACTCACACACAGAAGGGATTGTTTTCCCCGAACGGATTCGGTCACACACACACACACTGGCGCTTTCGCTGCAGAACGTTTCGCTCTTGCCTGAGGGGGTGAGGCTGCGTGTGTGTGCGTATAGCCCTTGTCACATGTTGCAGACACACACACACACACACACACAGTGCTCTCTCTCACCAGGGGTCACTGGATCCGAGGTTCAGCCTACACCGCTAGACCGCCACAACACTTTTTTTTCTCTCTCTCTCCCTTTTTCCCCTCTCTCTCTCTCTCTCGCTTTTTTCTCTCTGGGTGACAGTGGTGGAGGTGGTGATGGGCTTCTCTCTCTTCTCGCGCACAACAGAGTCTTTTTTATCTCCCTTCAGAGAATCCCACTGCAGCAGGGAATTGTGTGTGCGTGCGCGCGCGCGCGTGCGTTTAAAGGGTTTACGATGCCTGAGTAGCCCTGTCCTCCTCGCGCTCAGAGAAACCCCCCACCTTCCTCTTCCTCCAGGAAGCTTCTTCAGAGCATCTGAGTGTAACAGCAAAACAGTCGCGGTCTTTGTAGAAGCTTAGAAGAGAGAGCGAGATAGAGGGAAGCAGGGAGAAAGAGAGAGAGAGGGGGAATATCAATTCTCCTCTCATGTAAAAATTCTACACCGGTTTGGTCACTACAGAGACGACAGACATAAAGTATCGACTGGAGTTACAGAGCAGCTTCCCCAAAACTCTGCAGCGCCTCGCGTACAGCAATGATACTGTTTATGAAATATTAATCCGTTCTCTCGCCATCCGCACATCAGAGGTATTTCTACGGTAGGTAGCCATCACTACTTGAGTCCTGAAAACACAAACCCAGACTGGTTCGTTGCATCAGATCATCGAGAGAATCGGCACTAAATCTAACATAATCCCATATTACCTGGCCACTATTTTGTGAGGGCTAAATTAGAATGAAGTTAGTCACGCAACCCACAAGATGACATTTATAATCCTTTTTGACTGCAAGAGAAATATTCAAATCAAAAGTGATTTTTGCCCATTGAGAATGGACTGAATCATAAAAAAAAGTACATATATTAGACCTTAATGCGTGTTTGCAGTGGTTGATGTGGATGACTAAACTCCCCTTTGCCGAGGTGAAATCAGTCAAATAAATAAGTCAATAAGTAGCATAAAATAATAAATATATTATATTGTAGTATACTCAAGGAATAATTTAGACGGGTTGTATAAGTAGATAATGCTCACCAGAGGTGGTGATGCAGCAATAAAACAAAGCATTGGATGTGCATTATAGGCTAATTTAACGGACCAGAGTCACACTTAGAGACATTGTTCAGATGTTGTATTTCAAGACATTTGTAATTTCCTCAAAAACTCTTTTGTGTGTAGGACTAATTTCTTAAAAAAGTCATTAACAATACTAGTAATGGAGGCTTGAGCCCATAGACATAGCTTGACGTCTGAGCTTGGGTTTGAGATTTGGTCAGTCAAATTTTGAAATACATTTTAGCATTTTTGTAGTAAATGTACAAATTTACAAGCCCTGATGTTGTCATGGCAACCATATACATTGCACGCAAATTACTTGTAAAGGCTGTGCCAAAGCTAGGCCCTGTACCAGATGGAACACCTTATGTGCGCTTGTGGTCTACTGACTTAAAATGGCCACCACATGCACTTGTCCGTAAAGTCCATGAGACTGTAGGGTGTCCCATTCATCATTTAAGCATTCTTGAGGGTGCTCGTGAGCGCCCCCTTTGGGACCACTATGTGCCCTCGATCCGCACTTCTGCCAGGCCCGCAAAGGGGTGAGTTCTGCAGCAGAACTTCTACTTCACAGTCAAAGAGCCATTACGTCACGAACGTGCAGACTCAGAGGAAGACCGTGAGGGTTTAGTCTGCCATTTGGGTCAAGGCATACAAGGCAAGCCTGCAAGCTTTTGCCAAAAAAGTGCAACGGCTAATGCTAATGCTTCTGGCAGTGGAACCTGAATCCCAGAATTTGTGCTGAATCCCATTAGATTATTTTAGTAAAATCTTTCAATCTTGAAGTTCCGCCCATACTTGAGCCATTAATAAATGCAGACTAATGTAGTTTTTTCAGGGAGTGACAGAGAGAGACATTATGGAGTCTGTGTGTCCTTCAGCTGTGTTCGGCAGCAGGATCTAAGAGCGAAGTAATAGCAAAATTGTAAGTTCATCTGCTTCAAGAACAGTGCCATTATTACTTGGTAAGTGAGAAACGGCATGTAGTTTCGAAGTTGCTAAGCTATTTTAGAGATAAAATCATCACAGCAGTGCTAACAACATGTTTGTGTACTGTACTGTGTGTTTGAGTGGGAAAGAGCAGGACATGGGTGCTTTTCGTTTTTATCCTATTGTTTAATATATTTATTTGCTGTTTAATATATTTATTGGTGTCACTGTGGGTTTTGTCTCTATTGCTGTTGTAGGCTGTAAGGACATTTGAAAGTCTTGCCTGGAACTACTTTAGCTGTGCATTTCCCTGATAATAACGGCATACCTTATAGAAAGTCCCAATAGAACAGCCACATATATTTATATAGCCTATATAGTTTGGTGTCAGTAAGATTTCTAAAAATGTTTTTTGGAAGAAGGGTGCAATTCTTAAGAAGCTTTTTTTGTTCTTGAATATTTTTTCAAATGTAATTTATTGATGGAAAAGCTTGTTTTTCAGCAGCCATTAAAAAGTATTATTTTAATGGGTGTTTTTATATATTTTAGGATTTTTTTTTTTTTTTGATGTATAGACAGTTAAAAAAATGCCAGTGAATTTAAAATATAATAATAATAAATAAATAAAAAAAGTAAATGTAATTGAATTTTTTTGTTGCTCAAAACTTGCCTACATATAAAATAACATTATAACAAAATACATTTATAGTTATATTTGAAAAGAATGTACAATTGTGTTGAATTAGAAGACAAACATTAAAAAGTCAAATTTGAATCATATTGACGTGATGTGAACTTTTGATATTGAAATTGCTATCGTACTAATTATGTTTATGGTCATATACATTACTTGTATATTACTATATACATATAATGAGAATTTTGTTTAATTGAACAATATATATAGACCACCCATTGATTACCATTTAAGCATCCGTGAGGCCACTGTTTCAACAGAAGGATTCAGTCAGTCCTGGTGTTATTTTAATTCCATCTTAAAGAAAAATCATCTGCAAATCAACAAAATTTTATGAGATTGAGTGATTCATTGCCTTCAGATCATATATACCTTTCCTCCGTCTCCCTATGTCCTTCTTTCCGTATCTTTTCCTCTGTATCTATTCTCCCTCTATTTCCATGCAACTCCATGTCTCTTTTTTTCCACCCGATCCTTCAGAAGAAGTGCGGAATGGAGGGAGATAAGGGAGAGGTCAGTAACTCAGCTTCATGAGCTCATTTGAGACGAGAGGGTCAGCATGACGGCCCGGTGCTGCCGTCTGTCTCGACCGGTTGGACGCACAGATGATAACTATCCCAGCTGCTGTTTCACAGTCTGGAATGATGGACTGTCTCCATCATGAACCAGATGCCGCTGAGTTTCCAAACATGTGGCGATAATACGGAAATACATTTTACATCTATTCATCCATCCATCCATCCATTACACCCAACCATCTTTCTATCTAAAGATTGAAGGGCCTGGAAACAGCATTCCTAGTTACATTAGCATTCAGCTCACAGAACCAGTTAAAACAAGTTGTTTTATTTAATACAATATGACACCGTTATTTACAACCAAGCAAAAAAGATGAGCCATTATCTATAAAAACATTAAACAATAACTTTGGTCATTCTCCCCTTAAGGAAACAACGTTTATATATATAAAAAAGCAGTAAAACAAATCTTTGAGTCCTCTGGAGACCACGTTCCTCTGTAAACAGTGTGAAAACTGAAGAGTGATGGCTCGAGCTGGGTCATGAGAAGTGTTTGATTTCTGTACAACGTCCGTCTCCAGCTGCGTCCACACCTGGATCTGCTCTCACGCTCAGGTATGCGCAAGCCTTTCTATGTTTTTAGTTCGTTTTGCAGGTTTTTGGATACACTAGGATGTTTTTCAGGTTGTGCAGTGTGGCAGTGTTGTTTTTATCTGACAGAGGGGGAGGCCAGTAGGTGAGCGGGCTTGCAGGGAATCGGTGGTTTGACACATGGGGCATTAGTGGTGTTGAAGTTCTTCCTGAGCTGAGCCACACGACTGCCGTACGTCAGACCGCTATCCTTATCTTTCATCACTCCTTTAAAGAGAAAGAGAAGATTGTTCGATTAGACATGCAAACAAAACCTAGTGAGTTGTTTTGCTGTCTATTGGCAATTTGGCATATTAACTTATATAAAATTTATATTTTATATTTATTTATATGTGTTAGATTTAGCTGTTTTGTATAAATAATATTCACTATTTACATTTAGAAATGATATTGTGAAATAGTATATTGGAAACATTTTACAAATTTAATAATTGTTTTTAAATAATTGTATTAAACAATTTACATACATTTAAATGTTTTTAAATATATACATAAATTAATATACTACATTTTTATATACATCTGCATGTATATATATATATATATATATATATATATATATAGATAGATATATTATAGATATAGTTTTCCATTGAGCTTATCACAATTTTTTTATGAAATTGCCTTCTTTGTGAAAAATACATTGGATGCTGCCATAATAATGCTGCATACCATATGGAATAGCCTTTGTGCCTGGAGCGTGCCTACGATGCCTTAAAATTCTGCTTATGTAGTCAGCTCACTGAGTTTTGGTTTAGAGCCACGATGACCTCACGAGAGGTCAACACTAAGGAAATAATCAAGCAGAAATTCGTGATTACGAGACTTTGACTGTCTGTAAATCACTGCTGACTTTAAAAAGCTGTTAGACCCCTGACACAAGCCCGCCGGGGATTATAATACATCCACAGCTGTCTCTCTCTCTCTCTCTCTCTCTCTCTCGATCCTCCTTTCCACCCACTCAAGGCAGGTCTAGAGGTCACAAGAGGGAGAAGTAAGGAGAGCGACAGCCGACAGCAGGCAGAAGAGAAAAAAGTGAGAGGAAGAAAGTAAAGGACGAAGAGAGTACAAATAACAGGAGAGTAAGGTAGAGGGTAAAGGCTACAAGAGTGATGACTCAATTTGAATGTGTTAAACGGGGTAAAGACAGGTGGTCAGGGAATAGGTGAAGGGGTGACTGAGGTAAAAGGGGGAATGGGGTGTAGAAACGAGACAGAGAGACAGGGGAGACAGATGCTATGGAGAGTGAGACTCAGGGGGGAGGCCGGGGACAACTGTATTTTTAGACTCTCCCTGAGGGGTCTAAGCCTGGAGTTCCACCCCCTTCACACTTTTCCCATGAGACTGACTCTCTGCCATCACTTTTTTCTTTCCGCACTGATGCGGGGCTCTTTACTATGCCCTCTACTTGCAGTTTTTCCCTTGTATTCACGTGACGCAATCTCTATATCCAAGTTGCAAGCAATGGCACGGTAACTCAAGATCGTACCCATTATAATGACAAAAAAAAATGTCCAACCAGGTGCAACGTGACATCAGCACTAAACACTGACAATAAAATATCCTCAAAGGCATTTTTGGGACACTGACACTTAAAGGTTTAAGTTCTGTTTGACTAAAACAATATTCTGTCTTTGTAAAATGTTATATAAACTGACTTTCAATTTTTTTGATATTCAGATATTCAGATTTACTTCTATAGCCTACATAGGCCTATATAAATGATTTATATTCCTGTTTTGTACAATCAGATCTTTATCTATATATTCCAACTTACATTTGTCTACATAATTGTCTACAATTTACACACACACACACACACACACATATAAAATAATTGCTGCTGTCTCATGTTGAACATAAATAACTGCCGGTTCTTTGTCAATGCAGATGCATTGTGTCAACGGTTGCTGTTGATAGTCTCCTGCTTTCTTTTTTAAATTAATGATTTTCGGTCGATTTATTCCTGAAGACCGCTTCAACAATGAAGAAAAATCATATGACGTCGACGATTTGTCGTGATAGTGACGCAAGCAGTACCATGTGACAAAACTAGATAGCTCCTCTGATTCCTACTAGACAGCTGTGTTGATTATTATGGGAGCAATCTAGTTTTGTCACGTCTCTCTCAGGAGTTGAGCCGCAGTTCCTGTTGATGTTTCTCTGGCCGTTCCCTGCAGCCGTGACCCCTGACTGCGTTATGTTGTCGCCATGGAAACGTGGGATCAGCGCAAATTCCCGCTCCAGCGCGCGCGTGTCCACACACAGATTGAGTCACACACACACGATGACCCACACGTAAATCATAATTTATACACTTTAGTATTAAATAAATTAACATGTATATGCAGTATTATGTGAGGTGACGACACAAACAACACCCGAGCAACATCTGAGAGTCAGGTACAGGTGCGTTAATATGTTTGAATCCTCTGAGCACGTGTTTGTTTCCGGTTTACAAAGAAGTTTGGTTGTAGTTGATGTGTAGGTCTGAAGACAGTGCTGCGTTTTAGTACGCAAAGAGCAGCGCAAAGTTCCTCGTTTTAATTTTTTATCCGCAGCTGGTAAACAAAGGAAAGTGTTTCTATGACTGGTGTGTCCTGTAGGAGGCGCTCGCGGGCCTGACATGCTGCCTGTGCTAATTATATTTGTCCACTAGATGGCGCTTGCGTCTATTTACTTTGACCTCAACGGGAATGTGATCTTACCTTTCTGACAATATATTAGTAAATTAAGTTAAGTAATATTATAATATTTATATAATTACAAATGTATATAAAAATAATAAATAATATTTTGTTTGTGTGTGTGTGTGTGTGTATATATATATATATATATATATATATATATATATATATATATATATATATATATATATATATATATATATATATAAAATATTCAGATTTACTTCTATACATAGGCCTATATCCATGATTTTTGTACAATCAGATCTTTATCTATATATTCCAACTTACATTTGTCTACATAATTGTCTACAATTTACATACACACACATATATATATATATGTTCAACCTTTAGACATGTTTAAACTGAAAAAAATTAGGCTACTATTAGGCATAAAACATAAAATTAATAATTTTTAAATGTAATAAATGCTAAATAAATGTTTCTCATTGTTTCTTGTTTTGTAGTATGTTGTTGAAAGAATACCTGGGATTAATTCAGATTCTAATTCTGTGCTCTTACCTTTGTCTGGTGTGGGCGTGTCCAGTGGGTGTGTCTTGTTGTTGATCGACAGCTGCTCTTTCATTGCTCTGTGCAGTTGAATCTCTCTGAGTCTGTCTGCTACTGTTGTCTCTGTGTTGCTCATGTGTGATCTGTAAAGGCTCGTGTCCTCCTCTGCGCTGCCCGAATCGGAGTCTTCTGTTTGGCCCCTGGTGTCGTCGGCTGACGGATCAGAACCGCAGTCCTGCTTGGACTCATCTGAGACTGTCACAGAATTGCTGAGCTCCTCTGGTTTCTGTGGCAGATTGAATAAAACTTATTTGTAAACACTTATAAAATCGGAGTTGACAAATTCAAAAACACAAAGAGAGGTGGAAGAGTGTGTGTGTGTGTGTGTGTATGTTTTGTGTGTGTGTATTCCCTCTGGCAACGTGGCACTGATGCCATCTGATACCGTTTAATTCTCTGCCCAGGCTCTAAACCATCTGCTCAGGGGAGCCTGGCCTGTCCAACTATACACCCATCGCCTTATTATTATTGCTGCTCTTATTATTTAAGTCACACACATACATCTTCTCACACATATGCACATTCATATGTCAAATCACATGAAAGCACAGTCATTTAAACACATACACACTCACACACACGTTATATCAGTGGACTTTCCATTGAGGTCTGTTTTTATACCAAGCTAATCTTTATCCTCCAACCCTGAGAATCTCATCTCTTGATTAGTGACCCAAAATTGTGCAACCGTTTTTTTTTTCCTAAAACCATTTTGTTCTTATTTGGTCATACAATTTTTATTTATATTCATAGATGTGATTCATATTATATACCAACATGCAGAAGTTATAAGACATTGCCTTATCCTGAAAACAATTATAATAATAAAAACACCAAAGGTAGAAGGCAAATATAATTCACAATGTTCTTACCAGTCTGCCTATGCCTCCTTAAGATGAATTGCATATTGTATTCATCATTTGTAATTTGTTTTAGTTAAAAACATCTGCTAAATTAATTAATGCAAAATTGTAATGTAATAAATTATCTTTTTCTTGGGCCTATGGGCCTTTATGGCCATTTTTGTATGATAGTTTGGAACTGTCCTGGGTTGCCACTTCATGTCTAATGCATCTATAAAGCAGAAACATAAAAAGAAGTGCTCGAACTACCCCAACTAACCTTCTTTCTTTCTTTCAATTTGATTAAGACATTATTTAGTGCCCTCACACACCTTGAGCAGTAGCTGGATCCCTGGTTCTGTGCTGGTTTGTTGTGCTCTGCTGGGTCTGGTCAGGCTGCTCTTTACAGTTTCTGCTTTTGCTCTGTGAACAAAGAAAAATGCATTTAGCTCTGTGGTTTCAGAATAGTGAGATTGCTATACAAGATGTTCTAGTAGGCAGTAGGCACTCTACCATTCAAAAGTTTAGGGCTGGTAATTTTTTCTAGGTTTTTAAAGGCTCTTATCCTCACCAAAGCTGCATTTATTTGTTCAAAATATAGAAAACAGAAATTCAAATAACATTTTGTCTATTTATATAATTTATTACTGTTTATTTTTAATATTCTAGGAGTCTTTAAGTAGTGATGATTAACATACACATTATAAATGTATCACTGTCACTTTTAAGCATGAAATATGTATTTTTTAAATAAATGTAAATTTAAATCAATATTTAATGTCCATAATGTGTAGTCAACAATAATCCCTTCCATAGTGCATTTGGTCACACTATTTTAAGGTACAATTCTTAACAAAACAATTCACTACAACTTTAGTCTCAATAAACTCCTAATTTGCTAATAAGGTAGTTGTTAAATTTAGGTATTGGCTAGGATTAAGGATGTAGAATATGGTCATGCAGAATATGTGCTTTATATTATAAACACTAATAAACAGCCAATGTGTTAATAATAGGCATGCTAATAAGCAGCTAGTTAATAGTGAGAATTGGTCCCTACACTAATGTGTTACCATGTATTTTTATTGTTGAAGGAGTTGTACCTGTTGATAGTATTAGGGTTGGTCTTGTTTCTCAGCTCGGACAGGATGAGTTTTGGAGATCTGAGCTCATCTGATTCTCCGATAATACACACATGCACATCACCATCACTGCCTAGCAACCAGCTCACACTTTTACAAGGGCCTGAGGAGAAACAATAAACATGCCAAGAAAATCAATATCTGAGAAACAATACATAAATGAACAACCCAGAAACAATTAAGTTACAAAGACAAAGATGCACAACAGATGAAACAGCTCATGATTAGACTTGTACCTACTTGCTTTCTGAACAATAATAATGGGTATTTTTGTAGTTGAATAGTCTGTAATTTCTTGTTATTAAAATCTTCACTCAGCCCAAGGGGTTGAGGTTTGGCATAAACCATATTTCGCCATTGACAGCCTTTTAAAATTATAATCTGCTGCAAATTATTATTATTATTATTTTTTGGTTGCAGACCTCTTTGAGATGGTAAGCAGCTAAACCCTGAACCCCGATATTACGCTCTGTAATGTGTCTCTTTCACAGACAGATGGCGCTGTGACATTGAGTGAAATTGATCCTAACTGTAGGTCGCCTGCTCTGGTTTAGAAGCGTGTCAATGTCATCCAGTCTAGATGTCAATGCCAGCGTTCATCAGGATTGTCTTATCACCTTACAGACTCTTGCACCGGCCGACAAAAACTGTGAATCCTTCCCAGTCACCCTCATCATTATTTCAGTGTGATTTAACCTTCTCAGATTACACCAAATGTTTGAAGGCATGAAATGAAGTGTGATCAACTGATATGTGGGGTTTACGTAAGAGTCGCGACAAAGAGGATCTTTGTGCAGATTGTAGGGGATTGCAGTTCACCTCAGCTACATAATCTAAAGTACATTATAATGCCATAATGGAATTATGGGAAAAAATGTCAAGAATTTCCCAACGTGAAACTTTGTTCCAGCAGGGGTTGATCTGTTTTTTACTTTTACTTTTTTTTTCTTTTGGTTGTACGTAAGGGAAAACCCAACACCCCTCAGTTCCAGCAAAAAGGTTACGTAAAGAACCGGTTCTCCAGGTCGACAGAAGCCACACTACGACTAAGAGCGAAGCAGATCAATGGCTATATTTCCATGCAGGATTGAATTTAGGGTTTCTGTTAGAAATCTCAGAAATGTTCAGTATGTGTTGCTGAAACTACAAAAGTTACATAATATAAAACTGGCACACATCTTTATGAGGTATTTTTCCACTCTAATGGTTAGATCTGTGTGTTTGTGTAGTGCTTGTTGTTGCCAGGGTCACATGGTTTACCCACATGTGCTGCTTAAGACATGGTGTGTGTGTGTTTGAAAGGTGATGTAACTGCATGGTGATGAATGTTTTTTTTTTTTTAGGAGTGTTTCTTAAAGTGTTATGACCCCACTTGAGCAGCCCAGGGCTGAATCCGGCCAGCAGCACATTATATAGTAACCCAACTTATCAATGAATACATTTTTTATATGCCAAGCTCTACAAAATAGTATATCAGATAGTGTCGTGACTGGGACTTGAACCCAGAGTGTGTTGTTGGAAGACCAGAGAATTAACACCTAAGATTATTTGGTCTTATTCAGAATTTGATAATAGATGTTTGAGTTTGACTTTAAAGTATGTAAACGAGTTTAAGACAAGCTCCATGCTTTGATTTGTCAGTACTGCAGATTGTAAATGTTGAAATTTTAAATAAATATGTATCATCCAAAAACTAGGGATACAATGTTGTGCTTTAAAAAGAACAAGAGGAATGTTAGCCTATGTTATTAACATTAGATAATGCATTCGGAATCATAAATGCAGATATACTATTTATCCAACTTGTTAAAAGTCAAAAATGTTGTTCATTGTTAGATCTTGGATAGTTTTGTTCATTGTTAGTTCATAACTATGTCCTTTGGCTGAGGATTTGCTGCACTAATGTGTGTTAGTAAATGATTTGCACCTTTAAAGGACACATCCAGGAAAAATAGGATGGGTCATGCTAGTGTGACATCACATCCTGTTTGCTCATTTTCATTAGGTGTCTATAGTAATTCCCCGGGCTTATGTCTAGTCTGGCCACACCTCAAAGTCTCCATTTGCTATCCATTTAATCTGATTGCTGTCAAAGAAAAACAAGTTATATATTACAGGAATCTCATTGGTTATTTTTCCCTCCAGTGGGCAGCAGAAGAGTCTCTGGGCCAAAGTTCCAGCGATAGCTCATAGTTTTGTTTGTCTGTGTACAAAAATAACTGCAGACAGAAATTTCAACAGTATTTATCTCAACTTCCCGTGACGCAGAGCTGACACACAGTATCAGCTGAGGCGACTGAAACCGGCCACAAAGTGCTGAGCGAGAGAAAGACAGACACAGCTGCGTTTCACAATGCTGCCATTGATATGAGCTGTGAACCCTGTCAGTTGTGTGTCCGTGGAGAGAAAAATCAAAAGAGATTTGACTGTGTTCGTGTCAAACTGAAGTAAATGAATAAGAGTCAAACTGCATGACTTTTACACAGCACAGCTCTCTTTTGTGCTTGTTTGTGCAGCAGCTAAACATGCTTCACAAAGGCCCTGTTTTACATGTGGCTCATGTGACTTGACGCTTTTCTGATGAGAAACAGAAGCCGGGGGAGAATACCAGCACTAATGAAAGAACACTTACAAGAACATTTACGTCCTTGAGCAAATGCTGTTGTAAACATCAATTCCTGTTCGGTTGGATTCCATCGTCATCATCACATGAACTGAATGTTTTTTCCCCAGCCAGGGAGCATGGGTTTAAGTTTTCATAGAGGTTAAGAACATCTGATTGTTTTGAAATTCCTTTTATATTTATGCTCTGTTACACAACTCTTGTTCTCAGTTTTTTCCTGATACTGTCGTTTGCAAACAACACAATTGGGTCGGTTGTTTTTGTCTATCCTCTAAAGACCTTTCATTTTTGATGGAATAGTTCACCCAAAATGTACTCACCTTTAGGTTATCCACTGTATAGATAATTTTCATTTTTTTTCCATTGGACCAGAATTGAAGAAATTTTGCATTGCATCACTCGCTTAGAATTACAGTTGATAAAAACATAACAATAATCAGTAAATAATCCACTCAGCTCCAGTCCATCATTGAACTTCTTATGAAGGGGAAAGCTGTGTTTGTGAGAAACAAATCCATCATTAAGGCGTTTTAACTTTAACCCATTGCTACTGGCCAAAATAATTCATAATAAAGCTTTCTTCAGTGAAAAAAAAAAATCCACAGGTATGTTTACAACCGTTTTGGACTGTTTTTCAGTTGATCCAGTTCTGATTTAAATGAGATATGCTTTTTCACTTGAATAAGCAATATTATGGATAGAGGACTGTTGTTGTAACCAGAAGCAATAATTCAAGTTAAAAACTTCTTAATGATGAAACCATGCAGCTTTTCAGCTGATGGAAAGGAGTCGTGAGAATTATTTGTGGATTATGGTGATGTTTTATCAGCTGTTTGAACTCTCATTCTGGCGGCACCCATTCACTGCAGAGCAAGTGATGTAATGCTAAATTTCTGTTCTTAAAAATCTGTTCTGATGAAGAAACTAACTCATCTATATCTTGAATGGCCTAAGGGTGAATACATTTTCAGAATTTTCATTTAAAAATAAAGACATTGATGCTATCATGAAGAAACTTTTAAATCAAGGCAAAACAAATTTTGGATGTTTAAAATGTTGTTTAAACTAAGGAAAAAAATATTTGAAGCACTGTCCACTGAAAGGTTACTTGGGCAACCAAAAAGGCCTCTTTTACGGTTGCTTTGTTTTTGCATGTTGTGCTTCCTGAGAACATTCCATGCCCAAATTTCTGGAAAAGCACATCCTCAGGCATTAATGTAAGAAAGCCCTGAAATGTTTAGAGGAATTTACAGCAGAAAGGCCCCTACGGCATTACAGGGGTTAGATCCCAAACAAGGCTCAACTCCTTACAAATGCTGATGCTATGGAGATAAACAGTAATCTACTGAAAGGTGATTTGCATATGAGTATTGGGTGGTGTTGCAAGGTCAGTGTTGAAAAGCTGTAATATGGCTCTGGTTTCGCCCTTGCAGCTGCAGCATGTTTCTGCGGCATTGTTATGTGACTCTTTCGCACTTTCAGGTCAATTAATTTCCTTTGACCTCAAAAATATGTGCTCACCTTGCAATGACGTTAGAACATTTCGCACAGGTATTGATTTTCTTGTTACATCAGTGAGGGTGTGTTAAAGTATTTATTTTGAGTTTCTTGTAACACGCTGCTTTCATATAGTTTGCTGGAACTGCGTAAAAGGATCTGCACAGACATTCAGTAAAAGTGAATCATTCTCTGATTGGCTACACTCACACAGCACGGGTACATTTACTTAATCAGGCTCTAAATGGGTTGAAATAGTACTGACAGTTTGTGTAAATTACTCTAGATATTAATATTCAGTGACAGTAAAGGCATTTATAATGTTACAATGTTACATCAAATAAACAAAGCTCTTTTGGACTTTCTTTTCATTATATAACTTTTAAAAAAGTATCATGTTTCCTCATAAAAATTGTTTAGCAGCACAATTCAGCATTTACAATAAGAAATGTTTCTTCATATCAACATATTAGAATGATTTCTGAAGGATCATGTGACTCTGAAGACTGGAGTAATGATGCTTAAGATTCAGCATTATTTCACAATATTATTACTGTTTTTACTGTATTTTTTAAATCAAATCACAGAAGCCTTTGTGAGCATAAGAGAGAAAAAAAATACTGACCCCAAAATTTTAAAGTGTAAAGCGTTGTCATTCTTTTCAGATCCATTTATGTAAATTAGTCTCTATATTAGTTGAAATTAAAATTTCAATATTACCAGAGCCTCAAGGAAATTAACTTTTTTCTATAAAAATATCCAGTAGAATTGTTTTTGCATTTTAAACACTTTGTATAGACTATTATACAAAATATTGAAAAATCTAAATGTACCCCACATCAGTAATTCAGATAATTGAAACAGGAAGATTGGGAGGTTATTATTTGTATTATTCAGAGGGGAAAAATACTAATATTTAAAAAAAAAACATGTCTTTTGAAACTAGTAGTTATTTCACTTATGTTAAGTGATTTTCACACGCTTTAATAGCTAAAGTGTGTGTGAACACAATTTATCTTTCTTCTAACAGAACTATATTATTATATTTAGCACTGCTGCTGTGTGAATGAAGCTGACTGTATTCACTGCGCTGCGCACTACAATCACTATTCAGAAGCTTCTCCACTGGGTTCAATTCAACTACTGAAATGTGTCAACTGAGAAAAAAAATGCTTATGTGCTCAATTTATAGCGAATGGGCCTGTGAGTTTCAATAATGATGTCCCACATTAGAATGTGCAAAAACACTGGTGTGTCAGAGACACAAAAGCTTTTGACTGTTCAGTAAATAGTTTTTGTCTCCTATTGATGCTCGCAGAATGATAGACGTGGCTGTATTTTTAGAAAGGGTGTGAGTTCATACCTTTCTTTTGCCGGCGCTTTTCTTTGTGTGTCCCCTCCTTGCCCTCCTTCTCTTCCCGCTCCTTCCAGCGCCTGACTTGTTCCTCTCTCATTTTAAAGAACAGGGTCTTCTTCTGTTCATCATTCAAGGCCTCTAGTACATCCGGATCGATGTACATGTCAGCTAGGATTTGCTGCAGCATGTTGTGTCTGTTTGTGTGTTGTAGGCTTTAGAATAAGTGTGCTGGTATACAACAAAGCTCTCTGAAAAGTCCAGCTACTTTTTTGGAATTGTTATCGTCCTTTCCTCAAACAAAAGCTTCCTCTATCTTCCACAGATTGGCATTTTAGATCCTGCTGTTGAGCTCGTTCCTGTCCCACACTCTGGCCATGTGATTCCAGTCTGAAAGAGAGAGAGAAATAGGAGGAGGGGAAAGAAAAAAAAAGATCCATTTAAGCATCTGTTGCCGTTTTTTTGTGCAGCCCCTCTTTATGGGCGACTCCTTTATATCTCTGCTTTAATTAATCCTGATTTCAGTCATAAAACAACAAAACCTTCCCACTCCAATTTCCTCTTTCTGAAGAGCGCAGAGTTTTATTGTTCTTTCAGGAAGCTTAATGAAGCTCTTAGAGTTTGTTATGTGGAATATCTTCGTAAGAAATGTATAAACACAAACACACACACACACACACACACATAGTAGCATGCAGGTTTTGGTATCATGTGACAAGAACATTTTGCAACTAACCATTTATTGGTATTGACGATTTAACAATAATTTCAAATTTAACATATACACTACAAGTGTAAAAACATGTCTGACTGTGCCTATTTATAAAAAAAGATGACCCGTTTCAGTGGTTGAACTGAACCCTAGGAGAGGCTTTTGAACAATGACTCGAGAAACTGTTTGAGAAACTGTTAAGATCTTATCTGAAGCTTTTAAGGAGACACACTTGAAATAATCACACTCTCATTGCTGTCTAGAAGAAGCAGTTGTTATATTACAGTGATTCTCATTCTGATTGTCTCTCCTGTGGACAAATGTTCCTCTGAGCAGCTATAAGTTTGGATGTTTTATGGTTTGATCCAGACTGCTGTTTAGTTGTGTTGACAAGCAGTCTGTTTTATTCCAGAGCTCTGTGTGTGATTTTTCCTCTCTCTCTGTTGACCTTGGCTAAACGAGTATCTATATTTCTCTCCCTCATTCACTTTATTTAGTTGTTTCTCATTCAGAAGCACTATCCCTGTTGCTGTTAACACAGATCACAGCATTTCAGTTCCCAACTCCCTCTTGTTCTTTATTTCTCTCCGCCAGAAAATTAATCCTACTCCACTAACATTTCTCAAACAAAGAGCCTTTCAATTCAAAACCAATCATGCACCAGGTCAGACATGTTTCTTCACCAAACAACTAACAACGCCAGTCCAAACAAACAAAGAAGCAATCAATTCAAAAACATCTGTGGTTTTTAATTAAAGTTAAAGGGGACAAACACAATAACTAAGTTTATCCAAGCAAAACTAACAACCTAACCATAAAACTCGTTAAAATGCAGCTGAAATAACATGCTGAAACTGTGATGATACACTTTAGAGAAAGACTATGTAGGGTATGATAAGGATGGACAATAGAGACAGCCAGGGACTGAGACGTTTACACAAAGACAGACGGCACAAAAGACTCTGGAAGTTGGCAAAAGAGCAGCTATAAGAAACAAAGCAGTATAGAAAGCAGCCGTTGGATAGATCAGGAGCTGTAACTCTAACCAAAACAGTCTCAGTGGTTCAGCACATGAGAGAGAGAGAGAGGATACAGAGAGATCGAGAGAAAGAGAGAATGAAAAAGCTGTAAAGATGAGGACAAAGAGACTGCTGAGTGCTGATGA
This sequence comes from Carassius auratus, assembly GCF_003368295.1. Classification (NCBI taxonomy): domain Eukaryota; kingdom Metazoa; phylum Chordata; class Actinopteri; order Cypriniformes; family Cyprinidae; genus Carassius; species Carassius auratus. The sequence goes on from NC_039256.1 coordinate 14,287,801, forward strand.
AGTGTGCTGAGAGAGAGAAAAGTGAACTTGTACTCACATTCAGAGCTGGAGAAGTGTGCTGTGGAGTAGTGTTAGTGAAGCAGGCAGCAGTGTGAGTGTGAGTGTGTGTGAGTGTGAGCGTGTCTACTGTCTTTCTCTCGGCTGCCTTTGTTTTTGAGTGCACTACTGGTGTGACATCATACTGTAGCATTCTTTCTCCCTCCCTCCTTCCCTCACACTTCCTCACCCCAACTCTCCTTCTGTCTCCTCCCTCTCCCTCTCTGTGTTTCAGTGGAATAACAAAAACAGCTACATTTGAATTGCCAAATCAGCAGGTTAGACTGATGTTGATATATTGGAAATGGTAATGATTTAAAAAAAATATGAAACCGATATTATTGGAGTATGTTTTTTTTTATACAATTTCAGTCTTTCTACTTCAAAACGTCACATTTAATTGAATTTGTAATTGTTTGTAAAATATGCAAGTAATTTTGGAGATAATTTTTTTTTAATGTAGTTATACTTAATAAATGATCCTTAAATTCAAAAGATCATTTATACATTTGTAATATTAACCAAAATCAAAAAGTTCTGTTAAAAAGTTATTTATTTATTGTTTGTTTGCTAATGTTTGCTATAGAGATCCTGAACTATATTAAGATAATGGTACAGTACATTAAACTTCAATTAATTATGTGCTTATGCGTTTTGTTGTGGGACTATAAGACAAAAATGACTTTAAGATAAAGTATCATTCAAAGGAAGAATTTCTTGAGAAAATAAGTGTCATTTAATAAAAATAAGCACTGAATCAGTTTTAAAAAGTTTAAATGCCATTAACATCTACAAGAAAACCAAACATTTCGTCGTTGGCATATAAAAAGTGTATTAAAATATATAACTCAAATTCATTTATTTTCATTTAAGGTTAATCTTATTTTATGCATGTCTGTTTGAAAACTTTTTTTTAAAGAAATCTGTCATTTTGAGGTCATCAGCAACAGCCAAATGCTTTGTGTGTTTGTCTGACAGGTCACTCTCAGACTTGTCATCAATTCCACATTCTTCTGTGTGTGACATCATAATTGAACTTTAAGCACACAGACCTATTCAGGTTTAAATTAAGCATATGACGCAAAAAAAAAAATTGTTTTTCCCTATTACGTTTTTTTTCAAAGGTTAATTTGAACCCTACGGACAGGCTTTAGAACACTGACTGTCATCAGCAATGCAAACAGATCTTATCTGAAGCTCTGGAGACACACTTAAGATTTACTACACTATCTATACAATTTTATTGCTGTCTGAGAAAAATGATTCACGTTGTTATTTTTCTTTCCTGTGGGGAGTTTGGAAAAGTTTTCATTCAGTTTTTTAAAGTTTTTTTTAAATTTTATTACAAATATTTTTCCTAAAATTCCTAAAAATAAATTCCTATTTTTAAATAATTTAATCAAAATAATCAATCATTGGTTACACTAGATATTTGATTTTCTTTCTCAAAAAAAAAAAAAAAAAAAAAAAAAAATTATAAATGTTTTTCACGTATATGTGAAATGTATCACGGTGTCTTGTATGACAAAAACAATGGAGATGCAATAAATGATTCAGAGAACAATGATGGCCACACATCACAAAACCCATTGATTAGCATTTCTATAGAGCTCTGACTGAATAGAGCTGTGAAAGCCACAGGGGTTGAGCTGTGAGTGTGTGCTGGGCAGAACTGAAGTGTGAAAATGTGTATTAAAGGCTATTCAGTTAGTACAGTTGGGAATCTCCACTATACAGATGCTTAAACATGTTTCTGCATGGATAAGAGGAAACCAGAAACAATGACAGTATATACTTTGAACTTTAGTGCAAACAGAATACTTCATTACGTATTTTGGCCTAGAAAATAATGGTGCTTAACAGGTGATTTTCCCATCAAGCCTTGCACGACAAGGTTGATTCAACAAGGAAATGAACCTGTTTTGCCACAAGCCTCAAATTCAATTTAAAAGGCCCATCACATTTGTTCTGTAAACAATCTCCTTCTTTTCCACAATCACCTGACTTTTGTTTTTTAACAAAGTCACGACTTAAACATGTTACACACCCACTATGAAGGGAGTCATCTGGTAAAGTGTGTCCCAGTGTGTCTGTCTTCCTTCTGTGGAACACAAAAGATATCTTGAGGAATGTCTCATTGTTTTTTGTTCATACAGTGGAAGTCAATGGGTACCAGTGTTGTTTATTTTGCAATTTCTTTTGAAAAAGTGAGTAAATGATCACAGAATTTTATATTTCTGGGTGAAATCTCTTTAACAAGTACAAAATTCATTTTCACCAAGATTCAAATAAGGGTCACATGATATTCTGTTTTCCTACAAGCGTGCTTTATAAATTTCCCTAAAAATTTCCTTTGAAATGACTTGACTCATGAAATGCGGGTGTGTGCATTCTGAAAAACAGGAAATGTTTCTGATTAAGTTTACTGACCTGCGGTCATGTGACTTTCACCACTCTTTTTGAAATGGAGCACATGGGTTTGTGGGTTCATGTGAGTACCGTTTACTCCATGTGAGCCTGCATAGACAACAATGGAGCGCAGAGCAGGTTAGTGTTCATGTGGTGTATGTAAACACTCACACACACACACACACACACACACACAGCATATTTGACTTTCAAAGCAATCCCATGGACTAGGAATGTTTAAACACAAAAGATTTCCATAGAGTCTGTTGTTGTTCCAGGACTTTGGAACTGTGTTTGTGATCAGAATTATCACAAATAATAACAAAGTAGAAGTATGAATTATGAGTGTGAAATAGTAGTTTCTTGTACAACATTCTCCAAATATCTGTATTTACAACTTTGAACAACTTAACAACTTTTTCTTACACTGCATTGAAATCCTGTGAGATTCTACAGCAATTTGAACCCAGTAGTGTTAATGTTAAATGTTGCATCACTTTTGGCATCTTCCCTGTGTATTTACATAAATGTAAATGTTTTTTTTTTTTTTTGGCCAAATTAAACATAGTGACCTTGCAACTCTTTATTTTAAGAAAAATAATCTCACAAAACCTTTCAAGGCCATTCATTCCAAAATAAAAATTAATTAAGAAAATATTATATTTTGCTTTTTATATAATAATAATAATAATAATAATTCTATTACAAGTAAGCAGTGTTTTCTTTAAATATGTAACTATAATGGAAAACATTCATCTGCACTGTAATTTTAATAACAATTAAATATTTTATATCAATTTAAATATTTACACTGTGAGTATTTGTTGTACTGCTTTTAATGTATGCTGATGTAGATAAAAAACAACAACATTAAATTGCATTATTTTATTTTTTACTGCAGTTTAAACATGCTAATGTGAATCTAATGAGTATCACCAATGGGAATAATTACTGCAAATGATTTTGGTAATTAATATAAAAAATAATAATAATCGAGATTCATTACGGTATTAAAAATGTACATGATTATCATGAAAATTGTGTCAGGAATCAGGATACCAAAACATTCCTTTTAAAAATATGTTCTTATCTTTTATTGCTTTTGATTATATTGATATATATATATATATATATATATATATATATATATATATATATATATATATATATATATATAAAACTTGGACTTAAAGTTTGTGAACATTATTTTAATTGATTTTGTTTAGAATTAAATTATTTTAATTAAACTAGGAAATATATGATTAAATATTTCATTATATACTAATGAATATACAATAAAAACAAAAACATTTTAAAAAGATGTAATATGTTTTAATAATTAAATATTTAATAAGATATAATAAAATATTTTAAATAATAAACAAATTTAAATTAGTAAAATCCAAGTGATGTCAAAGTTACTTGACTATTTAAGCTGCAATTTATTGCTATTGTAAATATACTTTTAAAAAAGTTGTTTAAAATTGAAACTCTGAACCTTAATAAAATTGCATAAAAGATAAATTATTTTAACAATTAAACACATAAAAGCAGATGTTGCTGTTGTAATTATTTGTGACACTGACCTATGCATTAATGAAACAATTGAAGGCATAATGAACTGCTGCAGTTTGTTTGAAACAACAGTGATGTGCCTCTGTGTTTTTTAGGCTCTAGACTGATGTGGAATTAACACTGGTGCTGGTTGAGCAGTTATAAACCCTATCTGTACAACAACAGTTCACAGATAGCCTGTGTAATGATACAGCAGGTGATATTGCTGCAAAACTGCTGCTCAGGGGTAAGAAGAAATGCAGGCATGGAAGACGTTCAGAAAATGTGGTCCGTTTGAATCATTAAAGTCAACATTACTTGTTACCGTATTTGGCAAGGCACCCAGACCCAGATTGTTTCAGTTTCATGTAGGTTTAATTTCTGTCTAACTGGTATTTTCCCACAGTCAGCGAGAGTTCATTGCTTTCCATCTATTCATCTTTGGCTCAAATTGAGGACTGGCCTGACCTGTGACAACATAAACATGTGACAATGTGGCAGAGGGTGGTTTCTGGGTCAAATCCTTATCAGGGTTCATATCAGTGGAAATATATCATCTGTCTAAATTCAGATTTAAATGGCTTAGTGTAGGAGTTAAACATCTGGGCTGACAACTACAAGATTTGAGGTTTGAATCCAACAATGGACCTTCACCATTGTCAAAAAGCACATAATCTCAGATTGCTTTCTGTAGTAAATAATTGACAATGGGTGAAAGTGTTAAGTTAATTACTAAATAGTAATTCGATTAAAATGCAAATGTGAAATGTAGGGCAATTTATGATTAGTTGCAATAGTATTCCCACCCTATCAATAATTTATAGTTGTAGCGATATACAGTTACAGTTTATATGGCCGTAATGTAATTCACTATTGAACAACGCCCCCTTGTGGTGCATTTGGTGTTAGTTTCTAATCGAGCAAATTATTATTTTTTCTTCCTAACTGTACATTATTACAGATAGGCAGAAAACATAAACGACATAAAAAATAAATAAATAAATAAAAAGATTTATGAACTGGCAGAGGTTGTTTGTTTAGATGGTCAGATTCATGTAAAACAGATTATTTTGAGATCTGTGTGTGATACCAAGCTTGTCTTTAGATGTGAACTAAACACATTTCTCTTATCAGAAATATTGAACAGATGTTTGTTTTTGCATCTTTTCAATATCTAACAATGATACCCAAGTCTATAATGTGTGTTGTTACAGTGGCAATCACTGTATGCAAAACAGTCTCTATGAAAAACGAACTGAGAATTTATTTTCTTTATAATTCAGTTTTTCATACTGTCATACTGTTAAAAATACTTTAGTTTTCATTAAACTAGGATATATATGATTAAATATGTATATGTGTATATTATAAATGAATGAATAAACAATTTAAAATTAAATTATTTAAATAATTTTAAAATATTTGATTAACCTATTTAAACTAAAAGTCAAAGTGATGTCAAAGTTACTTAAGCTCAGTGCAATGTTGGCACTTTAAAAATACTTGAATATTGTATACAAAAAAAAACTAATTATTGTAACAAATTAAACAGTTAAAAACAGATGTTGTTGTTATAATGATGAAACAATTTTTTACAGTGTGCATCTTGCCTGTCTGGATGAAGACCAAGCAAATGTTTGAAGCAGATTTGTTGGGAGTGTGAGATCTGTTGCTAAGTCTGGACTGACCGTATGGAGGTCAGAGATCAGATGTGGTTTAGGCCTGTAATGGCCCATGCCAAGCCAGTTGTAAACAGTGATGCATCCAGCCTGTGGGATTTTGGGTAAGCATGTGGATTGTTTGTGATGGAGAGGATGTTTAGGGATTGGTATAAACTCACACCCTATATGGCCCCTCCTCCACTGCATCATAGTGCCAACCTGACAGCTCGTGCACTCCAGAGAGCTATATCCGGGTGTGTGTGTGTGTGTGTAAGTAGCTCCTTCAACCACCAGCTGGCAAGGTCAACATTCACCAGTTAATCTCTCCCTCTGTCTTTCTTTCTGTTTGCTCTCCCTCTCTCTGTTGTTTCTCTCTGTGTATGCTTGTATTACTCTGCAGTTTCATGAGAACTAGAGTTGATGTCATTGTTCCAGTCTGGAACCTCAGTTCTCTCTCTGAGTGAACAGAACAAATCTTCATCACTTTCTCATGCACTGGTTTTAGGGGACTGTGCTGATTTCTGCATGCACACACTCATTGGTTGCTGCTTTATCTACAAGTCAAAACATTTAAATACATATTTACTGTATGTATGTGATGTCAAAGTTGAAATTTCAGCATCATTACTCCAGTCTTTAGTGTGATCCTTCAGAAATAATTCTAATATGCTGATTTGCTGCTAAAGAAATATTTCTTATTCTAATCAATGTTGAAAACAGTTCAAAAGAACTGCATTTTTTAAAATATAGAATATAAACTATCACCTTTGATCAGTTTAGCAAGTCCTTGCGGAGTAAAACTATTTATTTTGAATTTTATATAAACTAACTACATCTTTATGTTTTCTGAAGAGATTGTGAATGGTGCTCACTTGTGCAAAAGTTGCTGCTACAGTGCTGGGGCCTTGCCAGGTTGTTCACCATTCAGAAATAAACTCAAGAATACCTGAATTTGAATAGAATTTGAATTGAGATTATTTTGGATTTCCAAAAGCCTTGATGCTTGAACTTTATTTTTTTATTTATATATATATATATATATATATATATATATATATATATATATATATATATATATTTTTTTTTTTTTTTTATATAGATAGATAGATAGATAGATAGATAGATAGATAGATAGATAGATTGATAGAAAAAAACAGTCTAATAAATGCTATAGGAGTGCCACATATAAAAATGTAAGGGCAATTATATTTTAAAAGGGTGGCCAATCAGCTATTCATAAATGCTTTGTTGTGTTTATGGGGTGCACTTTAATGTGTTCATGCTTTGTTTTTGTTTTTTAAAATCACATTATTTTCCACATATTTTACATTCTCCTAAAAAGGTTTGTTGACTTTCTAGTTCTATGAAGCTCCTCCCTCAGAAATAAGCACTGGGCTCAGATTGGTTAGTAGCCTCAGTGTGTTGAAATACACTAACCACCTAGTGCATCTTGTCCGGATACGTCACGACCATTACCATTTCGGGTAGTTGCATGTGCAACATGCCCCCCCCCCCCCCCCCCATGCTGCATTTTCCCGTTTATGTATATTTTTGGGTTTGTGATGTCACAAACCAAGGAAGAAGCTTTTTATAGTCCCTACCCGTTGTTTGTTGTAGAGTCTCGTTCAAACTGTCAGCCCAAATCCGATTTTTGTACAAAACCAGAATCTGATCATATTTAGATAGTTTGAACGGCAACAAACTACATGAAATACAATTTGTGCAAATCCGTTTCAAGTTACATTCGTATGTTTTTGGGAATCCTATTCAAATCGCAATTCAAGAAATTATTTTCAGTCTGACTGGTCAGATTTAGCATAATTTTTTCCACCATCAGGGTATAAAAGAACACTTCATTTCACAGAATGCATTATCTGCATTGCATTTCTTTGCACTGCTGCTCAGTAAATTCCTCTTCCTGTCATTCCAGTTCAAATTCCTGTGGGGTGTAGCCAATTTAATTCAAATTCAAGTCCAACTCATGAATTCAAATTGAACCAATTCTTCAGTTCAGAATTTTTTCACAACTCCTTTTTCTGGCTCAAGTCAGAAGTGTCCACCTGCGGTTCTCGAGATATGACTGGGGTGATAGTGATGCTTGCTTTTGCAAGAGCTGCTAATTGCATTATTTCATAACCTGGACTAGCACTGTAATATCAATTCAACTCATAATGAGTGTGTGCATCTGTGTGTGTGATAATGGGCGTTAATGACCAAATAAACCTTCAACCATCAAACCATCTTTCTCTCTCACACATCAGGATTGTGCTGTAATTAGATAAGTCTGCATGTCAGATTTGCTTCTTGTCCCTCTTGATGTTAACTCGTGCTGACTAGCTCATTACTGGACAGCCATAATTGCGTCCCGCCGTCTGGTCGGCATTGGGAGTCACATGAACATTATTTTTATTTCTGCTTCCCACTGGGTTTTCTGTTGTTGTTCTTGTCAATTTTCCACATGACAGCTGGAATCTGACATCTTTATGTGCTTTGTGTTTTGTGACAGCACAACAGCATGCCGCAATACTGTGTAAATGTCATAATGTGAAAACCAACGTGCTTTTGCTTTCGCTGTCACATGCACACATGGGCATTGCACATGAACTGTAAACATGTCTGTGGCCGAGATCAGTTGCGCCAGTTTAACAGAGCACTAAATGTACAAAAATATCAGTACTTTTTGTATTTAAATTAAGCCATTGTTCTTTTGAGCCGAACACACCTTTCTATGTAAATTAGGTGCATTATAGAATGTGCATGCATGCTTTCAGCTATTACCTGTTAAAAGCAAATTAGAATTTAAATGATAAGAATTTTTTTTTATACATACTGTAGCTGTTCACATATGTATGGTCAGTAAGATTTTTTTTGTTTTTGAAAGAATTATCTTATGCTCACCAAGGCTGCATTATTTAATCAAAACAGATATTGTGAAATATTATTACAATATTTTTAATATTATTAATAGTTATTATCAAACTTTTGAATCGAAATTTATATATCTATACATATATATAATATATATTCTATTGATCACTGCAGCAAACAAACACAGACAGTCAGACAGCATATGCAAATAAAGGGTGGCAACAATGGGCTCATGAAACATTGCAGCAGACATACACACTGACAAAACGCCATAGAAGTACAGTAGTATAATTCACATTTTTGCTGTATCTTTCTTTTGTTTTAGCATAGTCAGCAGTCAGGGTGGTGCACACATGTGCACAGAGGCATTAGTGGCATCTCGAGCTCACACTTACACAGAAGGAAATGTAACAAAGCAGAACAGAGAGTGATCAGATGGTATTGTATTTGCCTAATGAAAGTGTAGAGATTGCAGCAGTGGCGGCGAGATAAACGCTCAAGCCCTTTGTTTGGTCGCTTCGCTCTATTACGGCTAAACACTCTGACATTTAAGTATGACATTTCTGTCAACAGACGTCAAGGAGGTGTTTAAACCCATCACATGCTAAATTTCTCATCCAAAACTTGTGTTTAATGAAATAAATAGCCTTAAATACCTTTAGACGTAACGGGACAACGAGCAGATTTGTCATACTTAATGGCTGCTTGCTTGCTAAGGCACTATTAACTATTGTCGATACTTTAAGGGTTAGAAGCTTTTTCAAATGAAATCATGTGGAATATTCGGTGTGCTGTTACTTTTCAAAGCAAATGGACAATAAAACCATGATGGCCTTGAGATTTAAGCGCCTCTGTTTTCTTCAGATAAAGTACACATCGTCTTGACTTTAACAGTTTGTGTAGATGGATATCTTGCATTAGACTATATCATGCACGCACGCACACACACATACACACACACACACACAAAACCCATCCACCCACCCATTCTTTGCAGTGCTGCAGATATTATGGTCTTGTCAGGCTTTTCAAATGTCAAGGGATGACTGGTTCCTGTTCACTGGGCTGACACTGTACAGCTGAACCAAAACCTTCACTCCATGAACCAGCCAAAATGCCAGCACACCCCGGCAACTGTTCTCCTTCAGCATCTCAACATCTCCCGTATCCTCCTCTCCCTTCAATTCTGCAATTCCTCTGCCCAAGATTTAGGAAACTGATCATCTGTTGTTATGGTGAGCAAATGTGCATGATATTTAACCTTGCTCTGTTATAAAAAACGAGATTAGATGTGTCAGAATATAATGAATAATAACAACTAAAATGTCAAAAGCAAATGAACTAAGCATAATTAACTGCTTTCAAACAGCCTTTTTATCGATCATCATTTTATGATATTGGAATGTGCAGTGTTGTGAAAGTTACTTTGGAAAAGTAATAGGTTACAGGTCACAAGTTACTCTGTATAATACATTATAAGTAGTGTTACTATTTCAATTCCTTTTTTAAAGTAATGTAACTTATTACATTTAATTACTTTTTGAATACTTTTCTAAATTTCTAATATTTTCAACTGTTAATCATTTTGAAACATTTAAACCAGGCATGGTTATCCTTACAGTCATATTTAAAAACTGATTACAGCCATAACCTCAATTAAGATTATATATATATTTTTAAACACAGCCATCACAAAATTAGACTTGATTTGAAATAATTCTGATTTAAATCATTCTGATCATCGAAAATCATGAGATATATTTTAAAAGCTATGATGCTGTTTTTGAATTCGAATCTTTGCATAGCTATGATATCTAAAAATGCTATGGAAAAAAAACAGTTAATCTTAAAATAAAGCAAATACATTAACCCAAATAGGAAATATAACAATTATAGAATAAGCATGTGTACTATTTTGTGTCCTAACCCCCTGAAACATTGGTGTCTCATATTATCGGTATTCAGTATTATTATCTCAATATTCACATGTAACCCCCTTTGTAATTGTTAACACTTTCATAAGTAACTGTAATTTAATTACACTTTTTTTTTTCTCAGTAACTGTAACTGATAACAGTGTAATGACGGTTGTGTGTGTGTATATATATATATATATATATATATATATATATATATATATATATATATATATATAGTATCAGTTTTCACAAAAAATATTAAACAGCAACTGTTTTTAACATTCATAATAATGTTTCTTGAGCAGCAAATCATTCATTCTATCCATTTTGTACCTCCCCATTCCTTCTCTCCTGCTGACTCAGTTTCTTTTAACTGCCTTCCTCACCTGGCCGTCCCCATGGAGTGTACCCATAATGCCTTGCACCTACACTTCAGCTCCTCCCCCTTCCCCAAGCTACACTAACCAGTTCTCTGAACTCCACCAGAAGTCTTTACATTCACCCTGCTATCTCACAGGCTCCTTCTGTCCATGCGTGTTTCTGTTTGGACAGTCCTGCTGGCCTCCAGCCAGTGTGTGTTTTGTGGTGAGAAAACGGTCCATTGGGAGCAGTGGACCAGGGTTCAGGAGAGGCCTCTGGGAAACCAGCTGCATCTCTTTCATTCTCATCCGTGGACTGAAAACTCACAAATGACCAATCAGATCCTGTCCATGCTGTCCCCGGCTCTTACTGTCTCTGCTTGCTAAGTATCCCTGAGGCCAGTCTCTCCCTCCTCTGCCCGCGTCTCCCATCTCTGTCACACTCGATTTTCTACCCCTGTCCATCCATCATTCATTTCTGTCCATCACACGCTCCATCCATCATACTGTACATCCTTCACCGAACCCACAGACCATATATTAATTTTCTTTAAAGGAATAGCTCATATGAAAATAAATTAATTAAATATTTATTTTGGTGACACAGTAAGGTTGCATGTGATACACTACATTAGTTAAAATGAACTAACAATAAACACTAATTATACAGCATTTATTAGTCTTCTGTAAATTTGAACAACTGCTAAATATTTAGGTCTAAATTTAACATTTTCTGTTTTTTTTAATTGGATATCATCCATTTGGATTAAATTTTTACATTAATTTAAGGTGATGCATATTTGCCAGCCATGCATAAGCGATACAGGTGTGATTTCTCTTTGATAGTATTAAACTGTTTTAAGCATACACAACCAGGTTTATATATTTTTTAAATTAATAAATCCAATTAGTTTCAGTCTCATACAACGCAATACGGCTTGCTATTTTTATTGAAAATGATTATTGAAATAAAATCAAATAGATTCAACTAGTTAATATTAAAATACCTTACAAATATGCATCCTGTTAAATTATTTGTTTGCTGATGTTAAAATACAAATGGGTGGAAATTTCATTTGTGGGTCAAATGGATAAATATTCAATTTAGGCATAAATATTTTTAATCACAACTGATTTTCTGTGCATGTGTTTTTAGTCATTTTAGTGCAAAATTAAGAAAAAATAAATAAAAAACTTACAAACATTAATGTCCTCTGTAGTACTATTTTCCAAGACTTCTGAAGCCATATGATGAGGAACCAAACCACAACCAATGCTGTTTAATTGTTCATATTTAAAGCCATTTTTATAATCTGAATGATGCAGAAGTGAAAGATATTCAAGCACTTTGGTGGAGCAGAATATTGTTAGTCAAATGTAAAATTTCAATCCACTGTGTACGCAAAGCTATTTTCTTATTTAATTTATTAAAAGTGTTCCACAGACAAAAATAAAGGTTACTTATGGTTATGGTTAAGAAAGGGTTTCAGGGTGAATAAACAATTGACAGAACATTAATTTTTTGAACACTCCTGCCTTATTATTTTCAAATTCATTTCTAACTGCTCATTTCACATCTCTCTTCCAATCTGTCTATCCATCCACCCATGGTACAATAATTTCCATCTGTTTAAGCTCTATAACACCTTTCTTCCATTCTCACCCTCCCAAAAAAAAAAAAAACACCTCAGTTTTGTCTCCTCTCATCCCCCATTTCTGTAAAGGACACTACCTTCCTGTGACATTTCCAACACAGACACTCCTTCAGGATTCCTCCTGCTGTCGAGCCGGGATGTCCCACCCGCCCCCAACCTGCCTCCACCGAATCCCATGGGATGAAGGGATAGCCGAGGAAGAGGGTGGAAGTCTAATGAATAAATGATTAAGATTGACAGTGTCTGGGGGTCTGCTGTTGTAGTGGTCCTGATCGCACAATTTTCATTTTCTCTCACAAGCAGAGCCCATAAACCCACCCTCAGGTCCCTGAAGTATCATTAGCTCAGGTGAATGCCATGTTTTTTCTTTTTTCCTCTCTTTCTTTCTTTTCCAGTTTCTCCTTGGATGAACATCGGGATGACAGTGTGGGTGTTTCACTGGTTCATTTTTATGCTCTGAAGCAAAATGCAAATTACCCAAACAGGAGAGACCTGCCCAATAAAATCTAATGTATGGCTTCATCAAAAACTGACACCTTCCAATCACTAGATTTTATTTAGTTAGTGACATTTCAACAACATTGCTTTTCCACTGACTTAACAATGCAGAGATACAGCATCCTAAATGGCAAATTGTCACATGATCCCATTTATTGTGGCTAGTTAGTGTAAGAATATACGAACACCTTTAGCTGGGACTCTTTCACAGTATATCATGGCATCTCCTTACTGCTTACCATCAGAGGTCAAAGAATTAAATATATAGATCCATTAATAATCTCTTTTCATTTGCAGATCATCAGTGTTTCCCACTTTTATCAAAGATTAAATATCAAAGTTTTCCATCTGTTATGAAAGGGGTTTTGAACATTATATACAAATATCACTTTTAGTAGTAGTAGAAGAGAGAACGGGGCTAGTAAGGGCCTTCTTGGTAACAATGCTATTTTTTATGAGTATTTCAACATCATCATATATTTGTGAAATATGTTTGGTTCACCAGTGAACAGAATGGAATAAATTGGTCACATCCCAGGACAGTAACAATGCTACTCTTAATCGTCAAGTTAAAACTTGTTTTTAAGGCAAAAACAAACTCCATGAGTCCATAAAAATGGGTCTAAAGTAGGAAATTTCAGTACTGATTTTTCACATTTTTTCATATTTTGAATCATGCAAATGATTGTGTTGTGAGTTTAGAGTAAACAGGGAATGTTCTTAAACTTACCAGTAGCTTTTTAGTTTTTCTTCTTTTCTTTCTATTTTTCCCTCTCCTTACAGCGAAGTTCCTTTCAAGATTGTCCTCGACTTTTTGGGTAAGGTCCCAATTTAAATTCATTAGGTATGCCTGAATTATTGCCTGTCTAAAAATCAATACATTTTATTTGAGGAAACATTCAGGATTTTAAATTAACTTATAAATAATTACTACTACTACTACTACTTCCTCTATTATTTAAATATTATTATTATTATCATTATTATTATTACCGTCTCAGGGTAGCAGAAAAGACTGTTATGATACACTTCAACATGAAGTGTATTTTGTTGGATTTTCACCTGTACGAAGAAATTGATAATAAATATAACAAATTTTGATTATTTATATAATTTATCATCATGTTCCATGTAGCGCATATATATATATATATATATATATATATATATATATATATATATATATATATATATATATATATACACACACACACACACACACACACACACACACACACATCTTGAGAGATATTAAAATGTTTACGAATTAAAATGTATTCACACACATATACACACACATATTTTGATTTGTAGACATGTAAAACATGTCAGATCAGCTGCTCATATTCCAATGCCCTAAATTTGGTTGAAATGTAAACCATAATTATTTGAAAATGCCTGTCATGTTGATTCTGAATTGTCACGATGGCTTATATAAGACGAATGAGTCTGAATATTCTCTTAGAACCCCCCAGCGCGCGCGAATTGTGCTTTATGATGTATTATTGATGTGGAAAGACTGTGAGCAACAGTCTGAAGTGCTGCTCGTCCAGCGCGTTCGCGGGGGCACGAGACAGCCGCCGCAGCTCGCGCGCTCACTCACACACACAACCGAGCTCTCGCGCGCAGCCGGTCGGTCTCTCTGTCGCTGTGCACTGTCCACGCGGCGGCGAGAGGAAACGGCAGGTGTCAGACTCGGTTCTGATAAGCCTTTTGCACAGCTTCCTCCTTGAACACAGCAAACCGATCCGCTCGGATGATATAGAGAGACAAGACGCTGCCAAAATCGCTTCATTTTCCGGAGGGATTTGTTTAGCAATTTTTTTGGTGGTGAGTATCTTATATATCATATATATATATATGCAACATCTAGGACGCTTATAACTGGGTTAACGCATGTAATGCATCACAAACTAACTGTAAGCTCACGTCAATGCTTTTGCTCTTTGATGCGCATTTAAATCTTACACGTTAAGTTGAATGCGTTTGCAATGCCGGCAGATATTTTCTCTGGTAGCTATGCATGAAACTGCAACGTGTTCTCAGGATATATATATGTGTGGCCTGGGTGGTTTTAAATGCTAGAGAGAGAGAGACCCCTTCTGTTTTATATGGAGGACGAGGTGCTCTTGAAAAGCTTTTGGGGTCTATTTTGGAAGGAAGAAAGGACCAGCCGAAGCCTTTTGAGAGAGCGCAGTGTCTCCCAGCCATCCTGTTGTCATGGTTACTGCACTGGGAGGCTGGGGATAATATGGCTGCGTTTCAGGCTTTCTGTGTATGTGTGTTTTACTCCACGATGCCTTTAACACAAGGACCCACTGTATGTGTTAGACACAGGCTGTATTTAAGGCAAATCCTGAGATGTGATGCTTTGAACAGCTGCAGAGAGAGTATCTTGCTTTAATCGCAGCCTCATGAATACTCTGTAGTTACAAATGATGATGCATCTTCAATGCATGCAGTTTTATGTCTGACGATGCAACACAATGCAATGGCAATGCTTATTGATCTATTGTTAGCCCAACTATCATAATGAAACAGTGGAGATCTAGGCGTCAGACAACCAGACATCCCAGTGCCAGACGAGACACAAGACGCCCTAAACGATCACTTCTTCTCTCTCTCTACCTGTAAAAAAGGTGTGTGTGTGTAAGCCTGGATGTGTTTAATGAGATTTATATCCCTGGGATGATTTAAGTGAAGACGTTGTAAGTGATACGGTGACATGATACAATAGGACGTCTGACCTTGACAGCAGTGGAAGTGACAGAACGAGGTGATTTAAATCACATTTACGCACGGCTCAGTTGTTCACACTCGTTTATTTGGCGGTGTTCTCCTTCACAGGACCCCTGACGTGTCAGGAAAAAATCCAGTCTGCACTTACACTTGTTATCTTGAAGCCTCTATTTTGATGTCCCGTAACCCGTTACGCACGGAAAGGCAGCATTACGCAGCCGGCTGTATGTGGGTAAGGTAGACAGCATTGATGTATTTAGCGCACTGCAGCTCCCGAGAGAGTTAAATACCGCGTGCTGATCGTTTGTTACGGTCAGTCTTTGTGTGTCTGCGCCGGCGGTGTGCGTGTGCGTGTGCGGCGGTGTCATCTCGCGTCTGAAGAGGGTTAGTGGGTCACGCAGACATCCGGTATCCAGACTGCATTGAGATGGAGAAGGGGATGAAATGTTTGTTTGTGATAAAGTGGCCCTCTTTTGTGTTAATGGTCCCAGACAGGTACTTTGGATGGGTCCGTCTGTAGAGATTATATCTCAATATATTATTTATATTTATATTTAAATCTAAAAAATATATATATATAAAATGTATGCAATTAATATAATACAAATAATATAACTTTAAAAAGCATTTGTAACAAATATATATTTATGTAAATATTAAATATATTTGTATATGTTTGTAACTAATATTCAATTTATCCGTGTGTGTGTGTGTGTGTGTGTGTGTGTATCTATGCATGCAAATAATTTTTAAAACAAAGTCTGCTATGCAAGAGTTTTTGTGAAAGACTGTGGGTTTGTGAAGCTTTTTATTGCACTGTAAAAGTGCTTTGTAAGATCCCTCAAAATGTACCTTATATGGTGACCTGTGAATTACCTGCTTTCTTCAAGTCAAAATGTCATGAAACCATTGGATTACATGAGGCAACACCATTGGCAGTCATTTTTAAGCATCAAAATAGCTGTCTATGGCAATAACTCTCTGTTTTCCTCTCTGCCTTTTTGCACATTTTGTCTGGCCCCTGCTGCGTGGCCAACCCACGGTCCCTGAAGAAATACTGCCTTATTTCAATCCAATCAATAAAGATGTGAGATTAAGCCGAAGCTGTCGGATGGAACTTGCAGAAAAACCAACACACAAAAAATGAACAAATGTCACCTCAAAATATCACAGGACAGCCAAAAGGTGGAGGCAGATCTCTCTGAAAGCATGTTGAAGATTTTTTGGGTGGCAGTGATTGAGTAGAGGATTGTTGAGTTGAAAGATAAGGCCATTCTTTGAGATAATTTTTTGGCGTTTGCGTGATGGTGTGTGTGTGTGTGTGTGTGTGTGTGTTTGTTAAGAATCCAGTAGTCGTATGAGTGCCAGTTTGTGTGGTGTTAAGAGTGAAGGTGATGGACAAGTCCAGGGAAAGTAATTAAACAGAATTGATCACCCTGAAGACCCTACTGTTCTGCTGACAATACTGGAAGTCTCTCAGTCAATCAGTCATGTGCACACACACACACACACACACACACACACACACACAAATGCATCTAAATGAGACTCACTGTAGACTTCTAGTTTTTTATATAAAGCTAATAATTATGACCAATCCAATATGTGTGTTTTTGGAATAAGAGTCATTATTTACTTTATTTATCAATCATTTTGCACTTAAGGGCATCAGTTATGTTAGATATAGTGAACTTGTCCCCCTGCTAGATGGCCTTTACAATATGATGATTTTAGGTTTTAGTATCATATTCAGGGCTCAGCAATAAGTTAATAGAATGGTCTCTTGAACAGAACATTTTTACATTCATTAATCTTTAATATCCATGTAATTGGTTTTCAGCTCTGTATTTGACATGGTGATGCAAATTACGTCGATTTGCATTTGCAAAACAAATGATAGAGATTATAAACACTAGTAGGAATTGACAATAATGTTTCCTGTGGTAAGTTTCATGAATTTATGAATTTTAATATTTTATTTTTTCTAAAGAAAAAAATGAATGCATTTGATATTTTCTTAAAAAGAAACATTAATTAAAAATAGAAATATCTCAAGGAAATACAAAAATACAAAGCTAATAATAATAACAATAATAAAATTGCACATATATTGTTTTAGGGTGTGTGAAAAAATACTGTGTGCACTTAATTGGTTCAGATTAAGATTCAGAATAAAAAGTCTAATAATAATACATACTACCTAATTTTGAAGTTGATCATATTTTTTATGTGTTTGAAACAAGTCTCTTATGCTCAACAAGGCTGCATTCATTTGATCAAAAATTCAGTGAGAAACAGTAATATAGTGGAATATTTACAATTTAAAATAACTGTTTTCTATTTGAATATATTTTTAAACATTTATTTTATTCCTGTAATGCAAAGCTGAATTTTCAGCATCATTACTCCAGTCTCCAGTGTCACATGATCCTTCAGAAATCATTCTGATATGATGATTTGCTGCTCAAGAAATATTTCTTATTAACAATGATTTATTATTTTT
Organism: Carassius auratus; assembly: GCF_003368295.1. Classification (NCBI taxonomy): domain Eukaryota; kingdom Metazoa; phylum Chordata; class Actinopteri; order Cypriniformes; family Cyprinidae; genus Carassius; species Carassius auratus. The sequence goes on from NC_039256.1 coordinate 14,306,002, forward strand.
TAAATCTTTCTTGTTGATCCATATTATTGTTACGGGCAATACAGACATATCTTGACACATACATACTTATACGTCACACTCATACACTCTCAGTGAGTGATCTGTCATGTCGTTTAATGGGCGTGTGCTGCTGCTGTAGGAATTATGGGTATCTGGCAATTACAGAGCACAGAGGCTCTCAGGAATAGCCAACATGACAACAAGGTACTGCACAGCAGCTGAGCCTGAGTGTGTGTTTGTGTTTGTGTGTGATGGAATCATGCATGTGAGTCTAGATGTGCTTTCCATGTGAAAAGATCATCTGTAGCTGGGATGGACTTTGGGTACTGAGCGCCCATACAGAATGTCAAACATTAACCACGTGTGTTTGAATGAAGAGCCAAGGTCAAAGGTAACTTTCTAAGAGCGTATTTTGCTAAATGTCACATCAAAATGTTCTGTGTGGTGTGAGACAGTGTGTGTTTTTAAAATTCCCTTGTCGCTAGAATTTAGGGGGGAATAGTATGGGTAAATGGCATAATAATGTAGGAAACTACACACAGTTCACACACCATTGACCTAATTCAATCGAAATAATGTGTAACTTTTATGATTAAGATGAGTTGGTGTGTGTTCAGTCAAACAGCACTGAACATGAAGAGATTTGATTTGTTGCCTAATGTAATGGCGGTTTGGGCCATAGAGCTTTAATGTAATGGAAACTTGGGTTATACTGTGGTTGGATTCGATCAGATGTTCAGCATTAGAAAGCTTTAAACAGTGCCATCTGAGGCTGAGCTGCAGAAAAAAAAGCGGTTGAGCTTCACATTTAACTCGGAGGATGTTAAACCGTTTCTCTGCCAGAGAGAGGGATTTTCTGTACATGTGTGCCATTTATATTCCAGCCTGTGTTTGTGTGCCTGTCCATTTGGTTTCATAAACTGGTATTAAACATGTCATGATGTACCACAAGGCATATGTCCTGTTCACTGGGTTTAATGAAGTGCCCGGGAGGAAATGGTCTGAATATGAATTTAAAAGTCACACTTTCGTGTACTTCGTAGTTTAATATGCAGAGACAACTGTACGCTATACTGTTGTTCGAAAATGACTGAGATTTGATTTTCTTTTAAATGAAATATGGTAAGGATGCATTCAATTGATCGGAAGTTACACTAAAAACATGCTACAAAAGATTTTAATGTTTTTGAACTTTCTATTTATTAGAGTATCCGGGATCAATCTCAGTTTCCATGAAAATATTAATCAGCTCAACTGTTTCCAGCATGGTTAATAATAACTATTTCTTGAGCAGCAAATCATCATAGCAGAATGATTTCTGAAGGATCATGTGACACTGAAGACTGGAGTAATGATGCTTGAAAATTCAGCATCGCATCACAGGAATAAATTACATTTGAGAATATATTCAGATAGAAAATAGATATTTTAAACTGTAATAACATTTCAAAATGTTTTTACTGTATTTTTATCAAATAAATTTAGCTTTGGTGAATATATAAGACTTATTTAAAAAGTTTTGATCGACCAAATGGAGGTAGTGTTCTGGAAATCTGTGTGAATTGTTTTTGTCATTATTTTGCTATTTCTTTTGGTGATGCTAGCAGCAGATTTCAGCTTCAAAGTCGATGTGAAATTAAAATAGACCAGCTTTATTTTCTAACAACACATTCCTGATCCTATTACACCAGATTCCTTGGGGCACATTATTCTAAATGAAGATTGTCCAACAACTAAGTTTTTTGTAATCTTTCATTTAAAATGTAGTAACTTTCTTTACACTTGTGAAATAATTTCCTTTTAGGCTGTGCTAGTGTTGGATTGCTCATGAACATTTCATATTTACATCTGTCAAGTGAAAAACGAATGAAAGATTTGGATCAGAAGGCACTGGAAGATCATTTTAGTTTTTAATAATTAGTCTTTGAATGTATCTAATTGGAGTATCTCAAGTAATTTGGATATTAAAAATAAAATATTTGAATTTAACTCTGCTAAAATGAATAAATGACTTGAATAAAGATTAGTCTATTTTGCTGAATGAGATTCAAAGATCCAAGTGAGTAAAATGATCTGGTCTTCCCATTGCTAATGTGGTCTATTGATTAATGTTCGGCAGATGCTATTCTACCCACTTTTCACAATGGAATTAACATCTAATGGATAAAGTGAAGTCTTGTCTATTTGTATTAACTGAATATCCTGTTACACTCGGAAATATGTAACATTATAGAAGTTAAATAGGCTGACGAAAGTTGCTGTAGTGTGGCACTAAACATCTGTCCTGTCCGGTGCAGTTTAGAGAAGATTCCCCAGAGCAGATGTTAGAAATCAGAGCAGCATTTAAAATTAGACTCAGACTGACCCTTAAATTCACCCTCAGCGGACCGTTTTGGTCTGTGTGTTGTATTGTAAGTGTGTGTGGCGCTTGAGGTTTGCTGAGTCAAAGATAATGCATTCTCACCGGCCTGTGTTTCTGGAGGGCTGATAAAACAGAAGGATGATGGCAGATAATGGAGCCTGAATCACTGTTTAAACTGTTTAAAGACCCCTGTGATGAGTCTCTTCTACACTAAACTAAAGGTTCTTTATTGGCATCTATAATTCCTTGAAGAACCTTTAAGATCCATGGAACTTTCTGATTCCACAAAACTCTAAAATAGTTCTTTTATGGCATCACTGTGAAAGCCACCTATAGGAACCTTTATTTTTAAAGGAACACTCCACTTTTTTTTAATAGGCTAATTTTCTAACTCCCCTAGAGTTAAAAAGTTGAGTTTTACCATTTTCGAATCCATTCAGCTGATCTCCGGGTCTGGCGGTAACACTTTTAGCTTAGCTTAGCATAGATCATTGAATCTGATTAGACCTTTAGCATTTCGTTCAATAATGACCAAAGAGTTTCTATATTTTTACTATTTAAAACTTGACTCTTCTGTAGTCACATCGTGTACTAAGACCGACGGAAAATGAAAAGTTGCGATTTTCTAGGCTGATATGGCTAGGAACTATACTATCATTCGGGTGTAATGATCAAGAAACTTTGCTGCCGTGCCATTCAAAAAAAGTGTAGTGTTCCTTTAAGAGGGTTTTAAAAGAGATCCCTGTTTTGTTCTCAGATTTGTCAAGATATCAAAATGTGCAATCAAATGTCCGTCAAAGACTTATTAAATATTTCTCATGAAATTATTCATAGACTAAAATAATTATTTATCCATTTGAATTTTTCATTGTATTTTTCATAACCATGCGTGATGCACTGAATGGAAAATCAGTTTGTTTTCCCATAGCCTTTGATTTAAAGAAAATATTTGATGTTTAATGCACAGGGCTGGGATTTTAAACCAATAAGATTTCACAATGGGTGTGGCTACTAAGGAAGTGACATCACATAAATAAAAGCCAAACTAATGACAGAATGTCCTGTCACTTTATGGCATCAAGTCTGCTTAAAGGACTGTTTTATTTTGTATGGTGAACAGTGATCTTGCTATGCCTGCTTGGTTGTTTACTGGTTTGTTTGTCCAGTTAAATAATTAGTTGTAGGTTATTAAGTGTAGAAGTGTAAGCAGTTAAGAGGGATCTCCTTTCAATTCACATTGATGTCTTTGTTGCTTAGTCATGCCGGAAAACTCCCATAACTTTGAGTTATGAACTATTTAAGCAATATTTCCTCAGGAAACAAACAGGCTTTTATTAATTCTTTGACATGGTGGTTTTTAAAACATGCAATTTTATCCATACTAATGAGAGTGGATTATGAATGGACAGTTTTTCTCAGTAGGTTCTTATCCTTTATCCGAAATCTTATTGCTCTGTGTCACCTTCTTTCTTAATAGGTGTGAACTCTACCCCCCTCCCTTGTTCCTGACCCTGACCTTGTGACCCCAGGCTGCCAGGACACCGTGATTGAGGAGGCCACCATGAGTCAGGAGGGGCAGCATGACCCCCTCCGCACAGACACCCCCCCTCCAGATACACCCCAGGCACCTGAGGGAGAGGAGGAGGCTGATGGCTCTACAGTGAGAGATTTGGAGCCCTGTAATGGGACAAAGACAGAGGAGGAGCAGCAAGGTGAAGCAGAAGACGGAGATACAGAGAATAACAGAAACACACAGGAGGATGAGAAGGTGACATTAGAAGAGGAAGGTAGAAACGGTGAGATTGAGGGCAGCTGCTTGGATCCTGTAACAGAAAACGGTAATAGGGACATCCGTGAAGGTGAAGACACACAGTTGTTGCTGCCTCAGAGCACAGAAAAGGAGTCAACCAAGCCCCTGTGCTCTCTAAGGTTAGTCAAATAAGATATACTGTACATTTACATACACTTTAAAAGTTTGATTTTTGTCAGACTGAAGCAATAACTCTTCGTTTGATCCCTTTTCTTTTCTTTTTTTTTTTCACATTTTCTGAAAGATACTTTTATTTGATCAAAAGTGACAGTAAATACTTTTATAATGTTACAGAAAATCACATAAATGCTGTTATTTTAAATGTTCTGTTCATCAAAGTATACTGAAAAATGTAATAAAAATTAAACAAAAAAATAAGATTTTGTTCAACATCAAAGACTTAAGTAATGATGCTGAACATTTAGCTTTGCCATCAAAGGAATTAAGTACATTTTAAAATACATTAAAATAGAAATCGGTTATCTTAATAATTTATTATATATATAATTTAAACTGAGGAAGCAAACAGGATGAAAAATTGCAGTTTGAATGTAAGAAATACTAATTCAAATGTATTTAAATTAAAATAAAACCTCAGTGTTGATACATTCAGTATGTTTGACACTTTTTTTCTTTATTATTTCTCTGACACATTATGTCAGCTCTAATTTCAGAGAAAGCCAGTTGTAAATTTTGCACTGGTCAAAAGTACTGAACAAATAAAACATGCCTTCCAAATCACACATCCTAATGATCTTCCAAAAAAGGATCAAGCTGTAGTCTGAAAAGACCCCGAAAAGATCATTAAACCCCCTTGAAAGGCTTCCATCTTTTCACTGTGAATTTCACAGTTCCTGGCTTGTCGTGTCTTGCAAAATATTTTTTAAAATGAAACAAAGGTATTACAGAGTTTAGACGTGCAGTTTTCAATGTCAGGCTTCAGAAATGATGTGGCAAGCATGTTACAATGAGGTTGGGGAGATATTTTGAGCACCGTATTTGGCAGGGGACCTGTCCTGAATGATGCTCCTCTCTGCTGGGACTCCTCCACTGCAGTCGTGCTGAAGAACTGTGACAGCAGCCTGACTAAAGATAGGAACACGCACAGCGCATGTCAGCCAGGCTAAGAGCCTTTGTGAATAGTCTAAAGCAAGACCTCTTTAGCCAGTTGTGTCTCTGTGATGTCATTTTTACCAGATAGGTTTGGGAATGCATTAACTGGCATCTTTGTTACCGCAGGTTTGAGAACGGGACTGAAGATGACAGTGAAGGGCAGGAGGATGAGGAGGGAGTCCTAGAAGAGCCTTCAGCACAGGGGAACCTAGACGCCTTCAGCTCCACATTTGAGCTCTCCGTAGAAGAAGCAGATGCTGAGGTAGAGGACGGGGAAGAGAGGGAGAACGGCGGAGAGGAAAGGGTGACCCTAAATCAGGACAGTTTCAGCTCTACATTTGAGAGCATTGTTGAGCAGGTCGCCAAGACCACGGGTGTGGACGAGGAAGAGGACGACGGAGAGGAAGAGTACGACAGAACGAAAGAGAGCCAGGACGGCTTCAGCTCCACGTTTGAACGCATCGTCGAGTCTGAGCTTCTGAGAGGCGGGACTTGTTACAGCAGTCTGGATTCACTGGACGTGTTGTCGCTCACCGATGAGACGGACAGCTGCGTCAGCTTCGAGGCGCCGCTCACTCCTCTCATCCAGCAGAGGGCCCTAATTGGCCCTGAACCTCCAGAGCTGGAGCTGGAGACCGTGCAGGAAGGGGCTGAGGGCGAGGCCGAGCTGGGGACAGAGGCGGCAAGGGATGAAGCCAGCTCTGCAAGTCCACTGCGGACCACTATTCCGGGAAGCAGGTCGGAAAATGTCTTGAGCCAGCCGGCACAGTGGAGCATCCCTAATGGATTCCACATTGAGCTGCCTGGGAATGGAGAGAGTGGAGGAACGATGCCAAACTCATTCAGGTAGGGATGCAACTAAATCACCTTCTTGTTCTGCCCAGTAGATGGCATGCAGCACAAGTTATTAACATGGTCTCAAACTAGTGAGCAACAAGTTTCATGCTTCGTGCTTTTATCCCAGCACAGACAATGACTCATCTGGAATGGAGTCAAGATTCAATCCACAGTCAGCGACTATTTGCTATTTGTTACTCTGATCCTAACTGCATAGAAATGAGCAACCTTGGTTCATTGGAAAAACACATTTTTACAAAAATGTACCAACACATACAAATCCAAATAAAATTAACTGTAGTAGTAGTAGTAGTAGTAGTAGCTTTTCACACAAATTGTGGAAAAAGAGGCAGATTATTGATTAATAAAGAGTTATTTTAATATACTGTCCTGCACAATACTATGTTATGACCTCAGAACACGTGCACTATAGTTCATTATTTTTAAATTAATACATTATGGCTGTTGCCTCACATAACTATGTCAAAATGTATGGCTTTTTTAATGTAGTAAACTTGCTTGGAAGCTCACCTGGTACTCACTTGGTTGCTTCAATATATGTGTTTTCAAACAATAGAGCACTGACCCGATAGAGCCACTGACCGGAACTTTCATTTCCGAATTTTCACACGATACAATCAACAACAAACATAGCCAGAATTCATAAAATGGAAAGTGCTTTTAGCGCCACTTACTGGACATTTCCCTTTAAAATTGTGCGAAATGTGCAAGAAGCATCGTAATATCATTTTGCAGAAATGTCTCGATGTGCACGTTTTCTAATGAGCCTGGGTTGAAAATGAGAGTCTATCATGTCTTCTTTGAATAGAGTATCACACTGAAACCTAGCCGACTGGAAACTTTTTTTATATTGCACGGATCTGAGCCAGTATCCTAGAGAAAAGATTTCCACCTCTGGGAGCCAATAAAGGAGCGGTCTTATATTGCTGCCATCTTTCTCCCTCTTTCTCTGCACCCATCTGGACTGGACGCAGCAGCAGATGTTGTCGTTTTTTTCCTCCCCAGTTTTAAATGACTAGCAGCTTCCTGCCCCCTAGTCTGCCTGAATGAGGCATTGTTTTTAGGGAGTGACATCATCGCCTTTGGCTTTCCTCTTTCACGACGGGAGCCTTGCTCTAGATTTCAGTCACACTGTGCTTTATCCAAGTGCTGCTTTTCTATGCCTCCATTAGCATCCTTCTGTATTAATGCAGTTAGTTTTTAGTGACTGACAGATTCAAGGCAACATTTGGTCATGTCCAGTTGACCTAAATATTGCACCCTATTCATTAAAACTAGCCTTTTAGCATTAGAGGCTAAATTTATTAGCCTGTGGTGTACCAAAAGATGGTAACGCTACACTTGCTGCATGTGTTTTTCATTAGCAGTTCTTTGGAGATGCATGGTGGTTGAATGTGGTTCATAAACTCATCACAAGAGAACAAAATGAGTGCTGCACAGTGTCTACAACCGCTAACAGAAGGAAAAGAGCATATGCTGGTAATTATCAAATCCTCAGAGCCTCACAAGCATCATGATTGCTAGGGAGTTACTTAAAACACAAGTCTATTTACATGAGTTGTGCTGCATTCAGAAGTGCATTGAAAATGCATTTAACATTTCAGTTCAGTTTCTGAATTTAAATTGAAGTATCAAACAGGACGCAGCATTTCAAATTTTAGTTCAAATGATTTGAAATTCAAAAACTCATATGACACATATAATCCATATAATGTTTTTTAACTACAAAAGCAAACATTGTGAATGTTGCCTGGACAAAAAACCCTAAAAGGTTCATATATAATAAGTAAAGATTTTTATTTTATTTTTATTTATAGATTCATATAAACATGAGTAAACATAAAAAAAGCATTTGAAACAGGAAGTTGGTTTGGACATCCTTCTTTAAATAGACAACAGCCTTTAGCTTACGTTGCACCTATAAACCTTGGTTTGCTGATTGCTGTTACTAGTTAAATGTAAAGGATGTTTGCATTCAAAAGGGCAAACATTTTTTATTGGACAAAAAAAAAAAAAATACTAGCATTTCAAGGCCTCACTACACCATAACCACCTTTATTCACATTCACATTTTCTTGAATTATTATATTTAGTCAGTCCTAATCCTGAATACAGCCTATCGTTGACTAAAGGCCACAAAACTTTGATTTTGACTTGGATTTAAAATATTTTCATATTAGATTAGTGTTTAATGAAAATCCCTATTCACCCCCAAAACTAGGATATACTGTAGCTGTGCATTGGAGAGGAAATGCAAGCGAATCTCAAACCTTTCATCAAAAAACCCCTCAGTTGTTCAAAGCATTCTTTGCTGTGCATGAGTGAGTGAGCGAGTGAATGCATGCTTTTATGTACGATAGCAATGATTTTCTATTAGAAATTCACACTGGTGAAATAAAACACTCTCTCCTGCCATCTCAAGAGCAATCTGTTCATTTCCAGAAGGTCCATGCTTCATTACCTCTCCACCGAGACTGACCTGAGTTTAGACACGATTAAGTGATTGATCTGTCTGCTCTGACTGCCTCACAAAGGTCAAAATGTGACATGAAATGTGATGCTTTTTTATGTATTGCACCACAGGCGGTCGCTAATTTGTAGGGTTTTTTTCACCCGTTTGGTGACATTAGCACAGAAACAATCATCTCAGCCACGACCCCACTTCCTATGCCACCCCCACGCCTTTCTGAAGCATGCACCTATTCACACAAAAGAACACACTCATTTATTCAGTCTTTATCAGACACTCATAATCTCCTTCTTTATCTTTCACTGTCACACACATACCCACAAATCCACACTCATATGCACCCCCATCACTCACACACACACACACACACACACACACACGCAAACTTCCTGTCTGGTTCCGCTCCATCCTGGTTGTGTGTAGGAGCAGCGGGTGAGTGCTGTCTAGCTGATGATTATCCCCACAGGATGCAGGAGAGCTGTACACACACACACACACACACACAATCTCTCTCTTTCTGACATCTACACACTGTAATAAACATTGCACACACTTGCATACTTCCATACAACAAAGAGAAAGGATTACCTTTGTAATCCTTTGTTTTTCTCCAAAAACACAGGCTTTTTTTTTATCAAAGGCATCTTGCTTGTGTGAAATCAATATTATTTACTCAATTACTCTTGCAGGTATTGACGCTCACATCTTTTGAAAACAGCGTTTGTAGTCTATTAGTGTTATACGCTTACTGAAATATGTCTTTAAACCATGCAGAGTAAAATATAGATCATCTAGTTGGGAAAAATCTAAGTTTGAATCCATCCATTGCAAAAAAAAAAGGAAAAATATCTTGTGTTGTCTTGTGTTCCAGTAAATATATCGAAACTCTTAAAAAAAAACAATAATATAAGCTTTTATAATTTATATTATTTAATTTATAGTGCATATTTATTCATTCATTTATCAATACCTTTCAATATGTATCTCAAATTACTGCATTTCAATTCCATTTAAAAAATACATTTCAATTAGTCAATCAGTAATGTATTTGTTAATATACTTTTATATAATAAAATTTTCTACATATTTTATTATTATGTTTAATATATATATATATTTGTTTTCAGAATTTTTAAATGAGAGGTATATATTTCTAATTTTGTTATAAAATGTGATAACGTGTGCGTTTATAGACATAATTTATTGAAATCTATTAATTTGATCATCCTTTGAAAAGAGGTTTTGAGGTTTCATGTTGACCTTAAGCATAATCCTCATAAAACTGTGTTCTGTTATTACAAATTTTGATAGGGAACAATCTTTTTCAATACACAGTTACCATTTAGGCTTTAGCAGAATATAAATCTATTACTTTTCTTAGGTGCAGACCTTATGGAGCATAAGCTGTAAAACATACACGGGTCAGTTAGTTTGCTAGATTCAGGAAAATGCCGGCTAGTACAGAAAGCCTCTTTAGAGATGAAAGTGAGCTGATCGTGAGACTCTGCTGAGCTATTAGAAGTGCAGAAGTGAAGAGTGAGAATAATCTCTCGTCGCTGTGGTGAAACACCAAAAGATGAAGGAGAGAGAGAAAAGTTATTACTACAGTAAGTGTGTGTGCATGTGTCAGAGTAAATCATGATGGATCTTTGTCATTCGCACTGTGCCATGCTGTTAAATCCTCACAGGTCTATATCACAGAGAAGTCTGTCTTTACTGGGTTTAGACCCAGTCTATAATTAGCTCTATCCTGTCTCTGTCTGACACTTCAGTACTGCTGTGAGTTGCTCAGCAGCTTAAAGTGACTGCAAGAATGGAGAAGAAAGGTTTAAAGGAATAGTTCAGACAAATGTAAACATTTTGTCATTATTTACTCACCCAGATGTCGTTCCATATGACTTCCGTAGATGACTTACTTTCTTCCGTGCAACACAAAAGATTTTTGAAGAATATCCTGACTTCTGTTCATTATAATGAAAGTAAATGAAGATTAAAGCTGTCAAGCTTCAAAAAACTATCCAAGAGAAGCACCATAAAGACAAGAGTCCAGATTTTCAGTGAATTCGTTCAGTTTCAGTCTTTTCCCTACACAAAGCTGCTGTGCACAAGTCATATGAATGACTTTTATAATATGTTTATGGTGCCTTTTTGTAATTTAGAAAATGAAATCTCAGGTCAAGGGGATTCCAATGAAGATTCAAGTGGTCCGTTCTCTTAATTTCCTTTTCATTAAAGGTCCATAGAATCATAACTGTCTCTGATGCCATTATGTTGTATATTAAAAGCCATGTCATGTCATATTACACAATTCTGTAATATTCATGTCATGAATATTTACTGTTAATTTTCAAGTTGGCAGCCATAATATCTTGTGACAGAAAGAAATTATGAACCCCAAATAGTCTAAATAGTCTCCGGACAGTGTTGTTTTTATAAACTAAATCAAAACTAAAACTAAAAGAAAATAAAATGTAAATATTAGATTAAGAAAACTTAAATTACAATAAATGAGTTTTTAAAAATGAATGAAAAAATAACTGCTGAAATGTTCCCTTGGTAACTAACTTAGTCTGTGCTAAAAAGTGATACAATTATGTAACTAAATAAATAAATACATCTAATATTTCTCTCTCTCTGCATTCAAATAAAACAAAAACTAATGAAAATATAACAGAATTATTAAAATTGAAACAGAAAATAAAAAAATCATTAAAATCTGATTCAATATTGTAATAGTTTATAAATAATACTAAAATAGCACTGTCTCTAAGAATACAGCCATGCAGTGCTGCAAAGTTTCTAAAGGTACGATGGAGTAGAAAAGTACACAAATTAAAATAGATTTAAAATACAGATTGTCCATAAAAAGTGTTTTTTGTGCAGATCAGTTTTTGCATCTGGAGCTGATCTGTGAACTCTAGTTGAGGTGATACTGAGATGGTCAAGTACAGAGAGAGAGAAGGATGATCATTAGATTGGATGATGATCATTGTAACCAATTACGACGGTCATCCAGCTGAATGATCTGATGTTTGTTGATGAAGGGACAAACATGTTGTGACTGCAGGTTACTGAAGCATGCAAATACTACAGATAGCAGACTACACTCAGACACACTAGCAGGGCACTTTACTGTATCATACATTATAGCAGCTTGGCACCACATCTTGATCTTGAAGCGATAACTGCACATTTAAAAAAATAAGGTGTTACGGGTGGATGAATTCAGAAGGATAAAACATTTTGTCATGAAGAGATGGTCTGTGAGTGAATGTTGGACGTTATCTGTATCCAGTATGGAGGCGAGTCACTGCCAAATGGAAATATTGTAGCATATCTTTGGGCTGCATCACATGTTCCAGTTTGTTGTGAGTTCACATATTTTAGAGTTGAAATAATTCATGTTTTTCGCTTACTCAAGTTAGTCTCTGGAGTACATTCATAATTTAGTTTCCAAGTAAACAGAGACCTCTGAGAATGCAGCACTCTTTAAACATTTATTTTTCAAAGCTGTTTTAAGTTTCTTTAAAGTTTAATAGTTTAACTACTTTAAAGATACTTATTTTGAGTATTTTAGGATTTATTTCAGTGTTACTGGAATAACAATTTTTTTGACTCTTGTGATTCTCAACTAGGCTTTTTGCTTCTGACTAGATTTTGCTGTTAGTAACAGTTTTAAACTTACTGGTCAGATTCCTGTAAAAATCATGTTGTCTTTTTATTTTATGATAAACCAGTCAAAGTAGAAATGGGCCTAATATTGTTCCTTGTGATAATGACCTCCAAGGCTTATATCTGCTCAATAGTTACCAAAAAAATTGGATTGGAATAGTTGACCTCCAATTGATCTTATTTCTGAATCCGATTTCTATCATAACAATATTCATTAATTTACTCTTTCATAATTTTCCCATGAATCCCCTAGAGTATTCATAGCTTAGCATTTTTATGCAATATTAGCCTATAAAGGTCCCTTGTCTGATGCCATAATGACTGGCTCCTATTTTTATGGAATTTCCAGTAGCCTTTTTTGTATTAGCTATAGACTATTTATAGGCTGTTCCTTGCTGGTGTAGCCTACCAGGCCACGACGTTAAAATAACTATTTCATTTTATTAGCCATCCATCGTTCATTATTGTTGCTATTAGTTATGGTTTAATGAATAAATGTAATAGATGTTGGCATGAGCCAGCGTGAGGGATGAAGAGAGGCAAACTCTGCTAATACACGCGTCTGCGCGAGACTAACGGCCTGACGCTCCCGGGCTCCGGTCCAGATCGCTACTTCAACATCGGAAATATGGAAATGTGGCTCGGGCAGGACTCACGGAGTAATCCAATCCATCCACAGCGACTCTCTCCGCCCCCTTCCCTTGTGTCCGACTTTGAGGAACTTCACACTGGGAAGCCGTTTTCGCCAAACGCGCGCCCTGAATTAGTCGCGTCCAAACTTTTATTTGTCGAAGAACATAAACGGGATGCGGTGGCACACACCGCCAGAACACCCCTTTTAGCCGCAGCAGTGTCGAAAACTTATTCCATTCGGGAAAAACCTGATTACTCAATGCGCAAAGCGCCTGAAGGCGAATGGAGCTGAAGGGATTTTTCTCGCTCCGCGCGGGACTGATGCCTGATCTCCAGTAAAAGATGTGGAAAGATGAATACGAGGTGCATTTCGACTTTCTTCTAGGACTTCTGTAAGTTTTTCTTTAGCTTTGTTGCTTCTACATAAAGTATAGCACTTTAAAAGACCTGCAAATGACGCAATAGACTTAAAAATGTAGAAACTTGTCTTAATTTATTGTCATTAAGTATAAGTTTTATTGTTTTTATGTTTAAAGTATTTTTTATTGACCTTACTGAAGTAAAAAAAAGTCTTGGGTTTTCTTTAATTATGTAATCTATACAGGCAGGGACTTTGGAACTTCGTTTGTTTGAACTTTTTTTTTTTTTTTTGGTTTGGGAAGTCTTGCCCTTTGGTCTTTTGTGGACACATCTGTTGGTTGATTTTCCTCTGTCCAATATTATGAAGATGACCAAGGCCATGCATTATTTCTCTGTGTAGACTTTTTAAAGTCTTTTTCTATAGATGCAGTCCTTGAAGACTTCAAGTAAGCATTTTAATTTTTCCACCATTATTAACACGCTGTCTTTTTGTGACAACATGCCCCACTTGTGGGACCAGCTATTAGCCTATTTGAAGTTATTCAACTACAATTTTAAACCAGTTACAAAAAAAAATAAAATAAATTATATCACCAAACAAATACATCAGACGATTGTCTTTACCAGTAAATATTGTAATGATGATTTGCATAAAATTACAACCTGTAAAACACATGAGACAACTTGTCAGAATAAAAATGCAACAACCTGCCCTGACCTGAGATTTATGATGGGGGGAAAAAGCTCTGTGCAAAAACCTCAGTCTTTTATTTATCTGCCTGTGTTATATATTCAACACTGCTCTGAATGTATGGCAGTGTGGTCTTATTTTATTCACTGTTTGCAATTTTTTGTACCCTTTTTTTTTACTTAGTTTAAAGGAAATAATTGAAATAAATTATCGTACTTTAAAACTGTTTTGAGCTAGATACCAGCAACTTTCTCCTCCAAAGTTAGATTGTAAAGGGACAGTGCAGCCAAAAATGAAAATTCTGTAACCTTTTTCAAACCTGTATGACTTTCTTTATTCTGTCAAATACAATTAGTTGGCAATTAGTTGCCAAGTGGATTTGGGTTCCATTGACTTCCATTGTATGAGTAAACATATTATGGAAATATTATTATTAAACATTATGGACTACCATATTATTTTTACTCATACAATGTAAGTCAATGGAACCCAAATCCACTTGGCGACTAATATTCTTCATAATAACTTATTTTGTATTTTGTACTTAGTTTTGGGACCCAAAACTATTTGTTTACAAACAGACTTCAAAACATCTTCTTTTGTGTTCCGCTGAAGGAATAAATAAAAACAGGTTTGGAATGACATGAAGGCGAGTAAATAATGCTCATAAATGCTCATCTCTTCCATCATCAAGTGGTTTTGGAGAAATACATAGCCTGAGGTTCTATATAATGTGAGCGTGTGTTTGGTTACCTAAACCCATTGTAACCAAAATGTTTTCATTTCACATTCTGATGTGTAATGCATTTCTGTCCGACTCTGCTGGTTTGATGTATTCCAGTAAGAGAACACACAAAGGAGGATTTGTGTTTTTGGCTAACTGACAAGGCCATGGCAACTCCTTCACACCTCGCTCTATTCATCCAACACACCCTCTCCGAAGGCATCAGAACGGGCAGAGAGAGACGCTGGCATGTGAGTCATAGACAAGCAGTCTCATGTTTAATCTCCTGCCTGGCTCAGCAGCAGCGCACGTCCATACAGAGACACGGCTGCTGGCTTCTTGTAGGATCACTTATAATGTTTATCTACCCTCTAGAGCAGGACATCAGGCTGTGATTTATTTTTAACTAATGAAGTCTGAGGAAGTTTGTGTGTGTGTGTGTGTGTGTGTGTTGTCTAGGAATTAAAAACCTTACAAAGAGTACGCTGGTGGTACTATGATATATATACAAAAAATATATATAAACCTGAAATAAACACAAATAGTCAATAAATAAATATAATAATATTTACAAAAAAATATTTTACAATTAAAAAAATGTAAAAACGTGTGTTTGTTTGTTTGTTCATTTATTTAATCAAATGAACAAAGACAAAAATGGAAATAAAATAAAACAAAATATGCCAGAATGGGTAACATTCTAAATCAATGTATCTATCTATCTATCTATCTATCTATCTATCTATCTATCTATCTATCTATCTATCTATCTATCTATCTATCTAAAAAATTTGATTACAAAAAAATAATAATTAAATGATAAAAAATATTATTTATTTAAATGTCGTACAAACATAGTTCACTTACTTCTGTAATCTTATATGTCCATGGCAATGTCTTACTTGGGTTCCTTTAGGAATCGATAATACTATAACTGTGCAATATATCATTATTATTGATCACAGCAGCCTGGTGGCAGATGGAGAAGTATTGCTTTCCGATCAGGTTTGTTCAGTCATTATGTACACAGGACTAAAATACAAACGGCCAGCTGCTGTTTTGACACCTGACTGCTGAAAGATTATGTCAGGGGCTCTGGGCCAGTCAGAGTCTGGCGATCTAATTCACACCTGCCTCTTTGCAGACACATGTGCTCACATACTGTAGATGTGAGTCATATTTGTGATGATTCAGTGACTGCTTTGCTTGACAGGAAGAGGGAAAGAGATGGTTGTAAAACCTAAACCCAGATGACATTTCATCATACCTTTATGTAATGCCTTTATGTATTACTGATGGATTATGTGATCAGTAATTTAGCAAATACCAGATCATATCCTGTATAGGGCACCATTTATTATTCTATTATTCTGCTAAATTTTGAAAATCTATTCCTCATAACTTAGTTGTTACTAAAAATTATCTATTCTATCTATTCCAGATGTTACCATCCAATATGTACAGTATATGGATCCTCTGCAGTGAATGGGTGCCATCAGAATGAGAGTCCTAACAGCTGATAAAAGCTTGATTGGTCTGAGCATTCTTCTCTTTTCTGATTCACACGAGATGACTTTTTCACTGGAGCAAACATATTATGAATAGATGGTTTTAGCCGTAAGCAATCATTTGAAGTTTAAAGCATCTTGATGATGAATTAACAAACAGATTTTTGCTTCACAAGACGTTAATTGGTGGTTTGCTGATTAACGCGATGTTTTAAATCAGCTGTTTGTACTCGGCACCCATTCACTGCAGAGGATCCATTGGTAAACAAGTGATGTAATGCATAATTTCTGCAAATCTTTTCTAATAAAGAAACTAAGTTCTCTAAATCTTCAATAGCCTGAGAGTGTGTACATTTTCAACAGATTCTGCAATAATTTTGTAGTCGCGGATGAAATCAGGAATCATTTATCACCTTGAACTACTGCTCACCACTGGAATTACAGTATGTACCCTGAGCAATCCTGCTTGCTTAACTCCTCGCTCTGTGCCGTGTGAGATTTGTCGGGGCTTTTCTAGGGCATTGTGGGTAATGCTGATGGAGGGGCCATCTGCTTGGGAGGGACACAAATTACACCCTCTTTCTATACGCCGGGAACACCAGGTTCTACTGGCACCATGGCAACCAACACATTACCGTTCCTTATCGAGTTTGAAGCAAATGCAATTGTGCTAATCAAATTATGCAAAAAATTTGACTCATCCACAATGAAAATGACAGCCATAATTTATTCAGAAGGCTGTGGATGCGCATCAAGACTAAACTGTTGACCAGTAAGCATATTCCATCTGTATTCGCAGTGTGTTTCTCTTCATGTCTCCTCATAGAGTGATGACAGCATCCTTTTAATTTGTCCTTTGCAATTCATTTGGCCATGGCTGCATTTAGTTAATCAAAAATACAGTAAAAACAGTAATATTCTGAAATAATCAAAACATTTAGAAGAACAGTTTTCTGTGTTCATATATTTTAAAATGTAATTTATTCTTGTGATGCAAAGCTGAATTTTCATCATTTCTCCAGTTTTAAGTGTCACATGATACGTCAGAATTATTCTAATATGCTGATTTTATGCTTAAGAAACATTTCTTATTATCACTGTTGAAAAAAGTTGAGATAGAAATTAGTAACCCTTGATGAATAGAAAGTTCAAAAGAAGAGCAAAATAAAATATTACCTCACTTTTCTTTTAACCTCAAACCTTTAAATAGCAATGTATATAGTCACAATTGGTGACTAGTTGTCCAAAATATTTGGAATGCTTTTAACAAGAAGTTTGGCATGGTTAAACTCTCTCAGTCTGAAGTTCTGTAGGTTTATGATTACAATGAAACACCACAAGGCACATTAGTTAATGCACAGTTAGCTGTGTACCATAACCAGACAGAAGTTCATAAATAAATCATATAAAGCTTCGCGTCTGTCACATTAGTAATGGCCTGTCTGACTCACGCAGGTTCTGTCCTCTCTGGGGCTCGGCAGCCGACGCAAAAACTCCTCATCCCAAATTATAGCTTCGTTTAAAGAACATCCTAATGAGCCACTCGCCTCCATCGCAGTAGTTGAACACATCGAGATTTTAATTAGCTGAATTAGATGTGGAAAAAAAGATTGTGTTTCTCTCAAGATCCTCTTTGCTATACCCATGAGCTATATTATATTATATTATATTATATTATATTATATTATATTATATTATATTATATTATATTATATTATATTATATTATATTATATTATATTATATTATATTATATTATATTATATTATATTATATTACAAAAAATCTAAATTATAATGCTAAAAAAAAAAAACATATAATCAAGCTTCCGAGTTAATTTGCCCCCTTAATAACTGTTGTTTTTATTTAAGGACATACAGTGCTTTAAATGTCTGGGTTCACGAAATGAACCGTTTCATTAATTTACCTTTATCACTCCCAGTTTCAGTCTAATAAATTCTATACTTAACAAATATTTATAGTCATAGTTCTAATTCTATTATATATTATGAGTGAAGAAACACATTGATTCTCTGATGTATCGTGATTCTGAATCGATTTTGCTTTTATGATGTGAAATGCATGTAAAATGTCAGTTCTGTGTCATGGACGGACAAAACAACTGAGGTTAAAATCATTCTTAACATACAATTGGTTTAATTTATTATTATGTAATTATTAAAAAATGTTCTTACAAGTCATTTAATAAAAGTGAACAAATAAATGTTACATTAGAAGTTAGTAATCTCATTAATTTAATAAGAAAAATGCATATCAAGTTTTAAAATTGGATTATGATTCCCAGAATCGGAATTGGATTCCCACCTCTATATAGTGTCCTTTGAATATTATGTTGGACAGTGGGGGTCTTTAAGTCAAAAGGATCTAAAACTATCCATCATCTACTGTACCATCTTGGTTCTGGCCGTATTTTCCATCTGGACATTGATGTTTTTTCTTCTCCTTGTTTTTTTTTTTTTTTTTGCCAACCTAGTGATGCCAACCTCACAGATGTGCTGTGCGACTCGGACTCTGAGTTGGGCAGTGTGGACACGCTGGAGAGGGGCAGCACGGATACTCTCGCCAATGGCTGCCGCGTCGACACAGATGCTGCCAAACGACTGGCTAAGCGACTCTTCTATCTGGAGGGCTTCAAGCGCTGTGATGTGGCACGACACCTGGGCAAGAAGTGAGCGTTTGTGTGTGAACAAGTGAAATGTATAGGAAAGGGAGTGGAATGAAACACTCTTTATTTATACCCACAATCCCTATCTTCCTTGTCTCTTTTTCCTGCAGTAATGATTTCAGCCAGTTGGTTGCATCGGAGTACCTGAGTTTCTTTGATTTCACAGGGTTGTCATTAGACAGAGCACTAAGGTAAGATCATTTCAACAACAAAATACAAACAAGATTATTATTGTCCTGACCAGTGCAAATACTGATCCTACAAGAAAGCAAAAGGACAAATTTACCAACAAAATCAAAGACAGAACATATTTGATGTGTAATACACAGCTGTGATAAGCAGGTACAGTATTTGGACCAATAAGATTTCAGTGTGGGCAGGTCAGAAATGTAATATAACATTGCTTTTTCATGCTGAGCTTGAATAGGACATAAGTTGTTGTTGAACGGTTTTTAAAAGCATGTCACATTGCTGCTTCATTGTTTCTTTGTATTATTGCAATGGTTAAGCTGCAATAAGAGGAAGAAGCTTATTTTAGATTAATACTCACGCATGTCACATATTAATGTCTCAGTTCCACAAATACCCGTAAAACTGGAAGAAGTTAAGCATACCATTACTTAAATACCTGCATTGCAAGAAGAGGAGGAACTAAGTGCAGTTGCACAACATGGTTAAGAATATTTCAGTCCTGGAGGAACAATAGAAGTACAAGTGAATTAAACTAGTTTGAGTCGCTCATAACGGGAATGCAACGTGCCAATCATTAACTTGTAATAAAAAGAGCTTATAAAGAGAAGCTATAAGGGCTTCCTGCTGTTTACCAGCAAAATAAAATATTTTCTAATGATTTTTGTAATAATTTTATTGTGATGTTGATATATAATAACCTAAAAAAATTCACAGCAAACCTGGAGCTTAAAAAATACATTTTAAAATTGCAATCACGATTTACATCAGAATTAATTTTTTTATTTTTTCTGAAATTATGCAGTCCTAAAATGAACATAAGTTCTTCTATTGTAGCCATGCAAGCTCAAATTCATCTGTTGTTGCTTTCTTGAATGTCACACTGCACTATACAACACAATGCAAGTACATTAAATTACAATGTGTGCTTATTATTGATTAAGTACGGCAACGAAATATATATTCTGTCCATGGTATATATTGTATTTAGTAGTACTAGCATATCTGCTCCTTCTTAGCACAGCACCATGACTGTCTTCATGTACTCTGGTTGCAGGAACTTCCTGAAGGCGTTTCCTCTGATGGGAGAGACGCAGGAGAGAGAACGTGTGCTGGTGCATTTCTCCAAACGCTTCTGTCACTGTAACCCAGAAGCTCTCACCTCAGAGGGCAAGTGCATTTCTCTAGATGCTATGTAGCTCAAATTTTATGATGGCAGTTCATAATGCATTTCAGTGAACTTTTATGAGTGAATTTACATGAACAAGCTCTGTTCCAAACTCTAGTGTAAGATGGCCTTCTAAGACGACATCTTCACTGAAATGTAACCTCATGAGTGACTTATTGGCCCGTTTGTTTTATGTTAGCATGTTGCTAGAATAGCAAATGATGCTTATGGTGCTTTAAATCTCCTGTGATGTATGTCTATGCAGCTGGTTTGGTTTTGAAACAGTGTTTTAGTTTTAAATATGTATGATTTCTTATTCTCTAACTCTGTTTTTTTTAATAGATGGCGCTCACACACTGACCTGTGCACTTATGCTTCTTAACACAGACCTGCATGGACATGTATGTATTCAGCTCTTCTTTAGGTCGTTAATTCCAAACATGTCTGAAACTAACAAGTTTATTATAAATGTGTGTGTGTGTAAAGAAGACAAAATATTTGAGATGCTGCTAATGAACTGTTATCAGCAACTAAACTGAAAACATCACCATATGCATTTCATAGTGTTATTTTCCTTAACAAGGTTCTTTCTTGTTGTGATTCTCTTAGTAATATTACAGTTCTCTCCGACTTTGACCTAAACATGTCTCTCTCTCTCTCCATTTCTTCTCTAACTCATTTTGCGGCAGGTGGTAAGTGCTTCTCTCTCCTCCTCTGTTCTTCTTTGTGTGTTTCTTCTCTTTTAATGGCTTCAGCTTTAATGTGTTTTCAGAACGTTTTCATCCATCATTCGTGGAATATTACTCATCTAAAGTAGATCTCTGTGGTAGGAGGGGGACAGACAGACTGAGATATTGATGTGTGTTGGTTGTGATGTGTAGAATGGTTGGTCTGGTTTGATACTGCCATCTGCTGACAGCTTTGTCAACTGCATGGAGTTCAGAAAAACTGGTGTGGTTCTGAATAGAGTTTGTTTTTTTCTCTAAGGTTTTATTTCTGTATTGTTACACTTACACTTACATTTTGTAATCACTCAGTTTTCAATATGGTGATGTATATTTACAAAAGATTCCCATGGGACCTTAGATTCTGCCAAAAGACTTTACTAAATGATAAAATACAGTTATTGTTACTGCTGTAAACCATAATAAATTAATATGGTATCTGCTTCAAACTATGCAAGAAGCTTTCACAATCTTTGTTAATATAGTTTATGTATCTGAAAAGCATCAATTGTGCTACAGACATGAGTTATGCGTCAAATCATGCAGTTTGTTGAAGAGAGGTTTATTATCACTTTTCTAAGTAAGCAGGCATATTTTCTTTCTGGCAGGTGATAAATGGGGTGTAAAATTCACACAGATTTACACTGAAGTAGATCTCGAGTCATATTAGTTCTAGTCATTAGTTCTAGAAGATTTTCTTCCATTAATTTTAGTAGATAGATAGATAGATAGATAGATTTATCTTTTTTAATGTAAGTACAATTGAGAAGTTATAAGTGACGTTTTGCCTCTTTTTCCAAATCTTTAAATAATTGTTAAGAAGTGGATGCTGTGGATTTAACAGCCCTCAAGCAATTTCCTCAATTGTGATTCACAGCCACAGTTTTTAATCATGTCACTGAATAATTAATCAATTAAGTTTAAAGAAAAATGTTATGATGCATTCCTACCCTTGTTAGAAGAATAATATTAAATCAATCTGTATACACTAGTCTTAGATGGCAACTGTTTTAAAGGATAGTTTAGCATAGGGTCAGTTGTTTCCGTCAGTGATATGATGATACTTACTGACATGTATGTCATAATTGTTGTAACATGTTATTGTTTTATTATATTCAAGAATATTGGGAAGAAGATGTCTTGCCAGCAGTTCATTAGCAATCTGGACGGCCTCAACGACGGCAAAGATTTTCCCAAAGAATCGCTCAAGGTAACACAACAGCAGACATGCCGATGCTTATATTATTATCATCAACAAACAGCGGTATGAAAAAGAAACACCGCTTCAGAAAAACACATGCATGTTTACTGATAGAGTGTGATTTCTCACCAAACCTGACTGATTTCATTAAAACACACTCGAAATGCAGTAACCACATGATGCGCATATTATAATTGCATTTTTGAATGCAACAAAAGACGCATTCGTTTTCAAATTGGATTCAAAAGCATATTGTTTCATATGCTCAGTCCTATAAGCCTGTCTGACTGTATTGGTGCAGATGTGGTGTTTCAGACTTACAGTATTAACAGTCTCATATGTCTCTGTCCTGGTTTAGGTGCTCTATAACTCAATAAAGAACGAGAAGCTGGAGTGGGCGATGTGAGTATCCAATATCATTCCCAGGAGTCAAGTGCGCTCGCATTATCATGTGACTTCTGGAGCTAATCTGCATGTGATGTGCGCAGTACCTGCACATGTGCATTAATGCTGCTTAATCTGCTCTGTTTCTGCAGTGAGGAAGAGGAGTTGAGGAAGAGTCTGTCGGAGCTGGTGGAGGATCAGTGTGAGGTGGGAGGGAAGAGGGTTGTCAGGGTAACGGACGGCAGTAACCCTTTCATCGCCATTCCACTTTTACTCAATGCTGTGACGTACAAACACGGCATTCTGACACGCAAAAGCCACGCAGAGATGGACGGCAAACGCAGTACGTGTGTCTTTTGTTTGTTTTGCAAAATCATGCTTTTGGTATTAATTTCCCAGTGCTGTTTCACCATCATTTCATATCCTTTTTCCTTTGTCAGTATCAATATAAGAGGCAAAATATAACAGACAAATAAATGAATAAACACAAAGGTAAATCAAGTTTTCCAAAACCTAGTGTGCTGGCCATTAAGACAACATTTTCAGAGATGTGCTTCCATTTTAATGACACTAAGATGCCTTCATTTGGCAAATAATGTGCTTCCTCATTTTAGCCAAAATTAATGAAAATGTATCTTAACGTTATCTATAGTTTTTATTTCACTATTATTTTTAGTAATTTTATTTAAACTTCTAATTTGTAATTTTTTTTTAAATGTTTTTCATCTAATATTTTTGTTTAGTTTATTTCAGTTTTAGTTCTCTTTATTTATTTACTTCTAACTTGAAAATTATTTTTAATAAGTGTAGTTTTAGTTTTATTTGACAATAACAATTAACAAGCTCAGTGATAAACGTAAAAGAGCTGTTGAATATAAATATACTTATTTTATTAAATGTAGAAAATGTTAGATGAAAGTGGGTTACAAATGAGGACCACAACATATATGTATATGTGTATAAATATGTGTGTGTGTGTGTGTGTGTGTGTGTGTGTGTGTGTGTGTGTGTGTATATATATATATATATATATATATATATATATATATATATATATATATATATATATATATATATATATATGTATATATATATATATATATATATATATATATATATATATATATATATATATATATATATATATACATATATATATATAAGCTATGTATCTTTATAAATATATATATTTTTTTATTAATTTTTTTGCAAGTATATTTATACATATTTAAATTGTTTTATATTTTATAAGTTTAAGTATTTTGTATTATATTTAATGAGTGCTGTTTATTTTTATGTTGCTTAGTTTCACACCCTTAACAACAAGCTAAGTTAAAATCTATTAAAAACAAGTCAAATTCTCAGCCAACACTCCATATGGGTCACTTATAAGATTCCATGACGGTTAGGATGTAGGCTTTCAAGGTAGCTGGCTACCTGGGCAGTAAACAGCAAGTTTTGGAATGCAATAAATCAGCATTATTTAGGACCCGCCAAGATATCTATCTTTTTAATAATTCAGCTGCTTTAATTAAATAAATTAGGTTGTATCTTCCATTGTGGTGGAGTTCATTTGTGAGCAGTGAAGTTTGTTCTAGAGAGCTTCTTTTCTCGACTTGTGTTGCAGCAATCAACAGTGGAGCTCATTAGTGAAGTGTGTCGTTATTCTGTCTCTTTCACAGACACTTTTTCTCTTTTATTCTGTCTCTCTGCAGCCCCAAGAGGACGAAGAGGCTGGAAGAAGTTTTATGCCGTGCTGAAGGGGATGATTCTCTACCTGCAGAAAGTAATTTAAATCTACTTCCCACACACTCACACACACCACACACAGTCATACTATATTTTGCAGTATGTTTACTATAATGTGTAAGAAATAGTCTGCCAAAATGTCCATCAAGAGCCCAATACACTGATTACTGTTTCTTATTTTCATTTAGTTTAAGTTTTTATAATTATTGTTTCAATAAATAATGTTGATTCAATGTATTTATATACACAAATTGTGGGTAAGCAAGCCTGTTTTATTAGTGCTTTCCAGTATTGAATTAAATAAATCCATTCTTCGAAGGATACAGTCTGCACTGTTTTACAATTTGAACAAAATCAGATTTCTTATCTGTTATCTAATCTAGTTCTGCTGCTTGTTTTAGAAACTGCTTTTGTGGGGCCTTAAAATGCTGCACGCAGCTCAGAACGCAGATTTCACAACGCAGCCATTGTCTCTCTATCATTTATTTTCATTTTTGCTTTCACTCATTCTTCTCTCTGTCTCCCCTCTATGGTCAGGATGAGTATAAGCCTGATAAGGATCTGTCAGAGGTGGACCTGAAGAATGCAGTACGGGTTCACCATGCTCTTGCTACTAGGGCCTGTGACTACAGCAAAAGACAGAATGTCCTAAAGCTCAAGACTTCGGACTGGAGAGTCTTCCTCCTGCAGGCTCCGTAAGGATCAAACCTCTGCAGCTGCTCCAAGAATCTTTTTCTTGTTGCTTTTACTATAGCTGGCTATGTCTATGCCACTATGTCACAGAGTACTAGGGGTAGATTGCTTTAATTGTTTTCTTGTTTGACTTTCCCTTTAAATGTGTGTCTTTGTGTAGGAGTGAAGAGGAGATGATGTCATGGATTTTCAGGATTAATCTGGTCACTGCTCTTTTCTCGGCTCCTGCTTTTCCCGCCGCCATCGGCTCCATGAAGAAATTCTGCAGACCACTGCTGCCTTCATCCACAACGAGACTTAACCAGGTGCAAAATACAACTGTAAACAGTCTACAGATTAATGGACTTCATTACATAGTGGAATCATTTAGAAATGTGATTATTATTAATGATGTATTAAACTATTTACTGGTGTCAAAGTAAACACAGTGTGTAAAAGTAATGCACAATACACTGTGAGAATACTGTATCCCATGATGCAGTGGGGTCATATTGACCCTCCTTTTCCAGTCTGACAAATGTACATGGAGCAATTTACTTCTTATTTAATCATTCCTCATTCGTTTATAAACAATAGATTAAAAATGCAACAAACAAAAAGATGCTTCTCGCACTAATTTTGTTCTAGATTTTTTTTAATTTATTCTATAATTAAAAATATATTTAATTATTAATTATATCTTTTTTAAATAATTGTTAATTTGTAATACATTTTTCATAATTATTTTTCAATAATGTAATGATTGAAGGTTTGTGTCAATGGTATAGTAATATAATACTAATGAAATGTACAGCATTGTATAAGCCTGTTGTTGACTGTTCAACAAAAATTGTAGGTGTTGTACAGTATTTACATAATGGTGGCTCTAATTTATACAGGAGGAGCAACTGAAGTCCCATGAGAACAAACTGAAGCAGATTTCTCTGGAGTTGGAGGAACACAAGAGGAGCCCACCAGATCTGACACCCAAGAGCAAAGAATCAGAAGAGTATCGAATCAAAGAGCACTATTTAACTTATGAGGTCAGACCAGTACAAAGTCACCCGTCTCAGAGCTCATATGAATGCTTTTTAGATGTTACAATTATGCTTTAGCTCTTGTATAGGCCTGGTGGAGAAGAACATACAGGTTTGAGTCAAACTCCTTTTAAACTTTAAGTTATCAAATGATTGGTTTTAGCTGATTAAGTACTCATAGGTCATAAAATAGCATCTGTAAAACATCTATATCAGTGCTTCCCAATTGGTGGGTCATGATCAAAAAACATGTCACAAGTCTGTTCTGATCATGGTCCTGGTCAACAGGGAAAATAATGCACATCACAAATAGTAAAATGCAACTAACCTTAACCAATCATTTTAATATAAAGCCATTTTCAACTTAATTTTTTTTCCTCTGTCTGCAGAAATGTCGCTATGAGACGTACGTCAGCCTCCTGCAGGCCAAGTTTCGTGCAGGAAGTGATGATTTGGATAAGATTGAAGCCAGTCTGTTCAGCGGGGAGGCGAAAGAAGGTTACCTGCGGAAAACTCAGTCTAGCCCGTCAATCAGCCAAGGTCAGGGGGTCAACGGACGGGCAGGTCATAAACACGCCCCAGAGCACAATAGCTGAAGAGCCTTCTTTGACCTCTGAACTCATGCGACACACTCACGTCTGAGCCTGACTGCAGTGGGTTTGAATACGTGAGACAGAGTTGAGAGAAATACAAACGTAGCATTATAATTAATATTTCAATGTACAGTAAATTTATTATGACCATTATATGTATTATTAGTATTATTACTACAACAATAAACATTGTTAATAATGCTATGAACGTTATGTGCCAAAAACGAAAAATGAGGAGACCAAGACTGTATAAGTGGGAAGAAATGACAACACTGCATATAAAGTGAAGTGAAAGAGAACTGCGTCTTCACAAATGTGTTGCAGAGGATGCACTGTGACATGCAGTCACGTAGTGATGTCATTTAGAATTTACAGTGACACACAAAGAGATTCATTCAGATTCAATTAAAGGGACAGTTCAGCCAAAAATGAAAAATCTGACATCGTTCCAAATCTGTACGATTTTCTTCTGAGGAACATAGAAGATTTTGAAGAACAACATCACACCCCATTTACTTCCTTTGTAGGAAAAAAAAAAATTTCTCAAAATATCTTTTATCATACAGGTTTTGAATGACTTGAAGACAAGATTTAAATTTTTTGGGTGAACTTGAACTTCGCTTTTAGAAGTGTTATGAAGGCAAAAAGCATTACATCACACTGACATCACAAAGCAACAATATGATGCTTTGGGATACTAGGTAAAATGTGTGTTGTTTATTTCAATGTTAAAGTCAGTTTAATATGCGGCGACGACAAAGTATTTTGTCAAAGTATGATTCTTACATGCATTGTTCAGCATAATAATCTTCACAAATGGACAAACTTTTTAGAATTTTGAAACCTAAATATAGTCACTAAAAGTAAAAATCTAAACATAGTCTATGAACAAATTACACCACGGTCACTTGACTTCAACTTCTCCACCATTAACCTTCCAACAACAACAAAAAACATTTTACCTGAAAGTCTGAATTAGGATAGTTTGCTAGAGTGCAATAATAAACACAACAAGGCTGTTAAAGTGAGTAGATAAGCTTTCCTCTTTATCATGATAATGTTTAAAGGCATTGTTCACCCAAAAATGAAAATTACGTAATTAATTACCCTGTTGTCGTTCCAAAACCATAAGACCTTCGTTCATCTTCAGAACACAAATAAGGATATTTTTAATGAAACCCGATAGCTTTCTGACCCTGCATAGACAGCAATGTAACTACTGTACCAAGTTTAAGGCCCAAAAAGGTAGTAAAGACATTGTTAAAATAGTCCATGTTACACCAGTGGTTCAACCACAATGTTATGAAGCTACAAGAATACCTTTTGTACACAAAGACACAAAAATACCATTACCAACCATTTCAGTTCCTCCGTGTCAGTCTTAGATGCACATTCATAAGAAAACCACGACACATGCGTGTGTTGATTTGTTGAATAAAGTCATTGGGTCTCATTCACTAAATATGCGTAGGCACAGATTTTTGCATGAAATTTGCGTACGGACGTTTTCACGAATAAATCATGATTCATCAAAAACTTTCGTACTAAAATTTATTCTAAATGTACGAAAAGATTCAAGAACAACTTATACCACACGTACGCAATAATCATGTACAAGGGTAAGAGGCCTTTAATATGTTAATATGAATATGTTAAGAACCCTGTATAATTAGATGTCATTGATACATTATAATTACAGTTCCAATTTATATATATATATATATATATATTAGAGGTCCAAACAACAATCACCTGATCTATCATTATAAAAGGGGTGATTAATGTGTCTCATCTTGTGTTTAGAGGCATGGCACACTTGGTACTGCTTGAAGACATCGCGGCGCGTGCTCTAAGGAGAGAGCGCGTCTTTAGAGAGCGCACAGATATGTTCGCGGAGAGTGACGAATGGCTGTTCAGTCGCTTTAGGTTGCCCAGAGAAGTCCTCATTAATTTATGCAACTCACTGGAATCACACCTAAACCACATCACCGACCGCTCTCACCCTGTACCACCTTATCTCCAAACCTGTGTAATTCTTTTTTTTACCTGTGCCCGTTATGCCAGTGGATTCACTTTTAAATAACACATTTTTCCTGGCTTCCATATCCGACAGCAAAACCTCACGTTCATTATCTTTAAAGTTATTTTTCTTTTCTTTTGTTTCGATGCCATAATTGTCTTTCTCTGTACAAGTGCCTCGTTGTGGAAAGCCCTTATATGGAGCTGGTTTGGGCGTGAATTATGCTAATTACTGACCTTGTGCACGCGGGCACTCATTTAGAAGACTCCAAATTCACTAACAGAAGAAAGAGTTTAAGAACAAGCTCATGCGCGTACGCACGTGTTGTGAATTAGACGGAAAGTTCTCGTGAGAAGTTCAAATGTGCGTATAAATAAGAAAATTGTACGCAATTATTAGTGAATGAGACCCATTATCTTTTGTCACATTTGCAATTCTGTCATGGCACAGAAATTACACATTTCACCTTTAAATAAATCATGACATCACTTTTCAGTGTTTGACATTCTTTACGACATCACGACGTGTGTCTGTCCCACGGCTGTGTGTGGTAATGGCTTCCTGATTGACAGGTCTGGTTTAGATGTAGCATTTGATGTAATCTTGAGGCGCTCACAGTTTCGGCCTCATGAAGCAGCCAGTTTAAGGGCCTAGCCGCACGTTGGGGTGCATGTAAAGATGTAAAGATTCATGTGGGCTGTCTGTAGTGTTATACAACTACCCCCTTGTAATTATTTATTATGTAATATTTATTAATTGTACTTTTTTTCTCCTTTTGGAGCCAATATTAGCGGGAAGAAGCTTGTAAAGATGACTATGTTTGACACTCAATTAGTTTAACCCGCAACATTGTTTTTTAACTCTCTTAACTGAAGAGCTGATGGCTGATTAATGGATCCAGGGATATGTTGGATGTTGGAAAATACAGTGTCTTAACACGGGACAGGGTATGGGACATTGTAATTGTATGCGCACAAGCAAGGAAGGAAGACTGCAAGTTGAGTCTGGGTATGCAAAACAGTGACAAACATTTCAGACTGAAAGTGACGCCCTCATTTTCTCTATTCAGTGGACCACAAAGCCGCTATGTGTTTCTATGTGCCTGCAGAAAATTCAACCTGGACTGAATATTGAGCAGCAGGACTGCAAACAACACACCACGAACCTCCCTGCCTCTTCATCTGAATCACTGTAGCGAATCGAAATGTCTCAATCCTGGAAACGTGTCACTTTTGAGGAAGAGAATTGTTCTTGAGCCACCAAATAGGACTCTGAAACTTAACGGTACAAACTTTGAGCAAGTGCAAGTAGATTTTTATAGTCCTGTTTTAAAGCATGAGGACACTGAAAGTGAGAGAATGAGCTTTTGGCTCTTTTATGCTTTATGGATGTGGAATGATGTAAGAGCTGCAATTTTATACATTCTTAGTAATGGCTTTCTTAAAGGGACCTCTATAGCCTACTTTTCGCTTTGGCTGTTGTGCTAACATGATTTTCCCGTTTAGGGTAGAACTCAGACGCTGTTGTAATAAAAGATTGTGATGATTATTTCACCATCTCTGCCTGTATGGAAGGAGTCTGTGTGTTTCATCTCATTTAAAGTCCTTATTTCTGCCACACAGGTTAGTAGGAGCTCATTTGCCAAGTGTTGCATTAATCCTTTACAGAACAGCACTGGTATATCTTTCTTCTCATATCTAATGTCTTTATTGTAATGCAAAATCATAGTTTTTTTTTTTTTTTTGGAAAATTCTATTACATTATTATCAAGCAGGTTTTACCAATTAACATATCTAAGGCAGCAATTTTTCAAGTCAACATGAAACGGCAACACATTTTACTTCTGCTTGGTGACACTAGTTGAAAAGAAAGTAAATTTAGTGGGAACAAGTCTCCTCTGAAATAACATGCACTGAATAATCCACCCACAATAAGACAAAGAGATAAACTCAAAAGAGTTTAAAATGTCAGTTATAATATAGAGCACTGAAAGAATGAGTCCTAAAATTCAGTATTTTTGCACCTTTATTTCCATCGTCCCAATGTCACCATGGGTTTTTTGAATGAGTTTTTAGTTAAACATCTTAAAAATTTTATGTGATTAATGCAAAGCCCTTATCCCTTTTTATTCAGCAATTTAAAATACATAATACCCCATTTATGATATTTGTTAAAGCTTTTCCTTTTCTTGAAAAAGGCCTTTTGCTAACAAATAGTACTACAGATGTTGTTGGGGGACATTAAACATCATCAAACCAAACAGACAACCTATCCCTAACCCTAAATCTACTCACAATATTTATTTTAAATAAAGTTTGAACAAGTTTACATCTGCCAACAGTATTTAGGCTTCAAAGTTCATGAAATTTGTATTTTGTGAATCTTTATTTTGATGATTGCTATTTCAG
Source organism: Carassius auratus (assembly GCF_003368295.1). Taxonomy (NCBI): domain Eukaryota; kingdom Metazoa; phylum Chordata; class Actinopteri; order Cypriniformes; family Cyprinidae; genus Carassius; species Carassius auratus. Next base: position 14,337,034 of record NC_039256.1, read on the forward strand.
ATATTTCTAGAAAATGTAGCCTCAGATGTAGGCCAGACATGATAACACTTCTACAATTCCTGTAGCCAAGCACTTTCATATTATACTATTGTTTTCTAATTATATATAAAGTTAATTGCCTGTAATAGACTTTAGAAACTGCAGTGAGAACATGTGCATTGATGGCTTTCAGTAGTTTTTCAGTATTTAAAGCTTGTTGGGCAGCTCGTTATAGGGATAGTTCACCCAAAAATGAAAATTCTGTAATTACTCACCCTCATGTCGTTCCAAACCCATCAGACCTTTGCTCATCTTCGGAAAACAAATTGAGTTATTGTTGATGAAATCTGATAGCTTTCTGACCCTTCACAGACAGCAACGCAACTGAAATGTTCCCAGTCCCAGAAACATAGCAAGGTCATCTGTAAAATAGTCCATATGACATCAGGGGTTCATCCGTAATTTTACGAAGATCACAAATTCTTTTTGTGCCCAAAGGAAACAAAAATAATGACTTTAACAATTATGGTTGAATCCCTTATGTCACATTGACTGTTTTACAGATGTCCTTTTTTATGTTTCTCTGCATTAATCATGCTAATTTATGCTATTCCTTGCTGTCTGTGGAGATTCAGATAGCTCTCGGATTTCATCAAAAATATCTTAAATTGCATTCCTTAGATGAATGACTGTCTTAAGGGTTTGGAACGACATATATTAAATATCAAGTTGAGTAAAAATTGTAGTTTTGTGACTTTCAGTCTGTCTGTTATCACTGACATTATTTGAAAGCTAAATGCTAGAGCGGATGCTAAACAAACTAAATTTAAGTATTGAAATAAAGGTCCCACTTTTTATTACGTGGCCTTAACTACTATGTACTTACACTTAATCATTTGGTGCATTGAACTTATATTTTTAAAATACCCAGATGTAATTACATTTTATAATTAATTTGTATAATTTGATTTATAATTACACTGTTGACCCATCCCTTCCACCTTAACCCACTCTTAAACCTACTCATACCACAAAACCTGTCCCTAACCTTACCCACCTCAATAGCAGCAAAAGTGTTTTGTAAAACAATAAGAACACAATAAGTACATTGTACTCATTTTTTTTTTAAGTATAGTAGTCAACATTTGAAGTGGATCAAGAGAGTTTATCAAAACCGTCCTAGGACAACTTTGATGAAAATGTTTTGATCCACTTCAGATGTTGACTAGTTTACCTAATAGTTAAGGCCATTTAATATAAAGTCCAACCAAAAAAATCATCCTGCATAGCCCAATCAAATGCTCTCTGTGAAAGAGCCCCTCCTGCCAATACAACCTAGCTCTAGCAATAGCAAGTCTCTTGGTTCTCAACTGTGGCATAAACAATAAAGGGAAAAAAAAAGATTATTCTGTTAATGCATGAAACTCCCATTTCAATTGAAAACACATGGGTTAAAGCAGGTTATTTTAAAGCAATTTGAGTTTGAATTTGAGTAAAGCAATTTTAAAGAACTATTAGTTTCATGTCAGCATGTACTAGCTTGATGCTTTTAATGGATAATTTACCCAAAAATGAAAAGTCAGTGGAGTCCAAACAACTTCGATGACACAATTGTAATTTTTGGGTCAACCATTCTTCTAAAGCGCCACTGAAAGTGGACGTAAGAATCAAAAAAGAACACGAAAAACAATCATCACTAGGGAGGAATGGATGATTTATTGCAATTAGTCATTTTCAGACACAAAGGCTTTCCAACTCAAGAACAACATACGTACCTGTACAAAAACACACTTGTTACCAAGAAACGTAAATTTGAATCAAATTGTGAGAACACACAAACAGCCAAGGGAACAAACAGAGGATGCAGAAGAGGAGGATGTTTGTTGCAATGATGAAGAGTAGAACACAATGGATTTCTAAGCCAATTTAAGCACCATATTCATGTTATAGGAAAGGCTGAACTGAATACCTTTGAATGTATGACTAAAGTTTAACATGGGTACACACATGAGAATAATCATCACAGTATTTTATCATTAGACATTTTTAACCAACTAAAGAAAATAACAGTTGGTGCACTACTTAGTCATCATGCAATTTATTTTAGTAAACCTTCTGTAACACAGACAAAATAGACTTCAATATGTAGAAGAACTTCATAGATTTCTGCCAAACAGCAATTGTCACAAAGCCTGGAAAGTAATTATAGAATCTTTGAATGTGAGGTCACCTATCAAAAATAATATGCAGATTTTTTTTAATTTTCTTTATATATTTAAAGTGCAAGTATTTTATCCATTTGATTCAATGCTTTCTGTAAGTATAAAATACAAAGGAAAAAACAGCAATATGCTTTTTCCTATATACATTTCCTATGCATATAGGAACACATATATAGGAATCATATACATATTTATGTATTTTTATATATCTATATATATATGCTATCTTTTTTAATAAAGAGGAGCATCATATGTAACAAACCATATATACACACACATCACAGGTCATATATATATTTTTAAGTACAACACATTTGATAGGGAATAAAAAGGAAATGGTTGGTAGGATATGTGAATACCCTCCTTGTGCATTGACCCTTAATGCAGGACCCTTCTCAGACAGTCTGCTTAATACGCAAAACGCTTACAGTTACATGCCAAGCAGGTCAAAGCCTTGAGCTTGTGAGACCGGAGGAACGTGAAGAATGAGAACTAACCCAAGTTGGTGACTGGCCGTGGTTTAACAGGAAAGGGGATCGGATGCGCGCACACACACACACGCTTCATGAGATTAACACAAAGATCAAGTTAAAAGGTTGCGCTTCGCTCTTTGTATTGGAAACTGCAGATACGTGAGGGCTTTAAGGTGTATGTGCAGCTCCATTAGTTAAGTTATGTTCATTAAGGACAGGTGACGTGCGAATCAGCACCTGGAATTGGAGAAAAGACTGAAATTGCTAGAGTACCAGCCAGAGTACCATCTAATTTTTTGTCCCCACAACCTTTTGTGCATCAAACCAATACTGGTCTTTGCTGATGGAGAGCTCGAACACTATTACATAAGAAAGTCTGGCTGTACGATGCCCCCCAGACAGGTCTGAGCCATTTAGTAGCCAACAGCACCTTAATGAGTGACTTAAAACATGTGCGTATTTGATCGAGGGTCCATTTTTTTTCACTAAAAAAAATATCCTTAAAATGTGACTTCCAGTTTAATTTTCGTACTGTGGCACACATCGAACAGTTTTCGTAATCAGATCCGGGCAGTGATAGGAAAAAGATTTACCGGTCTCAAGAGGAAAAGAAATATAACAGTGTACAAATAGATTTAAAATAGCCCTACAAGAGAAGCATGCAGTTTCAGATTCAGTCTTGAAGAGATGCAAGGATATCGAGCGAGACAAAGTGCGCATGTATGCTTTAATATTGTGCAGTGGTAAACAAGAGACCAAACGCTTTGCAGGAATAATGCCAGCCTTGATCCCGTATAGACTTCCTCATGTGCTTAGCACAAAATGGGCCTTTAGCATGGGAGTATGTGGCTAGAAACCCCAAAACTGTCCATAGGCTGGTGGATTTAATAAAGGTCTCGTTTTTACAAAACCCCACATAACCATGCATTTTTGACGTTTGGGTCTGACAGAAACAGGCTTTTCACTGCAACACTAGTGAGCTGGCTTATGTCGAGAGAGGGTTTGAGGAAAAAAAGCCTTCATCTTTTTTCCTAACACATTCATAAGATATATTTTATCAAATAAATAGTTATTGAATACCTCTGACTGAAGCATTTGCATTTAACATTGGCTAAAATAAAAAAATACATATATACTACCTACTGAGTATTAAACTACTCCAACCACCGAGAAGCTTTCTAAGTGACTACTTTTAGGTCAATCAGGATCGCATCTGATTGACAGAGAGCAGATTTGCCGCCATATACGCAGGTGATTTCAGATGGTCCCCGTTTGTGGTGACTGGTTTAGTTCGTAGAATAACTTTCAAAAAGGTTAGTTTCATACACAGAGACATGTTTCGATTAGAGTGAGCCTCCAGCGTACATTTTTTGTCGTTGCAGGGGACGAGTATCAACACACACAAAATGCCGACCTCACACAAGATTCATTCATCCCACAGAATCCGAACCCCCCTCGGACCCCTAGAGGTAGCCATCAGTAATGCCTTTTCAAAAACATTGCATTATTGTCTTCTAGAGTAGTTTTTCTTTTAATGATTTTGTAGCGTTTACATTCATAGTTCGATTCCGATGGAATATATGATTGGATTAACAAAAACAGAATGGCAAATGTTTAATTTGACTGATTTGAATGAGTAGTTTGAATTTTTTTTTTTTAGATATATAGTTATCACGCCATCATTCATTGATTTTGTAAGATTTCCAATCAGGCACTGAATAGAGTACCCATTAAAATATTTTTTTAGGAATAGTTTTGCTTTGGGGGTCTGAAGGGGTCGTGAATCTGCGGCGGGACTGAATTTTGAGCAATGCCACCATTGGCACGCAGCCTACAATATATTGCACACGATACTAAAAAGTTAGCAATGTAACTTTAGTGAGAAAAGTAAAATCTCAAGGTGCGATGAGACAAAGTTGACAACAAATGAATTAAGCAACTGATAAGACCGGCAGAAGTTAATCCCACAAACGGGGATATTAGCACCATACAAAAAAATCATACAGGCTACTGCCTCGGCCGTAAGTCTACTAATATAGGCCTACATTAGAATAATGCTGGGCTGTAGCAAGAAACATATGTACAACCTTACCACACGTTTTTTTTTGTTTTGTTTTGTTTTTTTACACGCAGCTGTCACTTTTGTTTTGTTTTTTTACACCGAGCACGAGGAGCAGACCTCCACCACCTTTAGGTGACTAGTTGCATTCGCGTCTTGCCAGAATTACCTACATTGACAAGCAAAAAAACGGTTTACGTCTTAATATTTTTTTTTTTTTTTTTACAATTTGCAAAGGCTGGCATTAAGGACAAAACCATACATGGATCGATTCTGCCTTTGAACACTGCCATGGAAAACCAAGTAATTCTGATACGACGTGAACGCAGCACGTCCATGTTTACGTCAGTGCTGTTTGATTACGACATCGTCGTTCTTTTTCCAGCAACGTGGAGAGCCAAGAGGCCGTGGGCCTCTTTCTTTAATTGGCTTGTTGAAGTCATCGAAGAAGCTCCACGGGTGGCAACTATGCCATTGTGACCCCGAACGACAAAGAAAGACAAACAGCGATCGGAAAGAAAATGATCAGACACGTAAAGCATGTAAACGTGTGGAGAATATAAGGCACCAGAGTTGTTTTTTGACGTTGTAGAGGATGCTCCGCGCAGTTATTAACACAACTCGCACTAGTGGACAGCTCCATTTTGAGTACCTACCCCTCTCCCACCCCATCCCCAAAAACAAAATAAAGACAATTTCCCACAGAAAACGTGGGTAATTTCATAAGGATCTAAGTACATCTGATTCACAAAATCATAGTTTATATATCTAAGTTAGCACTTCAATGGCACCATCTGCCCAAATGTCAGAGGGCAATGGTGCAACAGGGTTCGTATTTAACAGGAACAAACGTCAACTGGCTGATTTAGCAATGTCTTCGCTGTGCGGCTACCGAAGCACACATTGCATGACGCGTGCAAACAAACAATCTCATTTGCTTTGTTTTTAGATTTAAAAGGCAAACGAGTAAAGAATATATAGATTTTCTCAAAAGCTTTTCAAGGTGCACTTGGTCATTTTTGGTATATGTGAGCTATGAAGCTGCTTCTGCCATGATAACATGTATTTAGCAAATGAAAGTGACTAATAACATTGAGTTTATGTTGTTAGTTGGCTGGTCACATGATCCCAACATGGCAACCCCTATGATGAAACCATCGAAAAACTGTTTAAACAATGGAAAAATGACCAAGTGCACTTTTTTAGAACCAGAAGGGGTCACATCCATTCATATAAATTGAATAATCTAACAATAGTGCATGTTTAAATATTCACAGCACTCCTGCATAACTGTTCCTTCACTTCTGATGTTCGTTTGCATGTTGAACCTTTGATTCAAACGGTTCCTAAATATTAGCTTTTGTGCTGAAGTCAAAAGTGAGCACTACTTATATATTTCTTCCTCTTTTTCAATTTGCACCTTTGGAAATAGTGTTACACTGCAAAAAAAGGTCCATCTTGTTATCCAGTCAAATACACAGCATCTTTAAAACTATTTACTCCACAAGCAGAACTGTAAGAGTGGGGTCAGTTGCTCCAGTAAGCAACAAGTCAGAGTGACGTCACTCACTTTGCATGATCTCTTTAAAAACCCAAATCTGAATGCTGAATATCAGCAGCATTTTCACATAACTGTTCTTTTTTTAATTAAAGTACATTTTAAAATCTGCAAAATACATCAGGTCATCAGTTTTGACACACGAAGCGGCCGCTTTCATGTAGGCAACATGATTGACAGGTGTCAGTGCTTAAGTGTTTCGAAAGCATATTGAATCGTTTTACAACTGACCCCACTCAGGTGTTTTTTATATAAAGTGTCATTTTACCATTAACTAGGCATGTTCTTTTATTTCAGGTATTGACATTCTTTGCTGTGTCATGAGTGGTCTGAATAAAATTGTGCATTTTTGGATTTGCTACTATATATTAACAGCATATTTATATATTTGTACTGGAAAAACAAGTGGATTTTGCAGTGCACAAGAGCTTGGATGTGTCACACACGTGGGTAAAAAGGGATATACACACACTCCTGCACCATCCTGGACACGGTTCATAGATAATGTTGTCGATAGCAGCGTCTTACTGTTAAATGGTGGGTAAGTGGTTAAGTTCCGGCGATGAGTGAAGAGATGCAACTGTTTGAGTCTGTGAGGGTTGTGTGTGTGTGTAGATCGATTCCACATTACAGTAACGTCTGATTATCATGTCATTCGTTCTTTGCACTCATATATGCATTAGTCCTCGTCCCCTTCGTCCTCGTGCAGGCCCTCCGGTAGCATCTCGCGCGCCCTCCGCTCCCGGCTCCGCTCATGGATCTTCTTCATCTCGTCCGCGTACTTGCAGAAGGTCGTGCCGAATTTGGACCACACTTTGCAGGGCACCGTGATGGAGTTGCGGTAGGTGGGTTTCACCTCGCTGACCCGCATGAAGACGCCGTACTTGTTGGAGCCTACGTCAAAGAAGAAGCGCTTGTTGTCCACCGTCAGCGACGTGCCCTCGGGCAGCTCCGCGGGGTCCTCGTCTACGCCGAAGTCGTCGATGAGTTTGGCCAGCGCGTCGCGGAACTCGATGAGTCCCTGTGCGGGTAGCGCGATGGTCTGGCCTTGCGAGGCTCCCAGGCCGGGCCCGCGGTTGACGGTCTGCCGGATCCGGAGAAACCGCCCCCTCTGGTTCTCCTTCAGATCCATGTAGTACTTCCGATTCTCCCGCACCAGGAACTCGCTCTTAAGCGCCCTCCGGGGCTCGTCCTGCACCGTGTCAGGGTTGCTGGGGCCCAGCTGGGCGTAGTGCTCGATGAAGTCTCCTAGATAGTCGCGGAACTCCACGGCGACGGACATGGAGAGAGTCAGGCGGCTCTTGTTTCCCCCGGCCCCGACCTCTGCTATCTTCAGAAAGCGGCCTTTGGCGTTCTGCTTCACATCCAGATAGAAGCGTTTGTTCTGGATGTCAACACGCTTCGAGGCGAGCTCCTCCGTGTCGTGCTGGAGACGCGACGCGGCGCCCGGGTGCATCGGTCCGGGGCCTGTGGCGAATCCACCGTGCTCACTTCCACTGTCTCTGTCCGCCATGATGCAGCCTCCCCGCTTACCTTCTCTCTCCGTCTCCCTCAACCCTACTGCCAAAGCGACTGCTGCCGAGCGACCCGCAACTCTCGCGAGATCTGCTGCCAGAGACGCTTCCGGAAGGAGGAGACGCAACCTCTGCCACCAGCCTCAACTTGGAACAGATAAGCTGCAAAAAGTTGACAGTAAACAAAACATTTTTAGAGTAACAATAGTCTACATGACATTATACCACAAGTATATACAAGTATACCACTATTTGATTGTCTTAAAAGTAATTGAATGTTTAGAGTTAGCCTATGTAAAGGGTTTAAATGTAGGCTATTTCAACTTTTTTCGTGAAAAAAAATGTAGCTAGTTACATTTATGACCTAGCTTTGATTTTGCAAAGAATAGTATCAAATAATTAAAAAAAAATTTCAAATTCTTTTTTCAAAGAGTAGGTAAGAAACAGGTTTTGCGACATTCTGTAACCATTTGTGGATTCCGATGTATAAACCTAGTTGTCCTAAAATTGCCTTCTCATTTTTTTTTCAGTAGACTGCCAGTTGTTGAAGATTCATGTCATCAACATCTCCACTGACTTCTATATAAAGCCTACACAAACAGAATGGGTTCTTACTGGCGTTGCACATCTTTTAGCATCTTGAAGTCTCCTCCGGTGGAGGAGCTCTATTTCTGCAGTTCGTGAGATTTTTCAGATCAGTAGTGTGTCGGTAAAAGTCACATCAGCGTTAAGATTGCGCATGAAGCAGAAAACTTCTTCATTAGGTAATTTGGATCTTTTTATTGTTCTATTTATTTATTTATTTTTTGTCATTCTTTGGAAGTTTTTAGCCATTGTTTTTTCATTTGTAGCTCATATGTAGATAATCTCTTATATTACCATGACTCGTGTGCATGAGTGTATGTGTGTGTGAAAGAGATGAAAAAATTACTCATTCACAGACAAGATGATAGGGCTTAGCAAGGGTAATGATATGGACTAATAGACAAACATCTGTTCGCTGTTCAGCACCACGGACAGCGACAGCGCCGCGCCCACGGTGGAGACTGTCAACATGTGAAATTTTCCAGCTTTATTATGAATGAGTTAATGAATTCTGATGTTGCTTCTCATTAAATGCTTTGAGGAAGCATAAAAGCATGAGTAGAAGTTATATTCTCTCCATAAGCGTAATGGTGTTTCTCCTACAAACTATATTTTCTATCGCCCTAAACCTAAAACCTACATTTAGTATGTTTTTAAGCCATTTGAAATACAGGGACCAAGGCAGTATCCTCAAAAACCAACTTTACTTTGTAATACCTCTGTCATAGCCATATAAATGTAACCCACCCAAACCAGTGCTACTGCTGTACAAAAGCCTTAGACTACAAGCATTTTCACGTCGTGGATTTAAGACAGTTATTTCTATCTTTTGCTGTAGTGTGTCAGGAGGAATTATCAGGTTACATTTCCAAAAATTACTTTTGCCATTAATTGTAATAACCCAGTGAGGATTGAAGAATCAGAAAGAAAAAAAAAACATGGCAGGCTAATCCCAGAAGAACTGTGGAAATGTCTCCAAGATGCTTCAAGAGACTTACTTGCAAAGCTACCTGAACAACTATGCTCAAGTGCACTGGCAAGTTAAAGGGGGGGTGAAATGCTCGTTTTCACTCAATATCCTGTTAATCTTGAGTACCTATAGAGTAGTACTGCATCCTTCATAACTCCAAAAAGTCTTTAGTTTTATTACATTCATAAGAGAAAGATAGTCTGTACCGATTTTTCCCGGAAAAACACGAGCGTCTGGAGGCGTGACGTGTGGGCGGAGCTAAAGAATCACGAGCGCCAGTAGGCTTTTGCGTTGAGAGCGTTTGGAAGTTGTGACACCGTGAGGACAAAACCAACCAAAACAAACCATGGCTAACAGTCAGATTCAGCGTCAGAATTTATTTATGATCCAGAATCAGATCCAGAGGCTGAAATTTAACAAGAGCAGCATCAACAACGACGTCTCTATGTGGTATGTACTGAAACTGTATATATTTGCTTAGCGGTTTTGGAAAAACGTTGTCGTTTTTTTTTTATTTTATTTTTTTTTAAGCTGTACATGTGGAAAGTGCAGTTTGATGACAACATCGCATGTTGTTTACTTGATGTGCTTACACGCCGATAGCTAAGTTAACAACACAGAGATATTAGAAGCAGTTTTACTCACCGCCTGCGGTTCCAACACACGATCGTGACCCTTTTTCGTTGGGACTACATTATCCTTAAGAAATAAACGATATGCAAATCCGGCGTCAAACTGGGCCTTGTTTGTAAAACAAGCATTTTTGAAATGCAGGGAACAAACACAAACACTTGCACAACTCCGTTGATTCTCTGTAAAAATAAACTCCATCCACTGGCCCCTTAATGCTGTTTTTTTTTTTTTGGTAATCTCTGCAGGGTTGTCTTGCCCTGGCAACCAAAAAACACACTTCTTTTGTGACATTTCGCCATGCTCTCGCTCTGATCAGTGAATGTCTGTGCTCTACTATACGGGAGCGCGCGCTCTTCCGGCAGAAGTGCCCTTAGGACCCATATAAGGAAATTCCGCTCCATTTAACGTCACACAGAGCCATACTCGAAAAAAACTTTCCGAAACTTGTGACAAACCGGAAGGAGTATTTTTGCTTCAAACGTACAACTTAATTTTTGAAACTTTGTCCATGTTTAGCATGGGAATCCAACTCTTTAACAGTGTAAAAAACTCAGTATGCATGAAATAGCATTTCACCCCCCCTTTAAGTTAATTGATAAATAAAATCTATTCGTGACATTATTTTTGAAAGCTTCCTCACTTTACAGCATTTTGCAGGTATTTTTCTTCAAGTGTCTTTGAGATGTTGCCACAGTTCTTCTGGGATTAGCCTGTCTCTGTTTGTTCTGTTTCTTCACGTCATTTCAGACATACTGAATGATGGTGGAATCAGATTCTGTGTAGAGCACTGGCTGTTGTTACTAGTAGTGTGTGTTGCACAGTAGTAGTGTGTGTATGTGTGTGTGTGTGTGTGTGTGTGTCCTTCATTTATTAAGCAACTGTGTAAGTAATAAATAGGTTATAATAAAGAGGTGATACATTCAGTCTTTTAACATTCTAGTATAAAACAGGTCAACACATTCTCAGAAATGTATTTTAATTCATGTTGGTTCTATACATTTTTAAATAATTTATTTACAACAATGGCTCCTGCAAGTTGGTTATGCCACAGTTACTTTTCATTTGTCAGTCAAAAATGTTCAAATATTAATTATATTCTTTCTTAAGCAAGATTGTATACAAATAATTTCTGATCATTTTCAGACATTTTTTTTTCTTCAGTTTTTGGTAAGTTATTTTGACATTTTATTAAGCTCAAATAGAGTAATTTATGTGTTTTAATGATTCAAAGACAACAAATGTTATTAATAAATCATAACCAATATTAATAATGTTATTGTAAATAAATATAATTAAAAATTAAAAATGGTCGTCATTAAGAAATGTTTCTGGCGCAAATGGTATAAACGTTTTTCAAAAATCCTACGTGAATATACAAAGATAACATTTAAGAATCTTGTTGCTTGTGTTTTAAACTAGATTTTTGTCCTCTCAAACACTCCTGTTCGTCATTGACCCAGTAAAGCAAACGCGAAAACAATATCGACTTGAGTCTTAAGCGAGACAGGTGTTTGCAGCCCATTTGTGACTGCAGATGTCGCCCTAAAGCAGCCTCAGTACAGGACGGCAATGGCACATTCGTTCTCTCGCAACGCATTTACGCATGATGTAACCCTAATGCTCAAGTTAAAAACCCAGTCCAAACCGTGCACAAAATAACCCTCCGGACTGTGGCGAATCATTCGGCTCATTTAGTTTGACTTGTCAGGAAGGCGCAATAACCAGTCCCCTCCTCTCAATATAGAGCCCTGGGTACATGGCAAATACCCGCAGGACCTGTTGCCGGGGTAAATATGGCTGATAGGATGCTCGGTGATTTGCTGTGTATCTTTCTTCTTGGCGCGTGGCGGATCGCTTTTTGGGGCAAAATGGTGAATGTGACCTAAATGCTGGTTGTTCTCGAGTAGAAAATCACGGCAAACGCACTTTTCACCAGGCATCGATTGCATTTCCAGCTGCTTTTCGCAGCGTTAGTCATCGCGTCAACGGTCTGCCGCGGTGGCCCGACTGCCGTTTCTCTATTAGTTGATGTCGCGCGGCGTATTAACACAATTTACGCACATTTAAGCCAGCAGGTTGACTGCTTTCGAGGGATCTCTTTCTACGGCTGGCTGGTTTGTCGGTCGGACGCTCCCGTGACATTAGTGCACATTTGCGCCAGAACTTCAAGCAGACGGCTGAGATCTGCTCACGTAAAAGCCGCTGAGCGGAGGGCGCGCGCTTGTTGCATCGCCCAGCCAAACAGCAGCGCGTCGTTTGCGCGGTGGAGCGCGTCTTCGGAGCTTTTTTGCATCTCCGCCGCTTTTGTGTGCACGAGCGAGGCGTCTTTCTGTCCGTCCGCGCTATGTTGATGATGGTGATGATGACATTGGCTGGATAGATAGCTAGCGAGAGACAGTGTGTGTGAGAGAGAGAGAGAGAGAGAGAGAAAAGAGAGAGAGTGTGTGCGCGCGAGGAGCGTCTTGCAGCAAAGGAGCGTCATTTATGCATGCATGCTTATTGAGTTTGGGTATTGTGCTTTGAAGGAGAATGCAGCAGCCCAGCAGTGACCGGGGTTGATTCCGGTTCCTCAGCGGCTGGTGTTTCCCCGTCACCAAGTGCATGGGGAAAGCGGCACACGCAGATGGCATGGACACTTGCGCAAGCCCATTCGCACTCAGTCCCCCAGCACCTTCTGCCCCGAGAGCACTGCAGCAGCGCCGCCGGCCGCCCCTGAGCCACAGCAGACGGCATGAGGAGGCTTGATCCGGTGCATTTCTCCATGCTCGTCATCGGGGTCTCCTTCGCCTGCTACGCCCCGAGTTTGGATTCGCTGCAGGACCAGGCTTACCGATCGGCCGTGGTGATCGAAGGCGAGGTGAGCTCGCTTCCCGAGAACGTCTCCGTGGAGCCCTACAGTGTGAATGTCAAAGTGCTGGACGTGTGGCCGGTGAACAGCGGCGGGCTGGAGCGCGAGCAGCTCGTCACCGTCGGGGAATTCGGCTCCGAGGCTCCGTGCGTGGCGGTGGAGAAGCACCACAGATATATCTTTTTCATGGACCCTACGGAGGAGCCTTTAGTATTCAAAGCGTCGTTTGCTCCTCTGGACAGCACCGAGAAGACCCTCAAGAAAGATGTGGAGAGCATATTATGTGAAGACTGCGGTAAGTTTATTCACTGTGACTGTGGTGGCTGTGGCTTTTCATTGTTAACGAATAACTGCTCGTTCTCGGAGAGCATCACAACGTTGCGTTTTGCTCTAGAGGAGAACGGGAGATGGGTCGCTTGTGTTTGGGCGTCTCTGCAGTATTGTTCCAATCACCGTTATAAACATTTAGGTGTAGACCAGTACACACACACTCACACACACACACAAGCATACAGACACAGAGAGGGTATTGACTACCACGTCTGTGGCAAGCCGCTTAACCATTTATTCCGTTAAAATAGCGATAATTAATTTCTAATAGTGAATAATGAGTTCTTCACTTTCACCAGTTCAGTAGAGCATAAAGACGTATGTGTTCTGATACATTGTAAAAATTATTATTATTATTATTATTATTATTATTATTTACATTTTTGGAGTATGTTTTACAAGAGAATATTATTTCAGTCTTTTTACTGTAAAATTTAACATTTAATTGAATGTTACTTGCTGTCTCTTTGTAATTATTTGTACAATTGTTTCAAAGTAAATGCCATTTTTTTTGTGTAGTGACTAGTATCTATTCAATTCCAGCTTTGGATTTGATTTTCACTGTCCAAATGATGATGTACCATAGTAATTTTACTTTTTTTTTTTTTTTTTTTTACTTATTTTACATTTTACTATTATTTTGTATGAGGATCTGAGGTTTAAGATATCAAGCATCTGCTCTTAACTAGTATGTATTCCAGTCGTCGCTATATACATATTCCAGTTTTGCAAATAACTATTCTTCTTTTATATCCTAATGTCAATTAGTCACTTCATAGTTACTTATTAGTAAGATTAAAAATGTTTAATTTCAAAATTCTAATATGCTCTAATAAATTAGTCCTACACTGTCAATAATAAATTATTAAATTGATTAATAAATAATAATAATATTAATAATAATAATAATAATAATAAAGCTTACAAGAATCTTTATACTTCAGAATGTCACATTTTTATATGTGTTCCTTGCTTTGAAATGTACTATCAGTTTCTGAGTGAAAATAGTTTTAAAGCAAATCTTACACCATGCAGCATTTTTTCCCAGTGTCTAGTATTAGGAAAACTGTACTGTCTAATTATTTTTATTGTTAATTAGACCAAATTAATAGCTGCTACATTGGACCAGGAACAAGCAACGAATGGAATACATATTAGTTTTAAATTATTAGTTGGTATCTGAACCTCAGATCGCCACAGAAAACAGTAAAAAATAAAAAAATAAAAAAGTAACAACAGTAATTTGTCATTATTGAGATTAGTAGAACAGGAATAAGTCCTATTATCAAATAAACAAATCCAAATCCTATTAAATTAATTGTTTCTTATCACTATTCAAATAGGTGGGCTATAAGAATAGTTAGAAATAATACATAGAAACATACTAGTTAGAAACAAATGTTAAAACGGTTTGCCACGGCCATCAGCTTGATAAATTACCAATTATTCTGTACTCTCAGGCAATGGAGTTCGATCAATATGAAGCAATATACATGAGAGTCGCCCATGTTCATCCGAAACACGTGATTTCACATAATGCAGCATGATGTGCCATGATTCATGCAGGTCTCTAACCTTCTTATGATGTTGTAAGTGAATGTGTGATGAGAAGCATCAGATGTCTCTTGGCCATTGGGGTAATGTGAAGTTTCGGGCCTCAGAATTGTGTGTAAAGTAATGCAGATGGCAGCATATCAGTTAGTTTTGGGTTAGCATCAGGAAACCACATGATGGGAAACTGGAAATCTCCTGGCTGTGGTTGGTTCAGGATCAGGTGGCAGCGGCAAGGCCCCTACAGAAAGGGATTCCCATTCAAATGCAGATAAGCTCTGGCTTTACAGTCCTTCTCTATTATAATCTGACATATTGCTTAATGTTTAATAGCCTGCAATGACATGTTTGTGCTTTAATTTAAAATTACTTTTCATTTAATGATGCTTTCATTGTATTATATTTACATTTTATGAATTAGATGAGCATGATCTCAGTGTGCTTTAAGAACTGTTTGAAACAACAGCTGCCTTTCAGTGCAGAGATATATTTTATTTCTTCAAATTGCTTGCAACTTTACAAGTCTTGTAAATTAGTTAATGGTTTTCAAGTGACCTTCAGAGGAGGTGTGGTTCAAATTAAGGGTTTTGCATGGCACTTGATTGGTTGATTTGTTTGAGATATTAGCCTCAGCATTTTTACTTTTTCATTGTGATTTCCACTCCAGTTGAAATAAATGCACAAATGAGTTTTTGCTGGAATAACTCCATCATCCCGAGACGGAGCCTTAAGTGTTCTCTCTCTTTAATTCCTGTGTGTCTTTTCTTTTAGTCTAATGGCATATTATTGAATTAGTAATAATGTTACCCTAAAATTATATTACAAGGACTTTCTTTTTTATTTCTTTTTTTTTCTTCCTGTACTGTTCTTTACAGACAGTCATGGTTTTAGGAAACACTGTATATCTGAGACACAGACAAAAATATGTTTATAATGCATACATGCTCACTGTGCAAGTTACCTCTTGCTAATATAATATAATATAATATAATATAATATAATATAATATAATATAATATAATATAATATAATATAATATAATATAATAACATTTAATGTAATGTAATGCATATACAAATATAAAAATAAAAAAAGGTTGCATATGGAAATATAATCAGGTTTTGGAATTATTACGAAAAATTTATTATTATTTAATAAAGGCCTTCGTAATTCAAGTTAATTTAAAATAACATTTAAATATAAAATATTGTTTTATAGTTTGAATTAAATAGCAGGTCTTCATTTCAATCTAGCTACAAAATATTACATTTAGATAGCTATGTTTAATATATACGTGTTTGTTTTTAGAATGATGAATGGGATATATAAATATCAATTATGTGCTGAGAAAATGATATCCAAGCTGGTGAAATTGGCTCACTGTATGTGTCACTGAGCCGATATGAATGAGTTGACTTGTGAATGAATGGAAAATGGCTTTCGTTTACTCTAAAACATTTGGGGAAAGGGAGATAGGAAAGAAGTGTTATGCAGAAATAGTGTGTGTGAAGGAGGTCAGGTGATTTTCAGAGGATTTACCCAGTAAAATCTGAAAGCTTAATGCATACCTTTAGGAAAATGTGCAGCGCAAAAGTCTGTCACATGGTGAGAGTTGCTGTTTGTTAGAAAGAAAATGAGAGCAGTCTTGACCCACAGAGACTGGTGTGCTCAGAAACACAATCCAGCTCTGAGACTGAAAGACATGGCAGACCGACAGACTACAGAGAAGGACAGACAGACAGGGTATGAGTGAACATCTAGCCCAGTGTGACTGATCTAAACGTGACTGATCAGAGTGACCATACCTTGAACTCTGCAGCAGAAAGTCAGAGAGACACACACACACACACAGTCTGTAAGTTTGAATGTGCTTGCAGGAGAGGAAGAGGATTGAAAAGTGTGTGTCAGTGCTGATGAGAGAAAGAGAGAGCGAGAGATCTAGAGCTCGTATGAATTATGCAGGCTGCAGTCTAGAGTGCAGAGTTTTAGCTGACCGTGTTCCTTTTTCTCTCATTTGCCTCTGATTTATATTTCACAGTAACTTCTCCATGTGCTCTTTCAAACACAGAGAGAACAGAAAGCCGAGGGCAGTTGAGTCGGCGTGTTCACGCAAGATAAAAAGCAGCCTGTATCAAAAGCACTCAGATACGAAATGGGAAATATTAATGAACGTATTGATTGCGCATTGTTTTAATATTCCGTCGCAAACAGCGGCACTTTTATACTCGCAACATTATTGCTTTTTCCTCAATGCAGTCTGTTAAACATTCCTGCATAGCCCCTGAAGCCATGAAGATATGCAGAACATCAGAGGCGGCGTCACAGAAACAGCCCCACCTACTGGTCAGATTATGATAATGCAGGCAAATCTCCCACAGGGAGGAGAGCAGCCCCTTATAGAGGAAGCTGGTGCTTTCTAATCTGACGTGTAGATGCTGTATGAAGTTGTGTTAGAGGAGCAATGGAGCTTCATAAGAAGCTTAAAGAGACAGTGATGCCCTTTAAGCTGCAGAAGGACAGTTGAGGTTTACCCACTCACTGAATTATTGAACAGCACTAAGTTTATCTTCAGTCCATTGACACATGCTCACAAACTTCCTTGGTAGTCCAGCGGCTTCAGTACATGGACACTAACTACGCAATCCATCAAATCAGTTCATTTTTGCTGATTGTACTGGATGAATGTAATGAATGGAGGAATGTAATTATGTCTGTGATGACTTCCTGTTTGGGTCATGTGATACAGTGAGGTCCAAAATTATGTGGAAAAAGTTTTATTTATGACATTGTATAAGATTTGTAACTTCAAATTAATTAACCAGCATTAGATCTTTAGTTAAATAAAAACAACAACAACCAAAATTAATTACTTTCTTCGTATTTTGTACATTGGTCTTTTGTTTTACTGCAGTAGTCTGAAAAATGCAATCTTCTGCATTCAATTTAAATGACATTGTTTTTCTTTGCAAAATATCCATAAGATAATTTGGGTGAAAAGTTAAATAAAAAATTAACATAATTTGTTTTATATTGTCGCTCTCTTGCATCATTGACAGATGTGCAAAAATGCTTATTTTACAGTTGATCATTTGCAATGGAAAATGCAGATATTTTTCTAATTAATATAAACATTTTTGCTTTAATGACACCAAGCTCTCAGACTTTTAGACCCCGCTGTAAGCGCAAAAGACCGAAGAATTTGTTAGTCTCTCCATTCGCCCAGCGCTACAGTCATTCACAGAAATCAGATGTATCTGTCACGAACGTAGCCGGAGCACACGTGAAATGAAAATAAAAGTAATATATATTTTGTTCTATAGCCAGCGCTCTTCTGATATCACAAATCTGTGGGAAAGTAGGAGGGGAGATATTACTGAAACAGAGAAAGGGAGCGCGGGAGAGATGCTATTGCGGAAAATAACGAGTGGAACAGGGGAGAAGGTAAGCAAATGAGAGTGCTAGAAAGAGAAAACCAGATGCACTGAAGGGGGAGGGGGCTGCACACCAGAAAAAGAGAGAAAGAGAGGGAGGAGGGAGCGTAAAAGAGAATAGCTTTCCCCTTTCTGCTCTGCCTGCGAGCATCTCATCAACTATTCATCACTTACTGTGCCCATCTCTCTCTCTTTCACTTTGCTCTCTCTCTCTCGCTCGCTCGCTCAGCCCTCATTCACGCTATCCTCAGCTCTGAGAGATGTGTCAGGAATGTCTAATTGAAATGAACTCATAGAAACACATTGACTCAGGTAAGCAGGTCGACTCAGCCGAGCTCATTTCTGAGACAATCACACTAGGGCCCCTTTCACACACGCTGCGTCTGTGTATTTATTACTGCTGCCATATTAACCAGGGATGGGTCATGATGCTCAGCTAGTCAATTAGTGAGTTCTTTTTATATTTTTAGCGCTTGTGTTTTAATAAGCATGCTGCGCTTTAGTCAGTTTACACTGCAAAACCTTTATCCATGCTTTTTTCAGGGTCCAGTATTGTTTAGCTTTTCGGTAAAAACTATTACAACAACAAAAAAGCATTTTGTGATGGAATATTCTGGATGAATGAATCGAAAGT
This sequence comes from Carassius auratus, assembly GCF_003368295.1. Taxonomy (NCBI): domain Eukaryota; kingdom Metazoa; phylum Chordata; class Actinopteri; order Cypriniformes; family Cyprinidae; genus Carassius; species Carassius auratus. Next base: position 14,355,821 of record NC_039256.1, read on the forward strand.
CGGGCTATACACTTAAATCACAGTATGGACTAGTGCCTTTGAATATTGAACGTTTAAATATGAAATAAACTTGTCTCTGTGTGAATGAATGAGCGGTGCAGTTTCATCTACTGCACATATTCAAGCATTTTCAGCATTCACTGTATGAGGACATGGACTCCAGAGCAGCTCTACTGTAGAGTCACTTTCATTTGAAACTATTGTCAGATAAACACAGAAATTCAAAGGTGTTCATGACAATCCCTCAGTATAAAACTTTGGTTTAACTTGAAGAAATTATGACAGAAATATATTATTATTGTACAGTACAGTGTATTTCAGACAATATTAATATTTTAAAAAATCTAACTTCATTTTTTTTAGGGAATATCTTACACTTTTCGAGGTCAGGTAATAACGTTTAATTATAAAGGGCTTATAATTTAAATTTATCGACAAGTCAATCAGACAATCCACTTACACTAGGGTTCACATGCAAATGATGAAAATGCACTGGAAAATGCTTTACCTACGTGATCCTTTGAAATATAGTCATAGAAAACAAAAACACAAATTTAGAAACAAAATGAACTGGTTAGCCGCATTGCATGGGTCTCCTTTTGTGGGCGTTTTTTGGCTCGAATAAAAGGTTGTTTACTAGATTTTTCCATTTGTTAGAGGTCTGAATATTGTAGTGGTGACAGACCTCTGTATTCAAGGGAGTGATAGAGTTTCATTTAAATGTCTGTGCCATTAAACTGGATGTGTTTTAACTATAAATATGTAAACTTAATGATTATTTGGCACAACAGCAGCTGAACTGAAAGCCTTTTCTGCAAGGCATGGAAATGCAGTGTGACACATTGTAAAATGTTTTTGAGCTTGTATAGTTTGTGTGTTTGAGCTTGAGTGGATGTTTTGAGTAGTATTTTTCAGACCTTAGTGATTCAGAAGATGTAAAACAGTTTGCATGAGTGTCTTTGCCGATCTTAAACTCAGGTAGTGTTAATATGCTGTGATGAGGTGCTCATGTAGTGGAGGTGATGCTAATGTAAGCGCTTCTCGTTTGGCTCTGATAGACCTGCTGTGTCAACTTTTTTTTTTTAATTAGCAGCTGGTTTTTCTCTCCGGGCTCCATTGGGATTCAGTGTGTTATGGAGTATAGATCCCATTTGTAAAGCACACTCTGTACCACATCTTACAGTACTGTACAAAAATAGATCCTATAGTTTCCACCAAAACACAACAGTTAATAGAGGTATCTGTTGTCTTACCGCTGTATAAATAATAGTGAATCCATCAACAGTAGTTCTTTCTGTATTCAGTAAGATTTATATATATATATTTATTTATTTATTTATTTATATAATAATTTAAACATTTATATACAAAAGAATCATAAGCACAAGAATATTAAGCACAACTTTCATTTATAATAATAATAAAAAATGTTTAAAACACCAAATTAGCATATTAGAATGATTTCTGAAGGATCATGTGACACTGAAGACTGGAGTAATAATGCTAAAAATTCAGCTCTGCATCACAGAATTAAATTACATTTTAAAATATATTCAAATAGAAAATAGTTACTGTAAATTTTAATCATATGTATTTCATAATATTACTTTTTACTGTATTTTTGATCAAATAAATGCATCCTTTTCTTTGAAAAATATTGTAAAATATTTCCAACTGCAAACTTTTGAACATAAAATCTTGAATAGTTTCAGCATTTAGATATTATTTGACACAATGCTTTGCTTGTGTTTATATCTACTTTTGTCACTGTCTCTTTCTTTTGTGTGTGTGTGTGTGTGTGTGTTTGGGAATTAGCTGTTATTAATTCACAAATATAGCCTGTACTGGGTCCCAGTCCCATTTCCCCATCATTTTACAACTTTCACTATTTAAAGCAACACAAAACAAGTTCAAAACACATTTACTGAATGTAAGTTTTGGTGAACTGAAACACCATCAACACCCAATTTGAGACAACTTTTTGACCACAACATATAGAATAAAGTTCAACCTGACTTCTTTTTCTAATCTTTTATTATTTGCTAGTATTTCTGTAAAATGTATCGTGTTAACCAGCATTACATTACATTCATTGTCTGAATTTAGTTGTTTTTGTACAAAAAATGAATGTAACACAGAAAGGGCCCTATCATACACCTGACGTAACGTTATACACCTTCGCATTTTCCCGTCCAGCGCCACGTCGTTTAATTAGCAAATGCATTTGCGCCCATTTGCGCGCCCAAGGGCGTACTGGTCTAAAAAAGAGGTGTGTTCAGGTGCATTGCTGGCTCATTGCTATTTTAAGGAGCTGAAAATGGACTGCGCCATAGACCATTTTTGTAGTCTAATTAAATATAAAAATGCCTACATGTCATAATGGATAGTCATCGCATTTATCTGAATTAGGCTTTCTATTTATCGAACATGAGCAGCTCCATTTCATCTCAGAGACGCGTTCTGTCTTTGCGCTTGCCAAATTCCGCCGTGTAAATAGCAAATCTGTCATGGGACGAGTGCAACTGGCTCTTAAAGGGAATGGAAGATGAGACTCTGGTTGGTTTATTGAATGTTATGCCCAAACAACACCCATTACTCTTTAAGAGAATAGGGACAACCCATTTAGACCATGCGCCTGGGCGCGCCAAACGTTTTTCCATCGTTAAAATAGCAAAAGTGGATTTGGACATGCCCTGAGTGCACCTGCGCTGTGCGCTTTACACTTTCCATTTAGATCATTAAAATAGGGCCCTAAGTCTTTGATAAAGATACACACACACATACATATTAAAGAGTGTTTTGCAGTGAGATAGAGGCCGCTCTGGCGTTTTCTACATGGTAAAACTGGAAATAGACATCGAGAGTGTGAATATATGGATGGATTTTGTAGCACTAATGAATGAGGTGTGTGTATATTTGGTGCATTCAAACTCGCAGTCACAAGGGCTCTTGAGCGAAATTGTGCTGCCGGTGATATCGAGTAGCAAACTCTTATTTCCTCCACCCTGGAGAGGTGGCAGGAGACACGGAGAGACCAGAAAGCTGTTCACTGTGCGATGTTGGTGTCAAAGGTTACTGTTACACTCATTGTTCCTTTTAACTGTGGGACGGATGAAACCGCAGTACCAGCATCCACTGGAGAACGTTTTAGCTGCTCCTTTAATTGTTTAATCGTATAATTATTCTGTCTATGTCTCTCTTTCTCTCTTTCTCGCTCACAAGAGTGGTTACCATGGTGACAGCTGCGTGCTGCAGATATCACACTGATCTCACGCACAGATAGAGGTGTTTCTGTCTTAAAGATGAAATTGCAGTCTCATAATAATAATAATAAACAGGTTTAAACTATGATGATTATATATTTTTTGCTCGACTGTTATGATTGATTGCATTTCTATATGTGTGTGCAGTCAGGTCTGTGTTACGCCGTTTGATTTGAATGCTTCAAATAGCGCGAGCTGAATAACGGCACTTGATAAAGCAGACATGAGCGATCCGTTCGTTTCTGGAGGGCAAAAAACCGAGTCGCGGGGGGAGGGGAGAGAAGTGTGTGAAAGATGGGATGAGAGAGTGTGTGTTTGTATGAGAATGGAGGAGTAAGTGTGTGTGTGTGTGTGTGTGGGTGAGTGAGAAAGAGCAAGTCAGCTGACCTTCAGAGTGCAACCCTTGATGGAAGGCTGGAGGAGATCGGACGATCTGATTGGCTGATGGTGTGTGTTCGGATCCAGCAGGGCTTGGAGTTCAAGTTTCATCATCCTACTATCAAATCACATGCAGCATCTCTCTGTCAGCTTCCACTCAGGTTTAATTTAGTCTGCTTTATTGGCAAGAATTTGTATTGTCAAAGCATTTTTAGCTGCATCTAATTTGTGTAAAATAACAATAGTGCTAACAGAGTAAACAAATAATGCATAAAGCATTTTCCAATCTGATTGACTAGTTTTATGCAACTTTAGGAAGTTGAGGTGGATCAGTTTACCTTGAAAATGTACAGGTTTACAAGTATAATCGCTTCTTTAGTAATCCCTTCCTACTAGTTCACTTCCTTGGTTTACTTCCTTTTCTGCCATAATTTACCCACCATCATGCTGTTCCAAACCTGTATGAGATTTTTTCATCAGTTGAACACAAAAGAAGATATTTTGAAGAATGTTGTGATCTCAAGAATATTGGTAACTAAACAGTTGCTGTTAACTATTGACTTAGTAATTGTGCATGATATGGAAGTCAGTGGCTTCTGTTAACTGTTTGGTTTCCAATATTCTTCAAAATATCATTTTTGTGCTCAACAGAAGAAAGAAACTCATGAGTAAGCTAAATGAGTTGATGATGAGTAAACCAAAGTTTTCCAGGTTAGTGGGCTTAAATCATCAGTACTCAGATCAACCTAAGAGTTTTCTGGTTAAACTATAGATAACCATTTCACTTGTTCTACTATGAACCAGTCTGTCTTCGCAAAATATACTGTAAACTGTATTAACACACAGATCCATGTATAATGGAAGTGCATAATCAAAAATGGTGTCTAATGATGTCTAACTTCATTCGACATTAACAATCGAATCAATCCAGCAGTTCATTTACAAGAAAACAGCATTTTTATCTTTGTGAAATAAAATATTTATATTCTATAAATTAAAACATGGATGAAAGCATATCTTGCACGATACCTAAATAATTATAGTAATAAGAAGTTTATTTTACTATACAATAATTTCTTCAAGTTAAGTCAAACTTTTATTTTGGCTATTTGTTGTGAAGACCTTTGAGTTTCTGCGTTTATCTGACACTAATTTTCTCAAAAGAAATGGTGTAAAGAGGAATGAACTGTGACAAGCAACACAGCTCCGGGAAAATAAACCCTTTCATGGTGCTGCAGCTCTCACATGAAGTGGTTTATTTTCATATGTGCCTGCATGTCCCAGAGGTTGCCAAGAATAATAATTTTTCCAGCTATCTTACTTTAGCGTAGGGTCTCTTAAATGGCTAACATCAGTGTTACAGTAAAGTCAGTCCAGAGCAATTTGCAGTTGGTTGCTCTGTTCAGTAGATCCTCAGTAAATTGTGTTTCTAAACACAAGATATTTACACAGAACAGGGATTTTGTTGTTTCAATCTGCATTAAATGATATAATAGAAATCTTGGAGGGTTGTTTTTAAGTGTAGTAAGTGACACTGGCATTATGGTGGCACGTTTTACATGGATAAGCACAACTCTTTTCTTACGATCTAGTTGCATAGTGTGTTACCCCTGCTGTCATGAATGTGAATTTCCACATTGCCATAAATGTAAAGGCTTGATATGCTTTCAGTTCCCACCTGACAGTGAGAGGGCACATGTGTAGTGCTCTCTCAAACACTGTAGGCGGAAGGACCTGTGCCGAAGAGTCATTTCAAGACTCTACAGTCAATGGGCATGTTCTGAATGGCACACTGCCATACTACTTATTCTGGTTTGCAATTTGCAACATGTACACTGTGTGCAGTGTGACATAATAAATCTGCCAAAACGTGCAGTATACAGTACAACTGAAACACACTGTGTGAAATAGTGTATCCTACAATGTAATGCTCTCAGCTTGAGTTTCCACTCGAGAGTGATGACTAAAGTAAGTACTAAATGGTAATGGCCATAATTTTCAAACATCTCTGTCATGACTCAATGTTTGAATTCAGATTACATGTTTCACAAACTATATGTATATATATATATATATATATATATATATATATATATATATATATATATATATATATATATTTATCCCCAAATTTTATACAATACATATACAAATAATATAATATATAGAAATAATGATACTTTAATTAGGTGTTTGTATATATATTTGCATATATATTGTACAGTATAAAAACCATTACGCCTATGGATTTTCACCATAAAACATGGAAACCCAATGTGTGTGTATGTAATAAAAATGATAGATTCATATAATATATAGAAATGTTATTATTTTTATCTTTGTATATATTTGGATATTATTTAATATTATACTATCAGTGTGTGTATATATATGAATATTGTTTAATATTATATACTATAATAAAATTATATCAATTATAGAATTATGTTAATGTTTGTGCATAATATAATAATAAATGAATATAATTTATTATAATTATGATTATTTTTAAATGTGTTTGTACATGTTTACGTAGAAGTTAATGTAATATTATATATTAAATTATAATTTAATATTATAATATTAGTGTGTTTATATATTAATATTGCTTAATATTATGTATGTTATGATAAAATAATATCAATAACAGAATGATATATAATAATGATATAACTGTATAATTAGTCCAGCCTCTCTCTCCTCTGACACGTAACAGCAGTCTGTGGTTTCACATGTCTTAATGCTGTCTGTTTCTATTTCGCTGTGGGCTTCCTCTGCTGTCATATCCAATCTGTCTGAGGACGTGTATTGTATATGCATTTAACAGTACCTTTGGTTTTAAAGTGAACTCTGTGCTAGTGTGAATCAGAGTCTGTCTGAGATTGGCAGACATCTCATCATCTGTATCATAGACTCACGACAAACTAGTCAGTGGTTTAGACACAGAAATGTTTAATTGTGCATGCTCAGATGAAGAAATCCAACATCCACTATGCTTTAACCCTTTCCTGCAGGATTTAACTTCTAGTGCCTTTTGTGTTTGGAGGAACAGATAGCTACAGATTCGCTGTGACACAAACAGACGGAAAGAGTGAGGGAGAGAGAGACATGCCCTCTTTTGGCTGTCAGTATCATTGTGCACATTCATTCTGGTCTGTTCTCTATGTGACAGTCTGTCTCTCTCTCACACACAAGTGTCACAGAGAGCTGGCACACACTGCAACCAAGTCACGTATGCCCATATGTGTGTGTGTGTGTGTGTGTGTGTGTTTGATTGACTGGAAGTGAACCACTAAGATCATATGCCAGTCATACATGGACAAATTTTGTCCCCAGCAATGAACTAAATCTTAAAAAATCTTAAGAAATTCTGAAAAGTTTTTTTTTTTTTTTTTTTTTTTTTTTTTTTTTTTGTCATTAGCTAACATTAACTAAAATGAACAATAGTTCTACAGTATTTATTAATCTTAGTTAATGTTATAAATGTATTGTTCTTTGTTTATTAATTTTAATTATTACATTAACTAATGTTAACAAACGTCCTTGTTGTAAAGTGTTACTTTTACTTTTCTGTTCTTTTCTTTATGTGAGAGCTGTTTTATCATTGTTTTGGTTAAGGTTTTTCCAAGTCAATGGTATTTACATTAGCTTTTTATAAATTACAGTATCAGTATTATATAAATAATTAAGTATATAGTTATATATATAAAATTAGCTTTAAACAATATAAGTCTGTGGTATGTATTTATTAGCATAAATTAATTTTAAAATGATTAATTATTACCCTAAAATGTGTCATTTATTCACCCTCATGATGTTCCAATCAAATCACTTTCTTTCTTTTTGAAGAATAACAACAATGGACTCCACAGACTTGAATGCACAGACATTTTTCAAAATGTCTCCTTTTTTCATATTCCACATTTGTGTTTGATTTTTGCATGAATTGCCTCTTTAAGACTTTAAGTTTGGTGAGTTTTACTCTTTCCTAGTCATTTATTATTATTATTTATGATCAAATATTATATTATATTATTATTATTATTATTATTTAATATTACATGTACATTTATTATTTAAATTACTGTTCCTACTACACATACAGAATTTTTAAAACATTTGGGGTTCAGAATTTTGTTTTTAAATAATTAATTATTTTATTCAGCAAGGTCACATTAAATTGAATTGAATAAAATATTGGTAATGTTATTCAGGATTTCTGTTTCAACTTTTAAAAATGCTGTTCCTTTTAAAACTTATATTTGTCAAAGAATGCAAAAAAAAAAAAAGATTCATGGTTTCCACAAAATTTCAAATAATTATGAAAATGTAGCTTTGCATCACAGGAATAAATTAAATCTTATTCAAAAAGAAAACAATATTTTTAAATTATGATAATATTTGATAACAGAAGTCATTATGAATTGAATATTGGATCTTGACCAGGAGACAATCTAACAAAGCACCTGTTTTCTTTAGAAAATGTACAAATTTAATTCTGCTTTCTTGTTCTCATGTTCTCTGTTTATTTTCTCTCCGTAGCGGCTGCCATTCTTTCATAAATGCAGTTGACAGAAAGGCTGTGTTGTAGACTCGACCCTAAACTCACACACACACACACACACACACACACACACACACACACACACACACACACACACACACACACTTCCCTCAGATATTAGATCTTTACTGCTGTTCTTTCAGGCATGTCTCAGACAAGCTTTCATGTTCCTCTTATCAAGCTCACTGTTCACCCGCTCTTTCTGTTTCCTCTGAGAGAACGAGTGTGTACATCAATTGTGTATGTGTGTAAGCAACCGTGTGTGTGTGTGTGTGTGCGCACTTGTATGCACACTTGGGTGAGTTTCACTTCATCCAAAGTATTAGTGTCAGTATGGCCCAGGTCTTTTCTTCCTAGATTGAAGGAAGAAGAGAGAGAGAGGATCTCAGGAGACAGAAACTTTTCTGGTGATAGAAAGAGTGAAAATCTAAACAACTCACTGAATCAAATATGTAAACAGATCACACTTGGCTGCTGCATCACTGTGTGTTTCTCAAATTTCTAAGATGAAAAACAGTCTGAATAATCACAAATCCTTAATGTGATGCTCGTTTTGTTCAGCGATATTCAATTACATTTTGATCTGTACCAACTTACCACGTACTGCAGCATTGTTGATGTGCAAAGCATAATCTGTTTTGCTTTGAATGGCATTATTGGGATGTGGTTTGTATTACAGTTTCAATAAACTATTATCTATCATATAATTAACACAATCATGTTCATAATTCCTTAAAAATGATGATTTTGTTCTGTCTCACCTCAGAGATCTTGATCTTTTCGACCTTGTAGCTTGATTTATGCAAATTTTGCAAGCTAGTTAGTTACACCACTTTTACCCATCATCTAGAGACAAATATTTAAAAATCATTAAAAAATAATTCAGACAGATTGTCTTAAAATAGCAGTACTTATTGTGTGAGGTATGATGCAACGGCCAAATACATCCTTTTTATTGTTGTTGTTGTTTTTATTTATTTACTTTGTTCTTTTCACTTCTAAAAATCTGTGAAACAAGATCAATAACTTAAGCATCTTTAATCTGAATGTTTTTTGGCAGATTTATTTGTTTTAAGTATAAACAAGCTTATGTTGTGTTAAGTGTGTGTGTGTGTGTGCGTGCGTGTGTGTGTGTGTGTGTGTGTGTGTGTGTGTGAATATAGAACTACATGCTATTTTTATGTACATTTCTATACAGTTTTTATTGATAAATTTTGAGATCAGTCCAAAAGTTGCTGTTACTTTAAAGAAATGCACACTGTCAGGACAGCACACTAAACCCCTCAATGAAAAGTTCCCATTTTAAGCACCATCGCTAAATGTTAAAGTTGAAGAAAATCTGAAGATATCTAGATAAACTCACTAGTTGACCTTTTTGGACGGCTATTTTACTACTCTCACCCGTAGTTTGCATCTTTTGTGGAAGAGAGCGAGAGAGATGGGCAATGAGACACTAATGGAAATTGATAGCTAAATTGCAGAACGTAATGAGAACTGCAGTGGAGATGAGATCACAGATGTGTCTCTGCAAGGTCGTTTAAGGGTTACCGACGTTAGGCCGCTTCTGTAACAGATGTATGAGGGTGACCTCCGCACACGCTCTAGGTTAAAGCAGCACTGTCCTGCCGCTCTGACTTTCCTGCTGTCCGTGTGCCTGTTAGGATCAGATGTACTGCCAGATACACCAACACCTATACTATAAACCATGTGAGGATCTACAGAGCTCTTTTAGTGGTTTTGTGTTGGTCCCTGCTTGTAAATGCGGTTGCATTGGTAGCTGGTTCTATGTGGTTTTTAAAGGGGTCATGAACTGAGAATCAAAATTCCCTTCATATTTTGATATGCAAGATGTCATCAAAGTATAAAAACATCTTGTTAGTTTCATAACTCAAAACATTGTTGTTACTCTAAAAACAACTTATATTAAAGCCTGCTGAAACGACAGCTTGTGGAATGTGCCTCTATAAAGTAATAGTGCGGCTAAACTCCGCCTCCTCGTCTGCTTCTACAGTTCATGACCGCTTTAACTAGTTGAATTTGGTTATTTATTGTAGCTGGTCTAAAGGAAACCCAATTAAAGGAAAGTTTTGAGTCGAATACAAATGAATCTCTTATTGATGACACAGAATAGTGATTCTACAGTGAGTGACGCAGTAATGGAAGTCTATGGGTTAAATGCACCATAGGGTTTAAATGTAGAAATGGGACAACTTGCATGAATTATTCAGCAGAAAATGTTTATTATTTAGTCTTTAAAGTTGTGTGGATTGTCCGATTGAAGTGAGACTAATGTTTTACAGTATGTGGATTAATGTATGCGCAACTAAGGAGTTTCAACCATTACAAATTGCTTTAGTGAGTTGTTATTATTCAAAGGTTTGGGGTCAGTATGACTTCACAGTTACTTTTGATCAATTAAATGTGTCCTTGCTGAATAAAAGTAGATATTTCTTTAGAAAAAAATCCTACCAAAAACGTATGAACAGTAGTGCATAGTTTGTCTCTTTTTGGTTTTTGTCTCATTTAGAAGTTTTTAAGAAATAACTTTCATTTTAAAAGTTTCTTCATGGTGCTGTACATTTGTCCCAAGTTTTTCCTTTTGTTTTTGCAAACTTAAGCCGAAATATCTATTAACCACCGAAAGCTGGTACAAGGTCGTTTGTTCATATTTCTTTCAGCAAGGTTGAACCAATATAACTATGCACTGACAGTTCTTAGCTAGTTAAGCTTATCGTCCTACATGGTCAATGCTTAAGCAGTTCAAACCCACAACCTGCTTGCCATCTTCCATTATTGAACCTTTGAGCTTTACCAGCCCAAATTTGTGTGTTATTTTGTTTGGACTCCGATCCAGATCCATCTACAGGGCGTTTCGGCTGTTCTTTTCCCTTAAAGCACAAATACATCGAATGGACCCTCTAATTATCTCTCATCATCCATGTACTCTTGTCTACTTATCATACTCTCATTCTCTGTTTGTCTCTCAATACTCGGTACTCTCTTGTGAGCTTGTTTCTCTTCTTTCCAACAATCTCCTAACACTCCCCACCCATCAGTAGGTGTATCCCTGCTGAGTGTGATGAGGGGTGGGACTGTCCAACACAGTTATAATGTGGAAACACACACACACACGTCCGCGTCCCGTCTTCATAGCTTACTTTTCATAATCCAGTCTCAGCATGAGAGAGATCAGCTACAGCAACTGCAGGAGGATGAGAGAGAGAGAACAGCAAAGGAGAAAGAGTGACAGGCGAAGGAAAGACGGACCACGGGAGGGAAAAAAGAGGGGTGAGATGTCATGTGCACTGCAAAAAAAATCATTTTATTAATCAGTAGTTCTGTTTTGATTTACAGTTAACATATCTAAACTTGAGAAGCAATGTAATGCTTTTTTTACTTCATATTTTTAGCATACATTTTGATAGATTTATGCTTGGAATAAGACAAAGATGGCGTTCAAGATTTATTCTTTGAAAGTCTTATTGCGCAGTTTTGCTTCTCCAGTTTCAATTTATCTTGTTTTAAGAGTTTAGATATTTTTACTGGAAAACGCAACAGAGATACCGATTTTTTTTGCTCTGTGCAAGTACTGTCATCAAGCTGTGGAGAATGAGTGGAGTGTGTGTGTGTGTGTGTGTGTGAAGGAAAGAGTAAAGATGTGTGATATCTGAGCTCTGGCGTGAAGCTGAAGTGAGAACTGCAAGCCGTCTAAAGCATGCTAAATTTGACCTTGTTTCCAGAGAATTGTGGAAACTTTCGATCACAAGCTCTGCATTCGCTGTCACGTTCTGCCGTTTCACACTATAAGATTTGTTTTTAGGGAAAAGTTTCCCTTAGAATTTTTTCATGCAACTTGGATTAATTACATTCTGTAATGATAAAAATAATATTTGCAAATGTTTTGTGTTAATAAGGTTTTTAAAAGTTTTGAAAGACTCTTGTGTTAACCAAATCTGCATTTGTTTGATTAAAAATACAGTAAAAACAGAAATATTGTGAATTATTATTACAATTTAAAATAACCATTTCCTATTCTATTCAATGTTAAAATGTAATTTATTCCTGTGATGCGAAGCTGAATTTTCAGCATCATTACTCCAGTCTTCAGTGTCCTTAAAAAACAATCATGTTGTTGTTTGACTTTTTTCTTTTAAAATTTTATAATGAAGAAAAAGTTCAAAAGAACAGCATTTATTATTTATTTTGTAACATTATTGCAGTATTAGTCATTTTTGGTCAATTTAATTCCTGAATAAAAAAATATTAATTTTCTCTAACTTAAAAAAAAAGTGCAAATGAAGTAATTGTTGATATACTTAAGGGATAATATACAGTCAGACAATTATTATGGCAACATAAAGATGAATGACGATTTTTTTTCTGACAGAAAAACATGAACAAAAATTATTGTATTTGCTTGGTTGTAGAGGCCATAAAGAGACAAAACACGCTCAGAAATAAAGATACAAGTGCAGTCACTGAAGCAATACCTTTTCAAAAGTTACACTTTTGTACGTATTAGGTTCTAATATGTACACTTTAAGGTACCAAAATGAACCCTTTAGGTACAAATATGTACCTTTTGAAAAGATACCGCCCCAGTGACAGCTTTTGTACCTTTATTTCTAAGAGTGTGGGATGAGCCGTTGATTGTACTGTTTTTGACAGCAGTCAATATTCAGAATATTTGACCTCTGACTGCGTTTGACTAATCTGAATAAAGTTTCTAGAGAGGGTTGTCACAAAGAGTCATTGTCATCTCAAAAAAAAAAAAAAAAAAAAAGATTTTTAGCTATAAGAGAACTTATATATTCTTTTTCATGGATGTGTATTGTTGGACAGGTCAAAAGTCGATGTAGACATTGATATTCTTCTTTCTCCGGATTATGGACAAAACTGTTTGTCTGATCTCATTAGGTTTCATATTGCAACATCAGATTTGGCTAATCCAATCAAATTTCAGAGTGGAATTATGGGAATTTCATCCATAAATATTTCTCAAACCAGAAACTGTATTTTGCTTTATTTCCCTAAAAGTTGATTTATTTTCGTCCCTGTGAAAAAGGATTTATTTATCTGTAACTGTTGGCTTTCTATCGAGTGTCCCAGTGGATAGTGCTGTGTTTTATATCACATTTTGTTCATATTGCAACATCAGGTTTGTTTTCAGATTCAGATTTCCTCTCCACCGCTGGACAAGTTTAACAGTCACTGCTTCGCCTCCATGGGTTTGTTTTTAATAAAAATCTTTAGTGTCTTTTCTGGTTTCATTCCAGCTGAGGGCCGTCTGGAAGAGAGATGTGGTTATGTGATGGTTACCAGCGATAGCTTAGAAAAAGTCGGTTAGTTGTCCGTTCATGTGTGTGTGAAGCTCATGATAAATGCTCTTGCATGCAGGTGTTAATGAGTGTTTATGTTTTTCTGTGCCGTGTCATATGAGTGTCTGAGCTTAATTCAGCTTATTTATCACAGTTTCTTCTTTATTATGTGTGTGCGTGATGATATGTGTGTGTTTGTGTGCGCGCGCTCCACTGGACAGATGTACGTTTGAACCTTGAAGGAGAAAGAGAGAGGGTGGTCGGTGATAAAACTCCATCAGAAAATGCTGATTTGAGTAAAAGCATTCATGCACAACTGCAACCTTGTGCAGCTTTATACACACACACACACTTCTGTCTTGGGTGATGTCAGAGACTCTTACATAAACCTTGTACCAGACATTTTTCTACCACCATTACCAATGTTTGATTTTCAACTAAGTAAATGTTGAGATGTATAACAACAAGGATGTTAAATATTCCAGAGTGGTTATTAAAAATATTGATATATTGATTGATTGACAATCTTTTCTGTAGTAGGGTATTGGAATCTCTCATTCACTGAAACTTGATAGATATAAAAAAAAAAAAATAATAATAATAATAATAAAAATTCCACTGCAATTTAAATAGACTAGTGTTCAAAAGTTTTAGTTAAAATTTTTTAAAAGACATTAATACTTTTATTCTGCTAGGTTTCGTTAAATTGATCAAAAGTCACGGTAAAAACTTTTATATTGTCATACAATCTGTTTGAAATAAATGTTGTTATTTTTAGCTTTATATAACTGTAATATAATAATATATATATTAACATTGACTATAATCAGAAATGTTTCTTGAGCAGCAAAGATTTTTGAAGGATCATATGTCACTGAAGACTGGAGTAATGATGAAAATTCAGCTTCACATCACAGGAATAAATCAAATTTACAAATATATTAATGTAGAAAACTCTCTAAATTGTTATATTATTTCAGAATATTACTATTTTTACTGTTTGATCAACTAAAAGCAGCCCTGGTGAGCATAAGAGACCTCTTTCAGTGGAAAATCATGTTGTAGTTTTATTAATGTTAAATGTGTTTGATGTGCGTTATTAGATCTTGATTATTTGTTCACACGCTTGATAAGAAGTTTTAAAAGGGAGAGACAGCTATTTTCCCTTAATATTTGCAGAAACCGATCTGCAGCAGTCAGTGTCATCTCATAGGCCTTGTTTCTGTAGAAGAAGGAAGACTAGACGATACAGGGACGCAAATACTATTTCTAATAAAAGACTTCCAGGACTATGAAAGCGAGTGGAAGAAGCGTTGAGCAGAAAGAAGAAAAGACATCCTTCATGTGCGCTGTCAATATTATCAGTGTGTGCATTTGTGCCTGTGTGTTTATACTTGGATTTACTGATCAAGCAGAAATCAACTCGATGATGAACATGAAATGCCTGCTATTCTTTCGTCTTCTGGACTACTGTCCCCAATACTTCCACTTACTGTGTTGCTGATAGTTTAGTGATTTATACAAAATAAACTCCTGATATACAATCGAACTGTAGTAGATTGGGTTTAAAGGGTAGTGCACATGCTCTGACAAGTTTGAGTATGGTTGTGGTGCTTTCAATAAAAAGTGGCAAAAGCACAAATAAAAATAAGAGAATAACCAGATCTTTTCTGCAGATTTTTGTTAGAGTTAACATAAAATCAAGCCTTGTTTTTCTATGTAATGTGATGGAAACAAGGTATTCAGTGAGGGAAAAATGTAGGGACATGATATTTTTCCATCTGGAACTGATGAAAAGTGTCCTTTGTATGGTATGAGGTTGAAAATAAGTGGACTTGTTCTTTGAAAAAGAAAAAAAAAACATAGTTTCAGAGGCAGAGCAAGTATTAATTTTGATGAAGGTTTACAAGTACATCATTTATTTTAAATAATGTGCATCGAATTAAAGCAACATATATTATATATTATTTATATTTAAAGCATTTCATGCAATGTAAACCTAGTACTTATTGTGACAGATTGAGATACTCATAGAAAAAATGTTGGCATCACATCAATGTTATTTTAGTACTATTTATACTGTTGTATTTATTATTTGTTTGAATTGAAAGCTTGTATTTTTGATATTTCCAGTTAATTTAAAGTCTATGTTTTAGTCATTTATATATATATATATATATATATTTTTTTTTTGTATCTAATATTTTTATTAAATTTTTTGAACTACACTTCAATTACATCCCAGAATCCCAGTGTTTCAGGTTTTTTTTTTTTCTTTTTTTTTTTTGGAAAATCAGTCCTTTTTTAAGTTGTCTCTCTATATTAATGTGTTTTAATATTCCTTCAGAATGTGTGTATGTCTTCATCTGTTATCAAGTTTCTGACAGTGGTTTCCCTCTCTGGTCAAATGAAGTGATCTGAAGTGGTGGTAGATTCATGATAAAGTTGCCGAGGCAGCAGATTGGCTGTTATTGATGAGTGAAGCTGATGGGATGCACTCAGAATGAGGTTTTTCACTGTGCTGTTTGTGAGCGGGTGTTCTGGGCTTTCTGTTAACAGAGCAATCAGCTGCAAGTCTCTCTTGGACATGTAAAGGTTTCCTCTTGTGCTCCTGAGTCCACGTGAGCAGAATTACAACATGCAAGCATGTGATAAGAAGTGAAATGTGTGTGAATGCTTCTGTACATGTGCATTAATTGCATGAGGAGGACTATATTTGTGTTTTAGTCAAGAGGTGTAAGTGTGTATTAAACATTTGGAGTGTATGTGAAATGAAAGTGAGTGGGGGAGTCGAGAGAGAGAGAGAGAGAGAGAGAGAGAGAGAGAGAGAGAGTGTCTCACAAGCATCTGGAGATGAGAAGGTGTGATTTCACTGGATGTGACAGAATGAAGTATTGCTCTGGAGAGAGAGAGAGAGAGAGAGAGAGAGAGAGAGAGAAGGAGAAAAGCACAGATGGAGCCACTCTCAGTTAAACATTGTTCAGTCCAAATCTCTACCTGAAGTCTTTTGTTTCATGAGGTTTCCACTTACAGGAATATTATTATTATTAGATTTACGGAATTTCACATCAAAATCAAAGGAAAGAAAAGTTAAAACATATTTTGCATAAAGCAAAAAAAGCACATTTTAGTTAATATCAAAAGTTAAAGAGCCAGTAAGATGAAAATTCTAAGCTTCCTATCACTGTTTATAAGTCCTGTACATTAGGTTTAAATCCATCCAAGGTTAAAAAACATTGTCATTTTGTCAAAATATCATTTTAAAATTACCTCAATTCTCAGAGATCCCCAAACGGTTCGCGCGAAGCTGTTCAGAATATTCAGTTTCCTTAAACCCCACCTTTCGGTAGCATACTGTGTTCTGATTGGTCAAATAACATAGTTTTGATTGGTTGTTCCGCACACACCTCCACGGTAAACTATGTGTTAGCATCTGTTTGGGGTGAATTATGTCTTACTCCTCTCATCGCGAAGCAAACAGTAAAATAAAAAACTTGAACAGTCTCACTGCTTTTTCTTCTGTGTGGGTGTATTCAAGCCGCACGCTTCAGTTTGAATCTGAATAGCGCGTTCAGCGCGGGGGCGTGGTCACATTAGATATAATGAAGGGAGACGTGAAAAACGGACATCATGTTGTTTTCATATGGATTACTTTATCACAGAATATCTGTTAGCAGCATTTGTTTACTTTTAAAGTAGACATGTCAAGCTTTCTATAGATATCTCTCTCATGTCTCTTCGTTGAGTATTCACGGAGTTACACTTCATTTTAATGACGTGTTTGTAAATGAAGATCAGCGCAGACAGGCTACAGACAGCACACATACTGATAAGACACTCGGGAGAAAACAAACACATAACTTCATAATCATACTTCGCTGGTCTAAATAAAGTTTTTTTTTATGGCCAAACGCTTTGAAAATCCTGCTGTACTCACCGAGATTAGAAAAGCAGTCATCAGTGAAATGTTGTGAACACAACAAGGATTTGTTGTACTGCTCTGGTATTGTGGTAAAAATGAATTTTAGCCATTGGATCTTCTGATCTTCATTCTTTGGCAGTGAAAATAAAACAAACTTGCCTTTACAATTAAAAACATGATGCTATCACACCAACCAGAGCGTCTGTGTGTGGGGGGGTGGAGCAGGTCAGAGTTCAGTTTCTCTCAAGACGGTAGGCGGAGGCGGAGGCAAAGTGTTCCTAGTGACGTACATAGAGATGGGCAAAAGATTTCAAATCTATAACGACTCGTTTCAGCGATTCAGAGTCGACTCCTTACTTTAGAAGCCAATAACTTTATAAATCGTGTACTTTTTGGTTTAATTACTTTGCACATTGTTTACACTGATGGACAGCTACATCATACACTGTAATACAGGTAATTTTTGATTTCCAATCTGTGTGGCTCTTTAATATTAAAATAGAAATTACATACTGTATATTTTAATGAAAATTTGCATTTATATTTTATCAAATGTTTTAAATTTTTTAAGTTTGAATAATATAAAAGGTATTTATTGTATATTATAATGTACAGTCATGTGGAAAAAGTTTGTACACCCTATTGAATTCCATGGTTTTCTGTACCAGGAAATAATAAAAAATGATCTGGTCCTTGGAAAGTCTTAAAATTTGGAAATAAAGCCTCAGATGAACAATTTCACCTAACATGTCACACCGTGTCATTATTTGATTAACAAAAACAAAGCCAAGATGGAAAAGCCATGTGTGACAAAGTTAGGACACCCTATGATTCAGTTGCCTGCAGATCTACTTTTAGCAGCAATAACTTGAAGTTATCATTTTCTGTATGACTTTATCAGACTCGCATCGTTCTGGAAGAATTTTGGCCCACTCTTCTTTGCAACGTTGCTCCAGTTTATTGAGGTTTGTGGGAATTTTGTTTATAAACAGTTCTCACCACATGATTTCAGTCGGGATGAGGTCTGGGCTTTTGCACCACTTTGATTCTTTTCTTTTCAGACGTTCTGTTGTAGATGTTCTTGTGTGCTTAGGATCATTGTTCTATTGCATCATCCAGTCTTGGCCAAGCTTTAGCTGTCGGATGGATGTCCTCACATTTGACAGAATACTTTGGTAAATAGAGGAGCGCACAGTCGACTCGATGACTGTAAGGTGCCCAGGTCCTGTGGCTACAAAACAAGCCCAAAATCATTGGCCCTCCACCAGCATGTGTGACTTCTGGTAAGAGGTGTTTGTGCTGATATGATTGTTGAGCATCACATGGTCTGATCTTGGGGTAAATTTGCTGAAGCGTCCATTCCTGGGAGGATTTGTGTCTGATCTGAACGTCTTCCACTTGTGAATGAATAATCGCCCTCACTGTAGAATGATGGACTTCAGATTGGTTGGAAATGGCTGTATTATTCTTCCCAGATTGATGGCAGCAGCAATTGCTTCTCCAAGATCATTGCTGATGTCTTACCTCCTTGGCATTGTGTTAACACACACCTTTTATAGAGGTGCTCACACTGGTTGATGATCAGTTAATCAAAGGCATTCGATTAGCAGTGTCTGACTGCTGCTAAGCCTCTTAATTCTTATGTAAACGGTAAGGGTTTTCTTATTTTCTCACCCATGGCTTTTCCATTTTGGGTTTATTTTTTTAAAATAAACAATGACACTGCGCAGTTTGCCATGTGTTGTTGTTCATCTGAGGTTTTATTTTCTAAATTATAATGTTCTAATAAGTTTTCACATGAGTACATGTGAAATATATATATATATATATATATATATATATATATATATATATATCCTTGATATATGCTTGAATTATAAATAATAATATTGTAATATTTTTAATGTAAATTGTAAATACAAAATATATATTATTCAGACTGTATGTATTTATACACAATAATATTTTTATAGTCTATATATTTTATCTTTAATTTAAGTTAAAAAGCATTAAAACTGGTTTAAAAAAATGCATAAAAAAGTTTTTTTAGTATTGAGTGTTATGAGAATTACTTTTGAGGAAAAATAAAAATTTCAAAAAAGTAAAGCATTCAAATGCATTACAGTAATGAAAACTTGAAAGGAAAATGTGAAAAAAAAATAATATATATCTTAAAGGTAAAAAATAAATATGCTTTATGTTTATGATTTCAAATATAATTATAATTGGTGTCTTTTTTGGTTTATCAGGGTTTTCACTTGAACCTTGAGGTGTAAAATAAAACAAACCCTCTGTAGTAGCAGCATTATTATTGTGTGTGTGTGTGTGTGTGTGTGTGTGTGTGTGTGTGTGTGTGTGTGTGTGTGTGTGTAAACTGTGATCACTATTTGCTGCACTAACTGTATTTTTATTACTACTCATAGTTCACAATATTGGGCTTGTTTCTTATTGCTAGATAGATTACTTTAGCGAGGTAAACTGCAGAAAGATGAGCCCCATTAATCTCTCACACACTCTTTCGTTTCTCTCTTCTTTCTGCTTTCCCTCTCTTCTCTTTGCTTCTCTTCATTCTCCCATCTGCGTCTGTCTCTCAACATGCTCCCTTGCATTTTCAGCTGTCATGCCTTCTTCTTTCTCTCCTTTCCTCCTTTGACAAAATCCATCCCTCCCTCCATCTGTCCCTCTTTTTTCCTCCAGTAACCTCTCTTTCTTCTCCACTTGTCACCTCAGTCAATCTCACAGTTTGCTCACAGTTCGCTTCATTTTTTTGTGTCAAACATTTCTCCTAAAATTCCTTAGGATGAGTAAAAAGAGCAGCAAATGTGACGAGTGTGCACAATGTCAAATGAACGTGCAAGGAATAAACAGCCCAAAATAACAAGCAAATATGTTTTGCAACATCATACGTTCTGTTGTTTTTATTGAAATCAGTGCAAATCAAAGCGAAAGCATTTCTCATTGCTGTATTAAAGAGAAAAAAAATGTGTGCTTTCTCTGTCCTTTGGGCAAACCTGCTTTTCTTTTGTGCTCACTCTCTGTCTGTTTTCTCCATCTGTAGCATCAGCTCCGAAGGTGAAGCCCATGGATTCTCAGTGGCTCCTGGAAGGTAAAAAGTTGACACTCAAGTGTGAAGCCGTGGGCAACCCGAACCCCTCCTTCAACTGGTACAAAGATGGCAGCCAGCTCCGCAAGAGGAAAGACGTCAAAATCAAATCCAACAAGTAAGACTCATCAAACACACACACACACACACACAGATGCACAAGCAAACACACTACTCACACGCTGGCAGAACTATTCTTGGCATCAGAGGTATTAAAAATACATCTCCCATCAACTCAAGCAGAAGATTGTCCTAGTTTGTAAATAGACTCAGAGATTTTCAGAGGGGAGAGAGATGCAGACGTCTTGTTAAAGGAGAAGTTCACACAAAATGAAAACTCTTTCATCATTTACTCGCTCTCATGTTGTTCCAAAGCCATGTGATTTTTTTTCTTTATGAAATTATGAAGAAATTTCACGCTGCTCTTTCTCATATAATGAAAGCAGTACCAAAAAAAACCCATCTTAATCTTGCCAAAAAATGGTCCAAATGTCTTGTGCGCTAAATTCTAAGCCTTCAGAAGCCATTTGATAGATTTGTATGAGAAACAGACAGAAATAAAAGATATATGTTGACCCTTCTGTTACAGTTCTCAAATCTCATTTGCAGTTTCTAATATTGTTATATACAAATATTCTTTCATTTATTTAATATTTCATCATGTCATGTTCATGGGAAAGTACAAAACTATTGAATACGTAAATTCACCTAAATTCGAAAAAAGTATTCACAAGTGTGTTTGTGATTAAGATTTTCTTACATTTTTAAAAGAAATCTTCCCAAAGCTATATTGATTTGATCAAGAAATAGTCAAAACAGTAATTTTCTAAAATAATATTACAATCAAGGAAGTGTTTTCTATTTGAATATATTTTAAAATGTAATTTATTCCTGTGATGTCAAAGTTGAATTTTCAGCAGAAATCATTCTAATACGCTGATTTGGTGCTTAAGAATTATTTCTTATTGTTATCAATGTTGAAAACAATTGTGTTGATTAACATTTTATCAGGATTCTTTGATAAATAAAAAGTAAAAAAAAAAATGCTGTAACATAATGATTAACATAATAAATGTCTTTACTATCATTTTTTATCAGCATAACATGTCCTTGCTGAATATTACTTTAATTTTTATTTTTTTTATAAATCTAAATTTTTGAACTTTGAGGCTGTAATTTTATGTTTATGTCGAGAAAAAAAGAGTCATACAGGTTTGAAAGATATTGACTAAATTATATTCAAATGTACATTTTTGGCTGAACTATTCCTCTTCAGTCAGAATGAGTGATGTTGAATCTCCAAGCTCTGGTCAGCTATCTTAAGGAAGCTCCATCAGTGAATTCTGGGTAACTTCCCCTACATTGCTTTTCTCTGTCAATGGGACCGTGGCTTGCCGGTGCATCTGAGGGGAGAGTGTGTGGGCCCAAACACGCAATACTTTCTCCCTCAGTGGCGTCTGTAGGAGGAGAATGGAATAATAAAAAAACAACAACATATGACTAAGTTTATATACGCTTGGGGTCTAGATAAATTAGTCTTCAGTGAGAATTGCATAATCATGCAAAAATCTTAATATATAGGAAAGCTACGTTTCGTAAAACGGGATTACGGATCTAATAAAAAGCTGCTGAGCTGTACACGTTACAGTAACATTGCATCAATGTCATTCAGCCGTTTGTAACACAAATCAATAGTGCACATGGAACTGTATGTAGCTGCTCAATATGCCGGGACCGCAGGGAAAGAAACATACGGGAGAATTCAGGGCATTCCGTAACGCCACGGTCCTCTTCTGTTCTCCGACAAAAAGTGCTGAGGTGCACATTTCCACAGAAAGCAGATCACTCTAACAGGATTGCCTGTTCACTGGCCCCTTGTGTAATTTTGCAAATGTGTGTGTGCTGAAAAAGCAGATTCACAGTCACGGAGACATGCGCTCACATCCGTTAAGACACACACACTTACGCCGATGAACTGTGAGTGAAAGAGCTGACAACATGGACAGGCATGGTTTAATAATGATGGAGGTCAAGTTAGGACAGATGATGATACGCGCAGCTGCCATTTTCTCTGCGTTCGGCTCCAGAGTGAGATCCTTCAAGAGCTTTGCTCCTCTAATGAGCTGTTCACATGCTGACCTGAGGAGAAGGCCAGAGAGACAATGCGAGTATCACATTGACACCACTAGAGACCCCACGCATGATGTGATGAAGCCAAGTAGGACATATTACTGGACTTCATATCTCCTTTGTTGGTCAGATATGAAAAATCAGGTCTAAGCCTAATCCTAGCCCAAAGTCAGATGTGGGATATTCCTACTCTGTATCTCTTATTCCAGCTGTAGAGACTTGATTGTTTGTGATGTTCCTTATTCGTTAGTCAATTTGGATTCGATTTGATTTGCTAAATTACTAAATACAAATGATAAATACACTACTGTTCAGAAGTTTGAAGTACATTTTTTATGTTTTTGGAAAAAGCGTCTTATACTCGCAGAGACTGGCAAAACACAGAGGGGAAAAAACTAAACAAAAACTCCAGTAATATTAAAATTTTAAATAATTGTTTTCTATTTGAATGTATTTTTTAAAATGTAATTTATTGCTGTGATGCACGGTTGAATTTTCAGCATCATTACTCCGGTCTTCAGTGTCACATGATCCGTCAGAAATCATACTAATATGCTGAAGAAATATTTCTTATTATTATCAGTGTTGAAAATAGTTGTGCTGCTTAATTATTTTAGGATGCTTTGATGAAAAGAAAGTTCAAAAGAACAGCATTTATTTAAAGAAGAAGTATTTTTTTACATTAGAAAAAGTCTTTACTGTCATGTAATTTATCAATGTAATGCATCCTTGCTGAATAAAATATGAATTATTAAAAAAAAAGTAGAGAAAAGAGAAAAATCTGACCCAGTGCTTTTGAATGGAAATGGAAATGGAATGATATTTTATTGTCCAACAATTTATTATATTTTATATACCTGTCTATTCAAACCTTTGCTTGTTACACAAGTTTTATGTTATATGATGTTGCAACTGTGCTTACTATTAAATGGTTTTCTGTGCTGGGATTTTTATGTGAGCTCATCTTGGCAAAATTGTTGGGATTTCTGCAACAGTTTCCAGAGTGCAAGCGCCATTTCATTGCACTAACTTGAATGCAGCATATGATCCTACAGTCTGATTTCTTGATAGCAATGTTGTTCTAGACCCACCAACTTGGTGATCCAGGATCCTATCCTTCTGGGATAAATACCAACTTCAGTACATTTGCAAATACACAAATTATCTGCTCTCTACAAAGTCTCTACCAATGTGTGACTATTTTTTGTCTCTCTACCCTCATATACCCTGATGTTTTTCTCAGGTTCTCTCTTTCTTTGTGTCTTGGATGCTTTGTGCAGGAAAAACTCAAAGCTTCACATCAGCAGAGTGAGACAGGAGGATTCTGGGAACTACACCTGTGTGGCGGAGAACTCGCTGGGCAGAGAAAACGCCACCAGCTTCGTCAGCGTCCAAAGCAGTAAGAGCTCTTTTATTTCCCTCTTTGCAAATGGCTCACAGGAGACCAGCGCACCTGCTCATCACGAGAGCGATTTTTCTGGGTGTACTTTATATTTACAGCAAGTAAATCTTACTGCTTTGTAAGATGTCTGTACTGCGAAAGCACACGGCTCTGGTCAGATAAACTATACTGTTGCAGTCTCTGAAGAAATATGTGTGTGGTCTTCTATTAAGAACTTTTTCCTTAAAAAAAATGGAACCTAATGATTATTATTTAATTATTTATCATTTGGACTAAGTATTGGATTGCATTTATGACTCCTCAAAAAAAGTCCGTGAAACATTTGTCTGTGCAAAGCTTTTTACAAGCATTATGTTACACAACTATTTCAGATTTGTTTTATCTACTCTGATAAAATCTGATACCTTAATTTAAAAGCACACTACTGAGGGCAGTAAATGCAATAAGAACAGGATTTTTTTGGGGTAACTGTTAGTTGGTTTCAGTTCGGTTCCACCCCTCTATAATATGGCTTGGATCCATCCTTCAATGTAAGTCTTTAGGATTGTTTTGCCTGTTTTATTGGCCATTAGGCTGTAGAAATGTAACAACACACAGCTTTTTGGATGTGAGGATTTGAGGCAGCATTCATGTCTGTTTTGTGAGTTTGGGTGTTATTGTGGAGAACACACCTCTCTCATCTGCTGCTTTACTCACCGATCTCCCCACATGCTTCTGTCTCTGGAGTATATCACATCAGCCGGAGGCGTTTGATGTGCCGTTAGTGTGTGTGTGTGTGTGTGTGTGTGTGTGTGTGTGACTATTGTGAGCTCCATCCAGCCTATCTTGAGGTAATGGTTGAGTGGTTTGAGATATAGGGTCTCTCTCTCTCTCTCAACTTTGTCCTCTAGCTCTCCACCAAACCCCTCCATTATCTGATGTGTCAGCAGAGTCTCATGGACACAACGAATGCACAAATGACTGAGAGAATGAATATGATAAAAGAATAAATTAATGAAAGAATGAGTAAAGGAATCAATAGAATATATATAGGGATTATATATGTTTGCATTTGTGTATAGATACACACACACACACACACACATAGTACAAATACATTGTTGGCCAAATTGTGCAGCCCTACAAAAAAAAGCAAAGCTTATAAAAACTAAGTTGTTAATAATATTTTAATCTTTTTTTTTTTTTTTTTGAGCAATTCGATTTTTTCCCCCAAAATGTGCAGCGAATGAGTTCTGAATGAATATGTATGTAAATGAAGATTTAGTGGACAGGATAATGAATGAACAATCAATGAAAGATTTAAGTTCTTTATTGTGATTGTACAAGAAGGCAAAACAACATTTGAATGAATGAATGAATGGATGAGTGAATAATTGTATAAATTAAATGAGTGATCAAAGTTCAGGTTCTTTATTGTTACAGTGGGACGAATTGAATAAATAAATGAAACAAACCAAATGGATAAATATGTCCATTGACAACATAACTAGAGATTTATACATCAATGATGTATGGATTGTTAGGATCGGACAATATTAGGTTGAGATACATCTATTTGAATATCTGGAATCTGAGGGTGCATAAAAATCTAAATACTGGGTAAAAAATTAGTTTTGATATGTTTACAGTAGGAAATATACAACATATCTTCATGGATCATGATCTTTACTTAATATCCTAATGATTTTATGCATAAAAGAAAAATATATAATTTTGACCCATACTTTGTATTTTTGGCCATTGGTACAAATATACCCCAGCGAATTAGGAGTAGTTTTGTGGTCCAGGGCAGGACAAGTGGATGAATTGATTAATTCAGCGTTTTCCAAACCAAGGTTTGTGAGTTGATGAAAAGCTAAAAATTAATAGACCATAAAAATATTAAATGAAAAAAAAAATATATATATATATATATATATAATATATATAATATTTTATTAATGTACCTTCATGTCATGAAAAAAAAAATGTGTTCAAAGAGGTTCAGCTAACAAAATTGTGGGAATCCATAGATTGATTCTTAAATCGATTTTTTAAATAATTGATCAAGTGAATGGATAAATTATAGAAGCCAATTTCCACAACTGAACAAAAAATAAAGAAAAACTTTTTATCTCACAAAAAAAAATCAGTTGTACTGTTTTAAGAATCACACAGGCACACACATTTACTCTATGCCCATATATCTTTAAGGTTTAAACTCCGAATTTTAAGAAAAAGTCTGAATTCTCGCAATTCTATGTTTTCTTGAATTCTGAGTTTACAGCTCACAAAGTTTACATTGGACCTAGTTTGTGTTCTGCGGGACCCTTCACATGGAGTTGATCTGACCAATAATAATGCCAAATCTGCCATTTCTGTCCAACAGACAAATCAGACATGAAAAATTGTGTATTGACATATTTCTGCGGCTGAAAAAAATCCTTCTGATGTTCATTCATGTTCATTTCATGTCTTTGCAAAGGGTAAAATCACTGTGAAAGGTAAAAAGGTCCTTTCAGGATGTATGTGTGAGAGATAAAGAGAAAGGGTGTGTTTACATGTGCTGTAGGCAAGTCTAGAGAGTTTGTGAGTCAATGAGGAAATGTTTTGTGTCTTTGAGTGTGTGTTCAGTGGAAATCTGCAGATAACTCTCTGTGCTTAATGAAGATAAACTGTGTCATTTTGGCAGATTCTGCATTCCAGGAACAGCAAGCATTTCAGTCCATAAGTGCACAGATATCAGCTATATATAACAGTACAGACAACCGAGAGACAAAGAGAAAGAGAGAGACGCTCTAGTGGACATATGGGGGGTCACCAGGGTAAAGCTCTGCAGTATTTGAGAGCACAGAGTAAATGTGTGTGCCTGTGTGAGTCTTAAAACAGGACAACTGCGCTGGCTAAAGCAGAACGTCCTTGACGATGGGTCATTTAGGAGGAGTGTGTTTACATCCTAGTGTATATTTTTGTGTGTGACGTGAGACCCAGCTGGACTCTGGCCGCTGATTCTTTAGCTGCAATGCCAAGAGCCTGTCAGATACAAGAGCCAAGTATACTTAATGCAAAATACACACACCACGGTTGACCCTGTTTGTGCAATTAAAAGAACAGTGCACCCATAAATGTAAAGTTCTGCCATTATTTACTCACCCTCATGTTGTTTCAAACCCTTTCATTCGTCTGAGGAAAACATTTGGAGATGTGAGGCAGAATGTGCTATAAATGGTCCATATGGGTCATATGCTATATTCTACAATTTTGTGCACAATTTTAAATTGTTGTTCACTGATAATTCTGTCCTCTCCATAGTTCTCTCTCTATCTCTCCAAAAAGAAAAAGAAAAAACACCACAATACAGTCCAAAAGTTTGGGGTCAGTAAGATTTTTAGATACTTTATTTGTAGGGGGAAAACAATAACATTCAAATTTATTCTTCCACAAAAATCGTGGAAGTAAATTACATTTAATTTTAGGGTGAACTCTTCTTTTAACAAATGGACTTATTTTGCATGAGTCATCAGTGCATATTATTTTAAAGAGAAGAAGTTTTCATAATCTTAATCATAATCTTATCACAATACAATAACATTTTCTGTCTCTGAAATAATAGACAGTCAGAGAGTTATATAAACTAAAATTAAGACAGACTATCAGTCACTATCCAAACAAAACTCAGTCTCTATTATTCTGCAATAATGATTTTAACTCAGAAAAACATCTAATATTAATACTGTAAAAATGCATTGCAGATTTTGTATCGTGCTGCCTCACATTTGTATGAATGAGCGCATCTCACAAAGGCACATGGACACAGGTCATGTTAAATTGATGATTCTGGATCCAGTGTTACTGTTGAGATAAATGAGGAATGAGTCCTCCGTCCAGAGCTCAGCACTGCTGCCTTCATCTTAATGAGTCTGACGCAAACGCAGACATAAAACACACTCCTGCGCATGTTGCTCTGCCTCCACCCCTGCCCAGCGTCTGTCAACTTGTGTGTCCTGACTGTGTTCACAGTGGTCTGCTAGTGAGCTGCTTACTCCAGCTGCACAGTATGTACTGTTTACTGTCTGCTGCTCACTAATAGTTGTGAAATAGCATTCTATACACAATGTATGTTAAATACTGTAGTGTAAACTGTATGCTACAGTGTCACATGACTCCAGTGCACATGTTTAAAGGAATAATTCACCTCTTATAATAAATGTTGGCTGTCTGTTTGATATTAACAAATATATATATATATATATATATATATATATATATATATATATATATATATATATATATATATATATATATATACGAAATATATATCACACGAAAAAGTGGTGGAAGGAAGTAGTTCTGCACAAAATAGGGCTTTTAAAGACACCATTGTTTTTAATGTATTTACACACTCACCATGCTGTGTTAACTACATCAATACCTATACGATGTTGGCTATTCCTTCATTATTTATACATTAATTAAGCAGGTAAAGGTCTGGAATTTAAAAAAAGAAAGTTTTCCATTCACATTTGGAAGCTGTTGCTCTGAACCGACCGACATCATGTGGTCAAAGGATTTCTCCATGCAGGTGAAACAGTCAATTGTTCGGCTTCAAAAACAAAACTAATCCATCAGAGAGAGCGAGCAGGAACATTAGGGGTGGCCAGATTAACAGTCTGGTACATTCTGAGAAAAAAAGATCCCACAGGTGAGCTCAGCAACTGAAAAAGGCCTGGATGTCCACGGAGGACAACAGTGGTGGATAATCTGAGAATCCTTGGTAAAGAAAAACCCTTTCACAACATCCTGCCAAGAGAAGAACACTCTCCAGGGGGTAGACGTGTCACTGTCAGAGTCTACAATCAAGAGAAGATTCATAAGAGTTAATACAGACGGTTCACCACAAGGTGCAAATAAGGCCTGATTAGACTTTACCAAAAAACATCTAAAAAAGACAGACCACTTCTGGAAAAGCGCTCTTTGTACCAGAATGACAGGAAGAAAAACATATGGAGAAGGTTTGGAACAGCTCATGATTCAAAGCATTCAGCATCATTTGTGAAACATGGTGAAGCAGTGTGACGGCATTAACATGCATTTATTGATGACGTGACAGAAGACAGAAGCAGCCGGATGAATTCTGAAGTGCACAGGTTTAACAGAAATGAGTCGAACAAGACAAATTAAAGAGTCTATCAAAGCTGTATGCATTGAAACACGAGAGCCGAATTCCTCAGGAAGTAATAAATCAGTTCTAGTGCCACAAGAACCAAGCAAGATGACCAACCAACTTGTTCACACAACAGCTTTCAACATGAACACCACTAGAGCAATTATTTACAATTTCAATTCGAAGAAGAGATTGTCAAATTTGTTGTTCATAATTGAAATGCAACGCTGGACATCACATGAAAACCCATGAGAGTACTGCACAAGTCCCATTGACCCCCCCCCCCCCCCACCTAGCAGAACCAGATTGAAATTCCTAAGGGGGGGAAGGGCTTTAAACCTCTTTCTTCACAGAAAAGTCTTTTGCCAGAGAATGGCAAAGAAACTTCTTTTGTACATATATATGGACCAGAATGAACTCAAAAAGACTTATAAATGAATCATTCCATTGCTTAACTCCATATTAATTTATGTGTAAACCACACATTTGACTATCATGTATAATCACTTATTGTGTGTCTTTTGATAACTATAGGATACATAGTCATGTCTAGTATAGATATAATCTAATTTTCTTGCTTGATATTGTCCTGACAATCATTTATTTGTAAAATATATCATAATCGTGTTATAGGAATCATGTCCAAAATTAGACCCTGCCAGAGCAGGAACATTCGGACCACATGCTTGGTAAGATAAACATATCCCCGAGCCAAGACAATATCTGACTGGTCAAGACAACATTTGAGGTGTGGCCAACAGGCCAGTTTAAATACCTAAGACATCGTAAAATCTTTGCTTTTAGTTCCAGCCTTGCTCGTGCTATCAGTCATGCCTGCTCTTAGCTTTTAGCTTTGCTACATAGCTTTAGCTTTTAGCTTCTAGCCATGCAGTTTAATCATCATTGTTCTTTGAGCGCGGTTCTGCATGCTTTGGCCTGCACGCCTGCTACTTAGCCACGATGAGAAGGAACACAACCTAGTCTCGTCAAACTTTATTTCTTTTCTTTTCCATTTGAGAGTTTCGTGTTCTGAGTTAAGTTTTGTAACATCGAGTCTCCGACGCCTGACCTCGGGTGTCCGTTCAACTTCGACCAGCCCACACGACTCTGCACTTTCAGCCAATGCCCAACAAACACGGGCTTCCCAAGACGTCACTTCAGCGACTGAACTTCCAGCCAATCAACGACCTCGGGATAGCCCTTTCACCGAGACTCCTTTTTCACAGGAGACGCAAGTAACTTTACCTCCAGACTCTGACATTTGTGCTGGTGTATCTAATATAATTTTAACCCCATTGAGGAACTCAATGCGAGCGTTAATTAAGTGATTGATGGCTAACTTTCGATCTTCCTGCAACTTGTGTGAATGTGTGTGTGCGTGCGTTTATGTGTTAGATTAGTTTATATGTCTTAGATTTATCTAATAAAGCCTTATTCATATTGAAAAGAGTATCTTGTGTTTTGTGCTTACAAGTTAATGTCTTAAACTGCCGATCTTGTTACTGTGCTAATTAATAGTGTTTTCACTGTAGTTTGGATATTAGTATCCAGCGCAGATTTGATGTTAAACGGCTAGTTCACTGAATCGCAGGGCGTCTCCGTGAACAGCCGTGAAACAGTGATTCTGTTCAAATTCCCTTTAAAATCTTAAATGATTCCCTTTGAGCTAAATTGACCTGTTTCCCTTACACAGGGATATATACTCTGCCCAGATTCAGTCAAATACAACAAAGTTGATTGGAATGGTGCTTCATAGTACAAATGAACGATGACCCAAAACATACTGCAATACTACCCAAAATATTCTGCAATTGCCAAGTCAATCTCCTGATCTCAACCTGATTGAGAACACATTTAACTTGCTGAAAACAAAACTAAAGGCAGAAAGACTCACAAACAACAACTGAAGTCAGCTGCAGTAAAGGCCTGGCAAAGCATCACAAAGGAGTAATCCCAGTCTCTGGTGATGTCAATGAGTTCCAGACTTGAGACACCCATTGCCTGCAAAAGATCCTTAACAAAATAAAAAAAAATAACTATTTTATTTATGATTATATTTCTTTGTCCAATAACATTTGAGCCCCTGAAAATGGAGTTGCTGTGTATAAAAATGGTTGTAATTATTAAGCATTTTATGTTATCATTTTTGTTCAACCCTTTAAATTAAAGCTTAAAGTCTGCACTTCAATTTCATCTTGATTTTTTCATTTTAATTCTATTCTGGTGGAATACAGAGCCAAAAATAAGAAAATTGTGTCAGTGTCTAAATATTTACAGACTTAACTATATATATGTACATACACACATTTATATACAGCATATTGTAATATTTGTTGTCCCCTTTATGATAATTTCCTCATTTTGGACATTGCATTGTATAAAAAAAAAACAGCTAAATTAATGTAAATGCAAATTTGTTGTTTAAGCATATGCAAAATGTACAGTATACCGAACACACTGCACTTTGTAGTATGAAAATATCATTTTTTACCCCCCTTTTCTCTCTTTCCCATCAGTGGCTCTCCTTCCTAATAATCTGTTTCCTTCAAGTCCTTCATTCCTCTATACTGCTTCTATTCACTCCTCTTTTCATTAGCCTGTCTCTCCATCCATCCTGCTTCCCCTTTACCTCCTCCCCCA
The DNA here is from genome assembly GCF_003368295.1 of Carassius auratus. Taxonomy (NCBI): domain Eukaryota; kingdom Metazoa; phylum Chordata; class Actinopteri; order Cypriniformes; family Cyprinidae; genus Carassius; species Carassius auratus. Next base: position 14,387,684 of record NC_039256.1, read on the forward strand.
CATGCATTTTGCAGCATGTGCATGTGCGTTTCTGCGCGCGTGTGATCATTCTTGCAGTGGACACTTCTGTGAATGGCGTCTGAATAGGGAGTACCTGTAAGTGGTTCGATGTCATTGATCGGCACCTGGTTGAGTAGAGTGGATAAGATGCCCTGTACAGGCCCCATGTGACTTATGGCCTTCCCCATGACCCCCCTCGCTGGGGCATGAATCATGTTCTCCTGCCTGTCCGCATCCATCCATCGGCTCAGAGCCAAGGCTAATGGAGCTAATATCCTGCCACACCAGGATGGACTACGGGACGGAGGGAAATATGTGCAGTCTTTAAAAGCCTCTCTCTGGATCTATTTAAAGCGGAGAACAGATGCACTGCCAGTGCAGCACCTGATCAACATTATTGTCTTTCAGCCATGATTGGATAAACTCACCATCTCCCCCCTGTGGAGGAAGACATATGCTGTTATGGTCCACGAACAAACACAGCCTCAACACTGCAGAAAACATTTGACTGTTTAAAAAATGTATTAGAAAACAAAGGTGTATGTAGATTTTGTCACATTTTCATGTCTTGTCTGCATGCCTGTTTATGTTTGGCATCAAAACTCAAGTAAATGTGGTTTTCTAGATCTATCTATCTATCTATCTATCTATCTATCTATTAGGGGTGTAACGATACGCGTATTCGTATTGAACCGTTCGGTACGAGGCTTTCGGTTCGGTACGCGGTACGCATTATGTACCGAACGGTTCGTTGGACTAATTAATTCAATTTGGAAAATAAAAAAGGTGTGTGAAATATAATGTTATGCGTTCAACAAGGTAGCCCAATAACCCAAACGACGTAACAGGCAATGCCCCTGACACCCCCGAAGAAAAAAAAACACCAACTTATATGTTTATGTTAGGCTACTCAGTCAGGCGCTCGCTCACTCAGTACGCGCTGAAGGCTCGGTACGGAGCCCCGCACGTCACCTGTAGGAGAGAAAAAACATCAATCCGTGGCGACGGTTTTGCAATCCGTCCCCTCAGTTTATAAACCGTGCTCATGAATTAATAAACTGTTCACTCGGTTTAACAAATCGTACCCAGGATTAACAAACCGTGCCCACGAATTCCCAGTCCGTGCGTTTAGATTGTGTAAACCGTACCCTCGGTTTTTGAATCCTTACCCACGAATTCATAATCCGTGCGCACGCTTTCGCAATCCGTTCCCTCGGATTTGAAAACTGACACGCATTTTACACTTAACAGTGAAACATGCATCTAACTCCGGCAGGTGGGGTGAGGTGGGTGGAGCTTAGTATAATAAAATCACAAAAATAAGTCTTCATGTTAAGAAAGAATTGTACACAAGCATTTCCAAAACTGTCCAAAGGTTATTTAAAAATAAAGCAATTCACAAATTATTTTATGACAAATATTTTTACTGTCTTGTACTCATTTATTTAGCCTACAAATTAAAATTATAAAAAATAACTTTATTTTTATTTGTATCATTATTATATATTATTAAACAGGTTATGCATAAGAATCTTTTATCCAAAATAACTTACAAAAGAGGAAAAAATTACTCCAGAGTCAGTCACAATGCCAGGTTTATTGCACAATAATAATCAAGTGCTATTATAGATTATCAGCAATTGAACAAGATTTTAATGCGCATCTTTCTTATTAAATCTTTGTATTCCACCTCGTACTACACTTGATAGAGAATCACTTAAGACACTTTGCTGTAAACCTATTCCACATAATAATATTCAATAAAACTGTATGTTAACACGTAGGAGTTTGCTGCATGAATCCGTGAGTACGGTTTACAAATCCGAGGGAACGGATTGCGAAAGCGTGCGCACGGATTATGAATTCGTGGGTACGGATTCAAAAACCGAGGGTACGGTTTACAAAATCTAAGTGCACGGATTGGAAATTCGTGGGCACGGTTTGTTAATCCGTGGGCACGATTTGTTAAATCGAGTGAACAGTTTATGAATTCGTGAGTACGGTTTATAAACTGAGGGGACGGATTGCAAAACCGTCGCCACGGATTGATGTTTTTTCTCTCCTACAGGTGACGTCCCGGGCTCCGTATACGGACATCACCGCAGCGAATGGTGCATTTACGTTATAGCCGCGGATATGAGACCTTACTCTGTAGTGGAAAACGCAGGTTTTAAGAACATGCTTAATGTAATTGAGCCCCATTACAATATTCCTTCACGAGCCCATTTCAGACAGACCGTAATTCCTGCTTTGTTCCAAAAAACATAAGCCCAAATAGAGAACCAATTGAGTAAAAACACACTAAATATAAAGAGTTATAGAGTTCCATATAAAAAGAGTTACATCTTTGTATTTGTTCATAACCACTACAACAATATTACATTTAATTTTTTTAAAAAAATTTATAAGGAGCTATTTTTGTTTTATACAGTATGCTGCTAAGAAAACACCATAGAAGATGGGTAAAGAATAGCTCCATCATTGTTCAATGTAAAAAAACACATACTTTGTTAGTTTTAATAAATAAAACATTTTTAAAAAAATCAAGGAAATTTATCTGCCAATTTTTTCTTTTTGCTGTATCTAAAACGTACCGAACCGTACCGAACCGAACCGTGACATCAGTGTATTGAACCGAACCGAACCGTGAATTTTGTGAACCGTTACACCCCTACTATCTATCTATCTATCTATCTATCTATCTATCTATCTATCTATCTATCTATCTATCTATCAAATTCAGATTGTTTTATTTCCCAGTTGCTACCTCAGTTTGAATTCAGTTGAAATTCTGGATTAAGTTATTTTAATTCCAATTCTGAGTGGCACACTAGTTATCTATTTCTCTTGTTGTAATGCTTTACTGTGCACATTGTTTTTACTCAGGATCATTAGCTGTTGGTGATTGCTAAATCTGAATTCTTAAGAAGTCATCATTACAGTTATTTTTTTTTACCCAAATATTATGTTCAGCTTGTTGGGTAATTTTATGGGTTATTTTTAATATAGACAATATGGACAAACCCAGGAATTGGGTTGTTTTGACCCAGCGGTTGCAGGTGCTGGGTAGTTTTTCTGTAAATATTATTTTTTTCTGCCTGGCAGCTGGGTTGAGCCTTTCTGACGAAACAGTCAGAGGACAGGCTTTTTGCGTCCTACAGGAGAGAGCGGTTCTCAGCACCGCCGCCACCGATTTGATGCACTTCCTCTGTGAAATAAAGGTTTGTATATGTTTCATTTCTTTTATGAAGACTTTACTGTGCTGTAAATTATATTATTTTATGCAGCGCAACATAAGGATGAGTCCATCAAATGCGTCGGCAGCGGTCAGCAGTTAAATTTAATTTTATGTTTCAATATGTTTTCTAATCTCTGTATTGTTTGTTTATGAGCAGGTTTTGGAGTCAGTCATGGCACCTTTAGCTATGAGTGAAACGCGTGGCCACAATCTGAAGTTCTCCTGCGAACAGCAGTCTTTCACCGGCTCAGTAACACACTGGCACACCATTTCGGTAAAAAATGTATTACAGAGAATACACTTCAATTGAATACACTTAAATTAAAAAACTACTTTTAAATGCTACATAGTTTTTTCTAAAATGATTGTAAAAATTGTTGAAATGTATGTAATATTGTAAACTATTCTGTATACACCCAAATAAATTCAATTTGTCTCGTATTTTGTCCATGTGTTCTTGCTTAATAATGGTTCATCTTTTGATTATTGATGTTGCTTTTAATAATTATATGTGTGATTTTTAACTTCCAGACCATTTTAAGGCAGAAATATCATCATTTTAAACAAAAGTTGACTTAAATAAAACAGCCCAGCATGCTGGGTCAAAACCTTAACCCAACAATCTGGGTAAAAATAACCTTGCATGTGTTCTTTCTTATGTTTACCCAGCTCACCCTCGAGCCATCCTAGATGTATCTGACTGTCCTCTTTCAGACGGATACAATCAGAGTTATATAAAATGTATAAAATATCCTGGTTCTTCTAAGCTTTATAATGGCAGTGATTGGTGGTCAAAATTTTGAAGTCCATTAAAGTGCATCTATCAATCATAAAAATCGCTCCACATGGGGTGGTGGAGGGGTTAACAAAGGATTTCTGAAGTGAATCAATGCAAAATATCATTGGGTAATTTTCATTTTTGGGTGACCTATCCCTTTAAATTTAAACATTAGCCTATATTGTGTGTTCCCCAATGCTTAGAATTAATAGATTCAAACTAAATTTCTTTCTACCTAAAAAAAGTCTTCAATATTACAAACCTCATCTTCAGAACTGACTGAGATGCAAAGGGGGATGGACCACTTTGTGTATCACACAGGAAACAGTTAAAGGCTAGCAGCTCGATAGCACACACATTGTCACTGCAGGGAAGAGGACATATGCTTGAACAGATGTAATGTAAGGTTGAATGTTATATCATTCTGCTTTCCTCCATTTCCTGCTGGAGTGATGTGTGACCTTTAGAGACACAGGCGATTGTGCTCTGAGACATCTCTCGTTCTCTCTTTATGCCCCTCTGTTCTCTCTCTCTTTGCTGTGCTGTGTGTTTGTGTGTGCATGTTAATTAGTTAATTAGCTCATTATGAAATGGCAGGCTCAGGTGGTGGGCCATCCTGTACTGGTTCACTCCATGCGGCCTCACCAATGTAGTGTCTGCTTTATACCTGATACTAGATACGTCACATAAATACATCCATATACTGAATCAGACATAAGGGTTTATGAAGGTTATGAAGAACTGTTGAACAACTGAGTCACTTCCTGGTTACTTTTTATGCTCTGGATCCTGGGAATAGCATTAGGCTTCAATTGTTTATAATACATTTTCATCGTGATGAATATTATATGTAGAGTTAAGTTTGTGTGTGAATGCCATTGCAAAAGCTTGCTGGTTTATTAACAGAAAGGATTATGCAACAGAAAATACATTTCCCATGATTCTCAAGGGTAAGCACCTAATGTGCTTCTTTTGCATTTAAATTTGTTGCAGTAGGGCTTAAAAATAGATGTGCTGAAGAAGGAACTTCCAAGGAAGAGGAATTATCATAATTTTGGGTTATGTGCACATTAATGACACGTATTATTAACCACTGAGAAACTATGATAACCAGGATGTTGTGATGTTTAAGATGGTTGAAGTCTCTTAAGTGAAGGTTTTATTTATTTATTTATTCATACTGTATTATATATTAGTAATATTAAGATTTTGTATGCAACAAAGCTTATTGTCTTCTAATGCAAAGCTAATGACTAATGCTTGACCAGTATGTGTCATGCAAATAATTATTTGTAAGATAGTATACAAACCCAATATTTTGTCAACTTCCGAACACTGTCAGAAAAAAAATGGTACTAAATCTGTCACAAAAAGGACTTAAAAGGACTAATATCCACCCTTTAGGGGTAAATAAGATACAAAAGTGTACCTTTTGAAAAGATACCACCACAGTGATAGCCTTTGTACCTTTTTCTGTGAGTGTATTTGATTTTTGACATGAATGCATGACATGTTGTAATAATAACTAAAGCAGAATCCTGTCAGGTGCATTTTTTCTGCGTTGTGAGAAGCCAGATTTACTGTGAATTGAAGTTAAAACTACGTGAGACATGTAACTGGAGTATCTATCTATCTACCTATCATTCTATTGCTCTATCAATATATTCATTGTTCTTTTGTTTTATCATGCTGTCGAGCTGTAACTGAAACCATTGTTTTTGTTTTTAAATTATTTGAATTTTTGGACAGCATTATTTCTTATATCTATTTCTTTCTTTTTTTCTTTTTTTTATTACAAGAAATCATAACAATAAAATTCTGATGTTCCCAATTACCCTTGGAAGTTCACTTATAACTGGTTAGAAATCATAGACCTACATTTGCCACAATGCAGTATTCAGCACACACTGTGTTCAATACTGCATCCCACAATGCCGAGCTTCTCAAACTAAGGGAAGAAGAGACATTAGAAAAGAGGGGTGTGGATTTTTTTGTGAGTGTGAAATTATTTATTGTCATCTGGGAAGAGCGACCGTAAACACTTACACAGCATATCAGCGAATGTGTTCAGAATGTTTAATTCTGATTTCCATAATTACTGAAAGACTTTCCTGTAACAATAACATTGTTTTGGTCGGTTGCCATGGATTTCATCAGAGCTGGTCCATTCTCCGCGGACACGAGTGTTGCGGGCTGCTCTCTTGATCTGTGACTCGTGAGGGGAGGAGTTGTGATCGTGACCGTCCCTCAATATCCGCTCATAAAGTGTACAAAACATGACGTCAGTTCAAGATAGAAAACCTGTGCCACAATGCAGTGTGCTTGACTTTATTACAGACATTAAATGTTTAACATCTCTTCCTTGACTCATTTTTAATCAAACTTACAAATTCAGACCATTTTTTCTGAAAATTGTGTTTAAATGCAAACTAAAATACGAGTCTTCACACCATAATTTTGCTTTCTCCAGTGAAGAGTCATTTCGTCTGAATCAGGAGTGAAATATGCACAGATGAAGTGCCGTTTACAAGCAATGAATGATGAATTTTCATTTTTTAACCATTTGTAAACCAATTTTGACTTTATTATTTGATTACAATTGGACACATTCTTATACTTTATACTATATTATAATCAAAAGCAGAAAACGATCTTGAATTTAACCCGATTTAACCATGTTAGTGATGTAATGTGACAACATTGTACCTTAATATTGATTGCATACTGCATGCAGCTTCACATACTGTTTTATAAAGATAGCATTTCTGTGCAGCATGCTACTGTCCTCCCTCTCTCTATCTCTCTCTCTCTCTTTATATCTGTCACTCTTAACTGTTTCTCTCTGTCTATCTCTGTCTGGCTCTTTGTCCGGGCAGACGATTGGATCATGGATTCCCCATGTCTCTGGCTGCAGAGATCCTGATGTGATGTGCTGGTGTTTGCAGTAGGCAGCTTGATTCTGCGTGACTCTGACACACTGCAGAATATCTGAACCCTCAGTGTGGCTGTGAGCCAGCGATGCCTGCGAGAAAATCCTCCCATCTGCCATGTGTATTTGGCAGCGTGTGTCTCACTCTGGTTTATATACAGAATGATACAGTGTTTTGTGGAAGAGTGTGTGTGTGTGTGTGTGTGTGTGTGTCTGCAGTTTCAGTTCTGTTGCCATATTGGAGAAATATTTAGCAGTGCTGTGTACAGATAGAAACAGAAATAAATTCTGATCCCCTGATGTTAAACAAGGAGTCCATCCAAATTTCTGTTATGATGCTTTAATTTCTTAGTGTCTTTATTCAATCTTCCAAAGTTTCCATGGATGAGAGAAAGTCATGCATGTTTGGAACAACATGAGGGTGAATAAATAATGATGACAGAAACAGTTACTCTGAAGTTTGAAATATATATTTAATAACTTTTGAATATTTAAATAAATTCTGTTGTCTAGGTTAGTAAAATTAATGTTTGATTTGCCTGTGCCCCACTTTTCGAATCCAGTTTCTTCTTCTTTTTTTTCTCTATATATATATTGGATGTTCTTAGAATGGTACATTATCTAATATTTTGTGAAGAAGGTACATTGCAGTTTGGTCATTATTTTACACAATAATACCAGAATGTGTTTGTTTGTTACCGGAATGTCTGTCTTAATTTTCTTAACATAATTTTATTTAATTTATTTTGTGCTTTTGTTGATTTTTTTTTATTAGTTTAGTTTTATTTATTTCTATTTAGCATTTAATTGGAATTTATTATTAACTCTAGTTCTTCAGTTTAAAGCTTTTACATTGTAGTTTTTCATCTAATATTTTTTCATTTTATTTATTCTTATTTGAATTTATATTATTTATATTATATGCTACAATGCAATGCACTCAACCTTCTATGTGTCCTGTGATTTTAAAGGGACTATATGTATGAATTGTCATTCATTAATCGTCTTATTATTTCCAGTGTGAACAGCTTGTAATGAAACTTAAAAAACAAGACCTTCTCCGACTTCCTGGGTTGTCTATGAAAGAATATAGGATGTTTTTTATATGTTATGTGAGTTAAGAAATCAGGATATTTGTATCAAATGTAAACTGTCTACCACACATTGAATTGTATTGAGGTCATGTGACAATAATGTAGCATACTACGGCTGAAGTGTTTATCATGCTGTATTATGCTTTACATGCTATTTTTGAAAAATAGTAGGCAGTGTACAGTATATGCACTCAGAAAAAAGCTTCAACTGTTGCATAAGGTACTAATAGGTGCTTTCAACGTACTTGAATGTATCTTTAAGATACTAAAACATACCATTTAGGGTTAAGTAAAGTAATTTTGTGCCTTAGGGTACCACCATGGTGACAGCTTTGTACTATAGCTTTGTATTCTTTTTTTTTTATATTTATATGCTAGCATTCTGAACACAGCCTTTGAGACATTTTTCACGATGTGTATGATGCTCAATCTCTGACATTCTCTGGTTTGTGTTTGTCCGTATGTTTCTATAGTAACCACTACATTGTCTCCGGGCTCAAGTCATGCCAGGAAGTGCAATGAAACCGAGAAGACATACTGCGTTAACGGTGGAGACTGTTATTTCATACACGGTATAAATCAGCTGTCCTGCAAGTAAGTTAAACACATTCAGAATACATTCATTTTATCTTATCCCACGTAAACAATACCTTAACCTTATATTATGTCATTGTTTACGGCTTATTTTTACTATGCATTGGTCTGACATCACCAGACTCCAAATAGGGCTGTCAAATTAACATACTGGGCCCTATTTTAACGATCTGAAACGCAAGTGTCAAAGCGCAAAGCGCAAGTAACTTTGTGGGCGGGTCTCGGCGCTGTTGCTATTTTCCCGGCGGGATAAATGGCTCTTGCGCCCGGCGCAAATCTAAAATGGGTTGGTCTGAAGTAGCTTCATTATTCATAGGTGTGGTTTGGGCGTAACGTGAAATAAACCAATCAGAGCGTCATCCAACATTCCCTTTAAAAGCAGGTGCGCAAGTTCCATTATGGATTGCTATTATTATGGCGTATTTACCAGGCGCACGCCAGGAGCGGTTCACAGCCGAGGAGACTGATGTTCTTGTAAGAGCAATGAAAGACAGAGAAGTTGTGTTGTATGGCGATGGGAGAAACCTACCCAAAATAGCGTCGGTTAAACAGGCGTGGGAGGAAATAGCCACAATTGTTTCATCGATTTTTTTTTCCTGGTTCTTGACGGACAAACCAATTTGTCAGATGTCCTTATATACATATATGACCTCAAACAGGTCTGATCCTTAATTACTACAATTAGCCTGAATAATTTGTAAGCTAGATTTATGCCTATTTTTTCACATCTTCGTGGCACACCACAATGATTTCCGTCATCTCATGTGTTAATATTTTTTTAAGTGTAACAATTTATGATTTGCAAAAATAACTGTTGCATCTGTGTAGATTACATGAGCAAAGTGTATGCGCGTTGTGCACGCTATACATTATGGTCAAGCATGCGCCCTTAAAATAGCATAAGAAACAAAGCGCAACGCGCCACTGACTTTAGACTAGGTTTTTTCTGGTCAGTGGCGCAATTGTTTAATGGAACAGCAAAATAGCACCAGGGATTGTTTGCGCCGGAACACGCCTCCTTTTTTGCGCTGAACCGCCCAGGGAGCGCAAGTTCATTCACTAGTTTAGCGACGTGCTTCTGTGGAGGGAAAAGCGCGTTTTGCGCAGGTGCAAAATAGGAATGACACATGCGTCGGTGTACAAAGTCAATTGCGCTGGGTGCAAGATAGGGCCCACTGTATTAATCTATATAAATTCATATTTAAAGTAAACACAGTTGAAGCAGTCTTATTTTAGTATTGTTTATGTACAATTACTTATTAATATTTTGAATTAGCTTTCCCTTTTATATTTGTACTTATTTTAATTTTGGTTTAAGTTGTAGTACTTCTGTTACTACGTGATTTTGTAATTGTATTTTTTTTATTTACTTATTTTTAGCGTAGCTTTAACTTATCTTTATTTCAGTTGTAGTCATTTTTGTAGGTCTACTTCATTTTAAATGTATTTATTTAAATGATTTGCCAAGGCAGCATTTCCGGATTTTCAAATAATATTTATATTTTATTTAAATTTAGCTTTGCTTCAGTTACAGAAAACTGCATCAGAGCAAATCAGTTACCACCTTCTGTAGTTGTGGCTGTTAACATGTTTATGGGTAATCCATGTTAATAAATAAAATCTATTATTACAGTTAGAGCAGTTGTGTGAAACTATTTTATTCAGTTTTCATTTTACTTCATGTCCATTCAAATACAGCATAAAGTTATGCATTGCTCCAGTTCAAATTTGTGAATTTAAAAGAAATTTCATTCTAAAAAAACATACAGTGCTGCAATGAAACCGTGTAAGTTTAGTTTTGTTGGGACTTTGCTGAGAAAAAAAGAGTGAGCTTGGACTCTTGAGTTTTAATTGCCTGAGAAATGACAGTGTGTCTGAGGGTCTGGAGGAAGGGGACAGGGTTTGCCGTGTCGCCTGTCAGCTCAATCGATGTATACAGCCGCGTTATCAATAGTACGCTGACTTACTGCTCCCCTGTGATACCACAGACACAATGCTCTGTTCTTATCAGCCATTTTGGACAGGGCAGTGCAGATTTACAGTGTATGCGCCAATTTTTTTAAGGAAGAGAAACAAACCCATGAAAGCTGTTTAAAGCTCAAATCCTTTGGGGAGATGTCATCCTTTAACTGTGACTCGTCGAGTCAATCTCTTTAATTTACAGAACAGAGCGTCTGAAGCGGCAATAAGGGTTAATAGCCCTCAGGGAAGCATGGACTGATTTGAAAATAGTGTGTGTTGCTCTTGGCTTTCTTGACACAGTGATTCACTTACATGCCTGAGAGTTTATCTTCAACAGCACTGAAGCTTTACTTCACAGTACAGGTGGGCGGTATGAGCAAAATCCTTTAGCAAAGTATGAGATGTTTTATATCGTGGTGGAAATATAAAATATATTAATAATGAATCATACTTCATCTCATTTGATTATGTGTGTGTACTGTGTACTGTGTGTGTGTGTGTGTGTGTGTGTGTGTGTGTGTGTGTGTGTGTGTGTATATATATATATATATATATATATATATATATATATGCAATTATATATATTGTATATATTTTTTATATTTCAGTAAAATATATTGAATATTTTAATTATATATGCATAAAATATAAACATTAAAGGTATATGACTTAAAAACAAAAATAACAGAAAGGAATCATGGATGTGAACAGAGTGCATTGATATATTATTAAAAAAGAGATTTTTTTCCCCATAGTATAATGGAAATTGGAGAAGAGTTTAAATTTGGTGCAAATGATGCAATTAACAATAAAGCACGTTAACATGTAGATTATGTTCCCATAAAACAGAGTTAGATTTCTAAATGAATTAGTCCATTACAATTATGACATGTTTGACAGGCACTCATTTATATAATTTAAAGGATTGTTCTGGGTTCAATACAAGTTAATATATTGTTATTATATATTATAGATATTATAGACGTTCAAATGTTTGAGGTTGTTTTAATATATCTGAAAGTCACTAATGCTCAGCAAGGCTGCATTTATTAGTAAAAAATAAATAAACAGGAAAAAACTGATAAATAAATCTGGATGGCATTAATGATACAGAAAACAAAAAAAAATGTACAAAAGATATTTCTTATATTCAATTTAATGATCTATAAAGCTGGTATATCTTTAAAGTGTCTTTTTTTTTAAGTGTGTCTAATACTGTTATTAAAGAGCCTGATTGTAATATAACCTGGCATTATTTGATATTTGTTGATATAAATTGTAATTAATAAGTAAATTGGCTTTTATGAATATGAAATATGGGCAGAATTATAATAAGATTAATTGTTTAAATGTTTTTTTTATACAATTTATCAAGTACATTCAAAAAGTATGTATGAGTACATTCAAAATACTTCATCAAAACCCATATCAAATAAAGGTTTTAAACAAGGAATGTTTTCATTAACAGATTTAGCACAAATATATATATATATATATATATATATATCGACCACAGTATAAAATGTTTAGCAAAATCAAATTTTTCAGACAGACTGAAAGGTGAATTCCCCAGCAAATCTGAACTCTAAAATACCCTCAGTATATAAATAATGAAAACATGTGACTAGACGAAAGCTTTTGGCACCATTATGGAGCTTTTAGGGACTTTATTTTGCTCCTGTTTGTCCTAGGACATTCTCCTCATTAACGTGAGCTCTTATAGATGACCACAGAAGTGGAACTGATTGGCATTTTATGAGGAAGTAAAGATGTGAAGCTTCAGATTAGGATTAATTATGTACACTTATGTCTAAATACTCTGGGGCCACTGTAGATCAAACATAATGAAACCAAATAAAACAGATAAAAAATATGAACCCCACTGCATTTAAATAGTGTAGGCTCATGTTGAAAAAGAACGATAACTATCATGTTAATGATTGCTATATTAGCGTGAACACCAATATGCAATAATGTTTTGTTTATTATAAGAACATGCTGCAGTTTTGTTTTCTGACACCTTAAATGCTTGAGCTCTTTAAAGCAGGAGGGATTCTGATCGGTTGTCATTGTTTTTGTCATGCATCAGCTGGAAAACAGTCACTTTAAAAGTGATTCAAATAATATTGTTCCTCTTTGCTGTTATTGTTATAGTTGTGGTGGTTCTTTTACATTCAAAATGATTTTTAAAATATTATCATTGTCATAATTATAGTTATTGTTTTTGGTGCTATAAATGAAAACATTTGAAACATTTATATTTGACAAATGTTGCAGATAATCCACTTCATTTGTGAATAAAATATGCAAATGCAGGAGAAGCAGGAGAAGTGTCTCTTAATGTTTCAACTCCTCCTCTTATTGTAAGTGGGAAATTTCACCAAACGGTTAAATCCGACTGAAGTCAAACACACCTATTGAGCATGAGAAATATAAAAATATGAATGTGCATATCACATATTATCATATCATCATATTATTGAGAATTCAATGCCTATTATGCGGGCATTACTTGAAAGGAATGGTCTGATTTGACCAATAATTGTGATGATAATAAATATGATAATTTCATAGTTTTCAAAAGATTTCAAAACTCATACTCTGAAAAAAACAAAACTCAAAAACTACTCTTAAAATGCCATAGAAGAACTATTTTTAGTTCCACAAAGAACCACTCGGTCAAAGGTTCTTTAAATGACCATCTCTTTCATACCTTTTTAGAAACTGAAGAACCTTCTTCTTCTTTTGTGAAACAGAAAGGTTCTTTAGATGTTAAAGCTTCTTTATGGAGCCATTTAGACAAAAAAAGATTATTCTATGGCATCGTGAAGCACCTTTATTTTTAAGAGTGTAGTTAATTTGACAAAAAATTACAAATGACTAACATTTGAATGAAACATGATATTTCATAGAAAGACTGAAATAATCTGTTTTATTTACAACTTCAAATGTATATATATATATATATATATATATATATATATATATATATATATATATATATATATAGACAAATGTCTCCAGTAAGACAAAAAACGAAAAGAAAAAGGTAATAATATTTGATTGTGGCCCAATGGAGGACACTGGAGTTTTTAGGCGGGTAAGCGCCCCCTTCAGGAATTGGCATCTAATTGAACCGTCTGAATGAATCAGTTCTATATCATTAAAATGAATCGGGTTCCCCACAATGCCTATAGTTTTTTAGACCCATCCTAAACATGGCATGAAATGACATGGACCCTCTTTCCTCAGGTTCAAACTCGTCCAGCATAGCCGCAGGCTGTGACATCACAGCGATGACATCATCAGGTGGAACAGCTCGCTGGGGTTGTTCTCTGTTGTTCTAACTGCATGTTTCTCTGCTCTCTTTCTCTCTTCTCTCTCTCTCTCTCTCTCTCTCTCTCTCTCTCTCTCTCTCTCCCCCTCTTTCTCTCTCTCTCTCTCTCTGTTCCTCCTCATGTCTCTCTCTCCACTACCCCTTCCCTCTCGTTCCTTCCTTCTCCCTCTGTGGGTTTGTTTCCCTCCATCAGGTGTCCAAATGACTATACCGGTGAACGCTGTCAAACTTCCGTTATGGCCGGTTTCTACAGTATGTCCATTTCTTCTTTCTGTCTGTTTGTCTTTCTGTCTGCTCTGAAGCTGCATGTTGGCTATGATGTATGCGTGCATGTACATGTCTGATTCTGTTTGTACATTCAGAGTTTTAAATTGGTTTATTAAGCAGAGAATCATGGATGTGAGTGCATTGATATATTATTAAAAAAGAGATTTTTTTCCCCATAGTATAATGGAAATTGGAGAAGAGTTTAAATTTGGTGCAAATGATGCAATTAACAATAAAGCACGTTAACATGTAGATTATGTTCCCATAAAACAGAGTTAGATTTCTAAATGAATTAGTCCATTACAATTATGACATGTTTGACAGGCACTCATTTATATAATTTAAAGGATTGTTCTGGGTTCAATACAAGTTAATATATTGTTATTATATATTATAGATATTATAGACGTTCAAATGTTTGAGGTTGTTTTAATATATCTGAAAGTCACTAATGCTCAGCAAGGCTGCATTTATTAGTAAAAAATAAATAAACAGGAAAAAACTGAAGTAATTTGGTGAAATATTATTAAAATTTTAAATAAGTGTTTTCTGTTTTAAAATCTTAATTTATTCTTGAATTTTCAGTAACGTTACTTTTCAGTGCCACATGATACTTCAGAAATCATTAATATGATATTTAATTAATGTGATGATTTGCTGCTCCAGAAATAGTTCTTATTATTATGAGTGAAAACAGTGCTGTTTAAAATTTTTGTGGAAATAATGATACAATTTCTTCATGGGATTATTATTATTATATATATTTTTTTTACTGTCACTCTCAATCAATTTAATGTTGCTGAATAAGTATTGATTTATTTATTTTTAATTTTACTGACCGCAGACTTTTGAATCGAAATGAAGGTCATCTGCTGTCAATTTCACATAATACACAAGAATAACAGAAAGGGACCATTTACATAGAAAAACACAACATTTTGTCTTTTTTCCCAGAAGAACAGAAAGGGGCTGGTTAAAAAATTTTTTTTACATCCTACAAACTTTGTGTTATGTGTTTTGTATGGAAGATGTACAATAGATTTTCTTGGTACTGTGTGTCTCGGTGTTAGGGTTAGACATTGTAGACTAAATTGTATGATTATTCTGCATACCAAACTGTATATGTAATCTATTCCGTGGTTCTACACATATCTCTGCTTTCAAATCCTCCATAATAGCATTATACGTGCATTACTGCAAGTGTAATTTTAGCTCATTTTAACGATGAGAAAATCCTCAGATACCGATGGTTGTGTTGAACCTGGAACATTTCTATCAAGTTCTGGTTGTTAAGTAATATTGATGCTGTTGTTTTGTATGATCTCTAACAGCGTTCTGAGCCTGAGGCATGATGCATGACCCTTACCTCTAACCTTTGACCTCTAGAACCGCTGCTTTCCAAACAGCGGTAGTTGGCTATGAGGAGCCCTCAGTATTGCCAGTATCATGCATGCTGATGTGCCTGAGTACAAGATGTGTTTATACCTTTGCACATATGCAGTGGAAGTTTAAAAATATACATGAAAATGTAATACTGTGACTAAACCAAAGCCATCTGATTGTTGTTTTGCATTTGAATCATTAGATGTCTGTCTACGTTCATCTGTACTTGTGTCTTTTTGTGTTGCAATTGTGCTTTTGTGTTTAACGGTTTGTTTTTATGTTTTGTTTTTTCTTAACCTTAAACCAGAAATGAGGTCTAGTAAATATGGCAGTAAGTGTGGCTGTCTATGTCTGCATGCATTTTTGTACGCTTGCTTACATGCGATGAACAAGAAAGGCGTGTTGTCTGTTTGTTTACTGGTTTTTCCGTCGGTTTTGTTTCTGTTTTAAGGAGTTGGCCAGTGTGTGTCTGCATTGTCTGTCTGTTACTGGAACGTATAGTCACTCACCTCAATGTCTCGAACAAAACTAACCAAACAACACCACTGATCGCATTCTAGTGAACCACAAGTGGATATTTGTACCTGAAACCTGTTTTCTTTTTTTTTTTCCTTCTTTTTTTACATTGTCAACTTTCTGCATTGGCAGAGCATCTTGGAATTGAAATCATGGGTATGAAGTTATTATTTGTTTGATTCTTTAGTTTTTAAGGTTCATGACATAATTTGATGACATAGATTAAGCATATTCACATAAGGACTCGTCTCGTTCTATTTTCTCTGTCCTATATTTGAACAAGCAAATACATTCCCAGCTTCTGATTTACTTTTTCAGCTCTGACAAAGCGACACTCATTTTTAGGAATATAGGAAACACATCAGTCAGGTAGATCAGTATTTATAAAACGCATATTTCCTATTCTGTGACTGTATATCAGTTGAATTCTTGAATTATATACCAAGTTGTGCTATTGTTAGGAATGTAGCAATTTGTGTATTTTATCAAAACCACCATTTTATAAAAGCGATGAGCCACTTAAGGCCAGGTGTTACAGTGATTTTACCACAGCCTTCTATGGTTTATTGCTGTAATAAATTATTCAATTTAAACCCATTATGCTAATGTGATTCAACTTCTTAGAGAAATAAGATTTCAAGAATAGCTTGTTATTCTATACACTGCAAAAAAAAAAAGAGAGAGATTCTTAACCAGTGTTTTTGACATGTTTTCCAGTCAAATATCCAAACATAAAACTAATTTAAAAGAAAATACGACATATGGGGTCTCACTTGGGAGGTCAATCATCTCTTGAGTTTAATAGAAAATGTCAATGAAAATTGGCTAGTGGATTTTACATACCTGAGCCACTCCCTGTGCCTACGGGTATAAATAGGCGTCAGGTGCATCCACTCTTCAGATTTTTGCTTCGGAGCTGAGTGCTTGTATGAAAAGCTTATATACTCCACAAAGCCATTCATCTGCTGTGTGTTGGGAAGTTGTTTGGTTAGCGATATGGCGTGGACAGCGGTGTCCCTTCCAGCGATTCCCCTGGGCGCTTCAACTAAAAGAGTTTTCCTAAAAGAGCAAATCATGGACGATTCACGCCTTTTTCATTCGTGTCCTTTTGGATACGGTCGTTTCCTTTCCTCTGACAACAGCCACGATCGTTGTCTTCCGTATCTGGGCATTCAGCATGCTGAAGATGGGTTCGTGGATGGTACATGCCTGCAATGCGTGTGTGACCATGCCAACGCTGCAATCGCGTCTGTCCTTTCTTAAAGGGAAAGGAGCAGACCCCTCTGTCACTACCCATCCCAGGACTGCCGGCTAGTGCACTGGGAGATTTGAGGGTGACAGTGAGAGCTTCTGCACTAGCCTACGCCCCACAGACCTCTCACCCCTTCAGCAGTGCTTGTCCTGTGCACCTGCTGGGTGATTCTGCTGGATTGTCCTATGGCTGTCCCAACGGGTCATTCGGATTGCCACCGGGGGATCAGATGTCAATTGCAACATCGTGGGATGGGCTGTTGACTTCTGTGGATGAAGATTTGGCGGGACTGCCCCCCTCGGGTGTTGTCGCCACTGCAGAATCAGACCCAGAGTTGCCCTGGCAGCTGTGAGATCAGGTTGTTGGTGAATACACTGCCCAGCCCTGAGTGCTTATGGCTGTTTGATGGGTTCTCGATGTAGAGCACGGCTCACAACTGCATTTTGCTCTTGTTCCGTTCTTCTTGGATGTGCATGGGGAAGAGACATAGTCATGGATGGCCCCTTTTATGGCCAGAAGCCACTTGTTTCCTTCCTCCATCCTTACTACCCTCGATGGTGGGGGAGCTAGGGGGTGCGTCAACATTCCCCAGCAGGAGAGTGTGACTGCAGTGCACCTGTGCCCGCAAAACGCCACCACTGGGAGGAATAGTCCAGGGTCTCATGTCCAAAGCCTGTATGCTGTCGGCGGCTATCACTGGCACACAGCTGGCCTCTGGCTCTACGCAAGTATGCGTTTCCCCCAGTGAGCCTGCTCATACAGACACTGTGCAAGGTCAGGGAGGACAAGGAACAGGTCCTGTTGGTTGTGCCTTACTGGCCCACCCGGACCTGTTTTTTGTGACTCATGCTCCTCGTGACAGCCCCTCCCTGGTGCACCCCCCTGAGGAGAAACCTCCTCTTTCAAGGGCTGGGCACCATATGGCACCCGTGTCCAGATCTTTAGAACCTCCACGTGTGGCTTCTGGACGCTATCACTCAGGATAAAGCCCCCTTCATGAGGCAGACCTCCGCTTTGAAGTGGAGTCTGTTCACGAATTGGTGTTCTTCTCACCGAGAAAGAGACCCCGTAGATGCTGGGTCAGTGTCATTCTTTCTTTCCTGCAAGAAAGTTTGGAGCATAGGCTGTCTCCCTCCACCTTGAAAGTGTATGTGGCTGCCATTGCAGACCATAATGATGCAGTGGATGGCCAGTCCCTGGGGAGCCATGTTTTAATCGTTAGGTTCTTGAGGGGTTCCAGAAGGTTAAATCCTTCTAGGGCACCCCTGATACCCTCCTGAGACCTCTCTATTGTTCTGGCCGAGGGATCCCTTTGAGCCGCTGGATTCAGTCAAGCTCAAGTTCCTGTTTCTCAAGACTGATTGCGCTTACTTCCATCAAGTATTTTCGGTAAGTGAAGATCGCCTTGTGTTCTGGCCGGCCTACTCTCACGTTGTCCTGAGACCCCGGCCTGGATACATGCCAAAGGTTTCCACCACTCCCTTCCGAGACCAGGTGGTGAACCTGCAAGCACTGCCCCCAGAGGAGGCAGATCCAGCCTTGGCATTGCTGTGTCCCGTAAGAGCACTTTGCATATACGTGGACTACACCCAGAGCTTCAGAAGCTCTGAGCAGCTCCTGGCCTGCTTTGGAGGTCAGCAGAAAGGGAAAGCTGTCTCCAAGCAAATAGGAAATAGGAAAGATTTGAAGCAATATTTCACTGAAGGTTGAAATCCCTTCCAAAAACTTTTTGAAGACAGAACAGCAGCATGGCCTCCTCCAACAGCAATGTACTCACCCTCTTGGTCCCCTTCGGTACCAATTTGCGCTGGGGCTTTGGAAGGTTATGACCTTAAGCATAGCTTTTGTGACACAACGCGACTTGTCAGCAATTGCAGCACCACAGGGTTGTGGCGTTTTCCATAAAACCCCATATGTCGTTCGACATAACTAGTAGTGACCGACAGATAGGGAAAGTCTCGGTTACGTACATAACCCTGGTTTCCGGATGGAGGGAACACAGACGTTATGTCCCCATGCCACAACCTCAAACCATTCGCTTTTGTCAGGACATGTTCTCGGCTCCTCTGCGTAAAACCTAGAGAGTGGATGAACCTGTTGCCTATTTATACCTGTAGGCACGGGGAGGGGCTCAGGTATGTAAAATCCACTTGTCCAATTTTCATTGGCATTTTCTCTTAAACTCCCAAGTGAGACCCCATATGTAATTCGACATAATGTCTCTGTTCCCTTACTTACGTAACCAAGACCTTCTCTATTTAGAGAATATATCTTGAATAGATAACAATTATTTTTCTAATTGGACTTCCATTTTTATGGGGGGGACTTTAAGAAAAACTGTTTTTGGGTTTATTAAAGTTTTACAAAAAATATACTGAGAATATATTGTAGTTTACCTCATTGTCAAAATAATAATATATATGTGTGTGTGTGTGTGTGTGTGTGTGTTTGAAATATTTAGGGACACCTTATTTAATTCCATGGTTTTCTCTATCAGGACAAAAAAAATCTGTACCTTGAACAAAAACTCAAATTTAATAAATTATTTATAAAAAAATGGAAAAGCCATGTGTGACAAAGTTAGGCCACAAAACCAGTCCTAAGTAGCACAGGTATATTTACACTGTATGGGTCAAAATTATAGATTTTTCTTTTATGCCAAAAATCTTTAGGATATTAAGTAAAGATCATGTTCCTTGAAGATATTTTTTTAATTTCTTACCGTAAATATATAAAAACATAATTTTTGATTAGTAATATGCATTGCTAAGAACTTAATCTGGACAATTTTAAAGAGGATTTTCTCAATATTTAGATTTTTTTTTGCATCCTCAGACTATCAAATAGTTGTATCTCAGCCAAATATTGTCCTAACCTAACAAACCCTGTGAAAACCTAAAGAGCATATCAGCACAAACAACTGATGATTTTGGGCTTGTTTTGTAGCCACAGGACCTGGGCACCTCACAGCCATGGAGTCGACTGTGAACTCCTCTATATACCAAAGTATTCTGTCAAATGTGAGGACATCCATCCGACAGCTAAAGCTTGGCCAAGACTGGATGAGGCAAAAGAGCGATGATCCTAAGCACACAAGAACATCTACAACAGAACGTCTGAAAAGAAAAGAATCAAAGTGTTGCAAAAGCCCAGTCAAAGTCCAGACCTCATCCTAACTGAAATGCTGCTGTGGCGAGAGCTGTGTATAAACAAATGCCCACAAACCTCAATAAAACTAGAGCAAATCATTAAAATTCCTCCAGAATGATGCTGATGCTGCTAAAACGATCTACAGGCAATTGAATCATACGGTGTCCTGAGTTTGTCATACATGGTTTTTCCATTTCGGCTTTAGTTTTGTTTAGTAAATAATGACACAGTGTGATATGTTGTGTGACGTTGTTTGTCTGAGGTTTTAATTTCAAAATTTGAAGACCTGCTAAGGACAAGATAATTTTTTATTATGTCCGTAAAGAAAACCATGGAATTCAGTAGGGTGTCCTAACTTTTTCACATAACTGTGTATTGTCAATAGGGTAAACTACAATATATTCCCTGAAAACAACTTTTACAATACCCGTCAAAAGTCTGCTATGCACAACTAACCTACTTTTATTTCTTCAAAAATACAGTAAAAACAGTAATTTGTAAAATATAATTATAATTAAGAGTAACTTTTATTTGAATATGTTTTAATGTTAAAATATTTTAGAATGGGTCTTATAACTATCAATTAAATGATAATATACAACTTTTTTGTTGTTGTTCAGGAATAGAAAGTAAAAAAAACTATATCTATTTGAAATATAACTTGTTATATGTAGTACTAATTATAAAAGCATTAGAGATAACTAAAAAGAGCATATAAGATAATTATTTCCAAAACATTACAAATATTGATAGGTAGTGTATATCAAATACAATGTTGTTTCTCAAGTACATTAATCTTGTTTTAAGGATTTATTTATTTTTTTGAGAATTTTTCCTTCTATTATAATACAAATATTTCTGTAAGCTATATTTTTCCGGGAAAACTGCATAAATATACTAATTAAGAACCTTATTAATTTTTTTTTTTTTTTTTTTTTTTTTTTTTTTTTGCAGTGCATAAAAAAAATAAGCCTTTTATTTACAAACAACATATGTGTCAGGGAGCCGAGTGAGTGGTAAAATGAGTGTTGCCCATCTCTTCTCCTGTCTTCTTGTCTGCACCACTAAAGTTCATTAGCTGATGGTCTGGGTACATCTCGCTATCTGTTTTCTCTCTCTTTGTGTACTCTGATCTCTGTTTCCTGTAACAAGCATGCAATGCAATATCAGTGTCTGACTTAACCGCCTCCCTCCCTGCCTCCCTCCTGCATTTCTCTTTTATTACACACTCATCCCCCTACTGTTTGGCCCTCAATTCTCTTCTCTCCTTCCTCCCGTCCGTTTTCTCATTCCCTCCCTTCATGTTCTGTATGCTTCCTCTGTTGCTGCCCACGTTCAGCACCCTAGAGGATGTTTCGAATATACTCGTTTTCAAAAATCAGACCCAGATATAAAAATATGTGTTCAAGGCATCTGTATACATGGTGTTCATAAAACCTGCTCATCAAAGCCTTGGTTTGCCAAAATTTATGTTTTTTAAAGTCAACATGAAGTTATTTATAATTAGCTACTATTTGTAATATTTCAGTGGAACAAAAAATGTAAATGTGTGTGTGTGTGTGTGTGTAAATATATATATATATATATAAAGAAATTACATTTGAATGTTAACTTTTTTACAAGTTTAAATTAAGATAAATGTTTTACTTTGTATTTAAATATATTTAAATATTTACTTATTGTAAAAACTATGAAGAAATGAAACAAACATTTATTACTTCAAAATTATGTGCACTGATGAATCATTCAGAAAAAGACCAGGAATGTGCATTAAGAAAGTAATTGGGTTAGTTTTGATTTCATGTTGATTTTAAAACACATTTAGTTGTAAAAACGAATATCCCAAAAATGCTTGGGAAGTTTAATCAGGTTTTATGAACAACCCTCTCCAAAGAGCTCTTATAATGCAGTTTGTGTGTTTTAACTTTAGGCATGCTTTACGCAAGACTTAGAAGCTCAGACTGCTCTGTCTTCAGACGTCATAGGATTCTATATATATATATAGAATAATGCATGTTATGGGCTTTCAGAGGGGTGGAGATTTCATTTTATAAACACTTCTAGCCCAATAATTTGAGTTTCCAGTGTTGCACAGTATGATTTCAGTCCTGGAGGTAGCCAAAAGATATCCCACTGTTTCAGCGTAATGTGCTTTATGTGAAACCCTGGCAGACAGAGAAAGCACCACAGCTGTGCCCTTCCCATGCTGCCGAGCACCTGATATCAGCCATCTGAAATGTGTTTTTAAAATGACATCTGATGCACCTCAGTGCCTATTAGAAATTAGGATTTTAGATTTAAATAGAGAGTTCACCCAAAAAATGATAATCATTGTTTACTCACCCTCATGTTATTCTAAACCTGTTTGACTTTTATTCTTTGGAACACAAAATGAGATGTTTAACAGAATGTCTGGAAATGAATATATGACATATTTTGCCCTGTATCAAGATATATGATATTATGATATTGCTATGTTACCTGTAAGGTGAGATATAATTTTATCACACATGATGTAAGTTTATAACATATATAAAATTCCAATACTGATACTTTACTATGTTAATACAATATGATGATTTTTTTAATTTGGCATATTATGCAGCAATCATATATGTGAACAGTACATGTTGCAACCTTATTAAAATATGATATATGCAACAACAACAACAAAAATCTGTAGAATATTTTAAATACATGTCTATTTTTTAGGTTTTAGGATGAATATACATGTATGTGACATATGTCCAGAAATGTATTAAACATGCATATTCATATGGACTAGATATATATGTTAATATATTAAATTGTTACATATTACAATATATTTCACATATGGAAGTTAAAAGGGGTCATATGATGCAATTTCAAGTTTTGCTTTCTCTTTAGAGTGTTACAAGCTCTTGGTGCATGAAGAAGATTTGTAAAGTTGCAAAGACTAAAGTCTCAAATCCAAAGAGATATTCTTTATAAAAGTTAAGAGTTAACCTTGCCCTCCTAAATCGGCCTTGTTTAAACACAACCCCACACCTCTATGTCACTATGTGGGAAGATGTGAATGAAGCCGGCCAAATGTTCACACAAAGAAAGAAGGCGTAACTTTTGTTCTCGTTGTTACCTCCAGCGCCATGTTGTGGAAATGCTGTGTGTTTAGTTGTGAAAGCGAAACTACTTTGTTTGTCCCCCCAAAGGAGGACACAACTCTTCCGGAACAGTTCAACCCAAATATTCAGATGTGTGCAGTGAATTTTGCAGAGGACGAGGACTGTTTACTGTGAGAGTAGCCTACAATGCCAGAGCCTGTTTCCATTAAGTGGGGCAATAACAACTTTGCAAGGACAGTTGCCATTTCTCCGATTACAAATGCAGATAACCAGTAATTATGTCCCCACTGGATGCAACAAATGCCTCATTTATATTGGGTTTTATTGTTTTGTCTTGTCGTGCCTGGACACACGGCATCACAGTATGTTTAGGGGCGTAACGTTTCCGTAACACGCTTGAGGCATTCGACTCGTTTCAGAAAGGCGGAGCATAGAGGAGAAACGATAAATGTACAGTATGTGGAAAACAATGTGTTTTTTTTTTTTACCTTAAACAGTATAAACACCGAATACACAACATAAATGTTCTTTTTAGCAATGTTATATGACCCCTTGAATATATGTACATATATTTTAGGCTATTTGCATATTGGGGTCCAAGCTGCTTTCTTCCATACAGTGGTAGTGAATGGGAACTCTAAAAAGGACAAAAAAGCACCATGAAAGCATCATAAAAGTTAATCAAATATCTTGTGCAATATTTTACGATTGCTTCAAATCTTATTATTCACTGAAAATCTTGCTTGACTGAGTCTTGTCTCAGTCCCCATTCATTTTCATTATTTGGAACTTGTAGCTTGGACTTAAAGCTTCAAACATCTCCTTTTCGGTTCCATAAGAGAAATAAAATCATTCAGGTTTGCAGGAACATGAGGGTTAGTAAATAATGATGGAATATGATTTTTTAGGTGTACTATCCCTTTAACTAAGTAAATCTGTTTAGAAGTGACAAATATGACTGTTTACAACTATAACATAAAATGTAGACTGAAGTTTAGGCTGAATGAGTTAGTTTTGACGTGGTTTAAAGGCTGCCACTGATGCAGCGGTTGTGTGTTTTGTATGTATGTGTGTCTTTGTGTTCAATGGTCGTCGTGTACATGTGTGTTTGTCTCTGCGTGTACGTCTGTGCATATGTGTGTGCTTGTCCATGGCTCTCGTTCATTCAGAGGCTGAGGAGCTGTACCAAAAACGTGTGCTGACGATAACGGGCATCTGCGTGGCACTGCTGGTGGTTGGCATCGTGTGTGTGGTGGCATACTGCAAAACCAAGTAAGCTCCGGGAACTCTCGCGATTGCCAGAAAGAGCTGTGCACTTTCACACATTAAATTAAAAAGCATAACTAAAAAATAAAACACTATAAGCAAATTTATATCACTATATCTGTTTAGAATACTTGTGTTCAAAAGTTTGGGGTCAGTTTTTTTTATTTATATTTTATTATTATTAAAAATGTTACTCAGGAAGGATGCATTACACTGATCAAATCTGACATTACTTTCCTGCTTTAAAAATTAGAGTATGTCCTGTCATTGTACAAATCACAGATCAGATTTGATATTGGATGTTTTTTCAGGAAGCAAAGGAAGAAGTTGCATAACCACCTGCACCAGAACATGTGTGCGGAGCATCCAAACCGCATGCTGGCCAACGGACCCAACCATCCTGGCCCCGGTCCTGAGGAAATCCCCATGGTGGATGTGAGTTTTCCTGCATCTCTTTACCAGTATGCTGATATATCTTATGCATAAGTTAAATAAGTGTTCACAGGCAGATTGCCTTAAAAAAGCATTTAATGTTGCTTTTGGTGTAGAACATATAATTATTATTTTTTATTAGATAGAAAGTTCTTAGTCCAGTATTTCTGAAAAGGCTTCCGATTATGTGAACTGCAGTGTGGTTTCTTCTGGATGTTACAGCAATTCAGATGTAAATTGCAATTGATCACATTATAGTGATGAACTGCTTCCTGTGGTGCACAGATGACTGATGACTAAGCATTCTTCAAATGTAATTAAACTTAGGTTAGGACTCAGGTGTGAAAACGACACAATCTCATGCTACTCTTTTTATTGCAGTATATATCTAAGAATGTCCCAGCAACTGAGCGAGTAGTACGACACGGAACAGAGACATCGGGCAATTTCTCGGGCAGCCGAATGTCGTCAAGATCCCACCACACCTCCACAGCTTCTCACGCTTCCAGTCACCGGTACGGACTCTTCCCTGACTGATCCATCTGCAAATATATCCAGATTTAGATCCTGGACTTGATCTTTATATCTTTAGTCCATCTCTCTATTTAGCTGTGAATTTACCTAACTAGCCAAAACTATTTACATATTTCTTTTTTTCCAATCTCATATTTACATTTATATTCATATAATTGTTATTATATATAAATATCTTTAATATATGAATATATTTTTCTTAAATATATACATGCATGTGTGTATTTATATATACAGAAATATACACAGTATACATACACACGTTATATACAGAAAAACTTTTATTATGGATTTTTATTTAATTGATTCCCATGTATATATATATATATATATATATATATATATATATATATATATATATATATATATATAGGTGCATTTATTTGTTCCAAAAAAAAAAAAAACACTAGTCACATAATTTAACATAACTGTTTATATATTTCAACATTTATTTTTTTTCCTGCGATGCAAAGCTGAATTTTCACATGACCTTTCAGAAATTATTTTAATATGATGATTTGCTAATAGAAAACCTATTTCTTATCATTATTCATTTTAAAAACATTTTTTGGTGTGTGTGAAAAAATATTTTTATTCATATACTTTTCCTCAAAGAGTTAATGTTTTTATGTCTTTAGGCATTTTCCAATTTTAACCAATTTATTGCATAATGAATAAATCACTTCAAAAGAAAAATTCTTATCTTTTTATATACTTTCTATATTCTACTTCCCTTTGTGTTGTTCCCACTTGTGTCAGGCACGAGGAGCGCACATGGAGTATGGAGCGGACGGACAGCATGCACTCTGACTGCCAGTCGGGGGCACTGTCTTCCTCTGTTGGCACCAGTAAATGCAGCAGCCCAGCGTGTATGGAGGCTCGTGCCCGCCGAGCAGCATACTGTGGGTATCCTAACACTACACAATGCCCCCTACAGTACGGAGACTCTTACGACTCCCTGCGGGACTCACCTCACAGTGACAGGTGAGTGATAAGGAAATGACAGCAGCAGATAAAAAGTGTTCACCATCACAGATAAAATACACTGAGTATATTCGTGGTCAAATGAAAGCATGCTGATTGTCCTGTTGGTTAAATAAGTTTGTAAGCAGTATTTGATCAGGAATTTGATAATTGGTGTTGAACCATAGCACACAATAAGCAGATCTCAGATAATGTTTAGTAGTGTTGACAGTAGCTGAACTGTTTGTTGCTTTGCATAAAAGCATCTGCTTAATGATTAAATGTACCTCCTTTCAAAACATGTTTCCTATATTTTTTCCAACAGGTATCAGTGTGTGTAACGAAACACTACTGCTCTGCTTTTTCTACACTTGTCTTCTCTCTCTAAAGTAGAAGCTAGCTTCATTTTCATGAATTGTTTTGGTTGAATGGTAAACAGTAACCATTGATGTAAACAGGCTGATTAAGGAAAACAGGCTGATTTTCTAGGAAAATATTTAGTTAAATGATTTTGCTATATAAAATAAGGCATTATTGCATTATTTTATTTCAAATGTATTTAGTGTAATTTAGATTTAATGTCATTGTAATTGGTTGATTTATTGTAAATCATTGATTCAAATACTATTTTTGTTCCCTATAAATATTGCTCTAAATGTGCTAATATATAATTCATATAAATTATACCATGCAGCAGACGTGCACTACCATTCATATGTTTGAGGTCCATAAGATTTTTAAAAGAAATATACAGTATCTTTTTCACATTAAATTGATCAACAATGGTGGTATTTCAAATAAATACTGTTCTTTTGAACATGATATTCATCAAAGAATCCTAAAAAAAGAATTATATCATAGTTTCTAAAAAATACCAAGCAGCACAGCTTTTTTCAACATTGATAATAACAAGAAATATGAAAGATTTCTATTTCAAATTTTTACAATTTACCAAAGTATATATAAAAAATCATGTTTATCACATATTAAAGGTGCTGTATGTAAAATTATGACTCTACTAAAGCATAAAAGTACCATAATATGTTTGCAGATATTTCTGCAATTTTTTATACACATACTTTTTATCTGAAAAACAATGCTACAGTCAGTTATTCTCCTTTGAAAATGTGCGTTCCAGGCTGGAATGTCAGTCTTTGTTTTGTTTTGGTTTGTGAAACCTTTCACAGCCAGTTTACATAATTGCATTTCAGCACGCCAGGTTGCCAGTTTTGCGGAAAACACAACGTATTTAATTCATCGTCAAGTGCGCTCAACCCTTTTGGTGTCATCAATCAAGTCTGAGGAAGAGAGGCTCTGTGAAAAAACAAAACCGTCCAATTTTTTGAATTTGGACTGCAATACCTA
This sequence comes from Carassius auratus, assembly GCF_003368295.1. Classification (NCBI taxonomy): domain Eukaryota; kingdom Metazoa; phylum Chordata; class Actinopteri; order Cypriniformes; family Cyprinidae; genus Carassius; species Carassius auratus. The sequence continues at coordinate 14,415,848 of NC_039256.1, forward strand.
TTTCAACCGCTCGTTGTCATTCCTACATACAATTTTAACTTTAATTATAAGAAATATTTCTTAAGCAACAAATCAGCATATAAGAATAATTTCTGAAGGATCATGTGACACTAAAAACTGGAGTAATGATCCTGAAAATTCTGCTTTTGCATCACAGGAATAAATTACATTTTAAAATATACTCAAAAAGTAAACACTTTAAACTGTAAAAATTTCACAATATTTCAGATTTTACTGGAATAATTTTGATCAAACTTCTCACTGACCCCAAAGTGTTTTTAATGGTGGAGTGTATTTAAAAGATTTTTCTATCCCGTCTCTCACCCCATGTTTTTCTGCATCCTCGCAGGTACGTGTCTGCTCTGACCACACCGGCGCGTCTATCTCCAGTAGACTTTCACTCCTCACTGCCCCCGCAGGTGCCTACCTTTCAGATCACCACGCCCAACGCCAGCCATGCCCTTTCCCTGCCACCTGCCGCTTCTGCCATCGCCATGGCAGCCTACTCACCCGAAGACGACCAGCCCCTCCTGCACCGCTACCGACGATCCCGACGCCCGTATTACGCGGCGGAGAGCACGGGCTCCCTTCCGTCCAGCCCATACCGCTTTGTGGACGACGAGGATTATGAGACCACGCAGGAATACATGTCCTCCCGAGAGCAGCCGAAGAAGAGCAGCAGCGGACGCCGTTGGCGCAGGAGGTCACGGTTCAATGGCAACGTGTCTCAGCACACGCCGGGCCCCAGGAACTACAGCTCCCAAAGCTGCCTGTCGGACAGCGAGTGGGAGGACGATGAGGTCGGAGACCTCGCCCACGGCGAGAGCACACCGTTCCTCAGTATGCAGAACATGAACGCTACCGAACCGGCCACCATCTACCGACCCAACGACACACGGACTTTCACCAACACGGGACGCTCGGTCTCCCGGGGAAATGTGCAGGCCAACAAACTGTCGCAGTCACGGTCCAGACCGGACAATGCACCCCTTTAAAAAAGAAAGACGAGAGCGAGGACGTACGAACTTGCATAGGCGCGAAAAACAAATGATATGCTATAGACCTGCACCTATGAGAAATATTTTTTATTTTATATAACAGACAGATATTCTAAACAAATGAAATATTTATTTTCATTTCAGCAAAAATTGTCTACTAGCTAGCAGCAAAGACTTTTTTTATAGGGGGAAAACTATTTATATGTAATTCCTTTTTTTGATTTACAGCATTACGAAGAAGAATTATGTGCCAATTTTTTCACGAGTTAGAAATAGAATAATATTGTGGTGCCTTTTGCTGTTTGCCGATGAGGGAGGTTCAGTTGAATTTTTGTAGCCTTTCTTAAAAACAGACTTGGGTTTTATAGACATGTTTTTCTGTTTTTTCTTCGTTCGTTTGTTTCATTTGTTCAGGATCTCCCCATTTGAACTGTGATATTATTCAGACACCATGCAATATTGAATCACTTCTGTGTAAGGTGTTTGTTTACATGACTAGGATTCACGCGCACACATAACCGACGTTAAATTGCATCAGATGCCAATTTGTTTGCACATCTGAGCACTGTTTGCATTCGTCTTTGGTTTCCTCGTTTTACATTTTCCTTTCTCTCAACTGGTTGTCGCATATTGTTTCCATTGAAACAGAGGTACGCAGGAGTTCACAGGGCATGACGCTGGGTTGCGGTATTAGCCCTGGTGTTCAGGGTTTTTGAAACGGTGGTCTGTGCGTCCAATGAATGCGTTTACACTTCTGTCCGTGTGCGTGAGAGTATCGTTAAACCTCAGTGTATATGTACGTGTCTTTGTGTACACAGTTTCGCGTGGGAACGCGTTTCGTTCGTGCGTTCGCGTTGTGTTCGTCTTCAGGTTAGCGTTTCGAGCGTGTGTGCGTGTTGTGAGTTTCGACGTGTGCCTGTGTGTGTATACGTATGCTTGTACTCTTTTTAGGATATTGGCTTTGTCGAAAGGGAGCTCTGGGTTAACGCTAAAGGGTTAACCCCCCCCCCCTAGTGGTAACACAAGCTCATTGCACTGTAACCTTCTTTCCTTATGTAGTCATTGGCCTGCGGAGGAACCAATCCAGCCTGATTCTAGCCTACACGGACCTACATCTCTCTCCCACATGTTCCCATTCCTATGCCAGCAGCTTTAAGCCGCACTGTGTCTCAGGACTTTTCATCAAAAACTGCATTGCCCCTAAAACAGATCCATTACTGCCCTTCGTGTCTGCATCATGCTGGGACGTTACGGAGAACGTTACAACCAGATATGTTTATCTGCGAATGTTATCTCCATGTTTTGTTGGCTTTTCTTTGTTTTGTTTCAGTGGGGTCGTTCCCAACCCCGCTGTCTTTTTTTGACACATCTGTATGCAAGTTGGAGACTTGCTCAAAGCAATGCGTGTTCGGCTACTAGACGTGCTACTTGGTGGATTCTAAAGTGTAAATCCCTACTTCCAGAGCCCAGCAACTTACAACTACATTTGAAAAGACAAACCTGCCACCCACACACTTACACTTAGACACACATGCAGATGCACACACTTACAACACACACATACAGACACACATGCTCAAGATTCATTCTGTGTGCACAGTTGTTTAAAGCACCGCTCGTCTCACCGATTGATTTTCTTCCTGTCTTTCTCTCTCTGTTGCTTCTGTTCTTCCTCTCTGCCTGTGAAGGCATCCCTCCCTCTGCATGTTCTAGTGGTTCAGATAGATGGGTGCATGGTAACCGCAGCAACTGAGTCGTATTCACACGGTGAAAGTGTAGTTTTCATTTGACATTCAGCAATAAATCCCCTTTTTTCATGTTCATTCTTGACTTGGAATATGCTAGAAGTTTTTGCAAGTTTTCTCAAAAAAATTAATACAAAAATAGTACTTGTAAAAAAAATGAAAAATAAAATCAAACCACTTGTTCATATGGGAAAAAATAAATCTTAATTCCTACCATTTTAAAAATGAATTCTTCCGGATGTATGTCTATTTCTTGGAGTGATATGTCTTAATAATAAGAAAATGTTTTCACAGGGAACAACTTTTTTTTTTTTTTTTGTTTGTTTGTTTTAGCAGAACTTGAGTTGTATCAAGAATGCAGCCAAATGTTCAATTTTAGTGGGGACTGGAGGTAAAAACTTGACAACTGGCCTTTGAAAAACTTATATTGATCAACAGTTCATTTTAATATTAGACCATGCATGTCCTTCTCTGTCTTTATGGTGGGTACAGGTCTGGATAATATTTTGAGGAATGAAATATTCCTTGAATTTTAGAGATAAAAGTGCTTGAAAAGTACTCAGTTTAAAATTAGAATTTATTGAAACTAATTTTCAAAAACATTTGGCATCAGATGAATGCATGAAACTCATGCAAAGAATACACTTACATGAAGTTATTGATGACAATTATACACTTTGGAGGAAAAGTATGGGTAACACTTTACATTAAGGCCACAATAGTTACTGCATTAACTAGAGTTTTTATTAATCTTCGTTAACATTCATTAACTTATTTTAATTTTACCTCACATTATATGATGTTAGCAATGATTTTAATAATGAATTAGTAAATGTTGAAATTAACATTAAGTAAGGTTAATAAACACTTTAGAAGTATTTTTCATTGTTAGTTCATGTTAACTATAATGCAGTTAACTAAATAGAATTAATGTGAACTTATTACCAAAGTAAAGCGTTACAGAAATATACAGGTGCAGCTCATTAAATAAAATTAGAAAAAGTTCATTTATTTCAGTAATTCAGGTCAAATTGTGGAACTCGTGTATTAAATAAATTAAATGCACATAGAATGAAGTAGTTTAAGCCTTTGGTTCTTTTAATTGTCATGATTTGGCTCACATTTAACAAAAACCCACCAATTCTCTGTCTCAACAAATTAGAATATTTCATAAGACCAGTAAAATAAAATAAAATTAAAATTTGTGAATTGTTGGCTTTCTGTAAAGTATGTTCATTTACTTTATATGTACTCAATCCTTGGTAGGGGCTCCTTTTGCTTTACCTCGGCGTGGCATAAAGGTGATCAGTTTGTGGCACTCCTGAGGTGGTGTGGAAGCCCAGGTTTCTTTGACAGTGGCCTTCAGCTCATCTGCATTGTTTGGTCTCTTTCTCATTTTCCTCTTGACAATATCCCATAGATTCTCTCTGGGGTTCAGGTCTGGTGAGTTTGCTGGCCAGTCAAGCACACCAACACCATGGTCATTTAACTTTTTTGAGTTGAATTACTGAAATAAATGAACTTTTCCACAACATTCTAATTTATTGAGATGTACCTATATATATATATATATATATAATTGTTTTTCAACATATAAAGCATGACATATTTCTCTTTGAATTTTTTAAGTAGTAAATAAAACAAAGATTACTGAAATACATTATACAAGAAAACACTACTTTGGTTTTTTTTCTACTTCTGAATTTAACTTTATTTCAGTGTTACTTACTGTTTCTTTGTTACTGACTTTGAAATTTTCTAACAATTTCTGAATGATAATTGTAATTGTTCTACACAGTTTGTGTGTGTGTGTGTGTGTGTGTACTTTTAGTGCAACTTTCAGTACTAATATTATTGTTTAGAAAGGTACAAACCTTCCATATATAAAATAAAGCAAGAGAGGAACTCAAAGTTCTGTAACCCCTACTTAACCAGCTCGACAAGACTCTGTCAAGGATTAGTTCTTCTAGTTCACATTCATCAGCAAGCATCCTGAAGACAACGAGTTTGTGTGCAAGCTGCCTGGGGAGATGAGAGCGTTTTACCCATGATTGATTGCATACAAAAGGTCTGATAAGCTCATACTATCATCATCATTAAACTGATGAAAATATTTGATTTTTAATTCTAGAATCTAATCAACATCAACAGTGATGCTGACATTGTTTTGTAATGCAGATCATCTGATCGTACTCCCTGCGGAAAGTGACATTTTATCTGTGGGGCTTTCATATGGCAATGCGATATATGGTGACAGCTCACCATACTTGTCAAACAAGAAGTCTAAGTGAATGAAACCACAACATACAAAAAAAAAATTGTATATGTATATTCTCACAGTAAATAGGGGACAACAGACCTTGGAGTTGCATGTGGAGGTCCTGGAGGGCCCGGGGACACACTTCAACACACCTGCCGGGAAGTTACCTAGTAAGAGCTTGATTAGCTGGTTCAGGTGTGTCTCATCGCGATTGGATCTAAACTCTGCAGGACCGGCCCTCCAGGACTGAGTTTGGGCACCCCTGCTCTATTAGGTCTTTCATCACAAGTGAGTATAATGGGTGAGGCCTCACGCACACACAACTGAGGGAATGTCAATTTACTGTTAAAAACATACTTATTGGTTTTTTTTGTTACAAGATGCCTTTACATATTCCAGGTAATATCTTTGTCTTTTAGCATCCGTTTGTACATTGTGGGAATAACCATGTGAATGACGCTAAATTCATAATAAAATACAAAACCAGGAAAACGTGTTAAGTTTACAGCAAATTAGTAGTTTAGTAATAGCAGTTTTCTTATCATTTTGTTATTGGAACGATAAAATAATCACAAAGCGCAAAAGAAAACGATATCTGTTGTATTTTTGTTTTTCTGCTGTGCTTAGAATTTTTGAGTTTATTTCAATAATTTAAAACCAAAAATACTTTTATGATAAACTTTATTATTATTATTATTATTATTATTATTATTAAGTAGGCCAGCTATAGGTTACTACATTTTATGTTAAATAGTTTTATGTAAAAGTAGACATTTATGTAAATACAACACATACATGATGTATGTTATGTAAATGCAGCAAACTCTTAACAAAAACGTACCATTCCATATTGGTGAAAACTATGGTTATGATTGGGGAATTTTTTTAAAGATGTTTGTCTTTGTCTATATCTGTAACTGTCACTGGTGTAATAGTCTAAATGATTGAGGAAAAAAAAAACCATCACATTTAAATCTGTTTAACATTCTTAATCTTTCTTTCCTCAGTTATTGGCTTAATGTCTGTGTCGATACCGCCGTGCATATTGCTTCTCCCAGTTTACATCTACATCTCAGTTGCTTTGTACTATATCATGAAACATGGGGCACCCCATGGTGCACGTGTTGTACATTCTGTACTGCCGACACACTTTACCACCTGCAGGCTCAAACACTCCAGAGATCTGGCTCCTCATCCTGCGAAATCCTTCTGGAGAAGCGAGCTAGACAGTGGTGCTCTGTGAAACATCATCCAGTACAAGAGGTATCGCCGATATAACCCTATCCTAAGGCCTCATCTGGCTGAAAACCCATCCAGTGTTTCTTCCAAAACAGAAATGTCCAGAAGGACTGGAGATAAATGTTCTCCAAATTATGAGATGTACAATACAATGCCAGATTACGGCAAACTACCAATCCAGATGAAGAATTTTGTGACCACCATGCACTGTCGAGACTATCTTCTGATCATAGATCCTTCAGATGTTCGTGATGGTCAAGCAAAGAAAGGGGCACCATCATTGCTCATGGCCATCAAAACTCAGACTGCAAAATTTGAGAAGCCATACGAGAAACACGGGGCGTTCAGGAAATATAAAAACTCTAGGTGGACGGCAAAGGCTCATCCGCAGGGTTTCTTCTGGGGAGGTCCGAAGACTTGCATATTGAAGAGAAATTGCATTTAAAGAGTGAAAAATATGGGGATATCATCCAGTGGGACTTCATGGACACCTTCTTCAACCTCACCTTGAAGGACGTGCTGTTCTGGGACTGGTTCTCTAGGCGATGCCCGCTTGCCCCTTCATTTTTAAGGGTGATGATGTGTTTTTGAGGACACCTGCTTTCCTAGACTATCTGCTGGCCGAGGAGGCAGACGGAAGCTCCTCAAAGTGATCCAGGTAGGCACATGAAATGCAGACATTTGTTGTGGGGGGCGTGATAAGCAATGCAGCACCTATACGCTCTAATGAAACGAAGTACATCCCAGAGAGTTTCTATAAAGGGCTATACCCATCATACCCTGGTGGAGGAATGATGCTTTACTCCAGTTATCTGGCACATAGGCTCTTGGATGTGTTGCAAAGGGTTCATTTGTTCCCCACTGATGATGTCTACCTGGGCATGTGTCTTCAGAGACTTGGAGTTTACCCTATCGACCACCCTGCCTTCTTCACCTTTGACTTCCCTAAAGATGATGCCAAGGAACCATGTGCGAATCACACCATCCTCCTGGTGCACAAGCGAAACCCTGCTGAGATGTTCCAACTTTGGAGTGAAACGTCTACACCCAGCCCTGAATTCATTATGTCAACTGAACTACTTTCAGTTTTTTAGTTAAAGTTCCCATTCTTACAGAAGTCTTGAAAACTGGTGTTCTGAATTGCAAGTTATTTTGTAAAAAATGGTTTTGAAAATTCTTCACTATTGCATTTTGCTGCAATAACTGCCTCAAGGTTTTATAAACAAGATTTCTGTAGGTTTTGTGATGGTAAATGTAAGACATTTTAAAGACCCTTTTAAGACCAAGTAAAGAAAATGTAAGTAATAAATTGAAGGTAACACTGTGTCAATATGGAGCACACAATGAGTTGTGCAAAAAACACTTATAACTGATCTACAACTTCCGCTGCTCCCAATAACTAGAGTATTTAAATAGTCATAACTTTTATTGTGCCTGCAAAAAAAAGTGTTCTTCCTCAGCTTTTTTCTTGTTTTCAAGTACAAATGTCTCAAAATGTAAATCTACACTGTGTATAAATTATCCTTATTTTGCACCTCAAGTAGAATCATCTTGAATTAAGTATGTTTAGATATTTGCATTGGTGTTAAAAAATATATAAAAATAAAGACAATCACTGATAAAGATATTATTTTTCTTTGAAGTGCATGCAACATTTAATGCCTTAAATATTTGTTTATTTGATTTGATTGGAATTGTGAGATAAGACTTTATAAGACCCACAGAAACCCTGATAACAATGAAAATTAGAAAAATTAACTTCATGCTGACTTTGTCTTAGTTATGACTTTGAATCTGAAGTTCAGTGAGTTAATGTTAATGTACTATGAGTATTAAACCAGCAAAAACTTGTGGGCAAAACGACAAGTGTACAAAACAAAGTTTATTTAAACACCATATTTACACAAATTATAATATACAATGTTTCTTTTAATGAAACAAAATATGTTTGAGATTTGAAACTAATTTAACTAAAGCAGAAACTTCTGACAGCCATCAGAGAGAAATCATTCAATGCAAAGTCAGCTCAGTCGGGCAACAGTGTAGTTTTCCAGGTTTTTAAGCCCAATTAAGATTTATATAAAACTGTTCTTGGTCATGCTGTGGTGGGAGCACCTTCCAGGATCATTTGCAGTTTTGTGCTCTTCCTTCATCTTCTTTTTCCTCTTCATTATCGTCTCCTTCATCAGTCTCTTCCTCACTTTCACTGTAGAGAACAGTGGCACGATTGGTGTTTACAAAAAGATCACTGTCATCATCCTCAGAGTCGCTGTCATCTTCCTCCTCCTCCTCAGTTTTTCTTTCACTTTTTTCTTTCTGTGTTCCCTCGTTCTTCTCACTGGATGTGCGATCCTCCTGGAATCCTTCAGGCCTGTGTGAAGTGTGAAAATGCTGTTTACTAAACGATTTCAATTTAGTTTTCTTGAAAAAGAATCAGAGGATTTTTAATTAAAACTGAATTTTAATAATAATAAAAAATTATTCCAGGATTAGTTAACACAAAAATATGATCATTTACTCGCCCTCAACCTGTTTCTTTCTTCTGTGGAACATAAAAAGATATTTTGAAGAATGCTGGTAACCAAAATGTTTCTGGTCCCCATGGACTTCTTCCACAGTATTTTTCAAAACATCTTCTTTTGTCTTCAAAGGAAGAAATGCACTCATACAGGTTTGGAACAACTTGGGGGTGTCAAATATTCAATTCAGATAAATAAAATAAAAAAAGTCATGGCCTTACCAGACACCTAGTTTTCTCAGGTACTGAATATGGTCCCTGTAAAGTATGAAGCTTATTTCTCCTTTCACCTTCCCTCCTTCTTTAATGGGATCAACAATGACAAAGTCTCCTAACAAACAAAAAGACCATGAAAACCTTTTAGTGTCTTTAAGAACAGAATCGTTATATATCCATGAAAGGTAAAACAAACTCACCTCGTTTGATCCAGATGTTCTTGCGGTATTTAGTAGGCATACTGACGAGGAAGCGCTCACCGCTGTCACTCACAGCTTCATGGAGGTTATTACCATTACTTCCCGAGACCTGTGATGTGAAGGAGGTGTAGAATTATTGGTATCAATGAGTATATAGAGTTCTCAAAGACTTACAGATCCCAAAAACTGTAATTGTACCCTACCCTCATGATTTGCTGGTCTTCAGTGGGTGTGACATAGTCCTCCAGAACTTCTTTGACTACGTGCTTGCGTTTGGTTGCCTTTGACATGGTGGAAATAAACCTCTGGCGATTCTGTCACCTGAATAAAGATACATATTTTTGTTTGAGAAATGGAGGCAAGCATGTGTAAAAACCCTGTTTTTTACACAATCTATGGTGAAAACGCATGTGAACTCCAAAAGAATAAAGCAAGCGTCCCTCAGGGCAACACAGTTACGTTTTGATATACCATCAACATTTTTTTATGAATATTTTAAATGCATCAACATGCAGACATACCACATCTTAGCACCTAGCTATAATATACATAATAGGAAACCAGTGGCCAGTGTAGCATGACCATTATAAACTTATTGTATAATGTATTCGAAAAAGCAAGTCATTTGACATACGACTACGTAAGTACTGTACGTTACTGTTTACAAAATTACATCATGACATAGAAACATGTGGTCTTCATGCTGTGTTGGTCTGGACAAATAAAAAACCCCGAAAGTCTAGATTTATTTAAACAGTAAAAGTGCAAATTTGCCATAGTCACCTACCTAGAAACTGTATATGAAACTCTGGATGTACTCTTAAGTTTATTTACTAATGGCATCGAGATGACTTGCTAGCGTTTACTCGATTCTTCCTCAAATAAGTGTGAAGCGAAACGCGAGGGCTGCACCTAGATTACAAAATAAAAGCCACACGAATACAGTTGAGGGTGAAATGATTGTTAACAGTAAATTGTCTATAACTGAGCTGTTTAAATAGTTTATTATTATTAAAACTATTATTATTAATAATAATACTAATAAATATTAATAATAGGATATCTTTAGCGGGTCTTTTATTTTGAAATCTCATATCACGGTTCACTATTTTTAAAACAACCACAACAAGCCACGTTAGAATATGTGGTGAGAGAAACAGATAGACGTTTAACAAATACGATAATCAGGGCACAAGTTTTAATTTGGATGCAGTGAACAATCATCTTAAAGATGTGGAGACTGAAAACACTCCGTCACAAAGCAAGTGGATCTGCCATTAATTTGGAGGAGTTCAAACACAAGAGGAGAGAGTTTGAGAAAAGTGTGTTTCATCTCTCGGTTTTGTTGATTTTTATGTACCTTTGTAATTTATTAATGTAGGCAAAATGATATATGTTATGTATGTATTCATCTACTCCTAGCTCTTAGACAGGCACGGAGAGACAGACAGCTCGTCAGTAAGAGACTCCTGCAGGATGAGGAAGAGGAGGAGGAAGACTCCATGGAGACTGGCTCCATCCCTCTGTCACCTGAACAGGTCAGTCTCCAAAGAGAAATGCTTAGGATCATTTTTGTACTATATACTGCATATGGGGGTAAGGAAGGATCCCATTCTTAGCAAACTATAAATACATATTGCTTATGTCTTCTGAAGCATGTGTGCTGTGTGTGTAACATCAGGTCAGAGAGATGATACGTGGAGTCCTGTCTGGGGGTGAGGAGAAAGCAACTCGTCTCGCATCTCTACGAAAAGCACTAAGAAACCCAGAAAGCCAACTCGCTTTCATTAAGTAGGACTTCGATACCAACAAAGTTTATATTATTTGATGCACTGCATCATGTTGCATCTCTTTTCTTCTCATTTGTTTTAAATTAATAAATTTTTTATACATTTTCATTATAATTGTTTAGTATTTAAATTGTATTGTTAGTTGTATTTCTTAGTCATCTTTTATGATTATTTAATTATTATTTGTAAGAAAATATTTATGCTAAGCACCTTGAATTACCTTTGGGTATGAAATGTGCTATATAAATAAACTCGCTTCCTTTATTTCAGGAGGTCTATGATTTATATTTTAATGTGTAGGAGTAAATTTCACAAAACATATTTCAGCCCTAAACTAAACAGGAATAACTTTACATGTTGCAAGCTTCTTTTATTTTCTTTAACAGTAGTTATTTTTATTTAGTTTTTTGCCATTGTGCTCAATTGTCATGAATAAAATGTCACATTTGCACATTTTTTATCAACATTGAATATAAGCACTACATTTATTATCCTTATTAATTATCTTATATAGTAAAGATAATATAGCTAAATATAATTTATATTATCTATTCCCATTTAAAAATTTTATCATATGTAAAAATGTTAAAAAATAACATTATTCCAAAGACATATATGGATAAGATATTGAATTTACTAATGCATAGCCTGTTATTTTCTTCAGATGCGAGAACAGCATGCACATGTTGATTGGACAGCTCAGCTCTCACAATGCTCAGTGTCAGCTGGAAGCGGCACGCTGTCTGCATGCGCTGTCTCAGTCCACGCACCCCAGTGTAGGTCAGGCCTGTCTGCCTGCCGGCCCCTACCTCCTCACTTACCTTTCCGGTCAGAGCACCAAGCTAACGGTCAGTGGGTTACCACTTTGAAGTCAGTTTCAAAGGCATGTAATCGATCAGTCCTCATGAACTTGTCTCTGTTGTCTTTTCCTTTAGGAACTTTCTTTATACACACTGGGAAATCTGTGTCCTGATAGCGCTGTGGTTAGAGAGAAACTTCTAGCTCAGGGAATAGTTCCTGCACTTGCAAATTGCATTCATGTAAGACCATTTAGGTTACTAATAGTAAACTATATCTTTTTTTTTTACTCTTATGATTGACTTTAAATGAAGTCTTAGCATATATACTGATAATGTTATTCCATCTCTGAATGCATTCTCAAATGCTGAGACTCACACAAAAAATAATTATGGGTTATATTTCATCCTAACTCAAAAGAAAGAGACAAGATATTTTTTTTTTTTTTTTTTTTTTTTTTGCAAAGAGGAAAGGTTTTTGGACAACTGATAATTATGTGCACATTCACCCATTCAGTAATACTTGTTCTCGTTATTAATATCAGTGGTGTTTCTCAGTACTGTAAGAGTAACTTTTTTCATTATTTTATTACATTTTTCTTATCACAGTAATGGGAATTTGGGGGAAGGTGAGTATGTTTAACTGTCATGTAATGCAAAAATAAATAAATAATGTCACAATGAAACAGTAACAACAAAAAACTTTTAAAATCTGTATTTATTAAATTTATTTTTAATTTAATTACCATAACACATCCAGACATATTAATTTTGTAGAAATTTTGTTATGGAAATTCCCATTACTGTAAGAGTAAAATATTTCATGATTTAAATTTTTCATATTACAGTAATTGGGATTTGTGTGTGTATGTAGTGTGTTTAACTGCCATGCAATGCAAAAAAAAAAAAAAATGCAATAAATAATAATGGGATGATGCAAAAAAGGAAATAAATTAAAGTAAAAAAAAAAATCTTTACGCAAAATATTATTTCTTAAAAAGAAAAATTAAATGACACATCCAGACATACAACTTTTGTGTATTTTTTGTTCTTATTATTCTCAGAGGTGATTCTCATTAGTGTAAGAGTAAAATTTTCCTTTTTTATTTTTATCTAATCTAATATTAGCAAAATATTATTATTATTTTTTTTTCTTTTCTTTCTTTTCAATTTGGGTTGAAATGTGACTTGGACAAGTTCTTGAGATCATGAAATAGAGTTTTTTTTTCTGTTCTAGAATCAGAGGTATAATCTGGCCGTTGTGGAGGCAGTTGGCTTCACTTTGTCTCAGCTGCTACAGGCCAAAGACGCGACTGAAAAAATCACCCCGTAAGTGTCCACAACTTTTTAATTTATGTTTATATGTAGTATTTGTGACAAAAAGAACTAAGGTCTTGGCACACTGAAATTGCTATAGCTAGCTATAAATAGTTACTGCTAATGAAAAATATTAAGATATTCATCACAAATGTTTCTGTCCTTGTTTTATATTTGAAACTCCAGGGCAGTCATGGCTTCAGGAATAGTCCCTCATGTAATCTCAGGGTTGACTCCAGATCCTGAGTTTGGTTACGGGCCAGCGATTGAGTGTACATGGTGTTTGCACTATTTAGTCAGCAGGTGTGTTCTTTTCTCCTTTTATAAAACTTACTAAACAATACAGAGTAATGGAGAGTTGTGCTAAAACCTTTAGAGGCAGATGGCATGAACAGAAAGAGCCTAGCGAGTAAAACATCAGTTGAGCTGTGATATGATGTTGTGGTTGCAGTAATTTGGATAACTCGATGCTGATCGCTCAAGGCGCCCTCTCTCAGTGCAGTGCTGTTCTGATAACACTAGGAGGCGCTGTTGCTCAAGGAAACCTGGAGGGGGGACTAGAGTTGGTAAGTCATTTTTATACCCACAGCACGTACATACTGCACATCTGGCCTAAAATGAGAGTAATTTAAAATTACTGTGTTCACTGAATAGAAACACCACCTTTATATAATTCAGTTATCAATGCTTTTATAATCAGTGTTTACTATTACACAATTTTATGAGTTTCACAAAAACAAGTCATATTTAATCTTTAAATTGATGCAGAAAATGTTGCATGTAAATGATTAAAGATATAAAATAAATAAATAATTTTGACATATATCAGTACAGTCAAATGATTAATCCCATCCAAAATAAAAGTTTTTATTTACATAAAATATGTATGTGTACTGTGTATATTTGTTATGTATGTAAATACACAAACACATACAATATATAATTTAAAATTAGTTTTTACATTGATATATTTATATTTTATATTATATATTTAATATATAAACATAAAATGTTTTTCTTACATACATGCATGCGTTTGTATTTATATCTACATAATAAATACACAGTATACACACATATCATGTAAACAAGAACTTTTATTGTGACTGCACTATAATATATATATATATATATATATATATATATATATATATATATATATTTATATATATATATATATATATATATATAACACACACACACACACACACACACACACACACACACATATATTAAGTTCAATACTTGATATATTTCAATACAAATTGATATAGAATTTTTATAACTAAGGAAACCTCTATTGGAATTATGGAATTGATGCCAATGCAATTCATCAGCAGAATGATCATGTGGTTATTATGGTTCTCTCATCCTCTAAAAACTGCTTTTACCTGATTTCTTCTTGACTGTGACACTTGTTTGTGCTGTGCAGCTCATTTGGCCTCTTCTGCGTTGCCTTGGTAACCTGCTGGTCAGTGGAGGTGATGTAATGCCAGAGGACACTCGTCTCCTCGCCGCGCTCTGTGTTTTTAGTCAGGCTTACCTTCACCCTCATCCTGCTCTGTGCAGAGAGAGTCTGTGGGCGCTCAACAACCTCACCGGTGAGCAGGACCTCAGCATTCATGTGCTCAATTTGATTAGCACCCCAATTATTCATCCCAATTAAAGCTCAAACGGAAATGAATGTGTTTATTGGAGAAAACGCCATTCTTATGTCTTTTCAGCTGGCTCCAGTGGGTTCTGCTCTGGCCTGCTGCTTCTTAATATGGCTCCCATATTAATCCAGTTTCTGTCTTTTTCTAAAGGAATGAACTTAATGGTGAGGAACCAGCATGCATATTACTACATCAGTCTAACACATATACATTTTTGGGCTGCGACCCTCTATGAGGTGTATGATCTTACACTGACCCATATTAAAGTACTGAATCCAAGACATACCGGAAATATGTTTGAGAATAATGTACTTTCCTATTCAAAAGTTTATTTGTAAAATAAAAGAATATTTGAAATCAGTTAAAAGTGACAGTATAGACATTTATAATGTTCTCAAATATTTTTCTTTCAGATCAATTTTAGTTCTCACACAATTATTGTTGTTTGTACAAGGCACTGAGAGTTCTGGGTAATATTGCCCATCATGGCACCGAATACAGTGTTGGTTTGACTCAAGCGGGGCTGCTGACCGCCCTGTGTGCCACACTCAAGATGGCCGAGCCAGAGGTGGTCACCCTGAGCCTGGACGTGCTGTACATGCTGGTGTCCAGCAGCCCACAGGTGAAGGAGATCATCAAGAATCCACTCTCGCTGCAAATAGTATTGTGATACTAAACAAATTGAGTTTTCATTTGAATTATTTTCCAATTTCATTTTATTTTAAAACTTTTAGTAATTTTTGGTCATTTTTATAAAATTTTACTTAAGAGCCTAAAACTTAAATTTAATATTTTTATTAAGTTTACTTAAAAACAAAAAATGTTGTTTTAATTTTAGTTAACGATAATAACCCTGCACTTAAAAACATTCTATATTGATCTTTGTAAAATGACTCAACAAGCAAATTTAATGTAAGTATTCCTTTTTTTATCAGGTGGTGGAGGAGTTTACGAGGTTAAATGGTGTTCCTCTGCTGGAAGCCATTCAGTATAACAGTGAAGGAGAGCAACGTGTCAGAGCCACCTACATTCTCCATCATCACTTCCCTTCTTTCTCTGAGGTCAATATTGCATTTACCTGCTATAATTTATTGATTATATTTCATGTATCACCATGACCATTTTCTTTTTTTCTTTTTTTTTTAAAGGGGGAGAGCCTTTCTTCATATCAAGACCAATGACAGAATTGCTAAGATTAGTCTTTGCAAAGATTTTCGATTTTCTTCAAAGCAAACTATATGGATCCTTTCGTTCTTGTTTTCTGAATTGTACAAAAAATAAATGCCTTTTGTTTTACCGGACATATCAATGAATGAATGAATGAATGAATATGATGCATGTTCATGTGTGATGCTGATCTGACTGACAAGTAAACAATACTAAAACAGTGAATGTCTATTTAAGATGCTATTTATTCTTAAATTACTCCCACTATTAACGTCCAAAAAAGGCCTTATTTTATTTTATGCTGTCAAAAAGTACAAACTGGAATCTGTGACCAATAAATAAGTGAATTTTCACTTATTACTATAAAATAACAGTGAAGAACAGCAACCAATAAATAATAAGTGAATTCTGCAGTGAATTATTATGTTAAATAATTATTAATATTAATATCAATGCATCTAGTTCTCTCCGAAATGTACAATTGTACTGTAGCGATATCATTATATAATTAATGTAAATAAAGGGTTACCCATTTACAACAGGTAAACAGCTGCTGTATGTCTGATAGAAACACTTTTATGTAACCGCGCCGGTGAAGCGTTATGAAAGCAGCAAGACCTGCGCGTGTCCGTGAATGAAGGTGACGCTGTTATTTGTGTTTAATCCGCTGATTTATGTCTCATTGGTGAGATTTACAACGCGTTAGATGAATGTTTGTGTGCTAAGCTACACGCTTCCTTTAACTTTGTTGTTGTTGTTTTTAGCATTGCAGCTAAGCTAATAGCAGTCGACTGGTAAGTGTATTGTGTCACATAAGTTAAACTGATAAAACGCTAACGTTACCAAAGTCCTTTTAGGGTACGTTAAATTCTACAGTCTTTGCTACAAGACATTTAATTTATCAGGCGTGTCCTGTTTGGCATGGAAATGCACTTTAGTTTATGAATGAACAACAACATTAGCTAACGTTCCCGTCTAATTTGTTTCACTGGCTGTGCCTTAAACCTAGTGTGCTGACTACATAGACAGCATTTTTGGGGCTCAGTTGTCCGAAACGGCCGTGTTTTGCGCCCAAAAGCACGGTCTAGTTATCAGCTCTCTAGATTTTTTCATCGGTTTGTGGTGTTTCGTTAATGTAGATGTTTGGATGGGAACTGGTGTGTATGTGCTCCTTTTTTGTTCACACAATGTAAGATCCTGTTAAATCTAACGTTAGGTTGATTAATAATGTAAAAACATAGTAATTCGTCTATAGGGTTTAGATTGTAGTGATTAGATTAATAATTAGATCAATTCAAGAACTTCAGATGTCAAAGAGTGACCTATACTATTATATCAACTGTGTGTGTGTGTGTGTGTGTGTGTGTGTGATCTCTTTTGTCCATTCAGGATCTCCTGCAGAGCTGCTGACCGACTGCATTTGAATGGGATCCCGCTGAGCAGTATGTAGTCGCACCAAAACATAACATGCATTCAACATGTAAAGCCTCAGTCAAACAAAACATGCATTCATCATGTTAAAACCTTACTCAAACAAAATGTGCATTCGGCATGATGAAGCTTTAAGCTAAAACAACATGCATTGAACACGATAAAGCTTCCTCCGATCACAGAATGCATTCAACGTGATAAAGTTTCATCTAAATACAATATGCATTCAGCGCGCTAAAACTTAAACACAACACGATAACACCTGACCTAAACAGTACCCATTCAACATGCTGAAACTGCAACAAAACACAGGATGCATTTTACATGCTGGAACTGCAGCAAAATCTAAAACAAAACATCCAGAAAACTAATGTTTATTCCCATATTAATCCCCTTTATCTCAACCCTTCTTTAGATTCTCATCTATGTTATAGTTTATTTCTACGGGAGCATCATGCTGTTGGAGGCTCATCTTCGTCTCTGTCAAAGTTGTTTGTGGTTCTGTAAAAGTTCTCAGCGGCTGTTCTCACTCTGTACTGCGCACAGGTATGCATGACCAAATTTTAATTATCTCTTGAATACAGATGAAACATTTTCATTTCAGCAATAACAATACATGGAGCTTCCAAAACCAAAATGGTTTAGCTCAAATGCTTCAAACAAACTTGAGTCTCTGTGTTTTCTAGTATAACAATACTATACGTTATGAAAGCTCATTTTTGCCACTGTATAAAATATATAAAAAAGATCTTTGCAATTATGTTTAGGTAACATTATTTTGTAAATTATCATCAAGGCCATGAGATTATGAGATTTGGCTGCGGATATTAATGTAGTTTTTGTAATCTTGTCTTCATTAAGACAGCATTAAGAAATTATTTGTTTTCATTGCCTCTTTTTTCTTCTGTTTATAGATCATCAACCAACTACTATGAACTTCTCGGGGTGAAACCAGATGCTACGTTGGAGCAAATTAAGAATGCATTTTTTGACAAATCCAAAAAGGTTCATTTCTAGTGATTTGTCTGTTATTTTAGAGTGATTTTGGTTATAGGGTCTAGTGTTATTATCACTTATATTAACCATAACATTATTGTCCACCAGTGTAGACATTTTTATAATTATTATTGTAGTTATAGTTATTTTTTTATAGATATTTTACAATTTTATTTTATTTCGTCATCTATATGCTTTGACAATGGAAGAGGAGTTAATAATATGGATGCATTTTGCAATTTGCATTAGTTTAATTTGTAAAAAAAAAAAAAAAAAATTAACAGATCCTTAGAATTTCTTCTCTAATGCATAGTTTATCCTTAGTGGTAAAAAAAAAAAGAAGAGTAGCCTGATTCCAACAATACTGTATGGTTGTACAAAAATTATGCCTAGATATACACCTCCTCACCCCTAGAGGGAGCTGTTCGATTGTGACAGAGAGACTTGTCTGTTATCTTCAATTTTTGGCACTTATTCTTGAATTTTATCCTATTTGTTTAGTTGTTGAGTTTACTAGGGACATGTGTTTTGTTTGATAATTTGTCAACATGCCACAAATTGAAGCAATTAAATATGTTGGTGAAAGAGCTTCAAGGGTAACGCGAAAGTTGTGAGCCAATTATGCAGAGAGAAAGAGAGTGAGACACATCTGTTTACAGATGAAGGAGGCAGAGTGACGGCAAGATAGAAGCACTGCATGCTTGTGTGTATGACAGGAGATGAGGGTACAACCGAGGATATGGGCGCTTTGTTTCCGAGTCAGAAGCAGATAAGAGCTTTGTGAGTGATGTGACTCACAGAACAAGTGAGAGTGGAAAGGTGAAAAGGTCATAAAGATGAGGCTTGTCTTCCATTCACTAAATATGAGATGTGTGTTAGACGTGCGTTAATCTGATATTTTTATGAATACAATTCATTAAGGATACTAAATATGTTTGTGCAGGTGCAGTTCATGTTCTTCGAATTATGTAAATTGATAAATGTATATACAAGTGTAATGTCATTGGTTTGATATGAACAAACATGTACGTCTTCTCATCTTCAGTTGCACCCTGACAGTGACCCATCCAATCCTGGTCTTCACAGTCAGTTTGTGCAGCTGAACGAGGCGTACAGGGTGCTGAGCAGAGAAGGGTCCAGGCAAGATTATGACCTCAGGCAGAGGTACCAGTACACTGCAGGTCCGGCCTTCAGATCGTCCAGCTCCCCCAACAGCCCCAGGTGACTGTTAACTCCATCATCAACCAACCTGATGTTATTAAATGGGATCTTACTGAATTAATATAAGTGGGCATCTTATATTAACATGAAGGTTAAAATATTGGCATATACTGTAGAAACCCGTGGCCTTGAAAAAAAAAGAAACGTGGAATCTTTGTTTTTACACTAAGTTCTCTTAAGAAATGTTCTTAAAAGAAAGGGGTTTTTTTTGGAATCTAAATGGTTCTTTTATAGGATTGATACTAAAACTGGAGATTTTTATTTTTAAGTATCATGTTGCAAAAGATTATGGTCCAGTGTCTGAAATTGTAGCGTTGTGTCTCTGTGTTTGTCAGTGCGGAGGCTGCAGAGAGCATGCGTTACTGGGAGCAGTTCAGACAGGCCCAGCCTCAGGAGAACACGGCTGAGGAGCGGGAAAAGAGCAAGAAACGTAACATGCGTTTGGTGGGCTACTGCGTGCTAACCATGGTACTTAGTCTCTCCGTGCATTACTTTGGGTTCAGGTAAGCTTTAATTCATAGTATTGACATCAACATGCACAGCAATCCATCATAATATTTTTCAACACTATGAATGATGCGGCGCTGATAAGTGAGTGTTTTGCAACTGTTTGTATGAAACACAGTGCAAAATGTTTTCTTTTGTTCCTGCGTCGGTTTTCTGATGAGTACGTGATAATGATGTTTTGTTTTTGAAATGCATTTCGTCTGTCTCAGCGCCAGACAAACCCCAGTAGAGCATGTTCACTGGTTTCCCATAATCCCTGATGTTTAGTTATTCTTTCCAGTATCAGCTAAATGTTTTTACACCTTGAATTCAGGAGATTGAGATTAAGTATCTTCTGTAAACAGACACTGTTTGCTTGACGCGTAGCAGAAGTGCACTTAATATGTTTTGAAAGATGAACAAATGTTTTATTGCCTGTGAGTGCCCATGTGCCCTTTTAAATGCGACCCTAAAGTTATGTGGGCACATCGTGGATGTCTGTTCACCCCTCCAAATATATATGTTGGCAGTAAATCTGTTCACCTTTGACCCCTGGGCTGGTCTGTCATGCAGGAAATTGGAAGAGGTCCATAATAACTTCATGGATGAGAAGGATAGAGTCATCAATGAGATCTACAACACATCCAAAGAAAGAGCCAGGTGGGGAACGCTTTGAAGTTACACGTGTCGCCTCAGGAGGCACATCAGAGGTTTTAAATACAAAAGCTGCAGCATTTGAAACCGGTAGAGGATCAATTATAATTAATAAATGAACATGTAAACGAGATAACGTAAGATGATTATAGATTCATCTCATGTTATTTGACAGCTAAAGGTAAATGTAGTCAGTAAGTCACTTTGGATAAAAAGCATCTGCTTTTTGATAAAGGCAGAACATTTTGAGGCAAACAAAAAAAGAGAAGGTTTTTAGGATAATCGTTAATTGCATGATAGCACTGTATTGTGGGACTGGAATATTATAACATATTATAACATCAGACTTTGGACAAGTAAGTAAGTCTTTTTAATTGATAGTTTATCAGTCAATGTTAATATTAATTAAAATGTATTTAATTTTTGTATTTTGCATTGCATACTACTGTTTTGTTTATCGAATGTATAATCTTTGTTTGCCATGAAATAGCCTGTGAAGCTGATGTGGCAATACACTTAAATCAAGTCAAGATAGTCAATATTACATCTTCATTGTAAGGGATAACCTATGGCTAGCTGTGCGTTAGATTATATTCTTGCAAATGTGTAAATAAAGGAAACCTATTGCATGTTGCCTTTCCCAATGAACGTTAAACTCTCAGAACATTCAGAGATGGAGTGAACTCTGAGATGCTGAAAACACTTGATAAGTAATTGCTCGTAAGTGCACTGAACACAGTTCTGCGGTTGACTGTGAAGCACACAGCACATCAGACTACAGCCTTTGATTCATAATTGCACTAAGCTAGATCATGATTATCGTGCAGCCCTGTTTATTAAAATTTTACATTTGAAATGAAAGTGACGTGACATACAGCCAAGTATGGTGACCCATACTCAGAATTCATGCTCTGCATTTAACCCATCTAAAGTGTGCATACACAGCAGTGAACACACACACACACAGAGCAGTGCCCGGTGGAGCAGTAGGGGGTTTCGGTGCCTTGTTCAAGGGCACCTCAGTCGTGGTATTGCAAGTCCGAGACTCGAACCCACAACCTTAGGTTTGGGAGTCAATCTCTCTTACCACTAGGCCACGAGTTATAATTATTAGCTATACATCAACCTCCTGCAGTTCCCTCAAGACTTTGATCTTGCAAAATGACAGTGAGTTTTGCGTGGAATAGCACACTCAGATTTTCTTCAGAAATTGTTAAAATTTTATTTGATCATGCTGTTTTCGGATTTTCCTCAGAGTGAATGGCTTCAAGAAGCAGCAGGAGATCTTGAGACAGAAGCACGCCGAGTTCCTGGAGAGATACAAGATCCGCAGTAATGGAGAAGAGAAATAAATCAAGGAGAAGACAGATCTAGAAGAAGCTCATCGCACAGGGTTATGGAGAGAGTGCAGGTTTTGGATGAATGTTGAAGTGTGAATTGTATTTTGTGTTCATAGTTTTTATCAAATTTTCTAGGGGTCACAGTGTGTCAAATTCACGAACGCAGCAATGTTTCGGCCCTGGTACTTTCACCCAACTGTGACAAATTAAGGTCACATGGGATGCAAGGCAATTCAGGCTGATTATAGGCCAACATTGCTTCTCATGAAGTGTTTTAAACACCTGTACTCTTACTGTATTTCCTGTATTTACAGACGACATTGTAACGGCACCTGGAAAGGGTGTTATGGAAACATTGCATTCCTGATAAAGTAGTTCATCAAAAC
The DNA here is from genome assembly GCF_003368295.1 of Carassius auratus. Classification (NCBI taxonomy): domain Eukaryota; kingdom Metazoa; phylum Chordata; class Actinopteri; order Cypriniformes; family Cyprinidae; genus Carassius; species Carassius auratus. The sequence continues at coordinate 14,438,264 of NC_039256.1, forward strand.
ACTGTACATTGTGCACTTTGTTAAGCTCAATGTGTGTGTGTGTGTGTGTGTGTGTGTGTGTGTGTGTGTGTGTGTGTGTGTGTGTGTGTGTGTGTGTGTGGGAGAGAGAGTTTCTCATGGAATAATGTTATACAGATGGGCAGATCAGTGCTGTCCAGTGCGTTTTATTTCAGGTGCTGGGTTTTTTCCAACTATTTTGAATGCAACATCAACTAATCTTATCTTGAACAGGAAGTGAATGGGTCTTTGGCAAGTAATGAGAAGTTTCTTTTACTCATGTAATAAATCCAGGCTGCATATCAAATGTATTTTCAAGTTATTTTACAGCAAGATTATATTAAACAAGACCCTTATTCTGGATCCAAACTTTTACTCAGACCCCTGTTGTCACAAGGCATAGATCCCAAAAATGAAGTCTTTTTAGATACCCAAGTCATTGCCTTTTTTGAAGAATGGAAAAGTATTTAAGGATTTGACTTTTTAATGTAGGTTCTGCATTAGACATTCACCAGAGTGCCTTCATCTTTATAAATCAAATATCGATTTTGTGTGAATCAATCTAATGCAGGCCTTAATGTCATTGGGTTTTGATGTGATCAATAATTAAAGATGATATTGATCTCAGTTATGTAATGTTTTTCATCTGCATGCATTTTTGTGTTTCTATGGATTTTTTTTGCAAACTTCTTCACTGTTCTAATACACAACCATTGAAATGTTTCGGGTTGTTAAGATTTTTTTTATGTTTTTGAAGGAAGTCTTTAATGCGCACCAAGTCTGCATCTGTTTGATCAAAAATGCAGTTGTATCATGACAATGCTAATGTATTTGGTCTTGGTTGAATAGATCTGCTATGCTGCTGCTGTTGGTTATTGCTGTTGTTGTAGATTACCGCTACAACACAAGTACAAGAACTTGATACTGCTATTACATGCACAGATATGGTGCTGTGAGCATACTGCTGTTGCACAAGTAGCATACATAACTCGAAGCAGATCTGTACAGGTGGAGCTGGGGAAGGTGGAGGGTTTCAGATGAACTCTGTAAGTGTTCTATGCTCCAGTGGATGCTAACTAGCCATTCAAATGTAAAGCAGCAAGCTGATTGGCTCTGTATGCAACATGAACCAATCATCTTGGGCCAGATATAATGTGTGAATATCATCAGTTTACATTAACGAACCATAAGCCTGTGCCATCTAGAGATTTATGACAGAACTTGGCATCAAAAACGTTTTAATATTGTGAAATACTGTTGCAGTTTGAAGTAGCTGTTTTGATTTGAATGCATTTTAAAATGTCATTTATTCTGTGAAGTCAAAGCTGAATATTCAGCAGTCATCATTACGTCAGTCTTTTTTCTATTCAAAAACACCAAAATAATTCATAAGCTTATTTGCTGCTTTATTATTATTGTAAGTGTTGAAAATGTAGATTTTTGATCATGATATAATTACTTCACAATCCTTTGGTGAATAAAACGTTGGAAATAACAGCATTTATTTGAAATGGAATGTTTTTGTAGCATAATAGATCATTCTTGCTGAATAAAACATAAATAAATAATAACACCATAATTTTGATCCATTGCCTATACTTTCAAAAGCATTATGATATTTGCTACTGTAAGTTAAGCAACACTTTTGCTATTGCATATTTGATTTGACTCGTTTTTCACCTTGGGGATGATAAAACAGATTAAAACTTGCTCTTGCCCATTGACTTGCTTTGTTTGTTGTTTATTGCCCTACTTTTTAACTCCTCTTAAGCAAACAAAAACCTCTGCTACGTCATTCCCATTTTGCAATGTCCTTTCCTGACATTCTAGAATCCATTACAGCAGAGAAATGTCACAGAAGCCTCACATTCCCAAAGCTTGTGTAGATGTTGATGATCTGGGCTGTTGTGTGACTCCACAGCCTCGGACTCAGTCTGATGTGGTTTTCTGATATGGCATGGGCCCATATGCAGGTGCTCCTCTCTGCTCAGGTCTGATCTTGGAGATACCAGCTTTCAGGAATGAGTCAGGGACAGTTTGGGTGAGGTTTTTTCTGCTCGTCTGTCTCTACAAGAGCATTTGACGTTTTAAAACCAAACTCTTTTAGGGCACCATCTGGAGAGACTTCACAGAAACACTAGCAACATCACCCACAGTTCAGCGGTATCAATAGTGAAATGGTGTGACCTTGGCCTGGTTTGTTTATTTGGATATGTGATGATGGACCTTCTCTCCGGACCACTCTGGGTTTTCCAGAAGGCCTTTAGATTATACTCTGAAAGGGGTTTTTGCGGTTGTCAGCTTTAATGCTGTAAGCAGTCCTGGAGAGATAGAACAGCCTGCATTCCTGCAACCCACATGAATTTTTTTTTTTTTTTTTTTTTTTGCTCTGTATAACCCAAACATACCTGTGGGTGATGTTGAGGGTCTTCACATGCAACCAAAGTCGAGTCGGTTCAGGTTTGTTAGTTTGTTAAATCAATCAGTTCAGATGCTGCTCAACCTAATTATTTCAAATTTACACCTGAAAATAAGAGTCAAAGAAGTGATTTCTAAAAATGCAAAAAAAAAGTTTGCCCACTTACAAGGAAATTAAGGGTCTGTAATTTTATGGTAGGTTTATTTGAATGGATAGAGACAGAATACTGACCAAAAAAGCTGGGGGAAAAAATACACATTATATAAAGGTTAGAAATTGAATTGCATTTCAGTGAGTGAAATAAGTATTTGATCCCAAAGCAAACATGAATTAGTACTTGGTGAAGAAACCCTTGTTGGTAAGCACAAAGGTAGGAGGTTTTTTGTAGCTGGTCACAAGGCTTGCACACATCTCAGGAGGGATTTTGGCCCACTCCTCTTTACAGATCCTCTATAAATCCTTAAGTTTTCTTGGCTTTCATTTGGCGACTCGAAGTTTCATCTCCCTCCACAGATTTTCTGTAGGATTGAGATCTGGAGACTGGCTATGCCACTCCATAACCTTAATGTGCTTCTTGAGCCAATCCTTGGGTGCCTTGGCGGTATGTTTGGGGTCATTGTAATCCTTGAAGACTTCTCCATGACCCATCTTCGGTGTTCTGTCTGGGAGAAGGAGGCTCTCGTCCAAGATTTAACAGTACATGGACCTGTCCATTTGCCCCTCAATGCGGTGAAGTCGTCCTGAACAGCCCCAAAGCATAATGTTTCCACCTCTGTGCTTGACTGTAGGGATGGTGTTCTCCAAACAAGGCGAGTTGAGTTTATGCCAAAGAGTTCATTTTTGGTCTCATCTGACCACAGCACTTTCACCCAAGCCTTCTCTGAATCATTCAAATTTTCATTGGCAAATTTTAAATGAGCCTGTACATGCACTTTCTGAGGGCTGATCCCTCACCTTTCTCATGATCATCTTTACCCCATGAGGCAAGATCTTGTACAGAGCTTGAGACCGAGAAGATTGATGGTTATTTTGTATTTCTTCCATTTCTGAATAATCGCACCAACAGTTGTCTCCACCTCACCAAGCTTCTTGCTGATGGTCTAGTGGCCCATTCAAGCCTCCTGCAGATCTACAATCTTGTCTCTGACATATTTTGACAGCTCTTCGGTCTTGCCAATGGTGGTGGGAGAGGTTGGAATGGAAGATACAGATTGTGTGGACAGGTGTTTTATTCACCTAATGAGCTGACATTAGGAGGAACTTCTTAAAGTGGCAGGACTAATCTGTGTTCCACATGGACACATAACCAGTCTGCGGGAGCCAGAATTCTTGCTGGTTGGTTGAGGATCAAATACTTATTTCACTTACTGAAATGCAAATCAATCTCTAACCTCTATATAATGTGTTTTTTTTTTCTTGATTTTTTTTATTTATTATTATTTTTATTTTTGGTTGATATTCTGTCTTTATCCATTAAAATAACCCTACCATAAAAATTACAGTCCCTTGATTTATTTGTAAGTAGACAAATTTACAAAATCAGCAGGGGATCAAATAAATATTTTCCCCACTATATCACATAAATCCTAATAAGAGTAGATAAGTCAAAACATTGAATTATTGTCAATTTAAATATTAATAAAACAAATTCTCATTAACATATACACAAGTCTTTCAAAACCTGTTACTTTCTTAAATTTTGTATTTAAAATGTCCAAGCTGCTCTTTTCCATAATTTGAAGCAAATGCCATGGCTACCAGGATTGTCAGGGTACAAAATCTTACTAAAATTTCAGTCAAACCTATGTTTTTTCACAATAATTAGATTTTTATATATTTATTTATTTATTTATTGGAGCTTAATTTCCTGTTCCCATTTACTTTTATATCATGAAAAAAGATCACAAATTTACTAATCTGTTATTTTTAAATTATTATAATTTTTTTTTTTACAGTTTTACGTAAGAAATATAGGAAAGGACAAAGTAGATAAATGTGGGCATATGAACTGTCCCTTTATGTTTCATTCTTCCGCAGGAAAATATAGTCCCGGTTCTCTATGGTGCTGCGCAGTGATATAGTAGCTAGGTGAACAGGTGTTTCGCGTCGTAGCCGTTTCTCCACTGTAAAAAATGTTTTAGTAACCTTATAATGTGATTCAAGCGTTAACTGCTTTTTTTCAAGTAATTATTAAATATGACAGAATCAACCGAGAGAGACAGATTTAACTCCTTTTAACTGTTTGCCTCAGCTATATATCAATCAAGCCACATCCAGAAACGAAACTAGTCGTTTTATAATTACCATCCTGTCTTTTGTAAAGGATAAATTCTTTGCAAAATGCATGCTTCCTTTAAAAAAAGAACCCAAAACACCCCGACAAGGAAAAGCACTCAAAACAGACAGGGGCAGTCGGTTAATAATTGCCCACCTCGCGATGCGCGAGCATTACACCTGTGCTGTCCTGCGCGCGAGCAAAGTCTGCGCGTCAGGAGGAAAAAAAGAAAAGTTCCACGAGCGCGACGGTGACGCGCGCAGAGAGTTGCGGAGCGTGTGAGTCCTGAAGGGCAAATAAGAGACTGGAGAAAACGACCTTAAACATATCAAGGTCCATTTCTCTCATTCTTATTTCCTATATGCGCACGTGCTTTATATTGCGCATGTTGACAGTGTAGATTATTTATATGTCGAACATTTTAATTCTAAGATCTTGTGTCTGACAAGGAAAGCGTCATCATGGGTTCTGGTGGGCACGATTTCTCTGGTGACCAACAGTAGCACGGGATGCGCCGCACAAAGCGTGTCTGAAATGCCAGACGGGAGACACAGAGACCTTCAGGAGGCTCATAACATCGATTCTTGAGGATATATTTATTTGTTACCGGATATATTTCACTGGACCACAAGGACGTACTCAAGTGCCACCGGGTATTTTGCTGCGAGGGAGCCGGTATAAATGAAATGCGCGGAATGCACGAAAAAACTCTCCTGTAAAATAACATATATTGGGATTTATTGTAGCTAGCTATTTATAATAAATACGCCCTACGACCATCTTGAGCTTCTCAGAAGCCTGATTTTATACTCAACTAGTCTGTGTTGTCTATTGGTTCATTTACCTACTTTAAAACTTAAGATATTTCATTTTTGTCTTTTTTTTTTCTCGTTAAGCCATGACAGGGATGACAATTGCCTTGTTTTTTGAGAATCTACTGAGTAAATTGTCATTGCTTGAATTAAAGATGTTGGATTCGGATGTGAAAGTGGAATAATCATTCATAGAGAATTAACTACAGTAAGGACTGGACGTTGGACCTGCTATATATTATTTACCCAACTATTTCTGACTTTTCTTGGTGAACTCAAACAATGGGGATCAAGCTGAGAGTTATTCTGGGGATGTTTCAGTTCGTCTCACTTACCAGAATATCAACACAATGTGCCAAAACACCGGTAAGAACATGTTTTAAATTATAGTTATATTAATTATGATATATTTGTTATTTAAAATATTAGACAGTAGCATTGCAGTGCTCCTAGTCCACTTATTTTAAAGCGTGTAGTCTTCATTATATATATAATGTCTTTAAGCTTAAATTTAATTAAGCTACTCTGGTCTGGCTGTTTTTTTTTATCTCACACTTGATAAGTATCTTTTAATTCCACAATATTGCTTGTAAAATGCACTTTATAGAGCTGAGTTAATGCACAACACTCTTCTGGGCATTTTATGTGTTGAAATAACCTGACGGTCATTGACGTTTGGCAGGATGGGAAAGGTGATGCTTTTAAAGATGTCATGCTCTGATAAAAGCCACCTATTAAGTTATCAGTAGACATATGTTTTATGTTTAGTGTTGTCTGAGAACACATTAAAGCGAGCTGAGGGTGTCCAAGTCAAAGAGCACATCATGGGGGTGTGGCCTGTATCATAAAATTAATACAATGTGATGCATTAATGTAAATCAATATAATATAATGCTATAGTATTTAAAGATTTTAAAAAATCTATATGAATTAAATATTTAATATGCTTCTTTTTATGTATTTTGGGGTGAAAATAATATGTGCTTATTAAAAATCATTTTAATCGTTTTCAATCATTTTAATAAGCTTAGATATTTAATTAATATACATGTATTGTAGTATGTTTGTGTACTACTTTTTTTTTTTTTTTTTGGCTGGGTCTCAGAAGGATAGACAGTGACGCACGTCTTTTCTTTATCTTCACTTAAACAAGCTTTTGTCAACACTACAGCCATCAGGCCAGCATACGACACATATTGTTAGCACCAATAGCGTCGCGAGATGATATATAGAAGGCAGAATGGCAGAATGCACTGCATCTCCGTTATTCGCGAGCGCAACGGTATGTGGTCCGGTGTACGTGTGACCGGAGCTCTGCTTTATGGATGCATATCATAAGTCTTCGTAATGATGCAGCTCCCCTCATCGTTTGTCCTGTCGTGTTTAGCCGAAACTTGGTTTATTTATTTTAGACTGCAGTTTGGCCCTAGTATATTTAATTTGATGATGCTGAAGATGCTGTGAAATGTAAACCTTCCGAATGTTACATTGCATTACATTGCATGCTGCCAGTCTTGGTGTAAGCGCCCCTCAAATTCATGGTAAGGTATGGCATGGTTTTCAGAATTCTAACCTTGTGACCTTTAGGTTTTCTCTGTCACTTGCACAGCCAGGTGGGCAGTGATCAGGGTTGCCAGATCCCAGACAATTCTAATGCCCAAAGCCGATTTAAAACTCACCCAAAAGGAATGATAACTACCCTGGAAAAATTGACTTCAATAGTTTTCACTCAGAAATTGCTAGTAAGTTTCACAAGTAGCTGCAAAGAGCAGCCAATGACAAGGGAATTAAGCACGAGGGGGAGGAGTTTTATTCTTCTTTTATTTTGGTACTTTTAATTCTTCCTTTACTTTTTTATCTTTTAATTTTCAGCAATTTTTTCTCCTTATTCCTTAAAGGGAGGTTCCACCCCAAATTGAAAATGTTGTCATTAATCAGTTCGTCTCCTCTGTTTCTCTCCACATCACTGCAGTGCCATTTTGAAGATTATGAACGCATGCAGTATACTCTCTTCTGAGTCAGCGGAGCCACAAGGATACGTTTTTAACATATATTTACACTTTGATTTGAAAGTAAACAGTGCAACCTTCTGGTGCGGCTGACTCAGAAGAGGGTATGCTGCTTGCCTTCAGCTCATAATCTCCAAAATGGTGCTACGGTGAAGTGGAGAGAAGCAGAGGAGAGGAACTGTTGATTAAAGTACATTTTTTCTTTGTGTACAATGCCTCCTGGTTTTCATACAAAATATCCTAAATTGTGTTCCGAAGACGAACAAAGCTTTTACGGGTTTGGAACGACATGGGGGTGAGTGGTTAATGACAAAAATATAATTTTGGGGTGGAGTATCCCTTTAAAATGTGAGTAACAAAAATGAATAACACTGTCACAATGTGATACACTGCCATAGACATTCATAAAATGCCTTTTTCGATAAATTTGTTTTTACATGCTGTCCTTTAATACCCACTCAAAAAATAAAAACTAAGCAGATGTATTTCACTAGTGGTCTCAGACTGCACTGCACATGCTGGATTGCATACAGAAAATGCTAGACATCACCATCAGTGTCGTGGTTCTCCCGCACATTTGCACTATTTTGAAAATGCAATTTGTGTTAAAGTCTTTTTGGCCTAGGTTTTTATAAACCTCACCTGTAAAAAGTTTTTCTGTAGACAAATCTTATCTTCAGATAGATATTTTTAGAATTATACTATGTTTTACTATCTTTACTTCATGTGTTTTGGTCCTTTAAATGAATATCTGCCAACCTAAGGACCTCAAGTATAAAGAGAAAATTATGGGTTGAAAACTATTTCTGGGTGAAAATAGTTTCAAAGTATTAAAACTACACCAATTTTTATTTTGTATTTTTTTCAGTGAGTTCCAGAATTGTACATCATATTTTTTCTCTAGTTGTAATTCTTGAATTACTTAAATATTCTGTTTATTTTCAGGTTTAAATGAAAAAAAAAAAAATAAAATTTCCATGTGGTCTCAGACTTGGATCAGCAATAGCAGTGCCTGATACCTGCTGTTCATTTTGAACACCTCAGTTCTTAAATCTCGAGTCCATTCACAGATGCCAGACTGACCCATGGGCCGCAGGTGGAGGGGATTGTGGGAGAGCGAGGCAGCCGAGCTGATGATTGGTGCTCAAACTCAAGGGCTCTTAGAAAGAAAGGGCTGACGCAGCCAAATCCAGCCAACTGCTGCTGCTAAAAAAACCTGTCAGTGCTGTGATTTTCAGTGTGTGTGCATTTCAGAGAGACAAAGTGAATGTTAATATGTGTGTGAAAGTGTGTGTGTGCCAGTCGCCTTGCCAGCTCTGAGCTGGCTGCTGTATTTCACAATGGCACCGAGGCAGGAGGTAGATGAGGAATTGACTGACTGAACCCTCATATTGCAACACAGAATCAGCAGATGCCTCTCCACACGTCACTACCATGCAATGATCTGCCTGTTTTCTGACTATTATTGCTCTAAATTACATTACATTTATTTGATGTCATCATTACAGAATAAATGCACAGAAACACAGGCTATACACTGAATGTGCTGGCCTATATCAGTGTAAATCACTTATAATAAGATTGTCACGCATGCTTAGATAAACTACCCACACAGTAAGCAGTCAGACATGGTGCAAGGAAGCCATGTATGTGTGTGTTGTTTGCACTGCAGTGCAAAGTCTGCTTTCTCCCTCAGCGGTGACCTTGTTCCAGAATGAGGGGCGTGTTTGTGAACGTGTGCTAACATCCACCTTTATGCTGCTCTGGCACAAATAAACACTAGAAATGCATTACGAGAAAATGTTTTCAGCATTATGTTGACTTGAATCAGCTCTTCATGGCACCATAAAGAGTGTGTACTTTTGTTATTGTCTTTGCTGAATGTTGTGTCTGACGTCTTGTCTGTGTCCTTTCCTCTAGTCAGACCACTGGATGCCAACAGAGAGCCATAAATCTGGAGAAGGTATTGAGCCTTGCTTTCTTTTGTTATCTTATTATCATAGGTGCATTACTGATTTAGTTAGGTTATATAATATATAATAAAACAACTCATTCTGGTCCTCAGTGCTCATGGCAGAATATCTCTTTGGGAGCTATTATGTCATTACATTGCACCAATAAATTCGCCTACAGTAAAAGTTTGGGAAATTTTCTTTTTGTTTTAAAGAAATACTTTAATTCAGCACGGATGCATTAAATCTAATTAAATCAAGAAATCAAAAGAAGAATCATAAAAAAATGATGATTTCATTAAATATATTAAAGCAGCAGCACAGCTTTATTTACCAATAATTTAGATCCTTGCATCAGTATTTATGACTTTTATAAATGTATGTGTAATGTAGAATCTATTTATATACGTACATGTATAATGTCGTTATCAATTAATGATGAGGCAGGTTGTCTAATTAACCTTCCAGAATGCATCAATGTAAAGTTTATTCAATAGGATGTCACAGATTCTGCGCTGAACTCAGAATATTCTACAAAGAGGGTTTTCTTTCTCAGTGTTATTCCTTTATTCTCTCTCTCAGTGGTGAGGTGGTTGGACGTGTATCAGAGAAGCGGATGTCATCCCAGAGAGACGCTGGTGGAAGTTTGGCGGGAGTTTCCTTGGGAGACACATCACCTCTTCCTGCCGTCGTGTGTAACGCTGCGCCGCTGTGGAGGCTGCTGCTCGGATGAGGCACTGGAGTGTGTGCCTTCACAAACACACACACTTGTAATGGAGGTACATACACACACAATCCAGTGAACTTAATGCAGAGTTCACACAGGTGCAGTTCCTCACATTGATTATGCTCCATGAATATTCGATATCCAGTATCTTTTTCTATTAATAAATGCCATTTGTTTTGATATTTAGTTATCTAAAGCAATGGTAAAAATGTGACTGAATTGTCCAAATACTTTTTTGGGACATCTGTATATCATTGCATACACCATTGTTTAAAAGTTTGGGGTTGGTAAGAATTTTTTTTTTATGTTTCTGAAATCTCTTATGCTCACAGAGGCTGCATTTATTTGCTAAAAAAAAAAATCAGACAAAAAAAACTACTACTGTGAAATATTATTACAATTTAAAGTAACTCTTTTCTATTTTAATATTACTTAAAATATAATTTATACCTGTGATGCAAATTTGAATATAGAATTAATCAACGATTACTCCAGTTTTAAGTGTCACATGATCCTTCAGAATCATTCTTATATGTTGATTCGCTGCTTAGGAAACATTTCTTATTATCAATGTTAAAAACAGCTGAGCTGCTTCATATTGTAAAAGCAATGTCCTCTAAAATCTTACAGACACCATACTTTTGAGAAGACGTGCCAGTATGCAGTAATACAATATATCATGGTAATGAATATGCATTATATTGTTATCTTGGGCACTTCTAAATATCATGAATAATTATACATTACAAATTATTCAGAATGTGGGATGCATTTTAAGAATACTTTTCCCATATACTGGTCAAAATGCACAACACCGCTGTATGCTGCTTGAAAGATGTGTGTGTGCTCTGATGTAAACAAGCAGGCATGAGAAGCACATGGGGGAACACGTGAGAGACGGGCTGAATGAAACCACATTCACTCTCTGACAGTAGATGGCGCTAAACTTCAGAAAATGCAGCCATTACCCTGGAAACTCCATAAATAAAGCAGCTGCTCTACTTTCTAAAACATATTTAAATAGATTTAAATAGCCATTCAGGTTTGTGGATTTGCTATGGTGTTCATCACAGCACTAAATATTTAGGGCCCTATCATACACTCGGCACAATGTTTTGGCAAGGGCAAGGGTTTTTGCTAATTTCAGTCCGGCGCCTCTCACATTTTCCCGTCCAGCGCCACATCATTTAATTAGCAAATGCATTTGCGCTCATTTTTGCGCCCATTGGCGTGCTGGTCTAAAAAAGGTGTGTTCAGGCGCATTCCTGCAGCATTGCTATTTTAAGGAGCTGAAAATAGACTGTGCCATAGACCAGCTCAAACCTGATCTAAAGTCTGGTGCAATGTTTTTTATTTGTTATCTAAAGAGTGTACACGCTGCTTATTAAACACGGGGATGCACAGCAGCACACAAACATGCCAAATATTAAAAATTAAAGAACTGCAATGCATAAGATTTTTTTGTAGGCTAATTAAATATATATATAAAAATGCCTACATGTCATAATAGATAGTCATCGCATGTATCAGAATTAGGCTATCTATTTATCGCACACAAGCAGCTCCGTTTCATCTTGGATATGCGTTCTGTCTTTGCGCTTGCCAAATTCCGTGTTTATAGCAAATCTGTCATGGCACGAGCGCAACTGGCTCTTGAAGGGAATGGAAGATTAGACTTTGATTGGTTTATTGCACCCATTACTCATTAAGAGAATAGGGACAACCCATTTAGACCATGCACCCGGGCAAGCCAACCATTTTTACGTCGTTAAAAAAGTTGATTTGGACATGCCCTAAATGCACCTGCACCGTGCAGTTTACACTTTGCATTTAGATCGTTAAAATAGGGCCCTTAGACTTAATAGGCTATTAATTTGCTATTTTTTTTTTTTTTTACCTTTTAATCTGGACTACAACATGCCCTAGATATTGCTTGAAAGTGTTTCGATTCATTTTTGTTCGTTCACACTTTACATTAGGGCTTCATTAGTTAACGTTAGTTTATTCATTAGTTAACATAAACTGCCAATTAAAAATTCTTCTGAGCATTCATTAATCTTAAGCATTAAAATATTTAATAACACTTTGTTAAAATCGAAAGTTGCAACTGTGTTACTTAATGAGCTCACATGCTCACATTTTTTAACAAAGATTAAAATCTTTGGTAGCAAATGTAGCTATTGCTCATTGTGAATGTTAATGCATTAATTAAGGTTAACTAATGAGGTCCTATTGTAAAGTGATACCTATTGGTCTTTATAGTTCTTTTGCACTTTAATCTGCGCACTTTAATAACGTTTAACTTTATATATTAGTTTTATATATATATATATATATATATATATATATATATATATATATATATATATATATATATATATATATATATATATATATATATATATTCTGCATTGCTTTATTGTATTTAAATACCAATTATTTTTGTTATAAGAAAAAAGTTATCAAAACCTGTTATACTGTATTATGGCCACTTTCTTGAAGCTAAATGTCAGTATCATGATAATACCTTATACAGTGATAAAAGCAAAATTTGTTACTGGCATATCCCTACTTTTAAGAGGTAAATGTACTGTAAAATTCTCTCCCTTTCACCACTCACAGAAACACTCCTAGAAACCTTTCACACATGCATGTACTATTTTACATTCACATGCTTAATGTGGTGGTATGCAACACTCATATTTCGCACTCACTTACATGTATATGTCTGTAATGACAGATTTTTAGGGGCAAAGTACCTCCACACACAATCATACCGCATATAATGCAAGATCTCAAAAGACATGGCTTAGTATGGTGAAAAAAACATCCAGAAAGACACACACAGAGGACACACAGCATGAGTTAGTCATAAATATTCAGTATGGGATGATGAAGTCTCGAGTGTAATGGATCAGGCTGGATCCTGGTCACGTACTGTATAGACAGATTGAGGGATAAAAGATGGAGTCATTACTATGCAGAACAGATTGTGCATCTGTGTGTGTGTGTGTGTACATGCATTTAAATGCTGACTCCTGCTCTGTTGAACTCCACAGCTCATGAGGACCTCATACATGAAGCATGAACTTGTGCAGCTGCCTTTTATCGAACATAACCAGTGTGAGTGCAGGTGAGATACATGCTAACACACATACACACAAACTGACCTAGCCATGTCAGTAAAGGCAACGTATCATAGACTTATATTCCCTAGTAAAAAGTAATTTAAAATACATTTAACTCATACTAAGTATAGTTCAAATATATTAACATATTTACTGACATATCGCTCAAGACTTACTGATGTAAAAAGTATTATTCAACTTTATTTGGAGTATCACTTGTGCACAATGCACATTTCTTAATATTAAGCCTAAAATGTGTTTTAATATCACTACTGATGAGGATTGTATGACCTTATGAATAATATTGGTCTTTAAATGCATGATATTGAAAGTGTACCTTAAGTATACCTGCAATAGTTCCACTTTAGCACAATCAAATATACTTCAGTATATCTTTAGTTGGACTTTTAATCCAATAAAAGTGCATTAAGTGGAATATTTGTTGTTCCAATTTAGCAGATTTGAGTACACCAGTTTACTATACTTAATGTATAATTGAAGGGTATTTTTATTAAGTACATAGATATGGAAATTTGATTTTGTACATATTGCATGAAATAAATTTACTTTAAATACATTTTAGTATATTTATTTTTAACTAGGTTTGTTTTAATATAATTCATTATTATAAATCACAGAGTCTCTCAAACCCTAAGGGGCAGTTCACATGACATGCTCTTGTGTTTAAAAAAGTCTAGACAAAGCACTATGAAAAGGAATGATAAAAGCTTAACTACATTTAATTTGATGCACCACCCTAAAATCGCTGTGCTTTTGGTGCCAAGACTATGCATTTGAACAGAAATGTAAAAATGGCATAGAACAAGAGAACATGATCTGGAGTAATAATGCAGAAAATTCAGCTTTGCATCACAGGAATAAATTACATTTTAAAACATACAGAAAACCATTATTTTAAAATTTCTTAATATTACCGTTTTTCCTGTATAATTTTATCAAATAAATGTTGCCTTGTTCAGTGTAAGAGACTTCTTTCAAAAACATTTTATAGAATCTTACTGACCCCAAACTTTTAATGGTAGTGAAACATGGAGCGAAATTGTAAATAATAAAAAAAATTATTGAACGATAAAAGAGCACAGCTTTAGTACATGACTTTATTCATTGTGAGGTTATTAAGCATAATTTTTAGAAGATTTACTATATTTATAAACCATTTTACCCTTGAAAATAAGGTTTGGTCAAATTTTGCCAGCTTGTAGGGGGAATTTTTTCCCATAAGAATGGCTAAGTGAACCCACCCACACATACATCCCAATCCCAATCTGACTTTCAGATCACCCCTCACACACACACACACACACACAAATGCACTTCCACCCTGTTTGTCACATGGGGAATGACCCCATCTCCCCATGGACTACTTCCTGAACCCAGTCACAGAAAGTCGTCACCCCCAAAACACTCTTCTGTTGGCGCGTAGCCGAGCTGTCAACATCAGCTCTTTATCGGCTCATTGTGAAGTTATCCTCAAAAGCCTTTTCAGAGGTTGTGGGGTTCGGATTAAGGCCAGGGGTGGAGCTGAGTATTCGGTAAGAGCATTTACATGCGCTCGCCTCTCTATCCTCTCTTTGTAATACAGATCTGCCCTGTACAAACTGAACTCACCACTGTTGACCAACCTGGAATTACTTAAACACCCGCACTAACCACACAGGCAACCAGTCAACATTAACTGTGTCCAGTCTGAGGCTCATGTTATCATGCGATAAAACATTTTTCTTAACTCATAATGGAACTAAGCTAGTTGAGGTTACCAGTGGGTGACTAGTTCACCACAGATGTCTGGTCAGAGACATGAAGATGCAGTTTAAAGCTCTTTTGATGCTTTCATTTACTCCACAATGATTCCGTTAAAGTTCAAGAACTGTTGAGCACAAGTGCCAACAGTTACTTTGTTGTTTCCATGAGTGTATGTGTGTGTATGGTCTGAAACAAGCATACAACAACAAAATTAGAATAAATTCATTAAACTCAGTAAATTCATACAATGAAAGGTAGCAAACAAATTGCAACAACAATCACATGAATATATGAACAAATAGCAAATAGCAAAGGTACCTTTGAACAATGAATAACAACAGATTTTGAGTAATTTGGCATTACATCTGATCAATTGCTCACCAATCAGTCCACATAGGTGCCATCAGTATGAGAGACCAAACAGCTGATAAACACATCACAATAATCCACAAGTAATCCACACTAATCCAGTCCATCAATTATCATCTTGTGAGATGAAAAGCTGTGCTTATAAATTATGACTCCATTATGACGGCACCCATTCACTGTAGAGAATGTATTGGTGAACAAGTGCTAAATCAAATGGATTTTTTGGGGTGAATGATTACTTTAACTTCTCTTGAAAAACTGATAGAATCACTAAAAGCAAAGAACATTTCGAAAGTTTAGAAATCAGTCCATTTTGGGTTAGGTTGTCTGTTTTGCACTGTAAAGCTTTGGATATTATTATTATTACAAATTTGTGTTGCAACAGTTAATAGAAGGCACTATTTAACAATTGTTAATTAATAATAAGATATTATAAATTGCAAAACCTTTTGTAAAATAATCATATTACTCACCAAATTCAATGTAATTTGCAGCACAGCAAAACTAGATTTTGTTCTCATTGGAAGTGCTTAAAATAACTTGGTTTATGTTTGCATGTAGTTTTGTTGCTTTGCATTGCACCACTTGCACTCAGAATGGAAATAATTGATGCTCGCTTGTTTTTTAAGCAGCACAGAACAAGTTAAGCCCCCAGAGTTGAATACTTATTGTTATGGGTTTATTTAAAATGATAAGATATGAGCAATAATAACAGTATTTAAATGTTCCTCTGTGTATGCTGTGATAATATTTGATCTTTTTTAATTGTAAATTTCATTATCATTTTGTTTTTACTGTCTGTCTTTTCCCTACAGGCTAAAAGCAAATCTTTATGCAGAGCCAACCAGGTAAATTGCTCAATTGTGTTTGTTTGCGTGTGTGCGAGAGAGAGAGAGAGATGTGAAGGTTCACCAGCAGTATGAACACCATTTGCCCTCTTTTCCCTTTGCCACACTGCAGACACACTCACACACACACACACACACACACACACACACACACAACTCCATGGAGATGGTTGAATGGTGAGTTAATTGTGTGTGAAAGGCAGAAGTGGTTCAATCTGTTATGCTCTCATACTTGTTTAGGGAGACCCTAAAGTTAATGTTAAAGAGAACAGCTACTGCTATTTCTAAATATCTTTTCACAGTCCTGTCCAAGACACTCTTGACAAAAAACACAAATCTGATTGCTAAGAAAAGTAATTGCACACTCCTCAGGGAGCCACACGATTTGAGGCATCATTCATGTCTGTTGCACAAACCGTGTGGGACGATGTTTTATATTTAGATTTTTCGAACAACTAATGATAGTTTTGCACCACTATTTTTGACCATTTCATTCCAAGATTGAGCCACGTTCAAGTGTGTATGCCAACAATAATATACGCCAATTATAACCAATAGTGGCATTAGAACTGTGATGAGAGCAGGCGGTAATTAATAAAAAAATGTATTTAAGTAGGATGCAGTGTGTGAACTTGGCATTAGTCCTCATGTTCACACTTCTCTTTGCTGTGAAATCAGTTTTTACAAGTAATTCTCCCCTTTTATTGCCAAAGGACAGTCAGTCTGTTCATTTAATGTGGACTTTGAAAAAAAAATTGGTGCAACTTCTTGGAAAAGTTTATTTGAAAAAGAATAAAAGAAAGAGAAAAAAGAAAGAAATAAAAAATTATTGGCATAGGACAAAATAAAGAATCAGAGGAAGATTGGCATGGGGTAAAATCAGGAAATTGTTCAAATTTCCAGTGAGTTCATGCCAGTAGAATATGTTTATGTAGACAAAGATACCTTACTGTACCTTAGTAATGCCCGGGATACAATGTATGATTTTGGGCTGTCCCAGACAAAAGACAACCAACTTGAAACGATTTCTTTCATTGTGATTCAATATGTGTCATCATCATACATTCTACGTCGCACCCAAGTTTTATTAGATCTCACACATGTGGTTTGAAATGATCTCATAAGACTGTCTGTAGAGGACTTGAAACACTGCATTTGTAATGTCTCACAGTTTGTGTGTGTGTGTGTGTGTGTGTGTGTGTGTGTCCAGCTGGCGTGTGTCTTGCACTGTTGGAAGGGAGTCAGAACCTAGAACCCTCCTTTGTTGGGAAACTGAACAGAACATTCATTTTATTGCTTAATTAGGCCACTGGCCCCTGAGGAGCCTCACCGAGACCAGGGCTAAAAAGTCACAAGAATTAAGACTTGATAAAGTCATCTCGAGACTCTCCGAATAAAATCTCTGAATTAAAAATGTGAAATACAGTTTAATACTTAAGATGTTTGTGTAAACACATTTTAGTCGAGTCATGATCATATTGTACATTATTTATCCATTTATTTTTAATAATGATTACTTTTTGTATTTTTAAGGCAAGGCCTACAGACAGCAAGAAAAGGTAAAAAGCGGCAAAGGGGGAAACCAAAGCGAAAGAAACACTTGGGGAAAAAGCCGTAAGTTCATTATTTCCTATTGCAAAACAATACTTCCATGTTACATAACTTTTTTTTTTTTAATTTTTAGTTAGAATTTTCATTTTATTCTTGATTTTAAGTCAAATGTTCTTAAAATCAGATAAATGTACTTGAGAAACGAAACTGTATAAAATCTTAGGACATCTTCAGAGTTAATTTTATTAAGTGACAAATTGTGTTTAAGCACACATCTAAAAAAATTTAGTGAGGGATATGCTTAAAACAAGAAAAAAGAGATGATATTGATATTGTACTTAATTTGACTTCTCAAATGAATCTAATTTTCATATTGTTTATATGTTTTTACTGGAAAACAAGAAAAAAATAATAATTAATAAAAATTTAAAGAAATTCCCCCTGAATTTTAAGATGTACTTCAGTATGGAATAGCAGATTTATTTACCATGGTAAATGGGTTCAAAGAATACCATGGTACATGTTGGTACCTTTTTGTCATTGTAAAAATTACAAATGATAGACATTTAATGATAGGCATGCTTCTTGGCAATGAGAGCTAAAGATTTTCCTTGAAATCCCTCTTTTTCATATGTTTATGCACGCAACATTGACTTCTACTCAGACAACAATTAATTAATTCTGGTCAGGGAAAGACTTCCTTTTCTACTTTTGCATTTTCGTCATTGGTCTTTGGTGAGGGCAAGTGGAGGGCGCTTCTTTTGGACCGACTTTCCCTCCCTGCTATCCATCATCTACTCCTCCATGGATGGAGTCAGTGGCAAGTGTGAAATCAGGCTAATTTGGCAGCCAGAACGCCCCTCCCTTTTCCCCGGCCTCCCTTCAGCCTCTCAAACCACTTCCACACAAAGATTGATTTTCTTCCTTAATTAACTCTCACCCATACACTTCTCTCCAGTTTTGGTTTAGTTAAAAAAGGGAAGAGGGAAAAAAGAGCCCCATCAGCCCACCATCCCATCAGAGATGTCACAAATGAGACATCAAAGAACTGACGTCCACAGACACAATCCAGAGTATATCTCTGGTGCCGTCCAAAAAGAAGATCAGGGCTGTGCATGATCAGAATGCATTATGGGCCTTTTTGTGCTTGCTACTGAATTTAATTTCAAGCCTAATGTGGAGATGCAGGCTTGGGTCTGGTTTTGCAAAGTTAATGATTGCAAGAACCGACGTGCTCTTTGTCCATTGTAGCCGTTTTACATAATTCTCTTGGAGCCGGATTTGTCAGAACCAGTATTATAATCAGAATTGTGTTACTCAATTACTTGGAGTCTTTTCTTACTATTTTAAAATTCCTCCTGACTTGAGGACTTCTTTACAGTTTTCACAACTTGAAACTGAAATCAAAGAATAGTTTGCCAAAAATGAAATTGTGTCATAGTTTACTTATTCTCATACTGCACTCTCAGAAAAAAAAAAGATGCAAAAGCTGTCACTGGGGTGGTACTTTTTTTCAAAACTTTCACCTTTGTACTGTATTTACTCTTAAAAAGATGGATATTAGTACATATCCTTGCTTTTTTAAAGATTTTGTAACTTTTTAATGTAAAATAAACAATAACAAAATGTTTATGTTTGGTCCAACTGTTCCTTTAAGACACATGAACGTCGCATGTCTCTTTATTTCACACCGACAGCTGATTTTTTTCTCTTCTCGTGCCAACAGGACTCTAGTGCCAACTACACCCCCTCCTCCTCCCCCTCCCACTCTACCGCCTAGCTCCGCCCCTCCACCACCTGCCAGAGAGGCGTGTCCACCATGCCCCACCCGCAGAATGACATCACAGCCTCCCTCCTGTGAATGCAGGTGCAGTTTGAGGGAGGTGAGCTGTACAAAAAGAGGGAAGACACTCAACCAGCACAGCTGCCGGTAAACACACACACACATATATATACACACAACTTATTCAAATGTAGCTTATTGTGCTCAAAATAGACCCTCACACACAATGACATGCCCTCCATCTGGAAGTTTATTGCACAAGGAAGTGTTTCTCAATCAGTGACCTGCAGAAAAAAAAATGCATTTGTTAGCATTTGCAACACACACACAGTTCTTTATAAATAAACACAGACTAAACATGACAAAACATATTTGATAGTATCTGACAAACACACAGTATTGTCTGTATTTCTGTATATATATATATATATATATATATATATATGGTATGTTTATATGTAAATTGTTTCTTTCAAAAACATTTAACTCATTACCAGTCCTGAACTTTTGAACTGTAGTTTAACAATTTGAATGCATTACCATTGTGGTTACTATTGTTTATGAAAGGCTTGAAGTAAAGTGTTGACTAGTATTTTTAACATGAGTAATCTCTTATTCTCTTTCAGATGTGAAACCCAAAGCGAATAGTGAAATCAAACCACCAGTATAATCCACCGCTCAAACTTTGCACAGCTTTGAGGAGGTCAAAGGTTTGCTTATTCTTTTGTCATGGACTCTGAAGTTTGGGTCTCACGCAGAAAAAAAAGTTTGCATTTGAGAACAAATCACAGACCCACCCCCCTGGCCCATCTGGCTATGTCCCACACACCATTACGACAGTATTAGATCCATATTCATTAATTCTGTACCGTGTGTGTGTACGGAATATCACCAGATCCTACTATTGAAGCTTTTCGCCATTATGATCCAAACTTCAGACCACCTTAACCATTTGACGCTGTATTATGGACATAGAATGGGTCAAGCGTATCGCCATTGAGCTTTATCCAAAACCAGTTTGGGATTTTGTTCAGCTTCATGTAGGCACGGACACACAGCTAGGCTGATGCTAAGGATGACAAGTGTGCTGAGAACTTTCAAAGGGAAATCTGAATACGGAAGGAGTCCTTTTTTCTACCAAACTACTTAAAGTGGAGAGTTTTTGATGGGATGGATGTTGACAGACCTTCAGTGTTGAGAGAACTCAAGTGTTTCGCTACACAATCAGAGTATCTCATCCTGAGAACATCCCCGGCGTGTCCTTCTGACCCTCCTCGTGTGATAAATGGATGGATGGGTCGATTAGACGGATCGACGGGTGTCTGTGTGGTCTGAATCGTGCATAATAAGGATCTGTGCGTCTATCCTAATTTATTCCTGGCCTCTATAAGTCCATAATGTGGCTTCACAGACTGTATCAATGAGTCTTTTTTGTGTTTGTTTGATTTGCTTTTTGTTCGGTTCCTTCCTTTGGGAATTGAAAGCTTTTTCCCACTGGCTAGCCAGTGAGAGGAATGCCAATCGTATAGAAACCTGGCTATATTCCATTGGTGCTCACCAAACACAAGCCTCTCTCTCCCACACCCCCGATCACACTCATTTTTCGTCTCTTTTTTATCCCTTTTCACTTGATCTGTCGCTTTTTCATTCTTTCTCCCTCCACACACACACACACACACACACAGTCATGCATACACATACAAATGCAAACAGGTAAATATAAGCTTTTCTGTATTGATTCTGAAAGAAGAATTTATTTTATCTATCTTATTCATTTTGTAAAGAATACTAATGTTATTGTAGTCCATTTTGTTTTAAAGAATGTTTCTTTTGTGTATCTCTATTAATCCATAGAGTCAGGCTGGGTGGCCGGCCGTGTGTTGAATTTGAGTAAAAAGCTCTGAAAGTCTTTAGGAAAAGGGAAATGCTCTTTCTGTTTGTGTTTTTTGTCTTAATCATCTCACAGCGTTGGGAGTTTGATGTATTTATTTTTTATATTGAAATGCATTTTGTATTATGCTTTGCCCTGTTTCCTTTTGGACAATTAGTTATCTGCTGCGGCTGATGATTCGAGAATATTCAGTATTTTTGGCAGATTTCCTCAGAATCACGCAGATCGGATAATGTAGCTGTCAGTCAGTGTTGAGGATTGTCAGTTTCCATCAGCCGCGATCATGAAAGAATCACTTTTTTATTTAAATTTTTTTAATGGTGGTCATTTAACCGAACACTTATTTCCACCATATATGTAGCATTATTGAATGAAATATGAATTCCAAAAGCAAGGCTGAACTCACTTTAAGTGATTTCTCAGATTATTTGTTTAGCCATTATCTGCAATAATGTAAATGATTAGGATCCCTCAGCACCCTTTCCCTCTTCAATCTACACAGGTATAAGATATCCACGAGTTGTCAGCATCCCCAAACTACTGATCTGTGTTAAAGTCAACATTAAATTTCATTAGCAACCCTTTTTACTTCAGTATATTTTGTGGTTTTAATGAAACTGGTCTTCAGTGAGAAAAAATATATAGGGTGGCAATTAATTGTATGCACTGGCAGTTGATTGAATGTTGCACTGAAAAAAAAAATGTTGCAGGATTTACTACAATTTTCACTCAGAAATTCCTAGTAAATTTTACAAATGTTAAGTAACACAATAAGTGTAATGTAAAATTTTGAAATAGAAAGACGATGGGGTTTTTTTTTTTGACAATGTGAAAAGTGCTGTTCCAAAACAAAATGGAGCTAAACCTGAATGTTAGTTTGCCTAAATAGCTGGTGGACTATTAATTAGCATTATCCAATAGTTCATGTGGTCTAAGTGACATCAGCTGGAAAGTTAAAAGTTATTTTTAATGTATGATGCGAAGGCAAATATTATTTTCCTTAGAATGATATGCATGTGCTATAAGACCATGGATGTGTGAATGAAAGTAAATAGGGTTGATTTTGAGTTGATGTTGACTTTAAGGTCTTCTCTGTGTGAACTGGTCAATATGTTGTCCTGTTTCCTCGTCTGTGATGACTGGCTTTCCTTCAAATCTATTGCCGCTGTGAAATGTTCCGTGTAAAATATCCTGTGCTATAAACGTAGCGTTTTCTCTCTCTCTTTCTCTCTCTCTCCACAGTAACCTGTATCAACTACCTCTGTGTCTGTACAGTTAACGTAACTATCACAGTAAGATTATAGAAGCGTGAAAATATATAAAACAAGTACACAAAATGCATACCATATGAATGTACCTACCGACAGAACTTCAGTGTTTCCGATCTCTTCTGTGTAAAGTTAATTCCAGAATCCTGTCGCTTTGTTCCGAGATTTTGTGCGTAGAACCCTATCTGTCCGATATGTATCCAGGTAGATCAGGACCCAACAGAACCCAGTCTGCACCACAGTCTATAAACGATATAAGCTTTGAGTGTTTGTTTGAACGTAATTAATAATGGTTATTGCTGCTATACCATCTGTGCCCAATTCTCCTGTGTGTGAACATGTGTATAATAATATTTGTTACAGAGAGACATAACCTGCTCTGCTTTCTGTCTACAATGTGTATAAATTCAAACGTAGGTCTGGTCACACATTCAGTATATACAACACACAACAGCCATAAAGCAATGTGCTATATATTAATATAAATAAAGTGAAATGTCTTATTTTTGAGATAGATTTGTGATTATTAGGTAATTCCGAAGTCCCACTTACAAAATGAGTCTCATAAAACTTGTTAAAGACATGTCTGGGTCAGATTTCAAATCATTTTCATTCTGCATCTCATCGCTGTATTGCAAACAAAGATATAGATTTCTATATACATAGAATATATATTGGGCTACATATAAAATAAATGCATTATCGAAGTGTTTATTGTATTGTCTTTTGTCATGAAAATAATGTTCACAATGCAAAAAAAATCTTAATGGGCCTAAAAATAGACTTCATTTTTGTGATGAAATGTGACCTGGACATGTTGTTGTGAGATTGGATATATTGTGGATATATGTTCTATAACTGGACATGTAACGTGATTTGAAGAAGACCTTGACCTTGGATGTAAACAACATGGTACATGTGAATAGTAATCATTTAGCTCCATATTATACACATATAGAATAATTAGCGTTAGTATCTGATAGCATCACTGTACCATGATAATGTAACAGCAGTTTTCTGTAGGGAAAGCACATATTTGCTTTAGCCTTTGTTTTATTCTCAATTCAACCTCCCTGTTTTGTGTCATCCACCCCTTCCCTTCTCTTTTCCTGCCGTTTAACGGTAATGAAAGACAAACATTGTGATAATTATCACCTGGGTCTGGGAGTCTCAGGCAGAGGGCCGCCAGCACCGTAATGATGTGAGAAATAATATTATCTCTCTCCCTCCTCTCGCTTGACTGCTGCTGAGTCAGACTGGCTCACACACACACACACACACACACACTGATGAATGCTAATGCCACCTGCCCAGTGCCTGTGGAACAGCACAAACCTTACCTGATATCTCCTATCTGATGATTCACTGAGACTTGTTTCATTCTGTCTTTTAAAGGATTTTAACAGGAGTGAAAAGCTAAGGCATGCTACTAAAAGTACATGCAGCGATACCTGTGAATCAGACCTCACAAAGAAATGTCTGGCTCAAATAAAATAAAATAAAAAAGTAATAAAAAATGTAGTTGAAGAAAACGAAGTCTGCTTTTATAACCCTTAACATTTTCTGTATGTTTTTTTCTTCTTCTGCTATATACAGGTGCATCTCAATAAATAAGAATGTCGTGGAAAAGTTCATTTATTTCAGTAATTCAACTCAAATTGTGAAACGTGTTTTAAATAAATTCAATGCACACATATTGAAGTAGTTTAAGTCTTTGGGTCTTTTAATTGTGATGATTTTGGCTCATATTTTTACAAAAACCCATCAATTCTCAACAAATTAGAATCCTTCATAAGAACAATAATAAAATTGTTGGCCTTCTGGGAAGTATGTTAATTTACTGTACATGTACTCAATACATGGTAGGGGCTCCTTTTGCTTTAATTACTGCCTCAATTCGGCTTGGCATGGAGGTGATCAGTTTGTGGCACTGCTGAGGTGGTCTGGAAGCCCAGGTTTCTTTGACAGTGGCCTTCAGCTCATCTGCATTGTTTGGTCTCTTGTTTCTTATTTTCCTCTTGACAAGACTCCATAGATTCTCTCTGAGGTTCAGGTCTGGTGAGTTTGCTGGCCAGTCAAGCAAACCAACACCATGGTCATTAAACAAACTTTTGGTGCTTTTGGCAGTGTGGACAGGTGCCAAATCCTGCTGGAAAATTAAGTCAGCATCTTCAAAAAGCTGGTCAGCAGAACTTTGGTTTTCAAAAAACACAATGGACCAACACCAGCAGATGAAATTGTACCCCAAATCATCACAGACTGTGGAAACTTGACACTGAACTTTAAGCAACTTGGGCTATGAGCTTCTCCAACCTTCCTCCAGACTCTAGGACTTTGGTTTCCAAATGAAATACAAAACTTGCTCTCATCTGAAAAGAGGACTTTGGACCACTGGGCAACAGTTCAGTTCTTCTTCTTCTTAGACCAGGTAAGATGCCTCTGACGTTGTCTGTGGTTCAGCAAATTCCTTGACACGTCTGTGCGTGGTGGCTCTTGATGCCTTGACCTTAGCCTCAGTTCATTCTTTGTGAAGTTCATTCAAATTCTTGAATTCGATTTTGCTTGATAATCCTCAGCTGCGGTTCTCTTGGTTGGTTGTGCATATTTTTCTTCCACACTTTTTCCTTCCACTCAACTTTCTGTTAAGATGCTTGGATACAGCACTCTGTGAACAACCAGCTTTTTTGGCAATGAATGTTTGTGGCTTACCCTCCTTGTGAAGAGTGTTAATGATTGTCTTCTGGACAACTGTCAGATCAGCAGTCTTCCCCATCATTGTGTAGCCTAGTGAACCAAACTTTTGAACGCTCAGGAAACCTTTCCATGTGTTTTGAGTTGATTAGCTGATTGGCATGTCAACATATTCTAATTTGTTGAGATGGTGTATTGGTGGGTTATGTGGGCCAAAATCCTCATAATTAAAAACAAGGCCTGTTTTTTTTTATTTATTTTTTTTATTATTTATTTATTTTTTGACTAATAAAATTGTACATTCTATTTATTATTAATATTATTAATAATATTATTTTTTTTAAATGTGATGACAATTAACCAAAATTAATCATAAAAGGCTTCATTTATACATAAGATTTACAATTAAAGTTTTTATGAGACTCCATTCATAAATCTA
Organism: Carassius auratus; assembly: GCF_003368295.1. NCBI lineage: Eukaryota > Metazoa > Chordata > Actinopteri > Cypriniformes > Cyprinidae > Carassius > Carassius auratus. The sequence goes on from NC_039256.1 coordinate 14,464,187, forward strand.
AACTAAATCTAAACATGTTCTGCCATATTACAGACTCAAACAAGGGTTTTTGTTGGCCTGTGCTTGCTGACAGTTTTGTAAAGGTCATATTTTATCATGCTGAGTGGCTTTTATTCACTGTCTGGTCATCACACTCTCAAATGGGATTTTGTATTAATAGAGAGCCAGACATCTGATTCCAGTGACATTATCAAAATAGAACATCCTCTCCAGCGCATCACCTGCAGCGAGACGCAGCGAGATGCTGGAGAGCCGAGTTCTCATATAAATATTTCACAGCATGTTTGATGACTGTGCTTGATGCAGCGAGGTCATTTGTGTGTGTGTGTGTGTGTGTGTGTGCAGCAGTGCCTGTATGGATTTATGTCCAAATTCAGTGCTTGGCCATTTTCAAATATGTGTGTGTTTGTTCAGAGTGTGTGTAGACTCATTTAGAGTCTGATGCTGGCCTACCTGTCTGTCAGGGCTCAGTGCCAGGACTAAATTTAGCAGCCCGCCTGCAAGATTACGAAAAAACGGGAGAGGGAGAAAACGCAGAGTGACTCATCCGTCCAGAAGATGGAATACATTTTTGTGCCTCTTTCTCTCCCTTCCTCCCTGCATGTCTTCTTATAGGGATTATAGAAATGATATTTTCCAGGGCCGCCCTCTTCCTCTGTCAGGCTCACCTGTTTTTTCATTTCCAGCTAAAAACACAGTCCTGTGTTGTTTTCCTGCTCTTGCGTGTGTGAGTGTGTTGATGCCCAAAGTGGCACTAATGATAAAACATCAGTCGTGTTTTCCTTGTGTCTCTTTGTTGAAGCAGCTGTGTTCTAGCAGGCCTGGATGCTATCTGGACAACATGAATATGTGTGCGTTGTGATGTTATCTGGCAGAGACGAGGACATTGTCTGAGCGCAGCCTGTTTGTGTGTGTATGTGTCAGCGTGTAAGAGAAAAATGTAAACCTTCACATTTAGGCCACTAAAGTGGTTTTCCAATGTGATTTTTTTTGCTCTGAGGGAACACTGATGCTATTGAACCCTGTCTGAAAAGAGCTGTGTCATCGATCTCAGTCCAAAATAATGCAGATCCTGAGATAAGTTACAGGGTTTGCTGGATTCAAAGTGAGTTTGCTGATTGATACAGAGGAGATAAAGAGCACAAAAAGCTCTTATGCTGAGAGGACATCAAACAGGTTACATGCTGCTTCATGTTGAATAGCTGATAATGTGTGTGTGTGTGTGTGTGTGTGTGTGTGTGTGTGTGTGTGTGTGTAGGTCAATGTTTTCCTATACTGTGGAGACCCGAGTGTTCACTTTATCTGAAAATGGTAATCAGCCAATTGTTACAAATGGATTAGGAATCATGCAAAATATTTTGATGAAAATCTAAGGTTTGATGTTAGGTATAGGGCTAGGGAATAGAAAATAAGAGTAGTTTTGTCCCAGTCATAAAACACAAATGATTGTGTTTTGTTATTTGAAAGGATCACAATTATGTTTCGACCAGTGTTATTTGGCTTGGTGATAGTACTAGGAACAACATGTTTTAGTCAATGTGCATGAGTAGTCTTTTAATCTTTAAAATCACATTCAAAATGATTCATTTCGTGGTTTCATTGGCATCATGTGCAGTTTCTTGATTTTTTTTTTTCAAATTCTTTTAGCGACATCTACTGGTGTGGTGGTGTTTTAAACGTTGCAGTCAATAGATTTGCTAATAAAATAGTTTAGAAATTGTCTTTAAACCACGAATATTCATCAAAAATTACACTTTAACAAAAACCAAAACCTTTTTTTTTTAAATATTATTTTTTATATAAAATATATTTTTTACATTTAAAAATGTATTTATTCTGTTGTTGTTAAATAAAGATAACAATAATAATAGGACCAACTAAAACTAAAATTAAATTTATTTCCATGGCACCAGCCCTATTTTAAATATAAAATATTTTAGTTTCAATTAATTCATAAATAATAAACACAGATGTCACGTGGTTGGGAGAACCAAAAGCATCAGTAGATAGGTCCGTGAATTTCGTTATTTAATTACCGGTAATTGGTTTACAAAACAGTAATTTTGGTAAGTGACAGCTTAAGATAATTAAAACTAGATTAAACATAAAAGAGTGAGCGTGCTTTAAAATATTTAAACAAAAATAAATAAATGCATAGGCCTACTGGGAAAACAAACAAACTGGAAAACGTAAAAACTAAACTCTAATTATGTTTAAATTAAATACAATTAGAAATGCCCGTTTCAAGGTCCTATCGCACAAAATGTATTATCTGCGTCACAAGTCACGCTTTCGGAAAGTGGCAGTGCGCGTGCGCAATCGAGGACGTGGCAGTGACGTTACGCACACCGGAAGTGGTAAGGACTGGAACTGAAACCCCCACCTCCGTAATATCGACAAGCCGGGAATACTGAAAAAACGACGAAATGATACTGTAACCGTGAGTAAACGATTATAACCCATGTCAGGAATGTGTTAGCGAGTGCTTAAGGTCCATCTGGAGTGTTTATAGTTAAAATTAAGACAGACATTGTCGAGTTTTGGGCCAATTAGCGCCCAAAGGAATGCGTAACGTTACTGCTGGACTGAAGACGGGTTCAGTCTCTATACAGACGTAAACAAACCTGTTAACACCTTGAAGGATATAATTCGTGTTTAGAACATGTAAGTAAAAGCTTGTAATATATCTTCGCGAAGAATGAGCTGTACTTCATTGATTTGTGTTATTAAATGTTTATCCGCGAAGCCAGAATATTCTAGGTGGCCTATAATCCGATAACAGGAGTTCAGTTCACCTCTCTGCTCATATGACTGATGGTCTGCTTACTTGTAAACATTATCTAGAGTGGGTTTCTTTTTTTGATATTATAAAGAAGGGTTAGCTGAGGTGTTGGGATCGGTATATAAACAGATGTGGGAATGTCATCCAGACAAGTGTGTTTACCGAAGTTGCTTATTTTATCTGGATTCACAGACAGCAGCCATGTACCTAGAGTGTTGAATTTGACTCCAAGTTGACAGTAGCCATTGACTTTCATATTATGGTGGTGATAGAAAACTAAAGAAGTCAATAGATACCATCAACTCCTTGGGTTACCAAAATTCTTCAAATATATAATCTTTTGTGCTCAACAGAAGAAATAAACTCATTCTGGTTTTGAACAGCTTGAGGATGAGTAAATGACAGAATTTTTAGGTGAACTTTCCCTTTAAGTTTCTAAATGCTTTCTAAAACATTGTTTAGTCTCCTCTCAGCAATGACAATCAAAGTTCAGGTGATTGATTAAATCATTATTTGATCCTCAGATAATGTGCGGAGTTGCTGAAGAACAGTCAGCTCTTCCAAGCTCTTAGTAACATCTGAAGTCTGAAGTGTTTGCTTTGGCCTCATAAAGACACCAGCGGAGAATTTTACAGCATCCGGATTGCTTTAGACTCACTGTCACACAAAAACGTCCTGATATCATTTAGAGAAGGAGGTTCTGCAGCATTATCATGACGTGTCGGGACCGCACACTTGAGTTCCAGTCGGCTTGTAAGTCACTGCAGGGGAGACAGTTACAGGTATGACAATATTAAATGCATCTGCAAACATAGTGTCTTACAAAGGATATTCAGTGAACTGTGCAGTGGTTTTCACAAATGCTTAAAACTATGTGTAAATATAAAGTAATAAAATTAAGGATAGAGTAATATTACACTTTACATTAAAAGTTTTTGAAAGGATAGTCAAAAACACAAGGTTCTGCCTTAGATTTCCTTCGCTGTTCCATGGAAGTAAAAAAATTCTCATCATATTTTTAGATTTTCATGTTACTCTTTGCTCAATTTATTCACCTTCAGGCCATACAAGATGTAGATGAGGTGGTGTTGTTGTTTATCTGTTTTATTGGAACATAAATTCAGCATTACGTCACAGAATGAGAAACCAAACAGCTGACAAAAACATCACAATATGCCACGATACCCACTGTTGTCATGTTTTTATCAGCTGTTTATAATGATAAATTTCTCCAAATCTGTGCTGATAAAAAAAAAATAAAAAACATTTTGGAAGGTCTGGGGGTGAGTAAAGGTTTGGCTGAACTGATATCTTTTATATGCTGTTAATATTGGTGCATAATAACAAAACATTTATATTTTTGGTAAAAAAAAAAAACAAAAAAAACAATTGCTCTGTCTTTTCAGAATGGGACTCACACTAAACCTGCCATTAATGCCATTAAACAGCGCAGTGACTTCACTCTTATGGCCAAGTAAGAGTTCATATCTATGTTTTTATTTGGTCTTTTTTTTGTCTCAGGGAAACTGTTCCTGATCTTTCTTCCTCAAAACTTTGCCCCGCTGAAACCTTGTTTCTTTTTCTCCATAACAGGCGAATTGGGAAAGACTTGAGCAACACGTTTGCCAAGCTTGAAAAGCTTACAATTTGTGAGTAACATGACCCTTATTGGTGATGTACGAATGTGTATTTTAACAGTATTGTTCTGATGCTTGTCCATGGTTATTTGGCAGTCCCCTAGTTTAGTTTGGGGTCTAATATGATTGAGTTATCGATTTTCTTGCACTTTATGGTCTGGTGTCATTATAAACTTTTATTCTTCCCTCACTCCTAGTGGCTAAGAGGAAGTCTTTGTTCGATGATAAAGCAGTGGAGATTGAGGAACTAACGTACATCATTAAACAGGTCAGTGACATCTCTGTTGTCATTCTCCATATATCTCAGTTCTTACTTATTTCACTTTTTCACTTTCACTATCGACTTTGAAGTTGCCTGTTATGGTATCTGTTTTTACCAGAATCTTTCAGCTAACTATAATAGTGTGTAGGAGCAAACGTCTTGCAGTGATCTGATATATGCCGTCTGTGTCTCTCATCAGGACATCAACAGTCTGAACAAGCAGATAGCGCAGCTGCAAGACTTTGTACGATCCCGGAGTGGGCAAAACGGCCGCCACATCCAGACACATTCCAACACAATTGTTGTCTCCCTGCAGGTACAATCTTATATCTGATATTGCTGCAGTGCACAGGTATTCCAGACTCTCCAGGAAGCGTTATCTCCGATATCCCTAGCTGTAGACAGACAGTAGACGTGGTTGATCTCATTTTGATTGACATGAGATGACTACCACACCTTTCATTTTCCTGCTGCGGAACAGTCATATCTGTAAATGTTTGTGTTGCAGTCCAAGCTGGCATCAATGTCAAACGATTTCAAGTCAGTCCTGGAAGTGAGAACAGAGGTGAGTGTCTTTTTTTATGATCAGTGCCACAATTTTATAACATCATCAGTTTCATGCCAAGCTGTTGTTAGGCTTTTAAATATTTGATAAGATCCATAGCAAAGCAAAAACGCACAAAGTATGTTTACTGTTCACCACGGTCCTATGAAACCACCAGCTCTTTCGTATGATTTTCATGTCAGTTTTCTTTTGTTTAAATAACTTGTGTTGTACAAGAAGACATTTAGTTGAGTTGTAATGAGCGAATGCTATTTTATTGTTTTAACTGAGGCATATGTGTCCTGTCGTGTGTTCAGAATCTGAAGCAGCAGCGCAGCAGAAGAGAGCATTTCTCCCAGGCCCCTGCCTCAGCCTCTCCTCTGCTCACCAATAACTTCAGTATGTCACCTCTTCAGTACTGCTGATTTCATTTGATTTTGATTTTGTGGTTCACACATCTGAACACTTATCCCTTTAGGTTCCAGCATTTGCCTTTTGATTTCAGATAGATCTCCGTAATGAGTCAAACTATTATGATTTATTGCTAGTTAATATTTTACAATAGTGTTTGATTGTGCCAATACAATAATTCACTACAGTGCCATCAGCAGAAAACCTTTAGACACATTTACTCATTCTGTATAAATATTTTCTTCATAGTAAATTGATCACTCACAACTATGGAATAATGCTAGTTATGTAGTGACATAATTTTTCACCTAGTCATATTCTTCGAAGTATCTGTGGTTTTGTTTGTACACTTGGAGTCTTTATTCTGTATTTAATAGTTTTCAATGTCTTGGCTCTCGCAGACAGCTCCGTTCTGATGCAGGATGAGTCCAGGAGTCTGGGAGGAGAGGTGGCCATCGACATGGACTCTAGAGCAAACCCTATGCAGCTGCAGCTCATCGATGAACAGGTATCAGTCTCACAGGAAATCAGGAACTGAATGCAGTCTAGGCTGCTGTTTGGAGCTGAAGGTTTGAGACTATGTTTAATGATTGATTTCAACATCAAATGTCTGTTTATGTTCTTGTAGGACTCGTATATCCAGAGCCGAGCAGATACCATGCAGAACATCGAGACCACCATTGTGGAGTTGGGTTCCATCTTTCAACAGCTGGCCCACATGGTCAAAGAGCAGGAAGAGACGATTCAGAGGTCATACAACCACACACACACACACACACACACACCACAGGCATAACATACTCCAAAACCACAGACTCAGCAGCACAGTACATGCTTCAGATACATGCTGTACAAACCAAACCACACACAAACAGTTACAGCAGCAGTAGTATTTTATTTTTTTAAGTCATTGTGAGAGTTTCACTTGCATTTGTGATTAAAAGTTGATGTGTGCAAATATTCCAGGATTGACGCCAATGTGGAGGACACCCAGCTGAATGTGGAAATGGCCCACACTGAGATACTGAAGTACTTCCAGTCTGTCTCCTCCAATCGCTGGCTCATGATCAAGATATTCCTCGTTCTCATCATCTTCTTCATCATCTTTGTGGTCTTCCTCGCCTGAGAAGGAGCGACCTTGAGTGTAAGGAGGGATGAAAACGGAGCCAAAGGTTTTGAAGGAGGGAGGAGAAGGTTATGGACTTATGGGCGAATGTGCAAAAACACAAGTAGACTGTGCCACAGGGGACTCTGGCTCCCGGGGGGAGGGTGTGGTGGGGTGGGATGATTTTAGTCAGAGGGACTTGAGTCAGATGTTAATTCTGTCACTGTCGACTTTCACTCTCTTGCACTAGAGGGTGATGGAGGATGATGCTGATGAAGGAGGACCTGAGATTTACTGTGTATTTATAAAAAAAGAGAGAGAGCGAGAGAGAGAGAGAGAGAGAGAGAGGTAGTGTTCTGATTCACTCTGTTCTCTTTAAGCTTCATCTACATCTGAATGAATAGTTGAGCCTTCGTTTGTTATTAATGATCGCATATTAAAAGAGAAGGCTTTTTCCCCAAGTGGTTTGATTCTCCAAACTGCTTTAGTTGGTATTTCTCAATGTTATCCGGAATCAGCGATAACAAATTGTTTCTTCTTTTTTTCCTTTAAATTAAATGTGACCTGGTTATCCTCATAAAATACTCCTGATAATAATAATTCCCCCATTAATCTTTATTAATATTGTTATTGTATTTATATCATAAATACAGGCAGTTATTTGCAACTTATAAGTGAATCTCACAAAGGAATATCAGTCATATTTTACCCCCCAAAATTTGATAGGAAAAATAATTAATACAAAAAGTGATGTGTTTCTAGGACCTTTGACTTTTTTTATGAAAACTAAGTTCTTATATGTAATGTGAAAACAATACTGTATAATGATATTTATTAGGCTATATCTAGCATGATTTTTATTTTAATTATTAATAATAGTATGAATTAAATTAAGTACAAACAATGCTACCTTATTATGTACTTATAATAAATGTACAAATAAATTTATAAATTGAATATTTTTCTTTCACATTACATTTATGGGAATTTGGGGGGAAATGTGCTTAGTTGTCATTAAGATAATGCCACAATGCAAAAAAAGATATATATTTTGATGGTCCTAAAAAAATAGAAATTTTTCTTTTGTGGGTGGGGAAATATAAGTCTGATATTTTCTGATCATTTTCATCAGATTCTTCTTTCTTGTGTTAAGGCCTTTTGATTGCAGGCTCTGTAAATATGGGGTCTGTAATGTTATATACTGTTTAGAGAATTTCAGTTTGTTTCTTTTTTCTTTTTTTTATTCTGCCAAATACACAAGAAGGAGTTCGAGGAAATTGCCTGGTCTTATGATTTTGCTTTGTGCAGGAATAAACAAGGTGCGAATGAAGACCAGAGTTTTATACAGTACTATAGAATTTAAAAGATCATACTGTGGTTTAAGTAGCCCAAAGAGACTCCAGACAGGTCTAAAGCTATAAACGGCTCATTCATTACATCAGGATATGTTTGGTGATGAAACCGACCGGTACTCTGAGAACTGAACGCTGGATGTGTTTCCTTCATTTGAGAGGAGCAGCTTTGGCCGGATGAACATTCTGGCCGCCTGCACAAAGAACCGAAGATCAGCTCCTTCATGCTGTGAATAATGAAACCGGAAAGGGAGCTGGCAGACATGATGTCTTCTTCACTTAGAAGCAGGATTTTCTAGGTCAAACTTTCTAATTTGGTAAATCACAGACTTTCTCTCTCCCACACATGCCACACTATCTCAAATCAAACTCATGAACGATGTACAGTGATTATTTAATGAGCACTTTTTTATGGGGACTCCCGTTTCCAGGCTTTTTTAGCTGAATGGTCTGCATCTCTTGTATAAACTGAGCAAACACTGTTGTAATGTAAGGACAAACAGTACATATTAAAACCCATCTGAGAAACTAATTATGGCTAATGTTGCTTTTGTGATTTTTGTGGAGTGAATCTCACAAAATGGAATATGTCGCACCAAAATAAGAAGAAAGCTGACATTGTTTTAATAATTCAGCTGCACATTTCACCTTTGGAGGGTTTTTTTTTTTTTTATGTATTACTTAAAAAGTGTACAATTTACAGATAAAATATAAATATTATTTTATCTTTTTTTTTTTTTTTTTTTTTTCAGAAATTTGACCTGGACTTTTTCTTGACAGGTTTTGTGAGCTTCACTGTCACAGAAAAATTTAGCTTTGAAAATACACATGCCGGATGTTCACATTTATATTTACATCTAAATATTCTAAATATTTAAGCACACATTAGAAAGTAAAAAAAAAAAAAAGGCTAGGCCAGTGTTCTTTGGTTCGATGTTTGTCTTGCAATCTGTAAGCTTTAGTCTTTCAGGATGTCTCCTAGAATCTGATTTTCTTCCCTTCTCTGATTCTTTGCCACCACCTTTTTTCTTCCTCCTCCATTGCCAACTTACTTTGAAGGCTACATTTCCTTCAAGATTTTTGAATCCTTCTTTCCTCTGTCTTTCTCTCCATCTCTTCCTCTTGTTCAGCTCTGGGCCGTCTGCTCGAGAGGAGTGATCTCTGGCATGCTGAGGCTCCGTCCCTTCCTGGTGCGCATGACGGTTGTCACCTGTTCAGCTGCTTCCTCGTCTTCATCAGACCATGTGTTTTCCTCTTGCAGGTTGTTGTGGGAACCACCGAAGCTTCCCTTCCCCCGGTTCTGGGTGCGGAACTTGGATCGAAACGTAACGAAGGAGAGGCTCTTGCTGTGCTGTTTTTCCCAACGGTACACCCGATTCTGGAGCGCTGCGTCTCCCTGAAGCTCGTCCAGGCACTTTCTTAGGACGCCCCGGAACAGTTTGGGGACGTCATGCACCTCCGGCTCAAACTCTGACACTAGCTTCCTGAACCTTTCAAACAAACATCAAAACCTCGGTCACTATGTCTTACTGGGCAATACCTACCAGGGTTAAGTAAAACTATACCAGCGTGAAACATTTTTGTTTACTATAAATCTTGATGGAAATAAAATAAAATATTAAGAAAATAAATGGAACTTTCAGTTAGTTTCCAAGGAAATACTTCTCATTTTTTATTAGTTTATCTGATGTACTAAAATAACTAAAACTGTCTGAAATAATACAGATGTAAAGAAAAAGACAAAATAACCAAAATTTAAATGGAAAATATAAAAATAACTCATTGTACATTTACCTTGTATAAAATAATCACAGTAAGTAAAAAAGATTATTGGAGTGAATATTTTTACAAGAAAATTCAGTTTAGTCTTTTCAAATGTAATGTTTAATTCAGTGTGTAACAAGCTATTTATGTTTACTACCAATTCTAATATTCTAATAGTATATATATATATATATATATATATATATAGTATTCATGATATTAAAATAAACTAACTGAAATAAGATTAATTTTATTTATTCTATTTATTTATAACATGCACACACAAATACACATATAAAAATATATTAACACATTATACATATAATTTCACTTAAATAAAATATGACTAAATCTTGTTTTATTTAAGCTGAAGCTAGTTGCCAATGAAACATTTCTTATTTCCATTTAGTTTTACTTGGGGTACTGAAAAACCCAAAACGAAATAAAAAAATAACTAAATTAACAAACTATCACAAGACTTAAAATAAAAAATAAAACTATAAAAACCTCATTCAAACTATTCATACAATTAATATATAATCTGAGTGATGCTGAAAAACACTGATAGTCACCTGACGATGACGGGGCCGCACAGGTGAGGTGGGATCTGTGCGCAGAGGTCCTGCAGCTCCAGCACGTCTCCTGGCGTGAGCTCGTAGTGGACGTGTGGCTGAGGGCCGGCCAGCCAGCTGTAGTCTACAGAGGAAGATCTGCGGCGTCTGCGAGTCTCTGCTGCCTTCTCCAGCCGGATTCGCTCGGTCCGTTTCACCACGGCACCCAGCTCCAGCATCAAGGTGTTGGACACCAGCTCCTCTGAAGTGCGCTGGCCGGGAACCTTAGGCTCCAGGGAAAACACTACTGACCAGGGAAACATCTGTGAGAGCAACAACCATTCAGATTTGAGTTATAACCTTCAGATTTGAACAGTGAGCACTGTTTACAATTTATTTTACAGACTTTTTTTTATTTATTTTTTTTGTTAAAAATGTAGAAATTACATCAAACTGTATTTGGTGCACTAATACCAAGTCAAACTGATTATCTATCTATCTATCTATCTATCTATCTATCTATCTATCTATCTATCTATCTATCTATCTATCTATCTATCTATCTATCTTGTCTGTCTGTCAATCTAAATGTATACATACAGTATACTAATTTTAAACATGTAATGTCTAATATGATAATATTGGTGATAATGCAATATTTTATAATTACAAATTAATTTATTAATATAAATTAATTATATTATAATAATATAATTCAATTTAACTACTATTATTACTTTTATTGTTTATAGATTAATAATTATAACAATTTCTTGTATATGTTTTTATTATAATTATTTGTAAAAAACAAACAAAAACAAAAAAACTTTTTGATCCCTCAGATTATTCATGTTTTATATAGACATATCTAGTGAATGTCTGACAGTTTGGTCCACATTTAAAGGCCTGTTTCAGTGCTAAATAGTATTGTGTAATATACAGTTTGCACCCTGTATAGGATTGTACTATAAAGCATGCATTTGCACCCTTGTACTCGTGCGTGGATAATTATCAAAACATTGTATTTCATATAGTTAACTGGATAATTATCCAGTGCAAATTAGCTCAGGGTTTAAATATCTTTATTGTGTTACTTGTAGCTATTATTCAAAAACATAAAAACATTTGGATGTTCAACAAAAGTTAAAGTACAGGAGCAGGACACAAAGCAACAAAAATAGGAGAACAAATGTAAATAGCCACACTCTGATATAGCAGCTGAATTTTATTTTGCAAATGCAAAATTATATATATATATATATATATATATATATACACACACATACACACACAAACACACGTATATATACTGAAGTTGCAAAAAAGGATATTACCTTTCAGATAACGTGAGTTTTATTCCCGTTTTAATGTAAAATGTCTTCAAATTGGACACAAAGATGTAAATGTAGATCCAAAATATTAAATTCCAGGGTTTGGTATCCAATCTAAGCTCTCCAGGAAGACCGCTCTCCTTTGTGCTGTTTTAGACACTGTAAATGTGTGTATGTAATCCTATATAAATACACAAGCTGGTATATGTTGCGATCTCCTGCTCATCCACAGGAGCTGATTGCACAATATCTTCTCGTGTGTAACGTGTGCACAGAATTAATGCACTGAATTAAAAAAAATAAAAAAAATAATGCACTGAAATTGTATTGCATCATGTTAATTTTAGACTATTATTAACCACTTAACTGTCACCCCGTCCCGATTACAGGATGCCTAGGTTTACTTCACTATATAACAATCAAATCTAATCTAATCTTGACAAACTATATATCGTTGGAAAGGTCTTAGACTCCCAAATATATATTTTACCAATGTTTTTTTGTAAAAAATGATGTAGGAAAAGTAATGGATCAATTTATGACAAGAGTGCACCCTCAGAAATCTACATCATAACAGGAGTTTTGACCTTTGTTTAAAAAAAAAAGACTTCTTCATTGCCTTTTTCTCTATCACATTTTAGAAATCATCAGAAATTATATATCCACTGAAAACTTAAAATCATAATTTAAAACCCATTTTAAATTCAAGCACTGCATTTCCATGAAAATGGTACTTCAATATCATGTTACAAAATGTTTTCAGTCATGAATTATAAAAATGTAGGTTTGTATCATGCACATTCAAGTCTATCTTCAAAAATGTGAGTGATAGTTAAGGGGTTAAGGAAGTTCTAATTAATTAATTTGTGGCACTTTTGGAGAGTAATAAAGCAACTTATAAGTTTCATGCAAAATGATGCAATGAAAGTATTGTTAAATTTAAATAATTTATGACTATAAGAAACATTAAAGAAATAGTTCACCCAAAATAAAAATGTACTGAAAATTCACTTACCCTCAGGCCATCCTAGATGTAAATGAGTTTGTTTCTTCATCTGAAAAGAGTTTTGGAGAAATTCTGCATTACATGACTTGCCCATCAATGAATCCTCTGCAAGTAAAAAAGTCCATCCCCTGTTCTCTCATATAAAATTCACCATCATATTTGTTTGATTTTTTTTGGGTGGTTTTCATTATAAACCGTACTTGATGGATTATCAATATGTTTTTATCAGATGTTTGGACTCTCATTCTGACAGCACCCATTCACTGCATAGGATCCATTCGTGAGCAAGTGACGTAATGCTAAATTTCTATGAATCCGTTCTGATAAAGAAACAAACTCATCTAGGATGGCCTTAAGGTGAGTCGATTTTCAGCAAATGCTAATTTTTGTCTATCTATTCTTTTGAGTTCTGCTAGACACCAACAGGTGGTAGCATCAGTTACTCACAGATGCTTAAAGAGTTGCGTAACCCACGCACATGCTGTCTTAATCATAGTGTATCTGTACCCAACTGTCTGTGTCTGAACAGCCCGAAACAACAAAACAAAACTGTAGGTGCTGAGATGGTTTCCACGCTATTCAGCACTTCAGAGGTTTAATCTGCATATGCGTGATCATGGATTACAGTGCACTCCTACACGTTTCTCAAGGGCCGTGGCCGTGGACATAATCTGATTATGTGCTGTTTATGCTGGTGTAGACCAGTGAAAGTGATCAGTAGTGTTACATAATACATGACTGACGTACTTGTAGGTGCATCTTTTTTTCTTATGTTTATTTGAACCTTCGTAGTTTTGACTCAAAAGTACTGATTTTATATTTATCCTTTTATAATTGTATGAAATTACCATTAAATACAATACTAAACTGGCCATAAATATCCATAAGAAATCATATCATGGTAAATAACAAATGGTACATTTGTATGTTTTTGACAAAATATCAGTGAAATATCTGTAGATCTCTGTGTTTACACTAAAAGTAAAACCATATTAAATTTATGGTTCCCACTCCTTATAGGCCTAACCAAGATAAGACGACAGTTTACGTATAGTGGCCCATAGATTAATGAGGCATCTACGTATATGGTTTATTCTGTAATTGGAGATACATAGCATTGCAGAAAGTTAAGAAAAAAACTTTTCACTAACAGATTTTTTTCAGTATCTTACTGAATACATATTTAATTTTAATACAGTCCTAACATTCCATTACTTGAAACATAGATAATATTTTACATACCTTAAACATTTTTAAAATAATATAAAAAAATACCCATGTCTTCACGGAATTGTCAACTTGGAGCAAATATTTTTCAAACAAATTTTTTATACACAATATACATATAAAAAAAGAAAAAGAAATAATGTTGAAATATTGTAAGGGTGCAAAAAAATAATGTTTATTAGATTTTAAACAAAAATTTAGTTTATTTTGTGAAAATAGTACATAAACAGAGTTGACCCTTTAGTCACAAAATTGTAAAGTAACAAAATTCAGTTCTGTTCATTGTTACTCTACCTAACAGAATTTGACTTTAACAGAATTGACGATTTTCTTTATTTTGGGAGAAAAACTCCACTCGCTAGCATGATAAAAATACTTTTAAATAAAACAAAGTGTGATCAATGAACAAATCTGTTTTTCTTTTGATATTGTGGTAACAGATTTGACACTTTATAAAATAACTCTAGGTGTAAGAACTTTTTAGATTAAAATATTTTCTTATTGAGAACACAGACTTTTCAGAGCTTCAGATCTTAACACTGAGGGAATATGACATAATTTCCTGTATCTTACATAGTTGTGGGAGATAATTCCACTAATTTAAGGCAAAGTATGGGTAACAGAGTTGATGCAATATTTAGGGACACACCTTTTTATAATGTTGTGAAAGAAGCCTAGGTAAATGACTATTTAGGGCTTTTATAAATAAAATGAATGAAATATTACCAAAAGAAAAGTATAATAAAACATTTTGATTACACAATGGAAAAAAAATGCACTGACGAATTCGGAAAACAAGAAATGCTAATTTTCAGCTATTTAAGAGACGTTTTGCAAAAAATATTATATTTTTATGGACTTTAACATCTTGTAAATCATAATGCGTTATAAACTTCGACACCAAATGTACCCGCAATTATAGAATCACTGTTTTTAGTCACTCATATATATGTGTCTATGTTCTTGTCACTGACCTGCAGGTGACACTGCGCTTCAAGGCCCCGCCTCTTTATGAGCGTCACGGACCCCCGCGCACGCCTTTCGTCAAATCAAGCTCGTTGGTTCCGAGGGGCACGAGATACAGTGACCGCGTGCGCTAAGTTTTGACTTTTAAAAATAACGACAATCTGTAAACGATCAGGCGCTACAGGTCGGATCTACTTTATTAACAGCCACGTAAACGGATTTCAAGACGTCAGGAACGCTGTGTTTTAAAAGATCAACATATCAGAAGTCCCGGTAAGTGATGCCACATTGTTTGATTTAGCTGTAAGTTAGCATTTCGTTTTATCAGACAGTATTTTTCTTTGCGTTTGTCTTTTTAAATAAATAAGCAACTGTATTGCACTGCTGAAAGTCTTCAGCTTCTAGTTTGCTCAAAACCCGTCAGCAAATCCACAAATGTTACTATGGCGTAGGTTTAGTTCATGAATATTAATTAGAGTCTTTTTCGCTGTTTTCATTCAAGAAGCTTAATTGATATTCATGAGCGATGTCTTCGCCATAGTAGGGTTCATAAATTCGCTGAGGTTTAATTTCGTAAATATACAGTGGATGCTGTAAACGTAAGGCAAGCCTGTTGTTGAACGTGTATAATCATCTCGGTAGTGAACACGGTTATTAACCCAGTCTAGCGTCAGCTGTGTTTGAAAGCACCATCTTTGATGCTTTGTAATGGAAATGAAGGCGCATGGAGAGATCTGACCAGGATGTTCACAGTTCACAGACTCATGGGCCGGATTTTCCTCATTCCTCGCTTTTGGCAATTCAGTTCTGACTGAGAAGAGAAACCAAACACAAGAGACTGCGGGTTATTGTAAATAGACACTTTCACTATGTGTGTGTGTGTGTGTGTGTGTGTGTGTGCGAGCGCGCGCGCGCCTTTGGGACTGCCCAGACCTTTGCTTTAGTGAAATTATGTAAGTTCCCTTCAAATAATGGTTCACCCAACAGTGAAAATGTCTTTATTTACCTCTTTTGTTGAACAAACATAGACTAATGCTTGTAGGTTGTGTGTGTGTTTATGAAATATATTCAGTTATAATGAAAGCAAATTGGACCTGTCAAGCTGTAAAATTACCCCCCCCCCAAAAAAAACAAACAAAAACAAATAAATAAATAAAACCACCAAGTATGATTAAATTGGTGCATAATCCAAATCTTCTGACACCTTATGAAAATACTGTTCACAAAACAAACCGAAATAACTGATCATGCACAAAAAAAATAATATATATATATATATCTTGACGTCTTTTGCTTCTGTGAATTAATTGTTTAACTGAGTCCAATAATTTCATTGAATTTATTGATCTGTGACACAAAAGGCGTTCTGAATGATTCATTCATGAATCGGACTAATCTGGTTTTTAGTTTAACTGGCAGTCCTTGTCCTTTGTAATTCGATGGATAAAAACAACCAGTACAATTGTTAGTATTTCTTTTGTGTTACTAAGAAAATAACTTGCCATACAGGTTTGGATGAGGAAACTATCACAGAATCTTCTGTTTTTAGTTGAACTTGAGGTGTTTTGTCAGCAAAACTCCCTTAAGAGTGTTTCCATGAAACCCTCTAACATACACACACACACACACCCTCACCATCGCTGCAATTTTGCTTTACATAAAAATGTGGACACAAGGATTAATTGTCCTTTTTGTCATTAGTGAATGTTAAAAGTATGTGAACTGATATTTCTGGTCTGAAACATGTACAGACAGCTGAGAGCGTCTCCCCTGAGGCAGCACACCAGATCCTCGTGAACAACATTTGAAGATCTGTCTATATCTCTTCTGTCTCAGCACTGGAAGATGAGCAGCTGAGCTTTCTGAAGCATCAGTCTGTAAGCACCTGCGGCGATGAGCTGGGCCGGAGACGACTGGACCGTGGGTCTGACGGGTCACGTCCTACAGAAGGTTCAGCAGCTTCAGGCTCTGAATGAGAAACTGAACAAGGAGAAGCAGCAGAGGCAACTGCAGCTGGACAACTCAGAAGCAGCTCTGCACAAACAGAAGCAGAGGGTGAGTCATGGCGGTTTAACTGAGCCATATGTACATGAGCATTTTAACCTTGTAAAGCTATATATGTATATGTCAGGCTTTACAATATATATAAAGATATATCTGAAAAACTTTTTTTAATGGATCAGTTTATTCAGCCTTCTTTTTGTGCATGTTATTTGAAATAATTTATATAATTTATACTGAGAATATTGAGCTTGAAAAATAAAAAACAAATTTTGCCCAAGCTGAGCAGAAATATGCAATTAATTTCAGTTGCTGGTATTTATGTCCAGAAAGAAAGATGAAATGCTAATGTAAATCAATTATATATTTATAAGTCACTCAGTTTCTCCAGTACTGAGATGATATTTAAATTCTTAGTTGCATGATTAAAGTTCTGTAGTTTTTTCGTTTAACACTTTTTATTGATGCTATTCGATCAGAGAGATGCAACAGTAGTTTAACACAGATCAACATTAAATGAAAATAGTAAAAAACTTCCTTACTCTCTGAGTCATACACAAAATAGCCTACAAATTTGAATGCTAGCACCAAAAACCATACATATAAGAATTTTTTTTTTTAAATAAAAATGAATATATACATAAAATGCACTAGTTAGAACAATTCTGATGAAGTAAAAAAGGGAGAAACGACTTAAGTACGATCTAAGTACATTAAAATTTCAACAGTATGTTTTTTTTTTCTTTGAGCTTTTTATTTATTAATAAATCAGGGCCAAGAAACCGTAAAGGCCATGGATGGAGAAAGAGGGCACATGGTTCAATATCTAAAATAAAACATCCAGAATTTGACTTTTTTTTTTTTTAAATGTATGCACAGTAAGAGGTCAGTGCTAGGCAAAGTCAAAAAGTAAGATAAAGAGTAGCTGGAGCTTGTTGACCAAGATCACTAGATGGATCAAAACCAGGGTTGTTTTTACACAACTTGGCCTTTGCCCAATACACCATGCAACAAAATAAACTCAAAAATAGAACAAATAAACTTTCCTCAAATTCTTAATGGATCATCAATTTAAACATGATTTTTCTATTAAAAAAAAAAGTATGAATAATTAAGTAAAGTTGTATCAGTCCAGTGTTCATTTTGAAATATTACTCAATCTAAAATGTGTTCTTGTTTACTTTATAAAAATGAACATGAACCACGATGTGAGGGTGCATGTTTTTACAATCATATTTAAATGCCTTTTGCTTGTTAAAAACAAATGAACCATTGATCAAACAACAAAAGGACATTTGATAGATTGTGTGCAACATTTCTGAGCAGAGTTATGATATTAATAATTTTGAGGCTTTAGCCACTGATGTAAGAAAAATGATCCAGAAGACTTTTCTTAACATTATCAGAGGCACTCTAGCAATGCAGAAAAGCTGCCTGTAAGGACACCAAATGGAAAGTTGGCTGAGAGTTCCAGCGCAGCTGTAGCACAAACAATGCGGGATGTGTTATGTAGGATCTTCTCTCTGTTAGTATGAGGAGGCGCGTGTGGAGCTGGCCGCGGTTCAGAGGGAGCTGGGAGGAGTGCGTGAAGCAGTGCAGGTGGAGGTGCGGGCCAGAGAGCGACTATCTCATGACCTGCAGGTGAAAACCGGTCAGGTGCACTCGCTGGAGGGACAACTCGAGTCTGCCAGAAAACAGACTCAAAACCTCACACAGGAGATCAAACGGTGAGATGCGCACACACAAATCATCCTGTCTGTTTACACACCAAACTGAACCAAATCATATGACAATGATTAGCAGTTGAAATGTCATTTTATTCTTACATTGATCCTTGCATCACTACTGTATTTATTTATCGATGTAAAAAATATTAAGGAATGTTCCAAATTAGGGTTATGCAAACATTTTTTAACTAACCTTTTATAACCCCATTTCAAAGTAAAATATAACTCCGCTAAATGGTGTTGCATAGCCAAAGGTGTTTGGTTTGCCTCATCACCCACTCTCATTAAAAATGAATGACCATTGGTTGCTTTGTTGCTGCATATCACTGTCAATATGAACGCCCATTAAAGAAATGCTTCACCAAAAAATTGAATTTTACATTTATATGAAGTATCCCTTTAAAGTGGAAATTTCATGTATTTTTATTAAGTTTCTAGTTATGTCTGTTTTCTAAAGTGATAACATTTAAATACATTTGTTATTTAAGTGAGTAAATGATGAGAGAATTCTCTTTTTTGGGTGAACTATTCCTTTAAAACCTTGACTAAAACAAAATAGTTTTCTTTAATTACAATGAGGCTGAGAATAAAAAATGTGACAAACTCGAAACATTCCAAAATATTTTTTTTTAATTAGAAATAATTAAACAAAAATGAGAAATGTTGTCTTAAGCTAAATTAAATAAAATGTTTAACTTTAAACTATTAAAAGTTAAATAATAAAATGAAATGCAAAAAAAAGATGGCAAAAGATGCTTAACTTAAAATGTGTTAAAATGAGAAATGTAAATAAAAATAAAAGCCAGTTCAAAATATTAATAAATAGGATAATGCTATACACATGTGATGGGTCAGGCCTAAGGTGCTGTAGGGATTTCTGTACTACTAGTAGCACCAAACTGAATTAAATTTGTTTTTGAGAGACCTTTTTGCCCCATTACTCTGTCTATATTTACCTATAACAAGCACCATCTCTTTCTCTTTCTCTGCTTGTAGGCTTGAGGCGGAGCTGGAAAAGCTACAGAAGGGAAATAGCTCTGGGGAATCGATGTTGTTTTCCACACCTTGCTGGAACATGAGCTCTCCCTGGGACAACAACGGTAGCACCCCTCACGCTCAGTGCATTTGTTTTTCACTTTTCTGTCTCAAGCTCTACTTCAAAGATTGCAAAAATGTATCCACTGATTAAGTAGGTTAAGGAGTGTTGAATTTTTCTGAAGGTCCCTAAGGACTGATTGCGTGGTACACAATGTGTGATGGCATGGTTTCTCTCTGAGTTTAACTTTGCTTTTCTACATGTGGGATGCATTTAGAAAGATCTATTCATCTTAATTTTTGTGCTCTTGTTTTAACCTACTTAACTCAGCAGGTGGTTTCAGAGCAGAGAGTGAAAGCAAAACACAGCATGCCAGAGTAAGTCACGTATACATTAAGAGCAACCTCTTAATAAGAAATGTTGTTTATGAGTTTACTTCCTGACTCATTTCACTGTTTTGTGTCTGTTGTAGCAACAGCTGCAGTTTGGAGATGTTCCCAAGCCCTCAGTGGGTGGGGCTTTCTCCCCGTTTCCACAGCAACCTCATAAATCCCCACCCCTTCGGCGTAACATCCGCCAATCAGAACCATCCACCCCCTCCTCTGTGTTTCCTTGGGAACGTGTGGATTTGTGGTCCACTCCCAAAGGACGACCAGCTTCCTCGGTTTCATCCAGTGATGTCATAATCAAGAACAGTGACTCGGGGATGGAGGAAGCCTTGAGGAATGAGATAGATGGTGAGCTTCTCCACACACTATTAGGGGTTTAGGAAGTTCTGCACCGAAACGCTGAATTTAAATCAGTTTTTCAGGCATCAAGGAGTAAAACAAAGCAAGGAATCTTTTTGCAACCAGCCCAGACAATGCTCTATATATTTCTTAAATACTCAACTACAGTTTGAGTAACATCTCTCTTCCATCCCACATTTGCTTGTAAATAATCATAATAATCATAAATGAAAGCAGTCCAAAGTCACTATTTACAATCTGTTGGCATGGCTGCCAATGAGATCAACCTCGTCAGTGGCATGAGCAGATTTGTGTTGTATTTGCATGTTTAAAGAGGTAGATTTTACAGCGGTCGGAGCTTCAGACTGTGCTGGAAATAAATTGGTTGCGTACCTACATTTGCCATAAGAATGTGTCTAAGGTTAAGGTAGTTTAAGGAAATAAAGTGCAGTTTTATTTATTTTGTGCAGTTCTTGTTTGCCCATTAAGCAAGAGAAAGTATCATGTTTATTCACTGAATGTCAGGTGGATTTACCTAATGAGTGAAGTAGTCCGGTTTCCAGTAATATCCTAGAACATCTACAGAATCTAATCCAAAAAGAACTATATGTTTTCTGTGGCATTTAAAAGCAGGGATCTATAATATAAGTATTGCAAAAAATTATTAAAAGCACATAAAATACTGTTCAGATGTTTGAGGGTAGTAAGATTTATCAATTTTATGTTTCCCAAGGATGTATTCTTTATTATTTGATTATTTGGGCTGCTTAACATTTAGATTTTTTTTTCTTTGATTAGAAATATAAAAAACAGCATTCATTACGGTTTACTGTTACTTTTGAATGAAATGCATCTTTGCTTAAAATAATTTATGTATAAAAACAAAATGCCTGAGCTAAACTTGTAAATCGTAGTATATAATATATATTCCTACCTTTTTCACTCTAAATCTGTTGTCAAGCATCAAAACACAATTGCATACAGTGAATAAGATTGATATTTCTTTAGTTATTTAGCTAATTCAATTCAATCAAAAAGTAAACCATCAACATTCAGCGTCGTTGTTCTTATCTTCCAATATTTAAGCAGATGAACTGATAAATAGCATAACTTAGGGTAAATTTTAATATTGGCAGATTTGTTGTATTGACCTTTGTTGCAGTGTAAAATTCATAATCTGAGAGGAGGGAATTGTACACAGTGACACATGCTGGTCTTATCTGTTGCCAGAATGGGACACATTTGTGAGGTGGTTTAGTGAGAGAGTGGGTGAGCAAGATAGATCAGTATACCCTGTGTGTGTGTGTGTGTGTGTGTGTGTGTGCGCGTGCGCCTGGGATGAATGCTCTCCATTGTTTTGTCTCTTTGTGTTGGTGAGTCATCAGGGTTGGTCATCTCCACAGACAGCTCTCTGCAGCTCTACAACACATGATCACTGATTCTTCCCAATAAACACTTCCCTTCCAATGGCCCCTGGATCCGGAATGTAAACTTTTCTGGAATGTAAATTCCTCAAGATGGGCTGTAATAAACTGTCGCTGTAGCAGGTGGTTCAGAAGGGTTTTAAAAGGGTCGTACCCAATCCATTCATTTCTTAAATATTCTAGGTTAGCCAGGATTTTCACTGAAAGTTATTGTTTACCTGAGTAAAGTTTAAAACAGGCTGTTTTTGCTACAATGTTTTTTATTTATTTAATATTTTACTGTTTTAATTCAAAATACATCAAACACTTATTTCAAAAGAGCCAAAAATATCATTCAGAATGATAACATATAAATAATTAAGTGACCGTCTGTCTCTCTCAGAGCTGCGTGTGCGGGTATCAGATCTACAGCATGAGGCACAGCTGGAGTCTGAGCGCTTAAGGGAAATGGAGTCTCGTCTGGCTCAGGCTAACAGAGAGATCAGCACCAAAGAACAGAGCCTGACACGCACGCAGGACCAGCTGACCCGTGCACAGACCCGCATCACACAAGAGACTGACCGGGTCAGTAATTAATCAAAATTTTTGTTCAAAATCACTGCCTGTACTGTGGATTAAATGTTTATAAAATGTCGCTGTGTGTCTGTAGGCCCAAGCTTCTGAGCAGAAAGTGAAGCACCTTCAGGAGGAACTGAAGTGTCAAAGGCAGAATGCTGAAAGCAGCCGCTGCAACGCAGAGCAGCGCAGGAAAGACATGGAGAGAGAACATCAGAGGGTGAGACGCTTCTGATTCATTGTTTCCTGCACTGCCCTGCTGCTAAATACACAGCCTCGTCACTCTTTTATTTTTAGCCTCAAGTTCTAAGGTCCTGTCTTGGAATTGATTTTGTTTCCTTAATAATAGCCCTTTTCACAATGTATGTTATTTCAGTACAGATGTACGGAAAAGTCCCAGAGTGACTGGAAATGGTTGTGATTTGTGATTTGTGTTGTGTAGGAGCTGTTGGAGCTGCAGAGAGAGAGACAGGCCCAGGAGAGACAACATCAGCAGGAGACCAACAGACTCAACCAGGAGATCCAGCAGGCCAGAACACTTCACAACACCCTGCAGGCTCAACATGACAAGGTACTAGGGCTGAAGAGTAACTAGATGTAGCGACCCTGCTGAATTGACTAGAATAGTCTAGGCGTTGCTCAGCCTTTATGTAAATAGTGTAGCTTTGTATTAAGTTTCATTTATTTAGAAGTAATGTTATTGTGATTACTTTGTGTTTTCCTTGGTAATAAAAAAAAAAATACATTCCACTTTAAAACAGGGGTCCCACACATATCTAGGCAAGCCTTGATCTAGTAGGAAACCCCTAAGAAACCAGAGCAAAATCCTTACAATTCGGATCCACCTTTTAAGAACTTGGTAGTGCTTTGGCAATCACCCTGTGAATACCTTTGTGACCGCTTAGCCACACACTAAAAACCATTTAAAGGGATAGTTCACCTGAAAATTACCTCTTGATTTACTCACCCTCAAGCCATCCTAGGTGTATATGACTTTTTCTTTCAGCTTTATAATGGCAGTGTATGGAGGTCAAAATTTTGAAGTCCTAAAAAGTATATTCATCCATCATAAAAAGTATTCATACAGCTCCATTAACCTTCTGAAGCAAAGTTTTGCACTTGTGTAAAAAAAAGTATCCACTTTTATAACTTAATAAAACTTAATAAACCGTAATCTCAAGCTTCTGCTAAATGTCGTTTTTCCTCGTTCATGAGATAACAGTGGATGTGGATGACATAGCAGTGTTTCCCATAGACTTAGTCAGCAAATATTATGCAAATTCATTATCTGCCAGCAGAAGGTGCTTTTAAAGTATCAGAATCAGAAAGAGCTTTATTGCAAAGTAAGCTTGCGCATACAGGGAATTTGTTTTAGTGACATAAGCTTCCTGTACACAGAGACCACAACAACAACACATACAAATAAATAAATATGTACACATATGCAAATATAAATAGTCAAATATTGAAAAATAAAATTCTATTAACAGCTATAGATGATAGAATGGAAGAGAATAGAGTGAGATGCAGGGATATGCTAGGATGGAGGTGGTAACAAATAAATATAAGGTTATTGCACATTTTATTTAACTGTTCATGAGGTAGATTGCCTGGGGGAAGAAGCTGTTCTTGTGCATTGCTGTTCTGGTGTTTGTGGCTCTGAAGTGCCGGCCAGATGACAAAAGTAAGTGCTCATGTTTATTCAACAGTATAGATTTTTTCCAAAAGGCTTTGACTTCGTTGAATAAACATGAGCACTGCACGGTTCAAAATTAAAACACGACGCAGTTGTTTTTATAATGCTGTTTTTCTAAAAGAAACCAACTCTCTTCAGAAAACGTTCAACGTCATTTTCATTTCATCTTGCATTTGAAGCCTAATAAAGTAGCAGAGCAGAGCGCTGCTTTGTGTACAGCCATTACCCAGAAAACCTCTATTTCTCCTGCTCTAAAAGCGCCTCCTGCTGCCAAAGAATTAAATTGCATATATATATATATATATATATGTTTTAGATGCAGCAAAATGTAAAAACATCTCAACTTTTCAGAATGCCGCAAGCGCACCGCGGGTCATGTGACAAGAACTAACCAATCAGCTTCATCCTTTCCCGTAACAACGTTGAAAGCTCAGCCAAGATGAACAGCTGATCATAGTTGTATATGGATTGCAATTTTGAAATAAATTTAGTAGCAGCGCTACTGCAAGCGATTTTTAGAGCTGCAAATCCATTTATCCTTTGCTGAAATTTCCGCGTCTTCATGGAGAGAGCAGGTCATTGTTGCTTAGCAAAGGCAAACGCCTCAGGAGTGCTTCTGCCCAAGCGCTTTGGAAAAGAGGAGAAAGATGCGCCTAGTGTTTTCCACGCGTTTTTAGGCGCGATATGTGAACGGCCCCTAAGGTGCTCGCTCACTCAGCACGCGCTGAAGGCTCGTTGCAAAATGTCTAATGCATTTAACAGACCAGAAATGGAGGATCCTCCAATAACCAACAGGTCTGGTGTTTGGGTGCACATTAATGTCACATACAGTATTGTTCAAAATAATAGCAGTACAATGTGACTAACCAGAATAATCAAGGTTTTTAGTATATTTTTTATTGCTACGTGGCAAACAAGTTACCAGTAGGTTCAGTAGATTCTCAGAAAACAAACAAGACCCAGCATTCATGATATGCACGCTCTTAAGGCTGTGCAATTGGGCAATTAGTTGAAAGGGGTGTGTTCAAAAAAATAGCAGTGTCTACCTTTGACTGTACAAACTCAAAACTATTTTGTACAAACATTTTTTTTTTTCTGGGATTTAGCAATCCTGTGAATCACTAAACTAATATTTAGTTGTATGACCACAGTTTTTTAAAACTGCTTGACATCTGTGTGGCATGGAGTCAACCAACTTGTGGCACCTCTCAGCTGTTATTCCACTCCATGATTCTTTAACAACATTCCACAATTCATTCACATTTCTTGGTTTTGCTTCAGAAACAGCATTTTTGATATCACCCCACAAGTTCTCAATTGGATTAAGGTCTGGAGATTGGGCTGGCCACTCCATAACATTAATTTTGTTGGTTTGGAACCAAGACTTTGCCCGTTTACTAGTGTGTTTTGGGTCATTGTCTTGTTGAAACGACCATTTCAAGGGCATGTCCTCTTCAGCATAGGGCAACATGACCTCTTCAAGTATTTTAACATCTGCAAACTGATCCATGATCCCTGGTATGCGATAAATAGGCCCAACACCATAGTAGGAGAAACATGCCCATATCATGATGCTTGCACCTCCATGCTTCACTGTCTTCACTGTGTACTGTGGCTTGAATTCAGAGTTTGGTGGTCGTCTCACAAACTGCCTGTGGCCCTTGGACCCAAAAAGAACAATTTTACTCTCATCAGTCCACAAAATGTTCCTCCATTTCTCTTTAGGCCAGTTGATGTGTTCTTTGGCAAATTGTAACCTCTTCTGCACATGCCTTTTTTTTAACAGAGGGACTTTGCGGGGGATTCTTGAAAATAGATTAGCTTCACACAGACGTCTTCTAACTGTCACAGTACTTACAGGTAACTCCAGACTGTCTTTGATCATCCTGGAGGTGATCATTGGCTGAGCCTTTGCCATTCTGGTTATTCTTCTATCCATTTTGATGGTTGTCTTCCGTTTTCTTCCACGTCTCTCTGGTTTTGCTCTCCATTTTAAGGCATTGGAGATCATTTTAGCTGAACAGCCTATCATTTTTTGCACCTCTTTATAGGTTTTCCCCTCTCTAATCAACTTTTTAATCAAAGTACGCTGTTCTTCTGAACAATGTCTTGAACGACCCATTTTCCTCAGCTTTCAAATGCATGTTCAACAAGTGTTGGCTTCATCCTTAAATAGGGGCCACCTGATTCACACCTGTTTCTTCACAAAATTGATGACCTCAGTGATTGAATGCTACACTGCTATTTTTTTGAACACACCCCTTTCAACTAATTCAACTAATTGCCCAATTGCACAGCCTTAAGAGCGTGCATATCATGAATGCTGGGTCTCATTTGTTTTCTGAGAATCTACTGAACCTACTGGTAACTTGTTTGCCACGTAGCAATAAAAAAATATACGAAAAACCTTGATTATTCTGGTTAGTCACATTGTACTGCTATTATTTTGAACAATACTTTACCGCGTGTGCATACCCTAGTGTACGCAGTATAATTTGGCCTCTAGAAACCACATAGCGCTGCTCTAGTAACCAATTAGAACACACAGGATAATGTAATGATGAGTGTTTAGACAAACACCACTCGTTTCTCCTATTTCCTTAAATAGCTTTGGTTCAGTCAGTTAATTTTTGTTTGTAATTTGTAGAAACTAGACATTTTCTACTCTGTATTAAACTGTAGCTTCTTTCCTTTTCCTCTGTCTCTCTTTATTCTCTCTGGCTCTTGTTCTTTGTCTCATGAGAGCTCCAGTATGGGTGTCCTCTGGTCTATGCACTAATGTCACCCCTCTCTCTCTCTCTCTCTCTCTCTCTTTCTCTCTCTCTCTCTCTCTTTCTCTCTCTCTCTCTCTCTTTCTCTCTCTCTCTCTCTCTCTCTCTCTCTCTCTCCCCCTCTCCCACTGCTTATGTTTTCTCACACAGTTCTATTCCTTTTTCTCTCTTTCTGTTTTTCCTCCTCAGAGGACACTAGAGCGAAGGTCAGTGTTGTAATCTCAGTGTGATGTATGTTTGAAACACACAGCATGGTTTTTCAGAAATGCTTATATTCTCCAGAGACATGAGTACAGGAAGAAGATATGGATATGACCCAGGGGTTTGGTGTGTGTGTGTGTGTGTGTGTGTGTATTTTTGTAGTAAAAATATCACTCTCTACCCATACAGTTCACCCATATTTCACCAAGATATAACAAACTCTTGTTTGAGCCCTGTTTTGCAGATAAGATACTGTGTGTTAAAATAAAAGACACGTGATGCAAGCATGTCTGTAAATACAGAGATCAGTAATTGTGTTTCTGTGCTGATGGGACACAAAACCAATACCATAACCTGAATTGAGTTCATAGAATGTGCTGTTTTGAAATTCTGATAGTTACAGATTGTATAACACTACTTATGGCCGTACTTGGATGTTTAACATAGAGAAATAAAAACAAAGTGAGCATAAACATCTCAGATGTGTGCTTTGCATGAATGTCTAATTTACATGAATGTGCCTTTGGACTCATAAATGTTGCATGGTTTGTACAACATCTGGTTGAACTACAAGACGTGAAGGGACATTTTGCATTTTACATTCCATAAATAAATCTCATCATTTGTTTAAAATGGTTTCCATAACATTGGTTTATGTGGCATCCTGCATGAAAATGAGTGACGCGTATCTAGTCTGCCACAAACACGGCATGGTGAAGATCCGTGCTCCCTTTTTTTTTTTTTTTTGGCACACACACTAATCCTTCTGCTGACGGTTTGTCTTTCTCTCAGGTGTGTTTGCAGAAGCAGAGTTTGGAGAGAGATCTAGAGGATGTGAGAGGAAAATTGAAGAACACTGAGTCTGACCTGAAAGAGAGTCAGAAGAGAGAGTCACAGACTGAAGCCAAACTCACGGTACGACAACATATCACGCTCATCAGAGTCAACACAAGTTTACTACTATTCAGAAGTTTGAATAGTTTTTAAACAGATGCAGTTCTTTTAAACCTGTTCAGTGAATCCTGAAAAATGTATCACTGTTTTCATCCCCACAACTGTTTAGAATGATTTCTGAAATTGTTTGCTAATTTTAAAGGTCAAGTAAATAAAATAAATAATTAAGAATTATGGGACAGAGATGCACTGACTTTTCACCAATCTGACACGCTATTTAATCAATCTGCCTCACCATTTTTTTCTTTCACATTCATCAAAATATAAGTGTTAGGTTATCTAAACGAGTGACAAGAAATGCTGTTCAGTAACAACAACACAAAGTCCAGTTAAAGTTTCCTGTCACAATGTCTGGTAGATAAGGCAGGGATGTTTTCAGTTATGACCGAATGAGAATTTTTTTTTTGCTGATTCCTCACCCTGTCAGAAAACAACATGATCAGAGAGAGATCCTGTCAAGAAAAGAGAGACAAACTAAGACTAGACAGCATGTTTAAATTGCGTAATTTTGACTTACATTAGTAGTGATATAAAGTTTTTATTATTACAATGATAAATGGCTTCTTTATTTAATCTTTGGGAATGTCCCCAAAAGTAACTTACAAAATTGAAAACGATTGTACGGATTAATATTTTTGTCGAAACCATGATGATTTTTTTTCAGTATTACTCTATGTACATTCAAAAGAACAACATTTATGTGACACAAAAATCTTTATAATAATGTAAAAAAAATTACTGTTGCTTTTGATTAATGTGTCCTTGCTGGATAAAAGTACTAATATATTAAAGAATTCTTACTGGCCACAGGCGTTTGAACAGTAGTGCATAGCTAGATCAGAAACACAAGTACGTACTGATCAGCGAGACCCAGTCAAAGAGAGAGAGACACACACACACACACACACACACACACACACACACACACACAGATGAATCTCCCAGTGCAACAATGCCGTTACTGACTCAGCTGAATGCAGTCTCAGATATAGCACCATTATCTCCTTATGACTTCTGTTTCACGCTGGGGCTTGGGTTTAAGCGCTTTATTTTTTAGACAGTATGCATACAATATGAGAGTCATGTATTATAATAACCAAAAGCTTTTGTGATGTTTAAAAGCAGTGTGATGTTACATGCAGATCAGGATTGCAGTTGGATAACGTCTTTGTCCACTTGAATGCTTTCATTATGTGTATCTAGGTGTGTGTCTTTTTCCAGCATGCCTCACCCTAAGGATTGTTGCTCTTCACCATTAAAATTCTGTCCGCTGTAGCAACACAATTGTATAATGCGGTTTTATGGCTCTTCAGATGTGATGTGTGTCGACTCTTTAATGATTAATCTCATCTGACCAGCCTGTTGTTCTTTGTTCTATATGCGCACTTCTCCTCTTCTCCTGTAGGAGGCGCTGAGGGATTGTGAGAGTCTCACTGTGTCTCTGGGGCAGATGAAGAAACAGGAGAAAGCTCTACAGGAAGAAGTAAAGCGATTGACCGAAGAGCTTGCCGAGGCCCTCAGGCTCATTAAAGAACTTCAGGGTGCGTAGGAAAGGAATCTGGTTCACACAGAGCACTGTGTTTGTGTGTATTGGCCCCGCCCTCTTATACACACCCCTTGTGTTTGCCTCCCTCTTCTGACCAAACCTTGACAGAGCACCTTCAAAAATCACTGTACATTATGAAAAGTCTGTAATGGGTTGTGTGAAGCTGATCAAAACAGTGGACACCCAGATCCTCCCAACCTTTATTATTTACATTTATGTTTTTTAAGACCATACATTTTAATGTGTCATTAGTTGAATACTTTATTACTGCTGTTCTGGGGTGTGATAATATTGAACTATTACTCTGACTTGAAGAAACAAATGCCAGAGCTTTTAATCTTATTAAATGATAAATTTATATGAGATAAAATGTATATAAAACTTACCAAATAACTGCCAATATCTAGAATATCATTTGCAATTTTTTATTTTTATTTAGTTGATTCCTCTTTTTCCCTGTAGCTCAACTGGCTGCTCCTCCTCCAGCTGTGGCTGTTCCTCACTTCAGCTCTTCAGGAGACTGCTTCTCTCCCTCCGTTTCCCTTCATCGTGACCGCTCTCCTCCATACAGCAACTCCTCTCAGAGGAAGAAAGCCCCTAAAGCAGGGCAAACAAGAGAAGAGGAGCGAATGAAGTACCCCTCCGGCAGAGAGCCAGGAGAGGGCATCGACTCAGAGCACATTGGAAAATTTGAGTCTGAGGAATCACAGAAATTTAAAGGAAGAGGCGTCCGAACACATCCAATTGACTCTCTGAGATTGAGTGAGACCGATGTAGAGACCTCAGTGACGGAACAAGACACGGGTATTGAAGATGTGGACACCGACTCGGAGTCAACCAGCGGCACAATGCCTAAAAGTGAATCGGCCATCTCTTGTAGCCCACAGATAGATGACACATCAGGCAAAACTGAAAAACGTGACTCTGCACCTATAAAAGATCTGAAGAAGGAGAACGCAGAACTTCGTGATGAACTTAGAGATGTGAAATATGAGCTTCAGAAGCGTCTTGAAGACCTCGAAACCCAGAGAAGAGCTGAGACCGAGGCTAGGACCAAACTGAAACAGTTGAGCCGGAAACACTCGACACAGACAGAGCAGCAACGTGCCAAAGCTCTTGAACTCAAAGACAGCGTGACAAAACTGGAAGCCCAGCTGGAGCAAGAGAAGAAAGAGAGCACAAAACTGAGAGAAACTCTTGATTCGCTAGAAAGAGAAGCGGAGAAGAAGCTAGAAGAGACTGAGAGAGACCAGGATGAAGGTACCCAGCTGAAGAACGACTTGGCTGAAATGGAGAAAAAGGAGACTTGCATAGAGGAAGAAATGACAAGAATGAAAAAGGACTTGCAAGACCTTCAGCTCAAGCTTGCACAGGAACGGGAGGAAAGAGAGAGGGAGAGAGAAGAGGAAAGGAAACGGATCAGAAAAGAGGAATTGGAAGGACTAAAGATTGCACAGCTTCAAGAAGAGCTTGACAGTCTTCGAAAATCTAGGAGTTTGGAAGAGAAGATCTCAAAAGACAATCTTCCCCTCACATATTTACAACTAGAACACCATCCAAACACCGATAATAATCCTACTGTTAAAGAAAACAAAGACTTTGTTCCTTCTCCTGACAGTCAAGAGTTTTCCTGTGATTCTGTGAACCTTCAGAACACAATGGTCTGCAAAGAAACCAGAACAGTAGAGCTGATTATGGATTTTGGAGCACAAACCCAACAAACCGATGACGAGACTTCTGCTGCAGAGATGGGCAGGACTCAAGCACTGAGCAAAGATGCCTCCGATTTGGACAGCACTACCGTTTTAGTTTTAGAGCTGGAGCGCATGAGGGCAGCACGAGACAGAGAGTCCGAGAAGGCAAAACTAGCTCAAGGAAAGCTGGAGGTCCTACAGAAGCAAGTGACCACTCAGACCAAGAACCTTACCCAAGCTTTTGAAAGCCAGAGCAAGCACATTGAGAACCTGCTGAAAGAGTTGCACGATAAAGACTTCGCCCTAAAGGAGCAGAGCACAGAATTGCAAAAATGTCAAGAGAAAATCGCTCTTCTTGAAGAAGAGGAAAAACACACTAGCATGACCATTGTCCCCAAAGAGGTCTCTACGCCTCCTGAACTGTCTACAGAGATCTCGAGAGAACTAAGCTGTGATTCAGTCTTCAGCAACACAAGCATAAGTGACCTTGAAATGTTTAGTGATGATACACAACCGGTTCTGAAGGAAAATGTCTCACGGCCTTCTGTACAACTTCCTGCTAGTCAAAACATTGACCAAACCAACACTAGTAAGATATCTGATAAGCTGCAAGCAACTGAAGCTTCCAAGCCACATGAACATTGTGGAAATTCTCCGAATTCTAGTGCTGATTCAGAAGCACCCAGACTTTCTGAGGTAACTGATGAAAACATGAGTTCTCTGTTGCAAAATGAACAGTTGGATGTTTTTAACTTCCAAAATCGCGTCCCAGAACCTTCCACGGGTGATATCAAAGAGCTAGAACGAGTACCAGAGGAATTACAGGATGCTCCGCTTGAGCTGAATGTGTTGAAGGCTCAGAATTCAGAGCTTGCTCTACAGGGAGATGTGATAAAGGAAGAGCTTCTGACTGTTAAACAAGAGAACGAGGAGTTGAAATTGAAACTGAAACACTTGGCTGAAGACACTTGTGCTAAACAAGATGGTGCCTTACTTTTAGTGGACACTGAAAATGAAGAATTGTCAAGCACGAAGGAAGGGTTACAAAGTGGCTCTCCACTAGGACAGGAGGAGTTGATTGTTCTTCATGCAGACTCCAAAGCAGAGGTTCAGTCTCTTCAGGAGCAGGTATGTTTTATTAAAATGGAAATGTTTTATTGGTGTGAATTGGAAATACACTCTAGCAGTTTTTCTAGATGCATCTTCAGTTTCATTTTTGTTACATTTTTGACCTCAATCTTGGAATTACAGGATTCTCTCTTGTATGCCAAAACATATCCAGTTATTTTGTTTAAACCCAGGCCCTTTTTTAATATTGATTGCAAGTTCACATTAAGATATAACCAATGGATAGAACCAAGCCCCACCCCTAATTTTTTCATTTTCAATAATCCGTTTCACTCTTGTGTACCAGACAATATGGAAGAAAGTTCCTAACCAGGGTGCAATGTGACAAAGCAGAAAGTGATAATCCCCTTCCATGTTAATCTGTGATCTTGTCCTAATCCGCTATGAGCACAAGACATTTTTTCCCCCCATAGTGAAATTATTCTAAATTGGCATGACTGTATATTAAACAAAATATGTTCTGTTGTGATTTTGATACTTCATGCATCATTTTCATGCAACACTTTGTGTTGATCCAAAGATTACTTAATTAGGAAAACCCCTTTATTTTCATGTATAGTACATGTGGGTCATGTTCATTTATTTTTATTTTTTAATTCATATTTGCTGTGTCCTCCAGATCCAGGCGTTACAAGAGCAAATCCAGCACCTCTCTGAGCAGAACAGGACACAAGCTGAAGAACTAGAACTCTGGAAGCTCTCAGAAGAAACTGTGGGCAACAGCTCGCCCTCCATCGTGCTAAAAGAGTTCGAGCTGTACCTCCCCTGCAGTCCAAGAAAGCTCCACACGCAGTCCCAAATAACAAGGTAACAAACATCCTTTGACTGTCATTTGTTGAAGATAAATATGCGATAAGCAACATAGTAATGTAAACAGCATTTGTTCATAATAGTTTTAAAGGCAGTGTGAGGTGCTTAATGTGAATTATGTGTATGTTGATCCTGAGATGAGGAAGGTAAACACAGGTTCAGGAAATGAGTGATGTTTATGTAAGACCCTCAATGCAAGACCCTTCAGTCTGTGCTCTGTCTGCTGTAGAACCATGATGCACCAGGGCACTGTCAAAGATGTGACAAATCGGTCCGGATTGGCCAACACTAATGACCAAATCAACTTAGGGAAGCATGTGTCACCTGAAACTCAAATGACACACAATGTGAGAGAATCTCAAGCCCCTGATAAGGTAAATAACACTTAGTCATGCATGTTATTATTTACATATGGAGAAACATTGAACTGTTGAAAGTATGGAACTGTACTTTTAAAAGAGAGTTTTCCACAAATAAAAATTGTGATCGTTCACTTTCCCTCATGTCACTACAAACCTGTATGTTCTTTATTTTAATTTTTATTATGGATTGCCTTTTTTATACAATGAGTGTGATTGGGGAAAGTGACGACAAAAGTGCATTAACATTTTTATTATGTAGACAATGACTGCATGAACGTTCTGCTGATCTCTTGTGAATATAGACTGAATAAATATATAGTCCAGGGCTGTATGATTAATCAAACTCAAACCATAAGTGCTCTCTGTGGTTTTCAGACAAACTTAATATATGATTGATGGTTTAACATTTGCTAATTAAGAAATTAAGCCATTAGTATTGATGTCACTATATTACGAAATGGAATGACCCCCCCCCCCCCCCCCCCCAACACACACTCATTGTGCAGCCCTAATATAGTCAAAAGCATTTTACATTTAGAAAATTACAGACCTTTCATTTCGTCTGCAATAAAATGCTATTTAAATGATCACAGACCTATTCATTTAATTGTTTTCAGGATCTTATGACTGGAAATGAGAATGTATTGACCAAAGAACATGCTCAACACACATGTGAAAGCAGCTCTGTTAACAACAAAAGTCCTCCTGTCTGTGTCTCCAGTATAATGAGTAGTAACACTAAAGACAAGCCATCACCTCCACAGACCAAACCAGCAGATTACAGTAATTCAGATTCTCCGACGGTTGCCTCACTGTCTCCCGAGAATCAGACCAAAGCAGCCAGTGCTAGTCCGAACAGCCAGGACGATGCCTTGATCAGTGTTTCCATCTCAACCAAATATCAGGCAATCAACCTCAATCCAATCCCAGAGTCCTGTGGGACTGCAGACTCCCAGAATTCTGGTGTGTTATGCTCTGAGCATAATGAGATCGAAACCATGGGAACTGTTGATTCGGATAAACACGGACATTGTCATGGAGAAACAACAGATAAACCGAACAAACCTGCGGAAAACCCAGTCAAGAATGAATCTGCTCCGTGTAAAATGGTAGAGGTCATCAAGGTCAGAATGGAGGTGAAGAGTGTATCCACTCAGACCGAGGAGAGCCAAGATCTGATTTTGGGGGACAAACAGCCACCCATCCACACCTGCACACAAACAGATGTAGAACAGCTGGAGATGGAGGAAGATAAAGGCGATAAACAGCCTGCAGACTCGCCACCCGTCTCTCCAACCCCACAGCCTCTTACGAACCAACTGCTGTTATCCAGCACGTTCCCCATGAGTAACCCAGCTCACCTCGCCGAACGCATCCGGCAAAACCGCAGCCGCATGTCTGCCGCTTACGACGAGACCGAATACGAACCGTATGGCCTGCCAGAGGTTGTCATGAAAGGTTAGATACTAGATTAAACCTAACCTAAAAAAAAAGCAAACCTGCTATAAATTGACTCACCTTCAGGCCATCCAAGATGAGTTAGTTTTGGTATTGCAATAGATTTGTAGAAATTTTGCATTAAATTTAACAGGAAACAACAGTTTGAAGTGAAGTACGCCTTTAATGTTGGACTTATTTCTTATAAACACAGCTTTTTACATCAAGACGTTGATAGACTAGAGTCATGTGGATAATTGTGATGTTTTTATCAGCTGTTTGGACGTGTATTCTGATGGCACCCATTCACTGCACATGATCCATTGCTGATCAAGTGATGTAATGTTAAATTTCTCAAATCAAATCTGTTCAGATGAAGAAACAAACTCCTCTACATCATGGATGGCCTGAGGGCGAGTCAATTTTCAGTTAATTTTCTTTTATGAAACAACTTTTCCTTTAACGGTGTTTTTTTCTCCTGAAGGCTTTGCTGACATTCCCAGCGGAGCGGCTTGTCCATACGTTCTGCGTAGGGGGCTTCTGGGAACTGATGCAGTGCCCCTCCCACGCAGAGAAGCCGCACCCCAGGAAGATGATGATGATGATGATGACATCGAGCCGTAGTACTCGTACACACCTGATACCTCTCGTAGGTATTTACTCTGAATGCTTAGCAACATGTGTTTGGAACGCATCATAATTTTCACTAGTTACTCTAATATCACTCACATTTCAGAGCAGCAGCATCTGTGCATGTTCTCAGGTCTCCATGCTGAAGGAATATCATAATGTACACATCAACAGTGTCTTCTGTTCGCCATGACAGTCGACAGGATCTGAGCGCTGCCTGTAGCATTTGATGTAGAAGTTTTGTGATCTCTTTTTTTTTTCCTGATCATTCACGTTAGCTGATAGATAATGCCTTATTGTGCATATTGATGTTGTATAGTTTTGAGTGTTGGAGCAGTTTATAAATTAGTTCTGAAATACCAATGTAGTACATTTTTGTTTGCAAAGAGGAGTCGTTAGCCCGTTTTATGACACTTGAATATTCACTTTGTGAATAGCCTTATTTATTGACAGACCCGCCTTGAAGACTTGCCTTTGTGCACTACTGTAAGAGAGAGAGAGAGTGTGTGTGTGTGTGTGTGTGTGGTATGACTCAGATCAACCTGAGCCTGTTTCCGATCCTTGTATGGCGATTCACTGTCAGGCTGTATCTTTCTCTCTCTGTCATCTAACAGCTTTATAATGCACAGTGGAGTATTTATATCATTTTCCGTTTGTAATACAGCATTTGAGAAGCTTGGATACATTTTTGATTTAGATTAATCTATTTATCTGATTCACTGTCATCTGTGTATTTGTGTACATATGTTTGAATGTGGTTCTTCGAAATGTCAAATGGTTTGTAGGATTTTCAGTTTGGAATGTTTACATTTATTAAACATAAATGAAATCCAATTGTCCATGTGTTGCTGTTTTTTTTTTCTTTACCAGCTGAATTTGGGGTTTACTTAATAACGATTTGAAGACATTTCATATTAATTGGTCTAGCGATGCAATGTAGGAAAAAAAAAAGTTTTATATAATAGATACACGCTCTATTTTCATATTTAAATCATTAAAACTTGTATCAATATATCAAGTCCTTTTGATTTAAGTTGCCATCCAATACAGTCAGCCAGTCATTAATGCAAATTAAGTCAGCTTTGCTTCATTATTTTCCATTACATAGTGCTCACATCGAAATGTCATTTTATTAAATTTTCAATTTCATCTGAAACATCATTTATTTGTGGATCTTTCTTTAATTTCCATACATTTTGTGAATTTGAAGCTCAGTTTACACCATGTTTGTGACTTTACATATTTGTATTCCAATTTGTAAGATTCATGGGCAGCAGATCAATGCAGCCTTAAAAACAAACTGGATTCAGCACTTTAAGTGTAAGCAAATGTTATCCAAACCTCGAACAGTCATTTAAAGAGAGTAATGTACAATACTTCGGCTTTCAGTATTTTTAAAGACTCTTCATTTTTGTCTTTTGACTGAACCGGTTGTTTGAAGGGTCTGTGTTTAGTCCACAGTGGATGCTTTCCTCTTGTGCACAACATATCTACTCATCTGTAAGAAATGTACTTCTGGCATAATTTATTTTACACAAACCTCCTTCAGTCACAAGAAATTTCCACAGTTAAAGTACAACCTGTTTTGAGGAATAATGTAATAATAGATTGAGATAACTCATGAACATGGTGTTTTCAAAAGCCGAATGTTAGTCATTGTTGGAGCAGAAATCAAAGGCATGGCCAGGGATGTGATATCACATATCAGAGCTTTCAAAAGATTTAAAGGCCATTTTGGTCTTTGCTTCAGCTCGGTCAGGGGGTTCTGTTTATTCTCTCCTGAGCTTTGGCTGGGTCCAGAGGGCCCACTGCGGTCCTTACAGTGGATGTTCTGAATTCTGAGCTTTAGTGTTTGACGTTGATTTAGTATTGCACTTCTGTCCACAGATGACAGACATCCAGTTCATTTAGTGCTAGGTCATCACCCTAGCTGATGTCAATATTTTAGGTATGAAGTTTGTGCTGAGTGAGTTCTAGTCAGGTGAAATCATCATCATCCTAATTGGTTTGTTAGAGCAGACTAATTACTATAAAAGGAGGGAAGAAGCGCACATTGTGTTTTTATTAGCAATGGTTACCTCCAAAGAAACTGATGCAGTCATCATTGCTTTGCATTTAAATGGCCTCACATGTAAGGAAATTGCTACAAAAAATATTTTACCTGAAAGAACCATTTACCGTATCATCAAAAACTTCAAGAAGAGAGGTTCGACTGCAGTGAAGAAGTCTTTCAGGAATTCCCAGAGTGTCAAGAAAGCACCAGGACCATCTCCTCCTGAGGAATCGTGTCACCAGCAGTGCAGAGCTTGCTCAGGAATGGCAGCATGTTGCTGTGAAAGCACACACAGTGAGGCCAAGACTTTTGGACAAAAGCATGGTGTCAAGAAGGGCAGCAAAGAAGCCACTTCAAGCCAAGAAAAATGTCAAGGACAGACTGAAATTCTGCAGGAAGTACAAGAATTGGACAGCAGAAGACTGGTGTAAAGTTATTTTCTCTGATGAAGATCCCTTTCCAACAGTTTGAGACATCTGGAAAATCGATTGTTCAGAGAAGAAAAGGTGAACACTACCACGAGTCTTGTGTTGTGCCAACAGTGAAGCATCCTGAGACCCTCTATGTGCGGAGTTGCTTTTCAACCAAGTGAGTGGGCTCTCTCATAATTCTGCCCATAAACATTGCCAGGAATAAAGAATGGTATCAAAATGTCCTGCAAGAGCAACTTCTATCAACGGTCCATGAGCATTTGGTTATGATCCGTACATTTTCCAGCATGCTGGAGCACCATGTCATGAAAGCAAGAGTGAAAAAGAAGTGGCTCGAAGATCATTTGGCTACATTGAAATCGGATCCATGGCCAGGCAACTCTGAGAACTAATAAGGCAAGAATGGAACTCTATCAGTCAGGATTTGGCCCAGAAACTAATATCCAGCATGCCAGAGTGAACTGTGCAGAGCTTATGAAAAACAAGGGTCAACTGTAAATTAATTATTTTTAATTATATATATTATTTTCCAATAAAAGCATTTAATACTTTTGCTTATCATTGTTTTTAAGTATACCATAGTCAGAAGCATGTGGGGAACAATAAATCGACAAATACTGAAGCATCAATCTTTGCAAAACACAAAATTTGTCACTGCCGAACTTTTGGTCCTGTGTGTGTGACAAGGCCTATGCAATAATACCGTTCAGTTTGATCACTGTTCTATATTATAATGTTCTATATATTTGGTGAAGTCGTGGCCTAATGGTTAAAGATTCAGACTCGTAATCCAAAGATTGCAAGTTTGATTCTCTGGCCGGCAGAAATTGTAGGTGGGAGGAGTGAATGTACAGCGCTCTCTCCATCTTCAGTCTGTGCAGGTAGCAGACGTGGGAATTGAGCAAAATGAGAGGAGAAGACTTGGGTGGTGCTCCAGCAAAATAAAAATACATGTAAAAAAATACATGTAAAAAAAAAAAAAAGGCTATGCATGATCTGGTGTTTAGTCCGCAGGGACGTGCACAGACATTTTGAGGGGAAGGTTCTCAAGTGGAAAAAAAAATGCACTTCTCATATTTATTTAAAAACAAATTCTAAACAAAATGTTACATATATTAGAGGTGTGCAGTATTATATGTCTCAATATATTCTGGGATTTTATCGATAATGTTAATTATATTATATTTTGCTGAGTGTGTATTGTGCTGGTATCTTAAGGACTATCCTGGCAGCTGACTCCTAAAGTTTTTCATATTCTGCATATTCTGTGTGGTGATCAATTCACAGGAGTGATAGAAATTAATCTTTTCCAATAAGTTTGAATAGATTTTTTTTTACCCTTTATTAGCATTTTACCTTCATAAAGCACTTTTTTCTAAAAGTGTGCATCATCTTTTCAGTCAAATTCTTGAACTTAATCAGTCAGTTAGAATAATAAGTAATTTGGGCTGTTACCAGTCCAAAATCAGTATTCACAAAATGAATCTTTGCAATGCAGAGGAAACACAGAAGCTGCATTAGAAGGGACATTCAGATGCATTTAACTTTGGTAAACTTGTACACCTAATACTACCAAAAACAGCTGACCTATAGTTAGAATTTTTTAGGGTTAGGTGTTTTTTTTTCCTTCTTCATAAATGCAGCCCTCTAGTAGATAAAAAAAGAAAAGCTACTTTAAAAGGGTAAATTAAAACTGCCAGAAGACTGCAGCAAGTCACTGTTAATAAGTGATTTATTTTGACTGAATCTAATCATTTAAACGGTTGATTCATTCAGGAACAAAACAGTGTCATGTTGCTCATAAACGCAAATTGAATTTATATTTGTTGGCAAACTAAAGCAAAAACAGTCAATATTGTGTCTAAAACGTAAGTGTCTTAATATTCAATTATTGAACTGTTGTATTAAATCAATATCACATTTGTAATCATTCTGCTTTTTGGTCTTCTCGTGATACCAATTATCGATATGAAATTATATAAATATAAACATTTCTGCCGCCAAATCTTGAATTTTGTGATCATTCAAAAAGCATTTTAATAAACTGAATCGTGCATTGAAAAAAAAGTGCACTGTTCTAACCTAATAGCACTTTAGGTAACTTGGTAACTCTCATGAGTCATGGATAGGATAATTAGCTTTAAATTCAAGGCACAGGTAGCTTAATCTTTTGTTTATCACCACTCACCTCCACACCAAGGCCAACAAACCTGGAAAGGGAGGG
This sequence comes from Carassius auratus, assembly GCF_003368295.1. NCBI lineage: Eukaryota > Metazoa > Chordata > Actinopteri > Cypriniformes > Cyprinidae > Carassius > Carassius auratus. Next base: position 14,504,533 of record NC_039256.1, read on the forward strand.
AGAGCTTCACTTCTGCGGCTCTGGGATCAATGTGTGCTACACTGCTGTCTGTGTGCTGCAGAGACACGGAGGGAGAAAGGCATCGGAACTCGATCGACAGTTTCAACATTTCCTGACCTATACATATATTCATTTACTGAAAGAAAAACCTCCCCAGAAAAAAAGAAGGGCACTTTCTGTGGAGAAAGAAAAAGGGCAGGTGCTCCGCCCTCTGATGTCTGTGTTCACGTGCCTGTTTACTCGTATCTGAAATGAGATGTGAACATACTCGCTAATGTTTCCTTTATACTCTGTTTATATAGCTATGGTTTATGTGTTTTCATGTCATTGCCAGGCAATAAAGTATCTGAATGCCTATAGAAACTGAAAAAATATATTTTCTGCCTAAATTTTCTGATAGATCGGACAAACCTGGACATGGACCTTACAAACCTGTCCATCACAGCGATACATGTTTGATTCCCAAAAGACGTTCTTAGAACGTTAATAATTGGTTCCCATAAATTAACCAAGCGGAGTGTTTGCTGGGATTTCATGACGTAATCCCAATGCTTTAGTGTACATCATTAAAAAAAAGTGCTCAACAAAAATGTTTTAAAGACCTGAAACAGATAAATAAACTGTCAGGTGTCATTAGTATCAAACAACCCCCCCCCCCCCCCTCTTCCCTGCTCTTTTTCTTCTCTCATGTTGGCAGGTCCACGTTAGACTTGGGAATGGGGGATTGGGGGAAGTCCTGATGAGTGCATGTATCCTCACAGTGGTCTGCACTAGAGAGGGAACTCCTCACGACCCCCGCTACTCCCGACGGAACCGCGCGCTGAGGTAAGATAACACTCCCTCACAAACTTTACACGTGTTTTTATGCTGTTTTGGCATAAATTGAAACTGATTAAATTAATAGTTAATTTTAATGTAGATATTAAGGTGAACAGCTACTTTTATTGCATGTTGCACTGCAAAAAACGAAACAATAACAGTAATTTCTTTTGCATGTAGAATATTTTTAAATTACAAAAGCTGTCTCTGGGACAGTACCTTTTCAAAATATGCATCCTTTGAGGACTAACATGTACCTTCGAGGGACTACTGCACTTCTTAGGGTTAAACAAGGTACAGAGCTGTAGCCTACCAACCCACTGACAGCTTTTGTTCTTTTTTATATTAATTTATTTTGAGTCCAGATTAATTATTAATTATTATGAATTTGCTTTTTTTGAATGTAAATCTTAACCCAAATATTGTATACCCATTTCTATTTATTATAGGATGTATCAATATATATCACTTGCCTAATAAAGGAAGGTCTGAGAAACGTACAATGAAAAAAATGATTCATTGAATTTACGAAATGTTTTAAGGTAAGTGGATGCAATCAATTTATTTGAAATACATTTAGATAAAGAAATGTAGTTGACTAACTTTCAATGCTTTTTTAGCTAAAATAAATTGTTTGCAACCACTTGCACTACCTTAAAAAAATTTGTATCATTTTTCAGTGTAATATCAAAGTCATTTGAATTTAATAAATGTAAGGCTTTAATCTGATCTTGGGAGAAACCCATATTTTTTTTTTTTTTTTTTTTTTTTGTGCTTTACTCATCTGTAACTGTCTATTTTGTTAGATCTGTAACCATTTAATGTTCTTTGCAAAAATTAAGAATTTCACACATGCAAGTTGTGCATATTTACAATCATAATAAATGCAATGTAAAACACACAGTTAAGTAAAATAAATGATTGCATATATTTAAAGTGACAACATAATGTATACCATAATATATGGTAGCCAAGTCCTAGAGAGCCCTGGTGTGCATCAGGGTTCTGTCAGTACAATTTGTTTACATAGACCTTTTCCAGAAGTTCTGTTTCAATGGCGTCATGTGTTGTTTTCTTACCTCTGTGCCTTTACCCATCTTCTGTTATGTGTCTGGGCTGGGTCAAAGCTCCTGAAGCTCAAAGCTGATCTGGAGTCAGTTTCAGGGCACTCAGAGCATTTTTTGACCATTATGTCTCAGGTTTTTTTGTGTGCCAGTGGAAGAGGCTGTGCAGACACAAGAAGAGTGTATAAGATAATTTCATTACTGTGTTCGTTTCCCTTGATGTTCTTCTCTTCGCTCCACCTAACCTGATGGACACATGATTATCAGTGTCTTGTAGCCATGCGGTACACAACACTGTTGACCATCCTGGCAGCCGTGCTCCTGTATTTGGTGTTGGGGGCTCTGGTCTTCGGCTGGCTGGAGTCGTCCAGGGAGGAATGGGCTCACCATGAGCTGCTGACGTCTCGAATCACTTTCCTACAGAACCACAGCTGCGTCACCCCTTACAGTCTGAGAGCGTTCACAGAGGTCTGTTTGAAAATGTAAATGTAAAAAAATTCAGTGGAATTCCAATCTGTAACCTGGGGAGTTAGTGTAGAAATAATTTACATTCTAAAATTGCTAGTAAGTGTCACAATATTTGCAAAGAAATGACAAACAACTCATCGAACTAAACATGGCATTAAAAGAGTATTTTATGTAAAACATCTTCCAATAATCTTTATTTAATTACTCCTTAGAAAAATTATTATTTATAGTGTATACAACCAGTAATTGTCTAGGTAAAGCTATTCAAAATTTAAATGTTTAATAAAATAAAGCTAAAATAAAATATTAGATATAAATATAAAAAGCAATACAATTTAATTTAATAAAATTAGACTGAAAACAAAATATAAAGTAAAAGGCAATTAGAATATAAAAAATACTACATTGCTATTCAAATACTATAGCAAATTTTACTTTTACAAATTTTGTAATATGCATTTGTCTTTTTAAATTTTGTTTTGGTGTTGTTTTATTTAATATGTTATATTTATATTTAATTTGATTGAATACTTTATTTCAATTGCTTGTCAAGACAACATTTTTAAATTTCATTGTTATATTTTAAAGTGTACGTTTTTATTTTTAATATTTGATTTTGTTTGAGCTTTATTTTAATTAACCTTTTTTTAATAACAACAGGTATTTTTTATAAATATTCTGTGTGTTTGTGTGTGTGTGTGTGTAGCTATATGTACACTGGGGCATCATTGATAAATCTATCATCTTTTCACTTTAGAAAGTGGTTGATGCCATTGAAGCAGGTGTAGATGCCAGAAGCACATTAAATTATACCAGCAGATGGGATCCATCCAATGCTTTTTTCTTCTGCGGTACCATCATCACTACTATCGGTGAGCTCTTTCACTTCAGAGTTTTGTTTTCATCTTAGGAGCTTGATTTCACACGTTCTCCTCTTCTCTAGGCTTTGGAAATGTTTCGCCCAAGACAAAAGGCGGTCAGTTGTTCTGTATTTTTTATGCTCTGGTGGGGATCCCCATGTTTGGGATACTGTTAGCAGGGGTTGGAGACCACCTGGGCACCCTCCTGAGGAGAGCAGTGGCAAAGATAGAGCCTCTGTTCTTGGTAAGTGTCTTCAGACCATTAGAAAATGTGATTAATAATGTGGATGAAGAGATAAAACAGTAAGTGATGACATTGTATTAACAACTCATTGTAAAGAGCATTTGCAACATCAACTTTTGATACAGAATTGTCTTGTATTATGAAACATTTCATAGTAATAATAAAGATCAATGTAACTTCCAGACAGTTACTACAACCACTAATAGATATCATCATACTTCTGCAGTTGATTTGATTACATTAGAAATTGCATTAGAACATTTTTACTGCAATTTCTTAAAAAAAAAAAAAAAAATCTTCTAGATTTCTAGATTTTAGATAAGATTTTTTTTTTTTTCAATTTTTATGTGTAAACTTGCAATTAAGAGAAGAAAATGCTGAATTGCGAGATGTGAATTCAGAGAAAAAAGACAAAATTGCAAGATGTAAATTCTGAATCGCTGGAAAAAAAATATATTTTTTGTTTGTTTGTTTATATCTCACAATAATCTTCAAAAATATCACAAAATTGTAATATAAAAAGTCACAATTGCATTGCTTATTTATTTTTTTATGGAGGAAAAATAATGTCAATTTCCAGAAAAAAAAAATCAGTGTTTTTAGGAATGTACAACATCGGGCAAATTACTTGTGAACAAACCCCTCTATAAAAACAATATAGATAGGAGTAAAAAAGTAAAGTATTGTGTATTGTGAGTGCTGCTGAAGTGGAGATTTCTTCAAAGTTATGCATTGTAAGAAATGTGTAGACGCAAAATAGATAAAATGCAATAAAATAAACACTTTAATATGTATTTTAAAGTAGTTTTCTATGTAGTTTTCTTTTCTACTAGTCTTAAACAACACATGAGAAGCCAAATAACCCAAAATCTTCAAAATGACCAGTGCATGAAAAAGCAATGTTTTTGCCTGTAGTGTCTTGCTTCATTACGATTATTACTGTAAACTGCATGCAGCGTGAAAATAGACGGAGTTGATCAACAAGTCTTCAGCAAGAACCCCCTTACAATCAGAACACACTAAAGACATTCTTAAGAAATGACCTGAAAACCTGTTAAGAATTACACTTTCTTATGAATGTCTGAACGAATATATTGTAAGTATTTTTTGCTTTATAAATACTAATACGCATCAGATCATTTCCACAATAACAAAGATAACTCTATTGTGCTGTGTTCTCCTGCTGAACAGCGTAAGGGTGTGAAGCCCACCAGTGTCCGTGTCATCTCCGCGGTCTTCTCCATCCTGATTGGCTGCATAGTCTTCATCGCCGTGCCGACCATGGTGTTTCAGGAAGTGGAGAGCTGGAGCCTGTTGGAAGCCGTGTACTTTGTCGTGATCACCCTGACCACTGTGGGCTTCGGGGACTATGTGGCAGGTGCACAGATATATGATGTCTACATACAATAATCATTACTTATGATTTAGTTCACTGCGTCATGTGACTGTATCATAATGCTGTTAAGGAGCTCAATATTGTATTACGCCTGGGATTGCAGGATGTTTTGGGATCATTGGATCCAGACAGCCATGAAGTTGCAGACATTTACATCATCTGATTATCTGTTTTTAAGCCATAGACACTAATTGTAATATAATTAATTGTAATAGCTCTAATTTTAGACCATAGCAGGCACTTATCTCTAATCTATCTAGTCATTTAACAGATGAAAAGGGACTTACAGTAGACCTGATAAGAAACGGTCTCATCGACTCAGTGTTTTCATGTCATTTAATCATCAGTCAAACTCCAATCTCCGTCTAGAGGGATATAGATATATATCATTTGTTTTCTATACATTTGTTTAGTTTTGCTTTAGTCATACTTGATGACTTTTGACAAAAAAATAACTTTAAATTTATATCATATATTTTATCATGCCATTTTCATTAAATCCATTTCCCGTTTACTGCCTACATTTTCTGTTAAGTATTTTTTGTGAACTGTAACAGACCAAATTTAACCACTTTTTAAAATAGTTTTAACTATAATACGTTTTGCTTGTAGAAATGTTGTTGTTTTTAAAGTATATATATATATATATATATATATATATATATACCCTTTTAAATAAATAAATAAAAAATGTAATATCTTTTAATAAATGACTATTACTTTTAAGTGAGGATATAGATACATATATATATAGATATAGACTATATAGATATAGTCACAGAGATACAGAAGATATACTATTTCAAGTAAATGCTGCTGTTTTGAACTTTCTGTTCATCAAAGAATCATAAAAAATTTCCATAAATATTCACAATTTCCATAAATATTTCATTGTTAAAATAATAAATCAGCATATTAGAAAGATTTCTGAAATATCATGTTATTGCTGCTGAAAATAAAAAATATATATTTCTTTTGATATATTAAAGAACACAGTAATTTTAAATGTGTAAATTATTTTACAGTATTACATTTTTTTTTTTTTTTATGCAGCCTTGTTGAGCATAAGACACTTCAAAAACACCAAAAACCAACCCAAAACATGTGAGTGGTGGTGTGTATTTTTGGTAGAGCTTAACTTGTATTTAACTTGGAATATTTCTTTGAGTGCTTTGCTCATTTGAACAATGGTGTTTGCCCATGGCTCAATCTTCAAACCAGCAATCTTCCCATTATACCAGCCCAGAGCTTTCAACCACCAGGCCACATCACCCCATGAACAAACCCTGTGTCATTATCTTTCTCTTTCCTCTATTTCAGAGAATAGGAGAGATGGCACGCCCCTGTACAAGCCGTTGGTGTGGCTGTGGATAGTGTTTGGTCTGGCGTATTTCGCATCTATCCTCACTATGGTTGGGAACTGGCTTAGAGTGCTGTCAAAGAAAACACGTGCAGAGGTGAGACAGACTGAATGAACAATGGATTTATTCATTTCAGTTTTTCCGCAGTGGACTACTATTGTGGTATGGACTATTTAAAATAAAGCTTCAAAGTTGACCAAATTTGTATTTGATATATACACTACTGTTCAAAAGTTTTTATTCAGCAAGGATCCGTTAAACTGACCAAAAGTCACAGCAAAGACATTAATAGTACTACAAAATAATTACATTTAAAATTTCATGGGGAAAAAAAGTATAACGTAAAAAAAAGGTTTTCAACATATTAATAAGAATTATTTCTTAAACAAAAAATCTGGAAATTAGAATGATTTGTGAAGGATCATTAGACAAGGAAAACTGGAGTAATCTAAATTTGCATTAGGAATAAATTTAAATTTAAATTATATTAATATAGAACAGTTATTTTAAATTGTAAAAAATATTTAACAATATTACTGTTTTCACTTTATTTTAATTTTTTTTATAAATAAATGTAGCCTTGGTGAACAAGAAACTTTTTTTTTTATATATTTAAAAAATCTAACCAACCCCAAACTTTTGAATGACAGTGTATATAGTATTAGGATTTGTCCCAAATGAATTTTTATTTGCATGTTTTTAGGCTCTTATTAACCACATTTTGACTGCTTGTATTGCAATAAAACACTAATTCTTATAAGATCTTTCCATACGTTTTTTCTTTTTTTTAATGGTACTGTGTTTTTCTTTTAGATGGAGGAGCTGAGAGCCCATGCAACAGACTGGACTCAGAACATCCAGAACATGTCCATGGACTTCCGTATTCCCGTGCCACTGGATCTCAATGACCCCTTTCAGCTCCAGCGGCGACGTAGACGGAAGCGTCACCGCCGTCATCGCCGCCCAAGATTGGCTCATGGGATCTCCCTCGATGCAGATGTCATCCGAGAGAACGGACACCTGATTCTCGGATGGCCTGTGTGCAAGTACACCCCAGGGTCTGATATCAGGTCTGAAGCACTGTCCCGGTCCAGGTCGTGGTGTAGGTTAGATGAGGCGTATGAGGTGAGACCAGGATCGAGGCAGACAGTAGGACCAGCGTCAAGATCCGTCTCAAGATTAGAGCTGAATCCACCATCAAGACCCGTATCCAGAGCCATTTCCAGGTCCCCTTCAGAATCTGGAACGGGATCCGAGACACCTTCGGAATCCTGGTCGGAATATGAAAATGAATCAAATTCCCGTAACTCAGCGGACGTGGAGTCTAGAGCTGAAGGGTCTCTTAGATCAGAGAGTCGGAGGGATGTTCCTGTCGTCGTGGTTGACAGTTGCAGTCCACCTCGTCCCTCTCTTCTGGACTTCTTTGGTGAGAACCTGGCATACATCGACGAGTCCTCGGACACTCTTAGTGATCGGGTCAAACCTGCTGGACAGAACCGCCAACGCAAAGCCAAGAGAAGGAACATGACGAGACAGATTCCCCACTCGTATCCTGTAGGACTCCAGAGGGAGATCACTAGTGAACTACAACCTCCATCACACCCTCCAACACCTCCACCTCAAACCTGATGAATAAACATCTGACCGAAGGCCGGTTAGCTTTCAGCTTCACAGAGCGACTGATGCAGACCATCACAAATATGTGTGCAAATATAGTTTCAATTTAAATGGTTTGTGCATTGTACAAAAACAGTTCATGCCTCCCAGACAAAGATAAAGTGGTGTTGTTCAGAATAGCATACTACCTTTTCTGCAGAATGTACTTTTGTCAAAAGTTTGGGGTGACTTTTTAAGTTTTTTTTTTTTTTAAGTGTACAATGCTGCATTTATTTGATCAAAAATACTCTAAAAACAATAATATAGTGAAATATATTTATAATTCAGAATGACTTTTCTATTGTAATGTATTTAAAAATGTAATTTATTGTGATGCAAAGCAGTTTTTTTAACATAATTACTCCAGTGTCACATGATCATTCAGAAATCATTCTAATATGCTGATTTGCTGCTCAAGAAATTATCAATTATTAATGTTAAAAACAGTTGGGTAACATTTTTTCCTCAAAATAACAGCATTTATTCAAAATAGAAATGTTTGTAATGTTGTTTTGTAAATGTCTTAACTGTCATCAATTGAACTGTTAATCAGTTTAATGCATCCTTGTTAAATAAAACCATGAATTTCATTGAAACACTTTTTACTGACCCCAAACTTTTAAACAGATGTGCAAACTGTGCAAAAAGGTCTAATGTCCAGACTCCAGATGGCCGACACCATTTGTTGAAATGTGCAATAAATAATAAAGCACACTGTACTAAGTGCTGTAGCCTATCTCACAATGCAGTTTACTTACCTTTACCATCAACTTCCAGGTGAATCTGAAACTAATCATACACATCTCCTTTCCCCCTGTTATTTTCAATGTTTAACTGATTTTTTTGCTAAATAAACAACCATATTTTATTTTCAAAATATTAACTGGGCACCATGCTGAATTGGCTCATGCCATTTTCATTAAATCCATTTCTGTTCTCCATTCTGTTTCATGAAGTCATGTGTCAACAGTGTATCCCACTATGTAAAATTAGATGCATTATATGTTATTTTACATATATTTAATAAATGTAGTATTCTGTTCTGAACATAGCCAGAAATGTGGAAAATCTGATGTTTGTTTAAATGTTTAATTTGTCACTGACACCAATTGTTATATTTTAGTCTTAATATTTAATAGAATTCACTGTAACTTTCATGCTGTCAGTGTAACAGGTAATATGTTAGTGTTCCGATTTGCAAACACACACTCACACACACACACACACACACACACAAAGAATGGTAAATGCTGTTGTTTTTAGGAATGATATTTTATTTGTAGCGTCTTGCTTGTTAATCCTCTAATAGTTTTTCTTATTATAGTTATATACTTTAGTTATATAAAATACTGTTTATATTTTGCATTATATACTTTGAAAAAATAGGAGACAATTTGTTGTAAGATGCATATTGTTTACTGAAATGTCATTTTATTTGTGTGCCAAACTAGTTATTATTCTATTGTCATGAATACAAATGTTTTGTTGTTGATTGATGTTAAATTACTTTTCCCTTTTTTCCACAGCTGATTTCAGACAAAGAGCTAAAAAAAATATAAAAACAGGAGAAAATGGCGAAATCTTTGGCGCCCTCTTGTGGTCATCTGAACTGGGCAACTCTCAAGGTTTTCTCAAGTTTTATCACGTGATTAAAAAAAATCTTAACAGGGCATAAAATAGACTGTTGTTTGTACAAATGTTATATTTGCCCTGCAGGTTTGTGGCGTACTCACATTGCTCACTTTCCAGAAAACATATCTATACATTTACCCAAACTCATTTTACAGCACACAAACAGAATGATTTAAAAAAAAAAAAAAAAAGCAATTTCGATGGTGAATTTGCACAGCAGGAGCTCGATGAGCTTTTAAATGGGCTTGGTGTGGGAAGACGAGGCGAATGAGAGAGGGAGCGAGTATGTCCCAGCGTGAGACAGATCCAGGAATGGCTTTTGTAAGGCCCTGGCTGTGGGGATAAATGCCGGTTGCCGAGTAAAGGCGGTATTTAGAGGGTAGAGGACAAACACATGGTGGAGGTTTACGGAGGAGCTTTTCCGCAGGGCTTTCAAAGAACCCTTAAATTCTACCTCTGCACTTCAGCCCCACCTAACACAACTAACACCCATAATACTAATGTCTCGAACCGGAAGCCGTTTCCTTTTGTAAACTGAGCGTGACTGCGATCCATTTCTGAGGGAAAATGTTTAGCAATGTCTTGTTTCAGAAGTGCTTGGTGATGCACCTGGACTCGGAAAGCAATCTAATGGAAGTAAACATTTAACTATGTAATTTTGTAAATATATAACTATATATATATACACATAACTTATGAGAAATATGTCAAAGTCTTTTATTTGTGGCAAACTTCCTACTGCCAGCTGGTGGCGCTATGACCATTAGGCCCTGTGTCCACCAAAGCGTTTTTAGCCAGCTGAAAATGCCAGGCGCTCTGCTGAAAACGCCCATGAATATTGGCCTTCAGATGCGTTCAGGCCAGGACTCTTACCAAACATGTGAAGTTTGGGGCAGATCAGACATTATATTTGCAACAACTTCCCTTTCCATGGCGAAACTAAACTTTGTCAGGCCAAGGACACACTCTTCAACGAAAAACTCTAGATATTCACAATTTAACATTGCAAAGGCCATCAGAGTAGTCTGACAAAATATAATGATGTCATCAAAATCTCTAGGTGGAGTTCATAATATAAAACATGCCACTTCCTGTTGCCAGCAGGTAGCGCTATCACTATAACTGAATATGGGCAGGTGTTCAAGACAGGACTCTTATCAAATGTGAAGTTTGTGGCAGATCAGACATTGTATGCCAGAATTATAACATCATCCTATTTTTGTTTTGTCAGGCTGCCACGGACATGCCCTTCAATGAAAACTCAAGATCTAAACAAATTAAGGGCTTTAGAGATTAGCTCGAGGGTCATACTTTTGAAATTTTATAGGTGGCACTATATTGAGCCATTTTGCCACACTCACTCCTGACAGTGGCGCGTGTGCAGTTTCATGAGTTTTTGAGTATGTTTAGGCCCTCAAAATGTGATTCAAATGTAAAGAAACTGAGTCCTCACAAAGACATCTAAACAGCAGAACTTAATGTTGAAATTTTACCTCAAGCAGTAAAACACAGCTATCCCTTTAACCATTCACTACAAATAAAACCAAGACCAAAAAGGGTTACTATAATAACTATAGTTAGTATTAGTATAGTTAAACCATGGAAACCACATATTAATGGTTATACAAATGACCATCAATATGCCAAACCATGGCTACTACACTTTTACAAAAAAAACATGATTAGTTTAAAGGATCAAGCCTCATATAGAGACAGAAACAGAAATAATTTGCATAGATAATAATAGTATACCATCAAACAACATATAACAACTAAAGCAAAGATGTATTAAGTATTAAGTTCAGATTACCTCATTGACATAACTGCCCAGAAAAGTCTTCTAGTACATTCACTCTATACTTTCCACTTATTACAGTGCAACTCTAACTAATAACAGCTGTTGCTTGTTGAAGCAGATACTGTTTAGATTTTGGCACAGAGAATTCTTAGTAACTACATAATTACATTCTCAAATATCGTTTTTGTCTTGGGAGTCGATGATGTAAAAACAGGATGCAAGACATGTTCAAGTATCCTCTGAAAATCTCCACGCGTCCAACACTTCACATCTCATCAGCTTCACTGCATGAACATGACATCAGATCATAAATTCCATTACTGTTTTTCTGATTCGTTCGTTTCCATTTGAGTGGTTGCATTCTGAATTGAAAGAATACTAAAACCTTGGCAAAGAGGCGGTGTGCTGGTTTGTATCTGAAAGAACGTTCTAGAATGATTCGCAATACTATATGCGGCACCACAACATGGGCGAATGAAAGTTTATGCTTTTAAACAGCAAGTGAGAGCATGAAATTTGTACTTCTGAAGGGTCAGTATCACTCTTCTTGATTAGCTAAAACCACATTTATATAGACAGCGGCTAGAAAAGTCGAAATAAATGAAATTTCCACCATCAACAGTTATGAGTCACAAACAAAATCTTACTATGAAGTTGTCTAAGATGACATCAAGTCATTTCTTAACCACTTAATTGGTGTTTCCATGCTACGGTTTACATTTAAAAACATTATTCACTTTTGGCTGAAGCGCTCATCCACAAGATTAGCTTCTGGGCATTATGGGTCGAACATTTCAAGAATACCAAGCGCAGTTCATGTCGTGAGATGTCAAGAACCCGACAGTCTAACCAAATACACCCTAAGTGACATAATGCTTTAATTCAAATCAATTATAGTGTCTCTAAATGCGTTCTCTGTTCTTCTTTTTCTAGTTTTTTCCTCATTGGCAAATGCAGAAATTGTTTGCTCATTCAACAAACACGCTGAACTTTAACTTTTCTAAAATACACAAATCTAATATTCTGTAGTGAAAACTGCAGTACATATATGATAAACTGGTATATAACCAAATGAATCTAGCATAAGCTTGCATTTAATAAAAGAATCTTAAATAGTTTCAGGTCTTATTTTGTGGTATATATGTATATACAGTATGTGGAAAGCTGTATAGCTTTACATTAGCTTTATATATCATGCAGGTGTGAAGCAACATTTCGCTGCTCCCCCTTTATAAATATATAAACAAACTATAAATAAGTGCTTTTTCTATTTCTCAGAAGCTGTTTTGTAACTTCTCCAGTGGATGCTTATCTTTAGCATGTTTTTATAATTATGGGGGCATTGAAAGTTTGCATAAAGAATTTGCTTGACATCCTCTCTATAAAAGCTTTTCTTGTGATTTTGTTGTGTATATAAAGGTCTTTTATACGAGTACTCACAGACTCTGCTATGGCCAAGAATCTTCCTTGTTTATAGACATGAACTGCCAGAATATCTGTCTGTCTCTCCATCTAGACTCTGCTTCAGACAAATACAAAGACTCAATCAGTAATGCCAAAGAGATCATTTGAAAAAAAAAAAAAATAGTGATTGGACATGATACATATTTATTACCAAATCTGTCATTGTCCCAGGTTCTTGATGAAGATAAGTGGCCATGGTGCCCCATTAATGCCACATCACATCTAGAGATCTGGCTTTTTTGGACTTCATTTTGTGTTGCAGTTTGCATATTTACAAAGAAATATTCAATATACAGTAAGTTTCTTGTTTTCCTAAACCGATCAGAATATCATGCAGGATTATTATAGTTATCCCCCCCCCCAAAAAACATAAATATAAACTATAAAAATCTCACTTATGTAACTTTCTTTGCAAGTATATATAATAAATATGCTTAACATTTCTCATTTAATTTAGCTTTAATTTTATGTACTAAAATAACTAAAAACTAAAACAGAAATTAAATGAATAAAATCTATATAGACATACTCAATAAAAACAACTACAAAAAAGACACAAAAAAAACAGAAAGACTAAAACCTTTAACTAAAATTAAACTGAAAAAGATAATATAAAAGCAAAAATCAATTCAAAACATGACTAAAAACTAATAGTATCTCAGTGATACTAAAAAAAGAACTGCCCTTAGATGGTGAGACGATCATAATGGTTTTAGAGAATATTAACTATCAAATGACTTTAAACAACTTGCTACAGTTTAAAAAAATGTATGCATGCACATTTACATAACTGCATTTAGATTTCAGCTACAGGAATGCAGTGAAATTGTAATGCAATTAAGATTTTCCTAAAAATATTGATCTACAGGATCAAGGATTCAACCAATGACTGATAATTGAGATCACAGTCTGCTGTGTCTAGACTGCTGTACAACTCTCACAACACTTGCTCATTCACACCCCGTCAAAACCATGTGTCCCGAAGCTGCTCTCACACCCAGCCCGCTCTTCCCAAACCACACGGCCGTCAGACGGCTGATGATCGTCCTCTTTCGTGCCCCGAGGTTTCAAAGTTGCACTCCACCAATCAGCCTTTTGCGGAGGACGCTGAGTCAACGTTGCGTAAGCGACAATAAGTATTTCAGTCGGTTCATTTTAAGGACTGTTATGTAACAATACGCTCTCCCTCTCTCCCTTTGCATCCCCCATTTCCTATCAAGTTATAAAAGTTGTTTTCACTGAGTAAGAGGCAGAAGAATTTGCTCATTTTAGCTCTGGCAGCCAAACACAGAAACCCTGTCATTCCCGACAGATCATTCTCACCGGCCACAGATAAACATTTGGTGTTTTTTACTCAAAAACAAACTTGTAATGCGATGCCAGCAGCTATAGGTTTTTAAAGGACATGTTGAGGCTTTATAGACAGAATGAACACAAACAGGAGATATGTAGGCCAACATTCCTTCCGAACTTCCCACAGATCAGACTAAATTATATCGCACAGCATTATAGGGTGTGAATGGCACTGCCAGATTATACAAATCAAAGACATCACACGGTGCGTTTGAAACGCGTCCAACAGGCCATTTCGACTCAGTGGGTCGCCCGCTTTTCGCCCACTGTTCTTTCTCCCATGTCACCACAAACCCTGAACCCCAAGCGTTTAAATTTGGCGTTCCGTGAGTGGTCGGTGTCTGGAAATTGTTCACATCCTGTTTACGTCGCAGATTTTCTAACCTCGAACCGCATCTGGCTGTTGAGTCCACTAGTCAAATCTGCATTTTCAGCGAGTGCAGACCACACAGTTATCGTTTGAAGAAAAAAAGGAAACCTTGAGAGCAGGCCACTCGCTGGGCCGTATACTGAATATACGAAGCCACAGCCAATAATCTACTTCTATAAATGTAACGAAAATGAATGAAAAGGCCACAGAATATTATTATCTAATCAAAATTTATTGTATTTAGCAAATAAACACATATAAACATCACCGAAAACTATTTACACTTGCAAAAATATAAACCGATCTACAGTAAACTTCGTACAAAATCAAAAAAAAAAACTGTACTGCTGACGTGTGCTTTGTGTGCGATATTGAAAATGCGAGGAGATACTTGTTAAAAAAGCTTATTTATTAGACTATTACCAATGCAGAGACGATTATCGCTCCTTTATTGAAGATGCTTGATGTATGATTATATGCTATTCCTCTTTCCACAAGTTTGAAGGTATAGTTCACCCAAAAAAATAAAGATTCATTTCTTTCTTCTGTAGACCATAAATGATAACATTTTGTGAAATGTTTCAGTGTCACAATGGAAGTCAATGGTTTGGTTCCAAACATTCTTCAGATTATATTGTGCGTGCCAGAAGAAAGAAATGCATCCCGTTTTGGAATGTAAATGAGTAAATGAGGACAGTTAAAAATTTTGGGTGTAGTATCCCTTTAAGATGCCATACATTGAGATGTAAGTTTGCTCTCCTCTGATCCACCTGTTTTTCTGTGCTCTGTCTGAGAACGCTATGTCTTCTCTTTCCACTGCGTCAACGGCACTTGCAGGACCGGACCACCATGTTGGAGAGCTGTTCCACACGGGGGGTTCGGCCTAGGAAATAAACAATGGTGAGGGGCTCCAGGTCCTGAGGAACACAACACGGAGATGCTGATGCTTCTGGATTCATTTTATTATACAGCGGGATAATCTAAAATTAAAACAGAAAGAGAAACACTGTGAGCAGACACAGAAAACAACATCTGAACTCTAGAACACTGCACATACAAGCATACTGTACAGATGTCAATGCCTTTCAAGTTTAAAGACAAATAAAAGCATTGAGAACAATCATACATGTGAAAATGAGCTGAGAATTGTAATCTAGTTTAGAGAAAGAAATGAGTCATGTCTTTGTTGCAGTTTTTCTGCCGATCATGGTGGAATATGAGACTTGTTTACCTTTCAAATGACTGTTGACTGCAAAAATGCTACAAAACGCGAATCAGATTATGTGAGAAAGTCTGATGTGCTGAAGCAAAACAGACACTATTTTTGTAATCAGCAGCCTTAAATTAGTAAGAAACCAGCACTGGATTTCTTTCAGCAAATATGATGCAGGGTGGTGTCATTTTTTTTTAGCTGGGAGTCCTGATCCAACCTGCAAACATGCTAAGTCTGATCAATATTTACCATGTTGTAGTGATTGTCTGCACTCCATAGGTAAGGACAGTTCCCCGCACAGAAATTAGCTTTGTACCCTTTTGGCTCGTGGATCCACTTCCAGTTCAAGTCCCGACGAAAATCGATATACAGAGACCTCAGACAGCAGCCCTGATCAGTTCTGGAGGAGGGAGAATGATTGGTTTCAATACAACAGTGTTTTTATTCAATTAAATTCAATTCGGGTTTATTTGTATAGTGATTTTTATTATACAATTCGTTGGAAAGCAACTTTACAGAAAAAGGGTAGTTTCTACAATATTTTCTATATATATATCAATATATTCAATAATATATTCTACAATATTTTATAAGACCAGCAGACTGAAATTTAATTGTGCTGTGTACTTTTGTCATTTTTATTAGTTTATTTTTAATTTTTTTAAGTATAACTACATAGTTTTATATATATATATTTTTTTATCTCAGTTTAATTTTATTTCCAGTTATTTTAGTGCTGCAACTAAATGAAACTAACCTAAACCTTTTGGATCTAATATTTATATTTTATTTTATTCCAACTTGATTTCAATTAACAATTCATTTTAGTTAACAATAACAACTCTATATTCTTCATTCTAGAATTGTATATTCTTTTATATATATATATATATATATATATATATATATATATATATATATATATATATATATATATATATATATATATATACACTGTAAAAAATAAGTGTAATTTTAACTGTAAAATTTTGTAAAAACGCTACGGAAAAAAACTGATAATAGGTTAACAGTAAGTTCCCGTACTATATACAGGGAAAAACTGTAAAAGATCTAACAAAGCATTTAATGTAAATTTACAGTAAAATTCTGTTAATTATACAGCTTTTAGAAGTAAAAAAAAAACAAATCAATGTATAATTTACAGTCTAAAACTGTAAACTGATATTCCCAGAATTCCCTGCGTGACACTCCACGTTTGAAAGTATTTTGTTTAAATAATCATGTTTTTAAATAGTTCTTGTTATCAGTCATGTACATTTGAGCTTTATGTTACATCTTCTGTTGCTTAATGAAAGTTTTTTGCATTATTTAATTATCACGTGTGTTACCATGATGGTGTTTTGTGTTTCCAGAAATGTGCACCTTCTATATGTTAATATATACTTCTGCTTGTGGTGAAGCTACTTGTGATGAGCTTTGATACTTCATGTGGCTTTCTCTTATACAGTACCATCTTTATTATTATGGTGGTTGTCAGTATTTTCCAGGTACAAAACAGATTTATTTTTGTGTGTTGTTGAATTTACTGGTTTCATATTCACATTTTCTTGTTTGTAAATTACAGCTTTATATTGTAAAATTAACAGTTTTTGACGTAAATGTGTTTACAGTTTTCTGTATTTTTACAAAATTATTCTGGCAACCACAGCTGCCAAAAAGTTTTTGTAAAAACAACAAGAAATTTTTTACAGTGTATATACATAATTCACCCTTTGTGCTCTATGGAAGAAGTAATGCCAGTTTGGAACAACACTGTAAATGATGTGAACAAATGATGAAAGAATATTAATTTTGGGGTGGACTAACCCTTGAATAATTGTTGTCTAGTTTTGACTACAGCAACAAAATTAGATTTGACTTAGATGTGAGCATTTCTATGTTGTTTAGCACAGAGGAACCACTCCAAATAACAAATACAATTTAAAAGAGCATTTAGTCCCAGGACAGACAAGAAGCAGACTGCATATCAGACGTGACACTCCCTGGGCGAGTCGCTGCATGCGATCTGTGGGTGTGATATGCAATATAATCTAGACTACTATTTTACAAGCTCACGCATTGGGATCAATCTCATCCAGCTCTGAGTGTCTCTGTTGGATCCTGATTGGTTTTTCATGCAGTGTTAATGTTTTCTTGCATTCACTGGGGACTCCTGAATACTGTATTCAATAGAGCTTCTTATAGCTGAATTGGACTTGTATTATAATTGATGAACTTTACGCAATAATTTAACTGAACTGAATCAACACTGAGCTGGCTTAGGCTGCATAATGTCTTATTAGAGCTGCTTTACTGCAGAATTTGGAAATGATGAAGTATGCATAATTCTTTTTCTGTTTACTGTATGCATTAACAGTATTGTATAAAGTTCTATAACTTGACAAAATACTGTATATTAAGCGTAATACTGCAATCCTTCAGAACCATTTATATTCGCTTTTTGCATCTGTTTTTATACTAACATTCATTTTGTCACATTCTAGCTTTTATAATGTGTGTTGGTACGGAACATACAGTTTACACAGATTATACAAAAATATCTGATTCTCAGTATCCCAGAGACATGCCACACACACACTCTGGCACTCTTTCTCTCTGTACCGTGAGCATATGGATGTGTCCGCTGCTGATCTCTTCTTGCGGTTTCTCTTAGTGGGAATGTCCAGACGGTCGGTGGGCAGCAGGGTGAGTATCAAATGGGGAGTTTTTGTGCTGAATTCAATCTGTCCAGAAGTCATGCCTGGTCTTCTGTTATGCTTTATAATGTCGTCATCAATACCTGGGAAAGAATCGATCCAAAATATCAATGACAACAAATGAACAGTTTCCTATGACATTAACAATGTTACACTTAATTTGACAGCTAGGAAAGTTCACTTTTTGTCTTCATTTGGAACAGTATTTTTACTGCTTTAAAATGTATTTAGGATGTCTGGTGAAGGCATTGAAGTTGGCCCAAACGTGGTGTCCTTGTTACGTTGTAATTATACATTTATACATAATTATTATAGTATGCACATGCAACGTGTAACAAGGACACCTTAAAAAGTTTTACCCATTTTTGCATTAATTGTAAGACCTAAACTGTTACCACTGTTACCACTCTATTGCCTTTCTTGTTTTCATTCAAATTTAGATTGATGAAAAAATGACCTGCAAATCTGGCTTCCAACTCTTCGCTCTTGTTAGGGACAATATTGTTTGTGGAAGGGACGAATGTACAGCAGGGACAGTGAACACTGATCTTGAGTCCGAGATTCCTCTCTAAACGGGAAAAAGATTATTTTTCTTAGAGAAGGAAATCTCATTTGACTTGCTCTTCTGCTTCATCGAGCAGTAAGTATATGTTTAAACCTCCAGATGAACTCACTGACCTCTGAACGCCATCCACTCCTTCACAGTCTCAGTGACGTCGACAGAAAGCCACGCCCCCTTGGCACGAGGCTCAACTGTTCTAGAGTCAATGTACCTCTGAGACGGTGCTGTCATGTCTTCAGATTTGAGAATCTGTGGGTGTGAAGGGAAAAAACCACAAGCTTATTTGAGTTACCCATGCATTCATCTGCTGGTCTATTTGCACTGTACAGCATGAAAAAATATGTGAGGAATCAAACCCTGAGGAATCAGATGTTGCCACTTGCATGAAAAAATATGTGAGGAATCAAACCCTGAGGAATCAGATGTTGCCACTTGCTGCTGCTCTTTGGGACGATCCAAGCCTTTTGTCTAGAAAAACCACATGCGATTCTCTCACCTGGTATATTTCCACACGCTGCTCTGTGGTGCGCGCCTGTGGGTTTGGTGCTCTGAAGATGCGAAATTCTGCTTTGACTAAAGTACTGGAATTTCGCTCCACGTTGGTGACGTCGAAGCCCACTATCCTGAAGTACGGGCTCTGAGGAACCGGGTGGATTGAGTCTGTGGAACAAAAGCAGGATTCACTTTGGCCTTGTTTACACTTTGTGGTCTGTGCGTGGTTTTCAGAGGGTCAACCTCAAGGAAATAAAACTTGTCTTGGTGCCAAAGCAGCAGATGTAATGACTAACCCCTTTCAGCTTCCCAGAGGCCTCACCGAACTCAAGCTGCCTTATTATTAGCAACTAAATTGTATATTATAGGTACACTATATATAATAGTTGTTAGATCAAGTATATGCCTCAGGGATATTTTCAACTCTGTACATTTTTCGAATCTGATAATTTTATTGTATATAAACTATGTATGTAAGAGAATGTCACAGATGCATGTCATATTTCACCCAAAAAATCTAAAGAAAAACAATAATTATTTTTTGCATGTGGCAAATGTTTTTAGGGCAACAACAACTGCTTTTCATTTACATTTTTGTAATGAAAATTAAGCATGTTTGACTTATTACTTACAATGTACTTTTTTTTTTGTAATTGACATTATTTTCAATAGTTTATTAGTTCGGCAATACGTGATTTATGCAGATTAGAAATATTGCATTATAGTTGTGTATGTATGTATGTATGTATGTATGTATACTACCACAATACAAAACAATAAATAATTGTTACAGACTGGTAATCTGTTTGATATTATACTGATATGCAAACTTTATAGTTTAAACTTCTTTTTCAGGGCACATATTTCTCTAAAAAAAAGCACCAAAAAGGGTATTCATTAAATAAATAAATAAATAAATATATAAAATAACTAAATGTATTAATAACAAAGACAAAAAAAAGTGTGTTACCAATTAGATTGCAAAACTATATTCTGAAATACAATGGCATTACAATTGCCCATACATTATATTTTTGTTGTGGTTATCTAATAATCATGTTGTTATCTTATTGTCAAAAAGCAGGAATTAAAATATTGCATATTAGTTATCATTCATGAAAAGCCAATACTGGCCTAATAATACTACACGGAATATAATTGAATTATACAAAATGCAGTTTGAATCATGTCATTTTGTTAAAAAGCAGAAATAAACAAATATTGAAAATATTGTATATCGGTTATCGGCATAAAAATTGACATTTATTTTTTTATTTTTTTCATGAAGCAAAATATAATTCTGAATATTTCGATGGTGAAATACAGCCCAACCATGTCGTTTCAAAGTTCTATGAGTTTGCTTTAACATTGTAAGATATTTTTAAACAATCTAATCATCATCTCTCACGCACAACCAATTTTGATATGGGCAAGCTATATCTTGCACTAGAATTAGGTTTAATTAGCATACACATCCAGAATCAGAGTGCATTCTTTGAATGGGCAACCATATTATATAAAACTGCATATCACTCACTCGTATCTGCGCGCAGTGGCATCATATTGATCCGCTGCACCTCTTTGGCGTAATAGTCCTCCTCGCTGCTCTCCCGCTCGCACGCGACTTCGGCCTGGCGCGCGCGCTCCTTCAGCAGCTCCTTCGTGCTGTTGTAAAGTAACATCACCTCCACCGGTACCGACTCCGGTGAACGATTGGCTTCGGGATCCGGAGGGCTCCGGATGCGCAGCTTGCTCAAAATCTGTCCGCGCACCGCCTCGATCCTTTTAGATTTGTGGTCGTCCAAGCTGTAGGATTGGCACGTGGAGAATCCCTCCGCAGACACAGACAGCTTGAGAACGAGCAAAGTTAGATTGATGAACCACATGGTTGATTGACAGATGAGAGGCTCGGGTGCGCTCCTCTATAACGCCCGGTCCGCTGGATGTCCTCGGGGAGGGCGCGCCGCGCACTGAGCGCGTCTCTTGCAATGGGACAAACCCAAAGTGCGTAGGCTGCGCTGCTGGCGCTCTGTGTTCACCAGGTGAATGAGCCGCTCTGCTGTCAGATACGAGCTTTTACCTCCTCACACACTGCCATTTATGTACTCTTGTAGTAAAAAAAAAAAAAAAAAACACCATCAGGAAAGAATATTGCGCAGATGACATTAGTTGAGCTCGATGTGTGAATTCCAAGTAACTTGAAAGGATTTACGTAACCTTAAGGTAATTTTCGAGGCGCAAACTTTTAAGGTAACGTTACATCTTACGTATTTTGGCGTCCCTAACGGTAAGCAGAGAGAACTGTTGAACTTAAACAGTTAAGTATAAGCACTTTTTATGGTTCAAACCCTCGCCAAAAACCCTCCGTGATTCACACCCTGCATGAGCTACTCAAGGTGAAACAAATGTTAAATATTGGCCAGATTTCTCTGCATGTTGTGATGACAAGTGGAATACAAGAGTCCATTATTACAGACCATCTTAATAATATGAATCCATATGGAATCTATAAACACAGACTTTCCATCATGCTTCCCTGGTTTTAAGCATTTACCGGTAAGGTAATAAATGAACTGTCTCGTGTTCGTCTGGTAGGCTATCCAATGATTCAGAGAGAAACTCCAAGTGCTGCTTTGAATTCTTGTGGTTAGTCTTGGAGCTTTAGTGAGGAGGGTTAGTACTTTCTTTTCTTTTAGTGAATCTTCAGCTCCTTTCCCGTGACAGCTATTAGAGATCAGGTCAGATTTTATTCTCTTTCCTTACAGCCTCGAGTCAAGATGCAGACCTGCCATCCAAATGTTCAATCAAGCCCTTGAAGTTGCTTAAGGAAAATAAAATGATCCCATGACAAAGACTGACTGTCTCCAGCATAGAGTTGAACTGGATTTAATATAAACAAAATGAATAAATGCTAGTCTAGGCTTGGCGTACCAGAAGGCATCTTTTGCAAAGAGTAATCCATTTAAAAGGAGAGAGGGGAAAAAATGACAAGACCGTCAACAAAAACGTCAGACGTCAAAGAAAGTATTTGAAGGTGTGAACTTAACTACTCTGCTGTAATTAAAAACACAAACCTCCGTGGCTTTCAGAGCTACCAAAAACATCTCTTCAACAAAACAAGTCCCTAAAGTTTTCTGAAGTTTGAAAGGAAGAAAAAAAACATACAACAGTGTGGAAGAAAGGGAGGGAGGGAGAGAGAGAGAAGGAAGGACGAGAAAAATAAAAGGACTAAGCATGTCTACAATACTAAAAATTAAATTATTTTTGAACATGTGAAAAGCTTTAATATTTTGCACACTGAATACAATTAAGGTGTGCACATCTTTAAACTTCATCATCAACTTAATATTTATGTAAAATTCATGAATTTCCATTTCAGTGCACACTGTAAAAAAAGATTGTGATCTTAACAGTAAAAGACTGTAAAAATGCTACAGTAAAAACCTGTTAATTGGTTATCAGTTTCCATACTATATACAGTGAAAAACTGTAATTGCATTTAATTTTACAGTAAAATAACATTAAACTTAGTTTTTGGAAGTGAAAAATAAAAAAAAATAATTGTTGAATTTACAGTGAAAAACTGTAAACTGACACTCCCAGAATTCCCTGCATGACACTTCATATTTTATGTTTTTTTAATTGAAACAAATATGTTTCTTCTTAGTTTTTTTTATATTTGGGCTCTATCTTATATATCCCTTCTCAGCTTGTGGAAGAGCTGTTGGTGATGAGCTTTGATACATCATGTTACTTCCTCATCACCACCAGTTTTTGGTGGTTATTAGTGCATTACAATGGTTCAAAACAGATATTAGTACTTAAATATATTGATTTATTAACATTAGAACATTAGATCAGTTAATGAAATACGGTGTTTTATTGTGAATTTAAGTCTGTGAAACCTAAAATGTTGCTTCCATATTTTTAACGGTGAAGTTCTGGCAACCATATCTGCCGGTATTATACCATAAATGTCACAGATTTTTTTTTTTTTTTTTTACAGTGCATGCAGGTTATGCCAAACTGACTTTGATTTGGTCTGCAAAAATTTTCGCCAGCCTTTTAATCAGATCATAAGAAGTCACCAGAACAAAGCCGCAGAAGTCTATTTATGTTACGTTAGTATTTCTCACAGACTTTTCCAGATGGCATCATTACATAACAATGGTGACACTTCTTTGGAATCTTTCCTTGGCAACTGTGTTTCCAAGCAGAAGCCTGATATTTAACAAAAATCTGAACAAACAGTCAAATATCCCCCACAGCAGGCTGAAGTTACTGACTGACTTTCTTCATTTGTTTACCTTGGAAATAAGACAATGTGCTTTTCTAATCCAATATTTCCCTCATGCATTTAACAGACCCGTTTCAAAAAAGACCCATGGACACATTTAAAATAGATTCACTGGATATTAATTTCACCTTCCTTTTTGTTTCCTGGAGAGAAATGGTAGATATCCAAGGCCTCAATCTTAAGCTTTCGCATCCTTTCATTTTGTACACCCTTCCTTGCTTTACTTCCACTCCCTATCTTTCTTCTCATTGTTAATTACAGTTCACCATCTACATGATCGTTAATCTTTCAAAAACAGCTTTGTAGCTGCTCTCTCTCCACCTCTCCATTATGACATTATTATAGTTTGGCCAAGAGGGCTGTAATTGAACTTCAAGAGAAGGCAGAAGGTATACGACACCAAAAGCCTCGAAGAAATTAGATATTAGGAACCAAAAACAGACACCAGAGAGTTGGAATTTTTCAAAGGCTGAAACCATTTCCAAAGAACTGATATTTTCCTGTTTAAACATGAATTCAGCGTTCTGTGGTTCTGAATCGGAGAGAACGTGGAATCCTGTGACGTGGACGCGGAGCCTCGAGCGCCATCAGGCGGCCGCGGACGGATGAAAGGAGCGGGGCCGCTCTGGTGGTTCGCTGCGGTATTGCAATATAAGATTTAAATATAGAGAGCTCGAAAACAGTTTATCCCGTTTTTTTCTTTTAACCTCCCTTTAGACTAAATATAGTTGCTGCCTTGCCACGTCATCTTGCTCTCAGAGGTTTCTGTGTGATATGAATAAGTCTTTGGCAGAGTTTGTTTCGTGAAACTACTACAGCTGACCTAAATAATCTCAGACGAGCAGGAAGACCACGCTTTACAGCAGCTTTATGACATGAGGTACTGGCTTATTATGGTAAATAAACTTACTGTTACTTTAATATAGCTGAAATAAAATAAACTATAAATATTAGATAAAAACGTACTAAATGTCAAAATGAAATGTTAACTTGACAACTTAATTTTTTTTAAGTACGCTAAGTTAAAGAACTAAAATTACTAACTCAAAATAAATACTGACTCACTGAACTAATAAAATGAATGAACCCAAATAGTAATAAAAACAATAAAAGGTGTGTGTATGTATATACTTACTGCTGTCAAACGATTATTATATTTAAGGAACAATTGTTGTTTTTATATTGACTATTAAATGTATATACATGTAAATATTTTCAAAATAAATACTGCATGTGTGCATATTTATTTATACATAATAAATAAATACAGTACACATACATAAAAACTTATTTTGGATACGATTCATCACAATTAATCATTTGACAGCACAGATACTGTATATATGTGCATGTGCAATTAATCTTTAACATTTATCTTATTGTTAACTTTTAAATATGCACACACACATTATTATGTATTATTATTATTATTATTATAAAAAAGATTTTTGGCATTATATTTTTGGCATTATTATTTGCAGGTAGCACCAACAAGTAACAGAGATTCAAAACTTAAATCAATACAAATTTATTTCATATTTTACAAAGCACAATATACAATGAGAGAAACAACACAAAAGTAAATTCTCATAGCAACCACATGTTTGGAGACAGTATTTGAACATGACTGTATAAATCAGCATAACTCCTGAATTATGATCATATGTTTCACTCCATTATCCCTTGAATAAAATGGCACCCCAAAAATGTTGGTCTGATATTCGGTATCTTTTCTTGTGGGACACGTGAAGCAGCTTGATCTACTCGCCTTCATTGAGTAGCATGTTGGGAACACCTTTGGAGATCGGGAACTCTCTGCCAGATTCAGGACACTGTAAAGATCCCTCTATAACCTCAACCTGGGAGGAAAGAGGACACCGCTATTAGCACTAACTCACTTCAACAAAAAACAAATTTGACATCTTACTCGCTTCAGTCCAATGGAATCAATCTTTCAATATTTTTTCCTCTTTCGGAAAGTCACAGAAATGCTATACTGATTTAATTTTTATTTCTTTTGGGGCAAATGGGAACTTAAAAAAACCCGGGACATGTGAAAAGAGTCCATAGGAAATGACTAAACTATAAATCTATAACACATTAAATATTTTATACAAGTCATCTGATTGGTCTCACCTCCAGAAGAATTCTGTGAACTTTCCGCAGGAATTCCTCGTCCTTTTCATAGTCTGGTATGAGAGTACTGGGCAGGTCTTGAGACTGTCCAAGCTGTTAAAAACACCCCATGAGTATCCCACAATCCACCAGGTAAATGCAATGGGAGACATGTTGATAGCCAATACTGATGTATCATTCACAGACAATTCAATTCACAGCTCCTCATCAAATATCATTGAAACGAAACACACGATCTTCACTCACCCATTCTGCTGCCTGGATCAGTGCACCCCACTCCAGTTTAGGGATCATCCGGCTCACAAACTGAGAATTGAACTCCAGCTCATTCACTTTCACTTCTGTTGCCTTCATTCATGAGCCAAGACAGAACAAGAGTCAGGCCTGGCATTCAAAAGCATAGTCTGTGTCTATATATAAAAAGAGCTTCCCTGTAACTTTCTGATTTAAATGTTTGATTAAAAAAAAAGAAAAAAGAAGATGAGTTAGTATAAAAGCTAGAAGCCGTTTGGACTCCACACTAAATGACTGCTGCAAGCTGTATTAGTGTGTATCTCCAAAATAAACTGATCATTAATGAAAACACGTACGTCAAGCTCACCTTGATAATAAGTGGGTATCCTTTAGTCACACCTTTCACGTGGGATGTTAACATGTTATGCGTTAACAGCTTCATTTTCGCAGTACGTGGCTATTTATTTCAGTAACAAAGTTTAATTATTTTAACGTGTTACGTTATAAACAACAAGCACATGCGTTCTGCCGATGACTGTATGCAACCTCTGAAACAAGCTCCCCGAGAAACAAAGCGCGGTGTGTTTGGTTCCGCCTGCAGATTCACTGTTAGTAACTGGCTAATAACTGCATTACGTCGTTATAAGTGGAGAATGTGCAATAATTTCAATTTAAGATGTAATATCATGGTTAAATCTCAGTGAATAGTTTGAGCCTAAATTACAATTAGCTATACAAAAGTGTTTCTTGAGTGGTTCTGAATGCTGATTTCAAACGTCTTGTTAAAAATAAAAAAGTGCTAAAATATAATGTCCTACAAACTAACAAGTATACACAATAAACTCGAACATTATGACACATGCTACAAATGTAAATGACAATATCCGACAGGTAAAACAGGGTTTCAATATAACTTTACAGTTGAGCATATTTGACATTTCTGCTAATTGTAATAGGCTATTTTGCAAAATTTTACACCATTTATTAATTTTTTCCCTTTTTATAAAAAAATAATAAAAAAATAACCAACTTAACTTGTAATCCAGTTGCATATGGGTTTTAAAAAATGACTTTGCTGTGGGACAAACACCTAGTCACATAGCATCAAATATATTTGTTTAAATCTATTAAAATTATTTATTAAACCACACTATTATTGGCTCTGTGGATGCAACATTTACAACAGTAAATTAAAATATTTTTCAAATGCACATTTTTATTCCTTTTTTTTTAATTTGTATTAATTTGTTTACACATCGTCTGGTACTATACAGGTAATTATTACAACGTATGATATCGTTGTAATTACAGAAGAAACAAACACACACTGATAGCTATGAATCACATAACCAGCCAGCCAACCATCAATACAACATGCATGTCCTGACACACTCGCTCATACACGCACTGTACATACTTAGACACAAATAAAAACACACAGCAATAACTCACTTCCCTCACACTGTTATACAATTAACAAAAAAGTGAATGTAACATTACCCCATAAGCCCTTTGTCAACCAACTCACTCCACTTCTTCCTGCACAAGGACATTGAATGCTTAACATGATCAGTTTTTACATTTCACTAGCCATTATTACACATGAAATCAAATATTTAAAACACGTAGGAAGGCAACTTATGAGACGAAAGCAAGCATGTTTGATTGAGGAGTAAGTGGCAGATTAAAGGCTGAATCTGGCAAGAACATGCCTGGGTCATATTTCACCACAAAAACATTAGAAAAAAATATTGTACCCTATATTGTAAAGTTTGCATTGTGCATTATTTTTCTGGACAATTTAACAACATTTCAATCCGCAAATCTCATTATTGTGAAGAAGAAAAAAAAATCTACTGCAATGTGAAAAAATAATAAAATAGCTAAGAATATATATGTACTGACTTTATGCTGATTTAAATAAAAATACTGCATTACAGAAATGAAAATAAAATTAAGAATTAAATGTACAATATCCAGATTGGAATATATAAATTATCAAGAAAATGATGCTGCAATGCAAAACCTAACATAGGCTTTATTTTCTTTATATAAAATCTATTTTCTTTTATCTTTTGATTTTGAGGTGAAATATGACCTGGACACTCACTCACTCAATCACTCAAATAACGAATGCATTATTTAGGCTAAAATAGTTTAAAGCAAGATCTTTATAATGTCAATGAAATAGAAATATGGCACAAAGACATCAGGATGAGAGGGCAAAGAAGAATCTCTTTCCTAGTGTTTAATGAAAAGTACGGTAAGGCCACCTCAACGCATTTAATAAGTGCTTCACCTTACCTAAATGAGTAATTAACTTCAACATTATGTTTGAAATACTTGAGAGGGAGAATATCAGGGTTTCAGAGAGGGAAAAGAAACATCTGGTCTTGAGCTAACAGGTAAACAGAGTCACAGACTGATATGAATGCATTCGATTCAATACAACAAGAAGAGACTGAGCTGCACTTGGCTGTCTAGAGCAAAAGTGCAAGACCAAAACATTTGCATTCCATGAAACAATGTGTGCAACTATGTGGAAGCCACTTAAAAATGGTTCAGTTTCCATTTTTTTGTCCTTTGTTTTAGCATTGGTACTCACATTTCACATTCATACAAACAAAAATCAGACTTCATTAAGGCCTGTTAATCTCATTCTTGGCCATCTTCGGTGCGCCATTTTAAGAAGTCCTCTTTCCGTGCATCTGGTTTAATTTGGTTCCGCATTCCTCCCAGTAGGTTTGAAGTGGCCTCTGAGGCAACTATAAGTGGACGGACTACAGTGGGCGGGATCTGACGCAAAACCCCGCCCACTGCTCCAGGAAGACCTTTCTGCTCGTGACCACGAGACGCGACATCACACAGGGTCTGAGCGGTGTCAATCACTCCCTGGCAAATGAGAAAATGGCATGAGGACTAGCCATAAACACTTTATATTATACATTTATTAAACAGATATACACATGTTGTTAATAATTCAGCGATGTACCTCTCTGACGGTATCATAGGCCTTGGCCACACCCTCTCTGAGGTCAGCTGGTTGAGGGGTGCGTCTGGGACGAGGAGCGGGACGTCCCTCAGTGATGTAGCGTGTCAGAGGTGGAGTCGGAGATAAGATGTCATATACTGTCTCCGCAGTGGCCTGGAAATATACATAAAAATATAAAATATTAAATAAATAAATATAAATACAAATTCTAAATTGTGATTAAGCCAACAAATATAATATATTATTTAAATATAAAATAGAATATATAAAAAATATATACATGACAATAGATAGATATACAAAAAGATAAATATAATTATAATGTAAAAATACAATTAAAAATAACAAATCTATCAGTAAAATAATTAACTAAAATATCTAGTAACACAGTAAAAAGTTCAACTATTATAATAAATAATTTTAAAATATAATCTAACTGAAAAAATACAATTATGAATTATTCATAATTCATTCAATTATGAATAAATATAAGTAACATGACAAAGAAAAATATTACAAATATGATAAAAATATCATTCAAAATTATTTTTTTAAATAAAACGATTAAGAAAAAATAATAATGATAATATTTATACATTCAAAATATGTAGTAACAAATTAAATAATTTAAGATATAATTATTATTATAATTTAAGAAATATAAAAATGTTTATAATAAAAAAGTAACAATAGAAAAGTATACAAATGAGATAAATAATTATAATAGTTAAATATGAATATAATAATTAAAATAAAATATATAAGCATAAATTATACATAATAAAAATCAATATAATTAAAAATAACAAAGAAAAATATGCAAATATGATAAATAAAAATACAATTAAAAATAAATGTTTAATAATAAAGTTACATATACACACATATATACATATATATATATATATATACATGTATGTAATTATATATAATTATATATGTATTACAATTACTAGTATGGTTTAGCACTACTTTAGTTGTGTGTGTGAGTGTGGAGTAATACCTGGATTGCCTGCACTAGTCTGTTGCTGAGCTCTAGAGCAGCAGAGGCTGTGGAGGTCCCAAACGATGCTGCCCCTCTCTGGAGGCCTCGGATAATTCGCCCATCCTTCCGGTACTGCTCTATCGGCATCCAGAACAAATCCCGCACACCATGGACTGCAGAGAACACAAAACCTTATAGCAATCTGACTATTCAAGACCTCAAGATCAGTTAATTCCAACATAACGGGAGAAATAATCACTGAAAAAATATTAAAGGAAAGTTCTGAAATCAGTCTAATAACCATTAGTCTGAACTCGGTACTTTCCTTTAAATAGTCAGAGCAGTTAAAAGAAATACAGCAGTGCAACTAACTAAGATGTTACATACTCTGTCATACTCACAGAGTTGTACGACAGAATGCATGGGACCAACTCCTCCCAGAATCCCCGGCAGCTGGTTCTTCCTGATGTCTGTGAGCCATTCGTTCACAGCATACTGAATCACCTTATCAACACCCAGCAGCCTGAAACAAAACAACTCGCTCTTCAGATCTAGATTCAAAGCTAAAAGAGTTCAGATGAAGAGGAGTTTACCCGTGTCTACAGCACAATCTCTTCAGCTTTAGTTCGGAGCAGTTTAGCTGGGCCAGACCAATCAGGATGCCTGCAAACGTTCCCTAGGAAACCAGAGATGTTAATACAAGTTAAACTAAACAACTGATCTTATTCAGAAAATGCTGTCGCTGTGTTTAAGCTTAGCACTCAAACTACACAGATAAACTGACTATGATTACATGAACAGAGCATCAGTTATTTGATATAAGTGATGGCCAACCTGCTCAATAACCACATGCTTCCCGTGATAGTCCAGCCAGATGGGAACTTCAGAGGTGAACCGAAACTCTCTTAGAGAGAGAGAGAGAGAGTGCAAAAGGACATTGATTATGATTGACACATTTGTTTTGTTGGGTGCTGTGATGAGATTAGATGGCAGATCTTCTACCTGAAGTAGATGGGCTGGTCCGAGGAGGACGAGGAGCCAGCGGAGGAGGAACTCTGCTCACTAAAGGTAGTTTCTACAGAAGCAGCCAGATCATGACCCAGTCCAGAGCCAGGCTCGGAGTCGTCTGAAGCCTTCTGAGGAGCGTCACTTCTCACTGGGACAATGCCCACACAATTACAGTTCAAATAAATGTGTGCAATTAAAAATATACATTTAAATTCATATATTTAGAATAAAAAAATATTAATACAATTTTAAACGGCTGCAATAAAATAAAATAGAAACAAATGAAAAATTGGCAGAACCATATTAACTATAACTTTATACTAAACTTTACTTTACTAAAGTTATAGAAACTTATTAAATATAAAATCTAATTAGTAATAAAACTGTGTGTGTGTGTGTATATATATATATATATATATATATATATATATATATATACATATATATATATACATAAATACACATATACACACACACACACACATATATATATATATATATATATATATATATATTAAAGCAACAATCTGAAATAAGTAATTATTAATGAAACCAAAATAGCACTAGGTTAACAGACAAAATGTAAAATAAACAAATTATTTGAAAGTAAACAATTTAAAATGAAAACTAAAAATACAAAATAAAATCCAATTCAAAATATTCATAAACCAATAATAACTGATAAAAAGTTCATTAATGGGGGAAGACTTACCCTCAGCTGCAGGGTCGATGGACAGGTAAGGATGAACTCCTGCAGCCATGTTACTGAAAAAGTCCTTCAAGAAGAAAAGTGCATCCTAGGAAATGAAAACGAATGGGACTTTTACGGAGCCTGATATGAAACATTATTTGTTCTGTGTTGAAAAACAGTGCATAATGAGTACCTGGTCGATATTGAGTCGCAGTGGTAACAGACTGACTCTCAGACAGCACTCTGGTCCGCCCAAACCCGATTCCGGCATCACCTGCAGCGCTTTCACAGTCAACTACGGCAACAATTGAGCCGGGTCAGAACACAAACACAAACTCCTTCAATTTGTTTCCCGCTCTCTATCTCACCATGTTGGAGTGGGCTCTGCGGGGCATGCTCTCACTGGTGTACAGGTACAGGAACTTGTTGATTTGAGAGGAAGCAAGGCGGTCTCGCACCTCCAGTTCCTGGACAATAAACACTTGGCGGGAAATAGGCTGTTCTCCGAGGAGGGGTACTTCTGGATCTGGTCCCGCAGCAGGGGGCGCCACCACTGGGTACGTCTCATGCTGGAAACTGACCTGAAGAGAGAGAGAGAAAGAGTTTATAGAACTAGACACAAGGCTTTCTGAATCTTCAAATCACTGATTGCAATACATTATACCTTTGTCAGTTGTATCTCCATGAGAAGTGTGTGCTGCCGTCCACTTCCTCCAACCCACCGCCAAGAGTTCTGGGGCCGCGAGGGCCCCGCTGAACGAGAGGGAGAACCACGGGCTCCGGGAGCAGCTGAGCGAACTCTATCATACACAAACAAATCACGTGATTTCAACTTTTTTCACACCTGGCTTGTTTGGAGCGCTTGTTTCAGAACCTGTTGCCTTGTGAAAACAAGCTGATCCATAAAGAAAATGCAACATTGTAACAATCTGTAACAAGTCGGCCTTCTCAGACCTTCTGCTGTACTCACTTATGGCTGTGTGATGTGTGGGCCGAGCCGGGTTTGCCATTGAAGTCTTTGCCGCCATACAAATGCCAGACGACCGAGACCTCTCGGAGCACCACTCTGTTCTGAGGCACTGGGAAGCGGGCTGGGGCGCGCAGAAGATCTGAACTGCCCCGAGGCCGAGAGTAGTAACCATCTCGCACCTTAACAGGACCCTGGGAATGCACCGTCACCACAGGCTCACCGTCTCTAGGCTGTCAGAGAGAGAGAGAAACTGCACTAATTAAATTAATTAATTAAAGGCTAGAGAAGAATATGAAAACTGAGGGTACATACTGGGATGCCCATCCCAGGAGCCTCTAGGATGCAGAAGTCGTCGTTGTCAGTGGAACCCTCTGATCCTTCCTCTGACATCATATCTGCATGAGCTTCCATAGCTGTGCTGACCAGTCCATCAATATCAGACTCCTCCCCTTCTAGAACAGAGGGGCGAAGCTTGGGGGCTTCTCCCGGGAACAGGTAGACTGAGACAGGTGAGGCTTGGCGAATGGAGGGAGAACCTGCTTTATAAATACACAGAAGTAAATAACCATGAATCTATAACACTAAGGTTTGGAGTCTTCTTCGTTTTACTTTTATTTAGCAAGGATGCATTAAAGCGATCAAAGGTGTCAGTAAATGCATATAATGTTACAAAAGATTTCTATTTCAAATAAATTCTGTTCTTTTATACTTTTCTGTACCACAGTTTCCACAAAAATATGAAGCAACAGCTGTTTTTGAGAAATCAGCATATTAGAATGATTTCTGAAGGATCGTGTGACACTGAAGACTGCAGTTATGATGCTGGAAATTCAGCTTTGGAAGCACAGGGGTAAATAGCTTTTTAAAACATGTTCTTACAGAAAAAAAGGTTATTTTAATTTATAATAATACTTCACAATATTATAAATTTCACTGTCTTTTAGATTAAATAATGCAGCCTTGGTGAGCATAAGAGTTCTTTCAAAATTATACCAACCCCAAACTATTTTCAAATTTAGAAAAAATTAGTCATGAAACACAACTACATTAACTCAACGCCACACGCTTGCAAAGTTTTACCAGAATCTTGGGGCTCCTCCTGTAGGATTCTCTCGGTGTCAATCAAGGCATCTGTGAGGTCACACTGGTTAATCTCTGCCGTCTCTGCTGGAGGGCAGGGCGGAAGCGAGGCAGGACTTTCTGACAGCTGAAAGAGAGAGATTTTAGAGTTGAAGACAAATGTGAGAAAGAAGCTGTTCTATAGCTGTAAAAAAAAAAAAAAAAAAAAAATTCACACCAGAAGTTTCTGTCCGGCGATTTCTGTGGGGGATGTGTAGCGAGGGGGAGGGTGAAGATCGCCCTGGGACACCAGGTATTGCAGCATGTTAACCAGAGCAGCGCACGAGTCGGCACAGGTGTGCACGTGAACAACATTATTAGAACAACGAAGCTCGAACAACGGCTGAGTCTGCAAATATAATTAAAGAAACACAGATAACAAAATGAAAGAAAAAAAAATGCTGCTACTGCATAGTCCAGCATTGTGTCAGGCGATAAATCATCTTAAACAACATTTTATGCAATTATTGTATAATTCTGTAACCTTAAAAGGAATATAATACATGCACTTTTATTCACATGCAGGAAAATGTATTTGTCACATCCCATGATTAAGAGAATTGCCAGAAAGATAAAATGTGAAATAAAATGCTCACAGGTTTATACAATTTTAAATAATAATAATAATACATTTTTAACTCAAAACCCTGAGATTGGTGTTACCTAATAAACTAGTTATTTTAGATTAAATTTAATAATTTAAAATATTTAAAATAACATGCATTATATTAAAAATATTTAAAAAATATATTTTTTATAATGATAATTAATATTATTATTAATATTATTATTTACTTACAATGCACACTGTAAAACAAAACTCTAAATCTCTAAATAATATAATAGAAATGCTAAGAAATCTTCAGGCCAGTGAAGGCTGTCATGAAACTAACCAGTTTACTCGAGTCAGTTCCTTTCCAAGTTGTTATGGCCAGTTCCAGAAGATCAATGTCTAACACACACACATAGTCTGAGACAAACAAAACCGATATGTTTAGATGTATTCCACCTATAAACATTAATGCAAAAACAAGATTTTAAAAGCTATGTTTGTTCTGTACCTCGTCTCAAATCCACAATATCACTTTCACATTTGTCGGACAAGTACAATGCAGAGTCATCTAAGATAAACCTAAAAGAAAATTTCAGAGCTGTCAGGTCCAATCAAATAAATTCAGCGCAACCATTTAAGATCACAACACAGTGACAAGTACCTGAGGTGAAAGGTCGCAGTGTCCACAATGATGTTGCTGGATAAAGAAAAGGATTCAGCTGTAAACAAAACTCGCAGAGGAAGATAAAGCGGCCTGGAGGGAGAAATGAAAAGAACGATTACAGAATGAACTACTGTAAGAGCACTTGTGAGAGCAAACATTCAGTGTTACTACATTACCTGTAGTCCACTGCACAGGTGGCCAGGTGAGTGTGAAGAACCGTGATGACGGCAGGTGGGGTGTAGCCTAAAATCTCATCATCAATGACATCAAGGAAATCAACAATCTGTATAGAGAACAGTGTCATTATAATTAACTGAAACTAAAAACAAACACATTTGAGTTAACTGCATTAAAAAATGTTGAATGAAATAATATACAAATCTAACAATTATTTAGATTTCAGCTGGTTGCAACATAGTAGCAACATTTCTCATTTAATTCAGTTTAACTTGATGTACTAAAATAAGTAAAAATGTATGAAAATGTATGAAGAAAAATCTAATAAAAATGGAAAATATAAAAAACGAATTATCATATTAATAAAACCTATATCTATACCTAATATATAATAAATAAATAATAAAACCTATATAAAACCGTATCTCAATGTTACTAAAATAGCATTGATGGAGAATGCAGAAAAAACTATTAGAAGTAAATAATTACCATTACTGCTAATAACACATAATTGTCAAAAGTCAAAACAGTGATGTTAAAACGAGTACTTTTAAGAAAAACTTGCCATGGTAAGTAATTGAAATACATTTCTGTTGCAATCACTGAAACTGAAATAAAAACAGATTAAATCTATATAGAAATATATATAAAAAAACACATTAGCCAAACATTCAGGCCAGATCCACACAAATTTTAAGTTGATATCTAAACTAGTGACCAACAGGTACCTGCTCATGCCAGCTATGATTGGTTAACGCCATTTGATGTTGTAAAGTAGCACCATGGAGCCGCAGTGCGACCAGAAACTCCTGCAAAGAAAATGAGATGAACACTTATAGGACAAACAAACAACAATCCTCACATAATTAACTGACAGGTGACACGAAGATGAGATAACAGACCTTCACATTCCTTTCAAGATCTAATGTGATCTTGATGGCAGTCGACAGCATCTGAACGTCGGTTTCTCGGCCACCAACACTGCTCACCCCCACCTCTGTGGGGTAAATGGTAGGGTCCAGATGACCCGGGGAAGTGAATCTGGGCATTTCCAGTTTCGCAGGAATAGGGGAGTCTGGGACCTCGGCTATAAAAGATCCAAAGACACAAAAACAACTTTTTTATTTATTTCAGAACAGGATAATAACTTTTTCCCATCCAAGAACTAAAGGAGTATAAGAGACTAGATGTCATTTTAAATGGTTTAACAGCTCACCTTTATGGTACAGCTCTACTCTTCTGCTTTCTATGGTAAGGAAGTTGAGATTGGGATTGTTCTGGTGTTGCGTTACACTAAAAATCTTTCCTCCTTCCAAGTCCAAAATTAGTTCTCCGTGACAGAGGTCCATTTTACATCCAGCTTCATTCTTCAAAGGAATGGTATCAGAATTTGATGGAAGTAAAGTGAAATATTACTGCCACTGGTGTCGACTTAATTTTGCTATGGTGACAATGCTCCAATTTACATGCTGTTTTTTTCCGCATTTACCTTGCAGTCAGTCATGGCTTGGAGGCGACCTTTGCCAATCAGCACCGTTAAACAGAGCAGACTGAGGGCGTGGCTGGACTGAGGCTCTACTGGTTTCCTTCGTTTTGATTGGTCGGTTGAGAAGAACGGAGGCTCCTCCTCCTCAGAGTCAGATTCTGGAATAATGAGTAAAAAAAAAAGAAGAATATTCTTTAACTGAAGCCAAAACATTGTTGTTGCAATTAACTAAAACAAACAAAAAAAAAAAGATATAAAAAAACCTATATAAAAGTAGAAGCACGTACAAAATATTATTATTTGCAAAAATAGTATATAAAACAAGTCAAAATGTTCATAACTCAACATATGAAACCAAAGAGCATGACTGACCCAGCCTGAAGGCAGATTTACAGAAGTAAAATTCATCCTCCTCAGGTCTGTGTTGGTGGGAGGAGCTACGGGAACTTTGAAAAGAAGAGGGAGGAGCCGGAGGAGGGGCCGGAGGAGGTGGAGGAGGTTCCCACATCAACAGATCATTATTAATCCTGGGTAGAAATAGATACAAACATGGCTTTATTTTTTTACATGGCATTTATTTTATTTATTTTATTTGTACCCAACACAACATACATATAATCTAAAATGAATATTAATTCCGAAAAGGGCATTTCAAAGATCTTTTTTTTCCCCCAAAATTAATTCTCTTGTATGTGCGTGTGTCGCGCAATACCTGTTATAGATGCTCATAAAAGCCTCTTTACTGGGAAGGAGAATGTAGGCTACAGGAAACGTGATATCAACCACATACTGACACTGACAGATACACTGAGTCTGAAACTCTTCCATCTCCTCTGGGTCTGCTGGGATCACCA